>NC_081855.1:2402500-3002500 GCF_963259705.1 Myotis daubentonii | reverse complement strand
GCATGGGCCATTTTTGCTAATTTTTTGCGCAAATGGCAACGTTCAGTAAAATTACAATCACTTTAGTTTATGTATTTATATGTTACCCGCATTCTACCGCTAGTCTATAAAAAACGTATTAATACGTGTCCCGTGCTCTACTACCAGTCAACGTAAAACGTATAAGTAAAACGTATAAATACGTTTCCCGCATACAATGTGTTAAAGGGCCAACACACAAAATTCTCTGCACAGCCACTCACTTTGTGCTCTGGCAGAGGGAGGGCAAAGTGGACTGGAACTGTGTGAGCAAAAGCCAGGGTTGAGGGGTCTGGGGGGTAGAGCTCAGAAGGCAGACACTCAGGTTTCCTGTGCTGAGTCATTCCCTCACTCTGCAGAAGCTGTCTTTCTCACACAGACAATTGCTATCTAAGCCAGTGGTTCTCAACCTTCTGGCCCTTAAATACAGTTCCTCATGTTGTGACCCAACCATAAAATTATTTTCGTTGCTACTTCATAACTGTAACGTTGCTACTGTTATGAATCGTCATGTAAATATCTGATATACAGGATGGTCTTAGGTGAGCCCTGTGAAAGGGCGGTTCAACTGCCAAAGGGGTCACGACCCACAGGTTGAGAACCGCTGATCTAGGCGGTTTAGCCTGGGGGTGGTGGTGGTGGTGGGGAAGACAGCTGACCCACCCCATTGGAAAACACCTTGCTCCACAGTGTGGAATTTCTGAGGCCCATTAAGAGACTGAGAATAACAATTAGCCTCCAGGCAGAAGCAATTACCCCACCCTGTTGGAAATTCTCTCACCACACCTGTGGACCATTGCCTGATGGCTATTCAAGACTGAATTCAGTCAGGCAGGCAGAACCAATCTCTGGAGGCTTGGAAACTTTGCCTGATCTAATTAGTCAGAAACGGTGTTTGACACTGTCCTGCACAGGAGATTGAGAAGCATAGCAGATCTACCCAATACATAGTCACAAACCCAAACAGGCACCCAAAATGAGGAGACAATGAAACAACACTGAAATAAAGACAAGAGAATCCTCCAGAGGAAGAGATAAATTAAATGGAGATAAGAAATTTATCTGATATAGAGTTGAGAATAATAATGGTAAAGATGCATGAGAAAAGATATAGTAACCATGAAAACAGAAATAAAGAATGACACAGTACAAATAAAGAACACATTGGAAGGAATGTACAGCAGATTAGGGAGAGGAGGATCGGATCAGTCAATTAGAAGCCAGCGTTGAAAAAATCACTCAATCAGAGAAACAAAAAGAAAAAGAAAACAATTAAAAAAGGAGGACAGCTCAAGGGAGCTGTGGGACAACACAAAACTTAACAACATTTGAATAGTAGGTGTGCCTGAAGAGGCAGAAAGGGAAGGGATAGAGAACGTGTTTGAAGAAATAATGGTAGAAAACTTTCCCTAACCTGGTGAATAAAAAAGTAACACAAGTTCAGGGGGCACAGAGAATCCCAATCAAGAAGAGCCCAAACAGGCCCACGCCCAGGCAATCATAATTAAAATGCCAAATATTAAAGAGAATCTTAAAGGCAGCAAGAGAAAAGCAAACTGTTACCTACAAAGGAACTCCCTTAAGGCTGACACCTGATTTCTTATCAGAAAGTCTACAGGCCAGAAGGGAATGGCATGACGTACTCAAGGTAATGGGAAGCAAGGATCTGAAACCAAGATTACTATATCCAGCAAGGCTATCACTCAAAATAGACAGTGAAATAAAGAGCTTCCAAGACCAAAAAAAGGCTAAAGGAGTTCATCACCACCAAGCCAGCATTACAAGAAATGCTAAAGGGACTGCTGTAATGAGAAGGAGAAATAGAGAGAGAAAACTAGGCATGCAGAATTAAAATGGCAATAAATAAGTATCTATCTATCTATCTATCTATCTATCTATCTATCTATCTATCTATCTATCTATCTAAAAGCCTAAGCGACCGAATGACCAGTTGCAATGACGCACACTGACCACTGGGGTCAGACGCTCAATGCAGGAGCTGCCCTGTGGTGGTCAGTGTGCTCTCACAGCAGGAGTGCCGCTCAGCTGACTGACGGGCGCCAGAAGCCAGGCTGAAGGCTGGCGAGCACAGCTCTGGTGGCAGGAGCCTCTCCTGCCTCCACGGCAGCACTAAGGAGCAGTGAGCTGAGCAGGCAGGCGAGCAGGATCGGGCCTAAGCTGGCAGTTGGGCCCTGACCGGTTTGGCTCAGTAGATAGAGCGTCGGCCTGCGGACTGAAGGGTCCCGGGTTCGATTCCGGTCAAGGGCATGTACTTTGGTTGCGGGCACATCCCCAGTGGGAGGTGTGCAAGAGGCAGCTGATCGATGTTTCTCTCTCATCGATGTTTCCAACTCTCTATCCCTTTCCCTTCCTCTCTGTAAAAAAATCAATAAAATATATATTTTTTAAAAAATGCTGGCAGTCGGACATCCCCTGAGGGTTCCAGGACTGGGAGAGGGCGCAGGCCAGGCTGAGGGACCCCCAAACCATGCATGAATTTTATGCACTGGGCCTCTAAAACATGGCCCGACTATATGCTGTCTACAAGAGACTAACCTCAGAACAAAAGACTCACATAAGATGAGAGTGAGGGGATGGCAAAAAATTTTCCATGCAAATGGAAAAGAAAAAAAGCTGGGGTAGCAAAACTCATATCTGATAAAATAGACTTCAAAGTGAAGGCCATCACAAGAGACAACAAAGGTTACTACATAATACTAAAGGGATCAATCCAACACGAGGATATAACCCTGGCAAACTTATATGCTATGCACCCAATATAGGAGCACCTAAATATATAAAAAATCTTCTAGAGGACTTTAAAGGAGAGATCGACAGCAATACAGACTGACTTCACTGGATTAGATCTTCCAAATAAAAAATTAACAAGGAAATACTGACTCTAAATGACACAGTGCATCCAATGAATTTAATTGACATTTATAGAACATTTCACCCCAAAGCTGCAGAATATGCATTCTTTTCAAGTGCACATGGGTTCTTCACAAAGACAGACCACATGTTAGGACACAAAACACGTCTCTACAAGTTCAAGAAGAGTGAAATCTTGTTAAGCAGCTTCTCAGATCACAGTGGAATGAAATTAGAAATCAACTACAGTAAAAACACTGAAAAACATTCAGACACATGAAGGCTAAATATAAATAGCATGTCCTTAAGCAATGAATGGGTTACCAATGAGATCAAGAAAGAAAGAAAAAAACTTCCTGGAAACAAATGAAAATGAACATACAACCACCCCAAATCTTTGGGACACAGCAAAAGCAGTCCTCAGAGGGAAGTTCATAGCACTCCAGTTAAATAGGCCAATAACAACTGATGAAATAGAAGCAGTAATAAAAGAATTCCCAGCCATCAAAATCCCAGGAACGAATGGTTTCACAGGGGAGTTTTACCAAACATTCAAAGAAGAACACCTGTCCTCCTCAAACTATTCCAAAAAATCCAGAGGAAGGAACACTTCCAAGCTCTTTTTATGAGGCCAGCATTATCCTAATTCCAAAACCAGATAAAGACACTACAAAGAAAGAGAATTACAGGCCAATATCTGCCGGGAGCCGGTCCATCCTTGCTGTTTCAAGGGACCTGGCATATATGGCATACTGTTCTTAATATGTTTGCTCACCTTCTTGGCACTATGTGTTTTAACCAAGGTCACCTCTCTGAGAAAGGTTGTTTCCCCAGGTAGGGATTTTCCCCGGAAGTTAGGGAGGGAATAAAACCCCTTAACTAAGTGCCAGGCGGGTAATTAATCACTTTAACTACGAACAATCATGCTTAAGCTACATAATCTTTACTCCCTGGAATGGAGATAAGAAACGCCCTAACCTTTGGAATAGAGATTGATAGGATTGGAATCAACTGGTATAAATACAGATGTAATAAGACAACAGGACACAGAACCTACACACAGAACCTACACAGAACCTAGAGACAGAAGAACTTCGCTGGAGAGAACATGGCAAAAGATCCTGGACAGAAACTGGCCACAGAACCTAGAGACAGAACCTAGCGAGAGAACCTGGCTGAAGAACCTGGCTACAGAATCTGGTGACCGAACTTGGCTGGAGAACCTACAGAACTTGGATAGAACATGGCAAGAGAACCTGACTAGAACCTGGTGACTGAACCTGGCTGGAGAACCTGGACAGAACCTGGCTGGAGAACCTAGCGAGGGAACAAGGCTACAGAACCTGGCTGGAGAACCTAGCAAGAGACCATGGACACAGAACCTGGCTGGAGATCCTAACCAGAACTTGGCTGGAGATCCAGACCAGAACTTGGCTGGAGATCCTGGCTAGAGATACTGGCTAGGCTGCTGATCAACTGAACGCTGTCTCCGTGTCATTCCTTCTTTGCCGACTCCGTCCACACCTTGGGGAACCCCTGGACCTGCTGGGTTGGACCCCAGCAAATATCTCTGATGAACATAGATACTAAAATCCTCAACAAAATATTAGCAAAGTGGATCCAGCAATATATTAAAGAGGTCATACACCATGACCAAGTGGGATTTATTCTGGGGATGCAAGGCTGGTATAATATTTGCAAATCAATAAATGTGATACATCACATAAACAAATTGAGAGACAAAAATCACATGATCACATCAACAGACAGAAAAAGCATTTGACAAAATCCAACAGCCATGTTTATAAAAACTCTCAGCAAAGTGGGATAGAGGGAGCATATCTCAACATGATAAAGGCCATATATGACAAACCTATAGCTAATATAATACTCAATGGGCAAAAACTAAAACCATTTCCCTAAGAACAGAAACAAGACAGGGATGTCCGCTTTCACCACTCTTATTCAACATAGTACTGGAAGCCCCAGCCACAGTGATCAGAGAAGAAGAAGAAATAAAAGGCATCCAAATTGGAAGGGAGGAAGTAAAACTCTCATTATTCACAAACGACATGATATTGTACATAGAAAACTGTAAAGACTCCACCAAAAACCAACTAGATTTTATAAATGAATTTGGCAATGTAGCAGGATACAAAATCCAACACCCAAAAATCAATGGCTTTTTTATACACTAATTATGAATTCTCAGAAAGAGAAACTAAACAAACATTCCCATTTACCTTGGCAACCAAAAAATAAAGATACTTAGTAATAAACTTAAGCCAAGGAGATAAAAGACTTGTACTCGGAAAACTAAAGGACATTGAAAAAAGAGAGAGAAGAAGATATAAACAAGTGGAAAAATATAACGTGTTTAATGATTCGTAGAATCGACATCATTAAAATGTCCATGCTACCCAAAGTAATCTACAGATTCAATGCAATTCCTATTAAAATACTAACAGCATATTTCACAGACCTAGAACAAACACTCCAAAAATTTTTATGGAACCAAAAAGGACCCCGAAGAGCTGCAGCAATCTGGAGAAAGAAGAACAAAGTTGGAGGAATCACAATACCAGATATCAAGTTATACTACAAAACCACTGTAATCAAAGCAGCCTGGTACTGGCACAAGAACAAGCATACATATCAATGGAACAGAACAGAGACCCCAGAAATCGACCCAAGCCATTATGCTCAATTAATATTTGACAAAGGAGGCAAGAGTATACAATAGAGTCAAGACAGTCTCTTCAATAAATGGTGCTGGGAAAATTGGGCAGATACATGCAAAAAAATGAAACTAGACCACCAACTTAAACCATACACAAGAATAAACTCAAAATGGATAAAAGACTTAAAATTAAGTTGTGGAACCATAAAAATCCTAGAAGAAACCATAGGAAGCAAAATCTCAGACATCTCTTATAGCAATACTAGGGGCCCGGTGCACGAAATTCGTGCACTGGGTGTGTGTGTGTGTGTGTGTGTGTGTGTGTGTGTGTGTGTGTAGTGTCCCTCAGCCCAGCCTGCCCCCTCTCACATACTGGGAGCCCTCAGGCGTTGACCCCCATCACCCTCCAATCGCAGGATCGGCCCCTTGCCCAGGCCTGACACCTCTGACAGAGGTGTCAGGCTTGGACAGGGGACCCCCATCTCCCCCTGATCACTGGCTCTGGCCCCTGCCCAGGCCTGAGGCCTCTGGCCCAGGAATCATGCCTGGGCAGGGGACCCACATCTCCACTGATCGCTTGCTCCACCCCCCGCCTAAGCCTGACGCCTCTGACCCAGGCTTCAGGCCTGGGCAAGGGGACCATCATATCCCTCCAATCCCCGGCTCCGCCTCCCACCCAGGTCTGATGCCTCGGCCAGAGGAGTTGACCCTCATCACCCTCCGATCACCAGTCACCGGATCGGCCCCTTGACTAGGCCTGAGGCCTCGGCCAGAGGAGTTGACCCTCATCACCCTCCGATCACCAATCACCGGATCGACCCCTTGACCAGGCCTGAGGCCTCTGGCAGAGGTGTCAGGCCTGGGCAGGGGACCCCCAGCTCCCCGTGGTTGCAGGCTCCGCCCCTGCCCAGGCCTAACACCTCTGGCTGAGGCGTCCGGCCCGGGCAGCGGGGACCCGCAGCTGCAGTGGCCCCGCGATCGTGGGCTCCTCTTTAGGCCCAGGCAAGGGGCCCCTAGCTCCTGGGACTGCCAGCTTCGATCGTGCCCAGCTCCCATCGCTGGCTCCACCCCTACTTCCTGCTATCACTGGCCAGGGTGGAAAAGGCACCTGATTCTCCGATCATGGCTGGGGGGCAGGGCAAAGGCGGCCCCAGGGCCGCCTTTGCCCTGCCCCCCAGCTCTTAGCTCCCCCCTGGGTTTCCGATCATTGTCAGTGGCAGGGGGCTTCTTCCTGCTTTCCCTTTCGCCTCCCTGCATTGTGCCTACATATGCAAATTAACCACCATCTTGTTGGCAGTTAACTGCCAATCTTAGTTGGCAGTTAATTTGCATATAGCCCTGATTAGCCAATGAAAAGGGTATCATCGTACGCCAATTACCATTTTTCTCTTTTATTAGATAGGATGTTTATGGATACATCTTAGGGCAAAGGAAACTAAGGAGAAAATAAACAAATGGGACTACATCAAAATGAAAAGCTTCTGCACAGCAAAAGAAACCATCAACAAAACAACAAGAAAGCCAACTGTATGGGAAACATACTTGGCAATGATCCATCTGATAAAGGGTTAATTTCCAAAATATATAAGGAACTCATACACCTTAACAAAAGGAAGACAAACAATCCAATTAAAAAAATCTCCAAAGTGAACATACAGATGTCCAAGAGACATATGAAAAAATGCTCAAAGTCACTGATCATCAGAGAGATGCAAATTAAGACAACAATGAGGCATCATCTCACACCTGTCAGAACGGCTACTATCAACAAATCCACAAATGACAAGTGCTGGCGAGGATGTGGAGAAAAGGGAACCCTAGTGCACTGCTGGTGGGAATACAGGCTGATGCAGCCATTATGGAAAACAGTATGGAGTTCCCTCAAAAAATTAAATATGGAACTGCCATTTGACTCAGTGATCCCACTTTTAGGAATACATCCTAAGAGACCCGAAACACCAATCAGAAAGAATGTGTGCACTCCTATGTTCATAGCAGCACAATTTACAGTAGCTAAGATCTGGAATCGGCCAAGTGCCCATCAGTAGGTGAGTGGATAAAACAGCTGTGGTACATTTACACCATGGAATACTATGCAGCAGTAAAGAAGAATCTCTTACCCTTTGAGACAGCATGGCGGGACCTGGAGAGTATCATGCTAAGAGAAATAAGCCAGTCAGAGAAAGACAAGTATCACATGATCTCACTCATATGTGGAATCTAATTAACAAAATAAACTGATAAACAGAATATATCCAGAGACATGGAAGCATGGAACAGAGTGCGGAATCTTGGAGGGAAGGCGGGGGAGTAAGGTGGGTGGGGGGTAATTAATCAAAACCTGGTATGGATATATGCATAACCCATGGACATAGACAAATAGGGTGGTGAAAGACTGGGGTGGGGGCAGGGGCGGGCTAGAGGGGGTCAATGGGGAAAAGGGGGACATACATAATACTTTCAACAATTACGATTTAATAATAAAAATTAAATAAAATTAAAAAACACTGCCCTGGCCTATGTGGAGCATCAACCATATACCAAAAGGCTATGTGTTTGATCTTTTTTCGGAGCATGTATGGAAGACAAAAACCCTTAGGCAGGTGACCCCCTAGTAACAAGCAGACTAGCCCATCAGCAAGGATTTACATAATAATAAATGGGGGAGTAGTTTCAGCTACCACTGTCTGGACAAACAGAGGTGGCGCCTAGCTCCGACCTTTGCTAGGGCTTCAAAGGCACCCAGCCTTCGGGGGGGGGGGGGGGGGGTGCTCTGTCTATGCTTACCAGATAGTGAAGGCAGTAAACAGTTTCCCACAAAAAGGCTATGTGTTTGATCTTTTTTCGGAGCATGTATGGAAGATAACCAATTGATGTTTCTCTCTCTCTCTCTCTCTCTCTCTCAATCGATAAGCATATCCTCAGATGAGGTTAGATAGATAGATAAATAAAATATTTTTTAAAAAACAAAGACAACCTACTGAATGGGAGAAGATATTTACCAAGACATATCTAATAAGGGGTTAATATTCAAAATTTTTACAACTCTGTAATATTTCAGGCAGTAAAATGTCAGATATTTCTCTTATCATTTTTTTCTGATATATCTCTTTGGGCTAGAAAAACAAAAGAAAAATAAACAAATGGGACTACATCAAACTAAAGTTTTGGCACAGCAAAGTAAACCATCAACAAAATGCAATGACAACCTACTGAAGAGAAGATATTTGCCAATGATATAAAGGGTTAACATCCAAAATTTTATAAAGAACTCATACTACTCAACACCCCAAACCAAACAATCCAATTAATAGATGGTCAGAGGACCTGAATAGACAATTCTCCAAAGAGGACATACAGATGGCCAATAGATATATGAAAACATGCTCAAAGTCACTAATCAACCCACAATGAGGTATCACCTCACACTTGTCAGAATGGCTACCATCAGTAAATCAACAAACAACAAGTGTTGGCAAGTATGTGGAGAAAAGGAAACCCTTGTGTCTTGTTGGTGGGAATGTAGACTGGTGCAGTCACTATGAAAAACAGTACGGAGGGTCCTCAAAAAATTAAAAATGGCACTTCCTTATAACCCAATGATTCTACTTCTGGGTATGTATCTGAAGAAACCCAAAGCACTAATTCAAAAGAGTTTATCCACTGCTATGCTCACTGCAGCGTTATTTACAATAGCTAAGATATGGAAGCAACCCAAGTGCCCACCAACAGATGACTGGCTAAAAAGCTGGGAGACACACACACACACACACACACACACACACACATTCATACACACACACAATGGAACATTACTCAGTCATAATCTTACTATCGGAGACAGCATGGATGGACTTAGAGGGTATTATGCTAAGTGAACTAAGTCAGTCAGAGAAAGAGAAATACCATTTTACTTATATGTGGAATCTAAGTGAACAACAAAACAGAAACACGTTTATACATATAGAGAACAGATTGATGGTTGCCAGATAGGATGGGGTGCAGGGACAAGGTGAAAAAGGTGAAGGGATTAAGAAGTACTAATTGGTAGTTACAAAAGTCATGGGGATATAAGGTACAGCATAGGGAATATAGTCAATAATATTGTAATTACAGCCCTGGCCGGTTTGGCTCAGTGGATAGAGTGTTGGCCTGCGGACTGAAGGGTCCCAGTTTCGATTCCGGTCAAGGGCATGTACCTTGGTTGCGGGCACATCCCCAGTGGGGAGTGTGCAGGAGGCAGCTGGTTGATGTTTCTCTCTCATCGATGTTTCTAATTCTCTATCCCTCTCCCTTCCTCTCTGTAAGGAATCAATAAAATATATTTTAAAAAAATAATAATACTGTAATTACTACATGTGGTGCCAGGTGGGGACTGGAAGTATTGGGGGGAACACGTTGTAAAGTGACTGTCTAACCACTATGCTACACAGCTGAAATGAACACAAACTAATATGGAATGTAAACCGCAATTGAAAAATAAAATAAAATATCCTTGGATCAGGAAGCTTAAATCTTAACCCAATGATAGCACGAAGAGCAGTCCTAACTGCGCTGTGCCGCCAACTCCGGGAGTCTTCCACCTGTCCTGCCCTCCGGCTAACCCACCACCTGCCAGCTCCCACCTGAGATGGTGGCTGCAGTCTCCTCAGCCAGGAGGCGGTCTTTTTCCTCTCGCAGTTTCTCCAGCTCTCGCTGGTGCTGCCTCTGGAGATCTTCAATCTTCTTCTGGTGCGTTTCTTCCATTGCTGCAAACCCTCGTTCGCAGGTGGCCTGCAAGATGCAAAGGAGCTCGATCAATTTGTTTCACCACCTCTAAGTCGAGGGTCCTGTTTGATAAGCCAGCAGCCCGCCTGCTCTCAAGACTTCCTGTTCTCGAGGAATACGCTCTCTGAAGGCGAGCACTGAGCCAGCGGGGCCACCTGACAGCTGTCTGGAGACTCTCACTGATGCTATCAGAGCACTTAGAAAAGGGTGTTTATATATCTGTAAATTGTCTTATTTCTATGACTGTTCTGAATCCTGTGGAATGAGTTGGTATTGTGGGTGGGAAGAGGCTGCAGTGGAATCTTAGGCAGCCAATTCTGGGCCCTGATAGAATTACTGCCAGGTCGGACTGACAAGAGGGAGAGAGGAGAATTTGCAGAGGCTGGCTGTGTCTGATTTGAGTTCATACAGTGAGTAGCACTGTCAGTCACAAACTGGGCATTTCACAAGTAAGTCATAGTCATGACTTTGTGAGCTGAGGCTCCACGGGGCTGGCCCTGCACTGACGAGCTGGCCACCCTCACCTACTCACACCGCTGCAGTGCCCACGAGGGGTTACATTAGGCTACGTGCTCTCTTCCCTTCCAACCTGTCTTCCTTCTATTTCCTTTGAAGGAGTACAGAGGGGCAGTAATTAGTGACTCCACTAATACGCTGGGACACATAACAGAAAAACTGCTCTCCAACTTGTCTACACCTGTTACAGGCTGGGGCAGTTTATTACATGGGCACACAGGAGTGCAGGGGAAGGACACAGGATCCCTAAGAAGGGATCCAACCATCCCACACGCTACACCGGGAAGTCCAGGCCTGGCTTATCAGCTGTTCTTAACAGGGCAGGTGAGTGTGCCCCACAGATGTAAGGAGGTCTGTGTAGCTGTTTTGTGCACGGAGTCACACTTTCTGTCTAAATCCCTTGCAAAATCTGTTTCTGAATAGGGATCAGGCCTTCCAGTGGTTTTTAGAAAGTGGAAGAATGTGGCTATGATCCATTCCAAATGCAAGTGGAGGCTCTATCTTCCCAAGAAGATACATGGATTTAAGAAAAAACAAAAAACCCACCCGGGTGTCTGAGCCCCCACAGTAACTGTGAGGCTTTCCTGAGGGCCTCAGGTCAGTTTTTCTAAACTCATGATCAGAGTTTGGATTTCACTGCAGCAGATTTGCTGCAAAGGGGACATGGTTTTAACTGTGTTCACCATTAACTGGACATTACTTTCCCCAGAGGCTCCTTCTGGCAGCCGGTGGTCTCCTTCCACCACCTCACACCAAAGGACGCTGGAGGAACCCTCGAGCTGTGGCTCGGACCCTTGTGTGCTCAGAACCCATCGTCTCCTCTCTCCCAGGTGCTTTGGTTCACATATGGCTTCTCAGTTAACACAGAGCTAGTAGATCTCATAAGTATTAGTTTGATTTGAGTGCTTTAGAATCCTATATAATAAAAGCCTAATATGCTATGTGTCCGGTCAACCACTCAACTAATCAAAGTGTAATATGCTAATGATATGCTAAGGCCACTCAAAAGTTCGCTATGACATGCACTGACCACCAGGGGGTAGAAACTCTGACCGGTAGGTTAGCTTGCTGTTGGGGTCTGGCCAATCAGGACTAAGCGAGTCAGGCTGGACATGCCCTGGAACCCTCCTGCGGTCCCTCTCTGGCTGGCCAACCTCCCAAGTCCCTCCGGCCCCGATCGTGCACCAGTGGGGTCCCTTGGCCTGGCCTGCACCCTCTCGCAATCCGGGATCCCTCGGGGAATGTTGGAGAGCTGGTTTCGGCCTGATCCAGCAGGCCAGGCCAAGGGACCCCACTGGTGCACAAATTTGTGCACCGGGCCTCCAGTAGCTAAATAATGGTCAAAATTGTTCCTACAGAAACTCTGAGATGTCTTTAAAGATTGGCTGCTTCCCTGGAGAGCATGTGTTGGTAAAAAAAAAAAAAATCAATAAACATTTTAATTTTTAAGCCAATAATCGCTGGGATCAATGACTACTGTGCAGATTCATGAGGGAAGGCAACAGCCTATGGCTATAGTAGAGTGGCCAACAGGCACAGATCCCAATCTCCCCAACCCGGGCAAAAATCTGCACATAGTAGCAGCATTAGCCGGGTCTCCAGGACAGTGCTATTTGGTTGTAATTTCTGTGTGTCTCAAGGTTGTCAATGAGAATACCATGGAGCTATGTCACAGCAAGGGGACACTGGGCCCCAGCACCATCTATGGCCAGTTGTCCACACAAAACAGTGTTACCCTTCTGATGGCTTGCTAACTGGTGGTACGATGTCACCACTTTGGCCAAAGCCTTACCTACGCCCAGCTGACTGCCGTGGGAGCTGGATAGCCTCACCGTGCAGGAGGCTTTGGTGGAGCTGACAGGAAGCAGTTCACTGTGGCTCCTGTGAGCCTGAGCTGTGTATGCGCCCAGGCACCTGCTCACAGACCTGCTGGGTGCTGTGAAAAGCTGCGGGGCCCCGTGAGTAGGGAAGGCACTAGGACAGTGCTGGTGCAAATTACTTTGAAAGCCCCACCTGAGCACTGCGATCACAGGCACCGACTGCCACAGGGCACTTCCGGGAATGAGCCCTGGAAGCTCTCCCGTGATTCACGATGGTTTCCAAATGTTTCTGACTGACTCAGCACAAGCACAGCGAAGGCGGCCTCTTGGCCTGCGTGCTTGCTGGCCACCACACGGGCTTGCTAGGAGTGGCTGTGCTGTCACAAAGGTAAGAATGTGCTGCCAACACAGAGCACACTTACGCTTTCCTGCCGGACCTGGAGGAGTGCGCTGCTGGGAGCACAGCCGTGGCAGCTTGCTCAGCAGCAGCAAAGCAGCATTTGCAGTCCGGAGCCAGCTCTGTGCTGCACGGAAGGGAGTGTCACCTCACCCCGGGCCTGCCGAGACTAAGGGCTTGTGAGGGACGTAAGCATTTGTGGGGTGTAGCTCCAAGGGATGGCAAGCAGCCCAAGAGGATAACGCCGAGAAGCTTAGGGGATCAGCCACATGCATGCACACAGGTGCCTCTGGTTATGAAGGGGATGGGCGAGAAGCTGGACCGCTTCATAGAATCTAATGCCTGTGGGCCTGGAATTGTCACCTTTGAGTGCCAGGGCCTGGGTATTCTGCATAATGAGAAACAGGTTAGGAGTGTGGGAGACAGTGACAAGGTTCTTTCTCAAAGCTCCTGAGAAGTACCAGCACTGAAAGCTGTGCTCCCTAGTCCTTACCTAGGTGCCCACTAAACACCAGCTCCCTACAGAGTTGGGATGGGAGTGTGACTCTCGGCACTGTCTTGTCAATATTCCTATCTTTCAGGCTCCCCAAACTCTGCTCTCCTACAATAGTTAAGAGATATCCCTCAAAGGGTGCCTCTGGCCCATCTACCCCAGGCTTTTCTTCAGTGTAGTTTGCACCAGCCACAGGTGGGCTGTTGGGGTGGGAAGCAGGCGAGGCGGTGAGGGGCTGTGAGAAGCAGGAGGGAAGGCATGGGAGACTACACTCCCTCTCGCCAGCGATCCTGTTCTGCTAGTCCTCTTTCCTGGTGGGGGATGTGGAACAGGATGCTAGACCCTAACCAAGGCCCTGCTCTGAGGCCACGCCATCGTGAGGAGGAGTTGAGGAAGGAACAAAATGTTGAATAAATTCTGCTTATACAGGAACTCAGGGCCAAGAACTGTCTCCCAGCTCCACCCCGAGAATCCCACACTGACTCTCAACTAGCAGGAGAGTGCCTGCCCCTCGACTGCTTTGCAAATTAAACGATGCTTTGAAACCTTAAGGTTCTCAAAGTCTTTCTGGTACTTCTCTCGCAGCGTGGCCGTGTCACCCTCCAGGTCCTTGTGCTCCAGCTCCTCCCGCATGATGTCCATCTGAGCCTCCAGCTCCTGGATGCGCTCCCTCAGCCCCACCATGGAGTCGGCCTCCCCAGTGGCTACTTGCAGAGCATCCCTGGGCTGGCCAACTGGCCAGGTGGAGGAAGGGGGTTGGTGGGGGCTGCTGGCCAGCAAGGCTTCTGGCGGCTGCCCCTGATAGTGGCAGAGGGTCTCCTGCAGGCACTGTAGGTTCTGGGAGTAGTGCTCCTGCAAGGTCCTTAGCTCTTCCTCGTGGATGGTCTGTAGCTCTTTGACCTTGAGCTGGAACTTGTCCTCCAGAGTCTGCATCTGCTCCACATGGTGCCTCTCCATGTCCTGCCTGTCTCTGACTGAGGCGTCCAGCTGGCTCAGGACTCGGCTGTGCTCAGCCTGCAGTGTATTCTCGGCTCTGTTCAACTGCTCCACCACACACCGGATCTCCTCCTCGTACCTTCCTTGCAGGGCAAACATGTTCTCGTTGTGCTTGCTCTCCACTTCCTCCAGATACCTCTGCTGCTGGTCTAGCTGGGTGACCTGGGCCTTGAGCTCTGCATTTTCCCTTTGAATGATGGCAATCACTTCCAGGTACTCACTCTTCTGCTTCCGGAGAAGTTCCTTGTACTCCTCCTTCAGGGCTCCGACAGCTTGCTCGTGCTCCTGGCAGGAGGCCCCCCTGCTCTGCCAGGACTCCTTGTAGCACTGAAGCTCTTTTTCATACTCCAGCCGAATTTTGCAGGCTGCATAACACACCTGAGCCTGAATAATTGCATCTTTAACTAATAATGAAGAATACTGACCAAGGCCTCCCAAATAAGTGTTACAGGAGAGATTCCGGGACACCTGAAGAAGCTTCTGACAATCTCTTATGGATTCCACAGGGGGAAGAGAGGTTAAAGAGGCAGATATCTCTCCTAAGAGGCGGGCTTTATCTTTAAGCTGCAGGGCGAGTTCTTCCTGAATCCCAACGAAGGCCCCAGAGCTCTGGTCCGAGAAGTGGAAGGGCTCCTGGAAGCCAGCTGTGTCTTGATGACTCAGCTCTTCTCTTAATGGGCTCAAGTCCCAGGGAGCCTGGACACTTTCTGCAGTGCCTGTTGGGAGCTTGAGGGCCTCTGCGACCTGCTGCATCACCCTCTCAAAGTCAGGGGTTCGGTATGCTCCCAGGATTTCTTCCAGTGCGTGCTTATGCTGCCGCAGGGCTGCCTGGGTCCCCCGGAGAGTCTCCTGAATGCTCTGCAACCGACGGTGGAATGACTCCCTCACTGACTGCACAGCAAAGCTAAGCTCCGCCCTGACCCATGTGGCGTCTGCCAGGGTGGGGACCAGGGCTGGTGGGATGCTCTGCTGCCCACCTCCTGATGCACTGGCTGCCTCTCCCCCCACTGTCCCCAGGTGCTTACTCAGGGACTCCACCTGGCTCCAGAATTCACCATCCACCAGCACCTTCTTAGCCCAGGTGTCTGCTGGGGCCCCCAGACAGACTGCACTCCCAGACTCCAGGGGCAACTTTCCTGACTGAGAAACCTCATCGAGAACGTGCGAGATATCCGACGTTGTGTTTTTTAGAGAGTCTGCTATGTGGTTTATCAGAGAGGCTTCCAGAGCTATTTGATCAGCAAGAAGCTTCAGCTGCTCCTGCTCAGTCAGCTCCGGCTGCGGGGATGGCTGCCGCAGAGTCTCCTTCCCTCTCTCCAGGAAGCTCTCTTCTTCCAGCGGAGTTTGGGACCCGCTGTCTGCAGGGGCTGGCCAGTGACGCAGAGCCTGGATGGCGCTTACTAGCACGCTCTCCACGCTGGCCAGGGGGCCTGCTCCTGCCCCCGGGGCTTCCTCCTGGCCAGACCTTGGCAGAGACCGTAGCTGTTCTCGGCAATTTTCTAAGCAAGCAAGGGCCTGCGTGTTTTTTACCTGGAAATTGCCAAGCTCCCCTACGTGATTTTCAATGATCTTCGCCCTGGCCTGTTTCTCCTGCTCCAACTGGGAGGCCAGCGTGCCAACCTGGAGCAGGCTGGTGCGGAGCTGCTCGCGGAGCCGGGCCTCAGTGCCAGCCCACTGGTGGTGCAGTGTGAGCAGGGCCTCCTGGCTCTGGCCCTGCTGGCTCTCCAGCTTCACCGTCACATCTTTGAGCTTCTCTTCTGTGATGTAGAGCTTGGTCTCCAGGGAGTGTATTATGGAGAGGTAGGTATCAGAGTCGCTGGTTGCAGGGACAGAGCTGAGGGTGGCCTCTGACGACATGCTCTCCTCGGAGGGTGACCGGTCCTGACTGGTGTCGGAAGACGTGCTGCTGGTCCAGGTCTTCTCGGACCCATCGGGGTGGGTGTATTTCTGGCACTGGATCGTGGAGAACCGGATTCTTTGCCTTTTAATGCCAGGTACACACTGCTCACATTTTGCTGTGTTCCATGAGTGCCTCTCCTTCTCAGGCACTTCTGACTTCGGGGGCATCATGCTCACTTCTCTCCTGGGGCTGCTGTGCCCATGTTTCTCCTTAAGGGCAGCCCCTGGGTCCTCATCCTCAAGCCTCAAGTGTGGGCAGCCTGGGGATGTGCCTGAGGCTGGGAGCTGCAGGCCCGAAAGCGCAAAGCCATCCTCTGCTTCTCCCAGGGAGCTCTGCGGCTCCTCCACTTCCTCTGAAGATGCCTTGGTAAATTTCCTTAAAATCTCTTCCTTTATCTGGAGCTTCATTTCTGTTTCCTCTAAGCTGCTCCCCAAGGCAACCATTTTAACCAAAGCCTCATTGAGGGCCTGATCTTTCTTTTCCAGAACTTTCTCATGCATGTCCTTGATGTGCCTCAGCTCCTCCTCCCTCTCTCTCAGCAGGGTGTGCATGCCCTGGAGCTGGCTGGCCACCCTCTGGTAGGCATGCTCCAGGCTCTGGTAGTCGGCCTCCCTGCCCTGCAGCTTCTGCTGAAGCTCCGCAACATCCCCATCAGACAGGGCGACACGCTCTGTCAGCTCCTGGAACCGCTGCCGGACCAGGTCCCGCTCATCCCTGAGGCTCTGGACGTGCTGGGCCAGCGTCTGGAGGCTGGCCTCCTTCACCTGCAGCTGCTCTTCCAGCTGGCGCACCGCCTGGCTGCCCTCAGACCTGGCGCTTAACTTTTCCCTCTGGAGGGCCTCCACCTGCTGCTCGTGGTCCTGGAGCTGGTCCTCGTAGGCACTGGCCTTGTCCTCCACCTCCTTCAGGTTCTGCAGCAATGCCTGCTTTTCCTTCTCACAGCTCTCCAGCAGCAGCTCGTAGTTCCTCTGCAGCTTCTCCTCCATCAGCCGCTGGGCCTGCTCGCTAGCACTGAGCTGCTGGCTGAGGTCTGCGATGCGCTCCTGCAGCCTTTGCACCTCCTTCTGCCGGTCTCTCTGCAGCGCCTGCTGCGTCTCCAGGTCCCGCAGCTCCCGCGTCTTCTCCAGCAGCAGGGCCTCTGCGCTCTTGAGCTTCTGCTCGCTGGCCTGAAGCTGACCGCTCAGCACGGCCTTGCTGTGCTGCCACTCCTCCAAGTGCTCACGGGCCTTGTCCTTCTCCAGTTTCAGGTCCCCCTTGAGTTGGGCCAGTGCCTGTTCCTTGAAGGTGAGCTCGGCGGCAGCGGTGCTGAGCCTCGCCTGGAGGCTGCGGATTTCGGCCTCATGGTGCCGGACTGCATCCTCAGCCTCCCCGTAGCTGCACTTCAGGGCCTGGGTCTGCTGCGTAGTCAGCCCCTGGCGCCGGCACTGGACCTCCAGCTCCCTTTGCAGATCTTGATTGACTCTGTGGAGCCTCTGCCAGGCGCCAGATGGGGAGGTGGCCACTTCAGTCTTAAAAAAACCGATTAAACACTGGTTAGTAACACTCGGGCTTCCTAGTTCTGAGTGTCACACCTCTGGCCAGGGTCAGTCACAGAAAAGCTCCTTGGTGGGTTTGCCTTTTATCCTTTGCACAATTTTTCTCATTAAATAAGCAATCCAACAAATCATCTTAATTATTTTGATAAGTGCTGCTTCCAGGTAAACAGAAAACATGGATAACAACATCAAAACAACTCTAACCGAATGGCTTCTAGGAGAAGTAAACCAAACACAACTGAATGATGGAACATACGGGTAAGCAAAACAGAGACTGAAGACGAGACGGGTGGGAGGAGGGGGAGCAGAGCATGGCATCTGTTTGTTGTACAAAACAAAAGGTACACAGCTCTAGGCAATAAACCTTGGAAAAGCACAGGGTGAGGGTGCGGGAGAAGCCCCTTCCTTCTAGGACAGGAGAGAAGGAAGGAGGCAGCAGGAGACACCGAGCACTTTCCTTTCGGAAGTGGAGCTCGTCCTCAGTGACAGGAGGAACGAGTCTCTACCTGTAAGAAGACAAAACGAGGGGAAGCGAAACCCATGGAGTAAGATATGATACCAACAAAACACACCTTCATGGAAGTCAAAATAAGTGACGCAGCACAAAACAAAACAGAACACAAATGGAACAAGCTCCCCAAACAGAAAGGCATGCAGGACAGACAGACTAATAATCAGGGGAAACATGAACAGAGGTGAGAACAGCCCAGCCTGAGAACCTGACCTGCCTGTGGCCCCTTTCAGTCGGCGGGGAAGCCACAGATGTGACACTCAGTTCCGTTATTGGTTATACTCCACAGCAAGTCCAAACCATGCAAGCTCCTCCTCCCAGAACAAGCAGCGCAGCGCCCATCCCAGGCAAACTCCTTCTGACCCTCAATCCCTAAGGCCCTGTTCTTTCCCAAAGCACAAAGGGAGGGTAAGAGCAACCTGCTATTAGACTTTGTGGGAAGGTATTCAGAAGCCAGCTCTGCCCAGTGCCGACTGACAGGGGCTTGGGTGCAGGCTCATGCAATCATCCAAGTTAGACACAGAGGTAGGTTCTTAGGTTAGCAATGTGCACAATCTGCTGCTACTATCTTTACCGCCTGATGAAGTAAAAGGGAATCTGTGTAGGACAGGGGCCCAACCCAGGTTTAAAAAGATGCTCTCCAAATTTGGAGGTTCTGCATGAATGATCAGAATACCCTGAGTGAACTGTGCACAAAAGAAGAACACCCACCATCACCAGCTCCTGGTGCCCGAGAGTCTGAACTGGGCACAGCAATAAGTACAGCTGAAAGGGCTGGGGAGGAGGGTGCAGGGCACACAGGGCGCCCAGGGCCACAGCTAAAGCTGAGGGAAAAGAGAAATGAGAGGAAGAGAAGGCAGAAGGAACATGCAACCACAGCAGTATGGACAGAGGCAGGAAGGCAGGCTCTGCCCAGAAGGTTCAGGTGCTGCCCTGGAGGACCGGGACTGAGGCGGGCAAGGCATGGTGATCTGGAGATGTTGGCACAGTCACTGAGAGCTGGAAGGGCCTCGGGGACAAGGTCTACGTCCACACAGCAGAGGCTGGTGCGGTGGGGAGGGGACACTGGCATCTGCTGGTCAGTGTCAGGGCCTGCGCTTGCAGCCAGTCCTTGGCCTTGGCAGACAGCCCATTCCACTGACCATTTTGCGTTTCCCAGTACTCATTTGTCAGTCGCCTCTCCCCACCAGCACATCACTCCGGGGGGCAGGGAGTGTGCTGTTTTGTGCCCCAGAACAGAACAGGGCCTTTCGACAGAGCACACACCAGTCCACCCTGCCCAGCTGACCTACCTACTGCCAAGTGAGGCACCCTCAGTAGTGCCCGCTGCTCTCTGTGACTCTGCCTGCTGACCAGGGCTGTGGCCCAGAGACCTCTGGTCCTGGACACTGGGTGTGGGCTCTCAGCTTAGGACCCAAGCTCAGGGCCTCCTCTCCCCTTCTAGGCTGGCGGTGTGGGCTGGCTCAGGGCTGGGCGGCCATGTTTCCCCCTGAAACTTCAGTCTAGGTAGGGAGAAAGGAATGGGTCCACTGGGCGAGTGGTACTAGCCCAGGTCTGCCTGTAGATGTGGTACAAAGGCAGGACAGGTGATCCAGAGCTGGCTCTGCCACTAACTTGGTCTTAATGAGGCACTTGGTGGCTATGTCACTCAATTTCTTCAATCTGTAATCAAAACAGGCCAAATACTGCTTTTGCAAAAACTATTAGAAATGACATGCAAATATATAGTATCTATAACAAATATATTGGATTACTTTGAGAGCCCAAAGGGAAAACCACCAAAACTATTTTATTAAAAAAAAACAAAGAAAAAACCTTAGACACGGAAGTTTCAGGCAGATTCTCCAAAATGTAATACCAGGAGGGAAATACACATGGCCCAGGGCACTAGGGCCGCGGTCCTGTGTGCTCAGGCCGGTGTGTGCATTTCTAGCCTGCCAGGGCCCTTGCACTCAAGTTCCCAAGAGCATCTTGAGCGCCCGCAGCCCCTCAGCCCTACCTGCAGCACATAGCCCTCTCGGGCACTCTGCTCCCGGCCCAGAGCCACCCTCAGCTGGTCCTGCAGGAGCCGGTTCTGCTCCAAAAGGTCTGAGGCCTCCTTCTGGCTCTGCTCCAACTGTTGACAAAAAGACACATATTTTAAAGCAAAATGATGGTAACAAACCATCAGCAGCACAGTAGAGGCCCCGGGGGCATTTCTGACACCAGCTGAGCTGGCACACGGACTCCTCCCTGGCCCTCCACGTGCCCATAGGTCAGGGATAAGCTGATCTGTCCTAAACTGCAGCATCTGAAACTGAAGGCTCCTGCTCAAACCGTAAATACATAACACGGCAGACCGGCCACCATGAATGTCCACATAACACCCACCCCTGCTCAAGGTCCCCATTTGCAGACCCAGCAGGAAATGTGGCTCTGTGCCTGCACTAGGAGGCACCCCCCCCCCCCGCCGTCCTTTCCGTTTCCTCGCCCCTGGGGGGCGAGCCCCACTCCAGCCCCTGCTGCAAGTCCCACTTTTATCCAATGGATCCTACATAACCTCCTGTTTGTGAAGAGGGTCCCATGAGATGTGGACGGCAAGCAAGCTACTTCAAACTCTTCTTGCTTTCAGTGGTTTTGAATTCAGTCATCCATCCAGTCACTTCTTCCCCAAATACCCCTAGGAGCCTAACTGGGTGCTGGGCCACGTGGGCCACTCTGCCTGCCCGCCCTCCGAGGCTGTGGAGCTGGGAGACGGGCAGGGTGCTGCCGGGCTATGTGAGAGGCATTGACGTTCTCCCTTGACGTTCAGACATTGCTGTTTAAAACAAGCTTAGACAAGCTTCCGTGTCAGGCCTATTGTAGCTTATAGCAATCTGAGTTTGAACTGCTATTTATTGCATCTTGCCTTTATTATCCTATTAATAGACATAGAAAATGGAAACAAACTCAAAGTGTTCATGATAGTGATAAACGTCAGCCTCGTGAATTTAACAGACGAGGAAAAATAAGAAAAGTAAAGGTGGGCCAAAGTGACAAATCTGTAACTTTAGTTAGCTACTTCTGTAAAAGAACACATTTGAAACATGACACTGTTTGAACATGTCAGGAACTTCCTGTTCAGATTTATGAATCCACTGCAGAAGTTCCCCAGATCTGATTTCTGGACACATGTTCATGAAGAAACGTATTATGCTGCAAATGCAGGGCTGGCACTCATCCTGTATCTGGGTGCCCAGAGGGACCTGCTCTGCAAAGTCTCCACAGTGCAGTCCTTGTCGAATGAGTGCACGGCTCACCCAGGCACCCACCTGCCTCCTGTGGGGGCCTGCACCTCCTCAGGTCCCCGGCAGTCACCAGGCTGCTGGGCAGCAGTGGGATGCTTCTCTGCCTCCAGCTTTGGTCTGCTCCACCCAGGGTCGCCTAGTGCAGATCAAACCTAACTCTGCTTATGCTCCTCTCCCCTGAAGATCTCGAGTTCATGCTGGAAACAGGGCCCTGAAACCCTACCAGCCTCTTCTCTGGCCACTCTGACTCTAAAGGCAGTGCCCCTGCCACATGGCAAACTACTCTGTCCTAGAAAGGGCTGGTGCCCCCGCCACCCTGCATGAGCCTGCACTCCCTGTACCTCTCAGTGACTACCCTGGACTCTGAGAACCTGTCCATCCATGGGTCTATCTTCCTGAACGGTCTGCAAGCCCTGGAGGGGAGACCACACCTCCCTCGGTCATGCAGCTGAACCACTCAGGCTGCTGCTGGGCACAGGGGTGGGTGCTCAGGAAGGGGCGCTGCGTGGAACCCGCCCACTTGTGGCCTCCCTGGTCGTTACCTCCTTCTCCAGCAGGGAGGTCAGCTCATGAGTAGAGAGCCGGTCACTTCTGTCCTCAGAGGACAGGTGCAGAGGGGCAATGGGCACCTGCTTTTCTTCCCGGAGAGGGGTGGTCTCCACCTGATGCCACCGCTGCTCTATCTCCACATGGACATTCTGTGTCTTGAGGTCGGGGGTCACAGGTAGCCCCGGGCTCCGATCCACCTCCATCCGCAAGGACGTGTCGTCAGTGGCTGGCCCGTCCACTGTGTCGAGCATCCCGAAGCGCTTACGGCGCTCTTCCCGCCTGCGCGCCCGTTCCCGCTCCAGCTCCCCCGGCCCGGCCTCGGAGAGACCGCTGGGCAGCCCTGCGCCCGCCCTCTCCTGAGCCAGGGCCTGCTGCAGGGGGCGGAACTCAGCCCAGTCGAAGGTCTTGGAGCGCCCCTCCCGCCTGCGCTCACGAGCTCGGCTCCTCTTCGGCTCAGGGTCTGGCTCCCTGGGCTCCACCTCCGGCTTCTCACTTGGCCTTGGGCAGGTCTCGAAGCAGGAGCTGATGCGGCTTTTCTCCTCCGGCAAGGAGCTGGGCAGGGGGCAAACAGCCTGTCAGGGGTGGCTCCCGTGCGGCCCCAGCAGAGGCCCGCTCCACGCCCCCACATGACCTTTCCACCTCTGGGGCAGCTCCCTCGGGGAGCGGAGAAAGCAGTGTCCTCATTTCCTTGCAGAGAACCGACACTGAGTTCTGAGTGGGGATGGGAGAGAAGCCACCTGAGCAGCCTACAGGTGTCCAGCAGGAGGGTACTTTGAGTCCCAACTGAGGAGATGCTGGGGGAGCATCTGGGATGACGAAGCTTGGAGCACTGCCCTGCCTAGAGCCAAGGCTGCGAGCCCTCCTGCTGCACCAGGCACAGCCGCTGTCCAAACGCTTCCGCAGGGAGGCTGCCCGTGGCATGCATGCACTGGGTAGTGGGGACAGAAGGAAGGAGACCCGCTGCGTCCCTTGAAGGGGTCAAGCGTTTTCTATAAGCAGGGAAGCAACATGGTCAGGTCTGTGCCTCAGGAACCCCCGTGGCTGGTATGACAGATGAGCCAGAGTGACAGGCCCAAAAGGACCTGCGGACACACCGGATAGATGTCCCAGGTGCACCAACTCCCCACCCCATGCAGTCGCCCACTCCAGGGCACTTCTGCATGCCCGGCAGCGAGTCCAGGCCTTTCCCCAATCTGCCCCAAAGCAAAGATTCCTGAAGAGGAATAAACCTCCCGCGTAGGAGAGGCATCAGTCACAGCAGGCTGAGGCCGGCTCTCCAGGCTCTGTGGATGAACCCCCGAGATCCACAGCCTGGACAGGGGCCAGGGAGCAAAAAGCACACAGGAAGCCGCCTGGGCCTGCGAGGGCCAGTGGGGGGCTCTAGGGAACACCTGAAGGTAAATGGGACCAAAGAGAAAGGACCCAGTGAAAGAGGCTCCCAGGAAGAGAAGGGCCACCACCACCTCCTGGGCCACCTGTCCCGGCAGCTAACAGGGGAAAAACAAAGTGCTCCCAAGCGGCAGGGCTGCAAGCTCCCCGTGAACACCAAAGCGCACGGGAAGGAAAGTTCTCCAGCACAGACCTGACGCCCTGAGCTGAGGGGAGCAGGCGCAGGCCGTGGGGGTGACGTGGAACACTGGAAGCAGCAGCCACGCCAGGACCGCCAGTCTCTCCAACAGAGGAAGCCCCACCGCTCCTCCAGACACAGCAGCTACCCCAGCACCTCTCACGTTTGTATGTGTTTCTAATACGTCCTTGGGACTCAGCCCGGTGGCACAAAAATCCTTATTTTCCTCAAACGATAGGAGCCCACGTCAAATAAGCACAAAGGCTGAAAACAAATCGGGGGGACAAAGTACTCCACTCACGCGAAAGTAAACCCTAGCCAGAGACAAAACGCCTGGTCCCTGGGCACCCGGCCCCGCAGGACGCCGAGCCGGCGTGGGAGAGAAGCGTGCAATGACAGGTTCTCAGTGCCAGCCTAGGGATGCACTCTTTTTCAAATCTCACCCGAGGATATGTCTTTGTTGATATTTTAGAGAGAGAGGAGGGGGGAGGGACATTGATATGAGAGAGAAACATCCATCTGTTGCCTCCGTACACGCCCTGATGGGGGATTGAACAGCAACCTAGGCATGTGCCCTGACCGGGAACCAAACCTGCACGCTTTTGGTGCATAGGACAACGCTCCAACCAACTGAGCCACCCGGCCCTGCCTGAGATCCCAAAGCTGACATCCCAGCCAGACCCTCAGTCTGAGGCACAGGGGCAGGCCCCAGGTGAGCACCAGGGCTGGCTGGGACAGGGTGAGCAGGTGAGTGCCTGTGGCTGTGAGAGGCCCTGACCTGAGGCCACGCAGCAGCCTCCAAGGGGAGGGAGCTAGATGGAGCCAGGTGCCTCTCTTGCTTTGCTCTGGGCATCCTCGAGGGGTCAGTGTTGGCCTCTGCTCCTCAGCGGGAGAGAGCTGGGGCAGCTGCAGAGCTGTCATGGCGCAGCCACAAGGGCGGAGTGCCTCCTGCAGGTCTGCACACAGGATGTGCTCGCGCACAGGACACCGACAGCCTGTCCCACTCACCATCTCCTGGCCTTACCAACTCAGGAACAACGGACTATCCTGTTGTTTAATAAATAAGTGAACAAACAATGCCAACAAATATGGGAAAGAACTAAAGAAAAAAGTTACTTTGGGTTCCTTTCCTTTCTTCTGGTTCAAAGAGGTACAGTGTCTTTAAAAAAAAGATTTGGGCCCTAACTGGTTTGGCTCATTGGATAGAGAGTTGGCCTGTAGACTGAAAGGTCCCAGGTTCGATTCCAGTCAAGGGCATGTACCTTGGTTGCGGGCACATCCCCAGTAGGGAGTGTGCAGAAGGCAGCTGATCGATGTTTCTAACTCTCTATCCTTCTCCCTTCCTCTCTGTAAAAAATCAATAAAATATATATATATAAAGACTTTGCTTAAAAAAAAAAAAATTGCATGGCCATAGCTGCCCCAGGCACCAGAGGGCACACTGCAGGCACCAGGGTCACAGAATGTTACCTCCGATGCAAGAAATATACTTGAGGAGTCATTCAAACTGTCTGAAAAGTGTCAGTGACAGGTTCTCAGACAGGCGTAGGCTCTGAAGCCTGAGGCGAGAGCAGCAAAGTGTGGGGCATCACAGGGCCAGCTCCACACACTGGAACCATGTCCTCTTTCTTTTAAAATGAAAACCAGCAAGTTTCTAACCTTCAGGGTTGGAGGAGGAAGGCACACAGTGAATCAGGAGATACATGAATCAAAGAGTATTATGGGGATGAACAGTTTCCAACTTAGGCTCCAGTACCGAGAATTTCAGAGAACTTTTCCTGGTTGCAGGCCTCTCCCCCTCCCACCCCCCCACTATGCACGCACACGTGTGTGTGTGTGTGTGTGTGTGTGTGTTTGTGTGTGAGAGAGAGAGAGAGAGAGAGAGAGAGAGAGAGAGAGAGAGGAGAGAGAGAGAGAGAGAGAGAGAGAGAGAGTGTGTAAATGCTGTGGTGTCTTATGAATGCAGCCTCCAGGGCTGCCCTCACCCAATGGAGCATAGCGCCAGTTCCAGGCCCACACCAGAGGGAGCTTAGTCCACCAATCTCAGTTCTGACAGTGGCACAAATGATACTTAAGTGGCTCTAATGCAAGAAATACTTACAGGAGGAAAAGGTAACCCCACACAGAAAAACCAGGAGCCAGAAAGAGGAGAGCAGGGCCAGCCAGCGCGGGGCAGAGGCGGCAAGGAAGAGGGCCGCACTGGTCTCCAGCTCAGGTCCCGGGAAGCGCCAACCCCTGGGGAAGGTGGCTCCCTCAGGCTTTACCTTGTCACATCTGGGGCAGAGGTCGGATGGACGTGCTTCATGATGGTCTGGATCCAGTTCCGCCGGATTCCCGACGTCATAGCGGAGAGGGTGAACTCGCCCTCCTTCGTCTACACAAAGGACAAGGCAGTATCAGTGACCATGTCCGCCCGCCCACCCTCAGAGGTCAGTCCTGCAGGGAGGATGTGGCCAGGCGGCCATCTTAGGAGCACCATGCACAGCCACTGGGAGAAATGAGACCTGAGAGCAGAGGAAACAGCACCGTGCTTTCCTGGGAATGGCTGTCGCCGGGACCTCTCTCTGTGGGACTCAGCGGGCATGTCTGGCACTGGGGGGACTCGCCTGCTCTTCAAGAAACTCACAGGCTGCAGGGAGAGTGTGAGCACATGGGGAGCAGTGGGAGAAGCCCAGAGCACAGGGGCTGAGTTGGACCATGAGGGTGAGGAGGGTGGCAAGCGGATGGGGAAGAGGCGCACATCCCAGGCATGGGCCACAGTAAGAGCCCAGGCCTGGTGCCCTGTAGCCAGGCTCATCAGGCACAGGCAGGCGGGCGGGGACAGCAGGCATGAGGCTGGGCAGGAGGCGTGGTCATGATGGAGCTGTGTCTCTGGGACTGACAAGAGGCAGGGAGGCCTGCTGGGCGGTTAGGGCAGGTGTCCAGGGAATTAGAATTCAGGTGGTAACCGAGGTGACAGAGAAGAGGGCAGGGAGCACTTCTGGGACAACCCCTCGGCCCCCGACCTGGATGAGCTGATGGGTCATCAGTCAAGATAGGGAGCCCTCCTGTAGTGGGGAGCTGTGCAGGCCGCAGGGGAAGGAAGCTAGATGGAGGAGCAGAGAAGCAGCACGCCAGCGAGGGGGGGAGTGCCTCTGGGGCAGGTCCCTCCAGAGAAGGCACGATGGGAACCCAGGTGGTGGCCACATGGAGCCCACTGCCCTGCTCCTGCAGCCACAGGCTCCTGTCTCACAGGAGGGGGGTGTCGTCCTGTTCTTTAAGCTGCACAGGCTACTCGGAAACAAACCCATGAGAGGTTAGCAAATCAGCTGATGGGAAGATGAAACCACCAAGATGGTGTGGGTTGGTACTGGCGTGGCCATGGACCAAAGCTCAAGATCACGTGCCAGACTGGAGAGCTGCAAAGTGCAGCCTGGACTTGACCTCAGCCTCCAGCTCGGCCCCCAGTTAGAGACCTTTGGTTTCCCTTGCTGTGCTCTGAAGGTGGGGCCATGGCCTTCACGCAATCTGAGTGCTGCCTCCCTAGGCCCTGGCCCTGCGTGTCCCGGGGGTCGGCTCACACTCGTCCTGGGGTCCTCTGCCGCCTCCCGCTCCTGGGTCTGGTGTCTCTGCAGGCTGGTCTCGGCCATCTCCACATTCTGCCCCAGGACCTCATCTCCCACCCCCGGGAGGCTCTTTCCCAACTGTGGGCCCACACCTGGCTGCCTGTCTAATGTCCTTAGAGACTAGCCCATCACAGCCAGAATTCCAGAGGCTCTACTCCTTTTGTGAAGTCACCTCTGCTGCCCAACTTCTGCACAAGGCTTGCCATGCTCTGGGCACCCGCCCTCACGCCTGCCTCCTTCCTCACCTGCCCACAACCACAGCCCATGGGTACCTCCTCCAGTACCTCTCAACCACTTCTCTCTTTTCTGCCCACCACTGTGCCTGCTTGGTCTCCTGCCTCTACCTTCTCCTCCTTTAACCACTCGCATGTCCTGCTGGCTGTGTCTTCCTACACGAGGTAATGGTTCCAGTACCTTCCACAACAGCAGGACAAGGCTGATTTCTGTTCCGGCACTGGGGCTCCCACGGTATCCCCTGCCCAGCTTCTGCACTTAGCTCCCTTGTAGGTGCCACTAGTTCTGGTGGCTGCGCCAGGGGCCCTGCACACTCATTCCTCATCCTTGCCTCTCAAGATCCTGAAACTCCCCAGGGACCCGAGCGGAGAGCCTCCAGGACCTGCCCTCCATGCTGAAAGTGACCTCTCGTGACCTAGACCCTCAGCCACGGGCCCAGGGAAAAGCATCAGAGCCTGGGTAAGGCCCGTCCAGGGGAAGGGAAAGGCGCCAGACTGACGGGGAGAGCAAACCGCGTGGCTCGGGCCCTCGATGATGAAGTTGTAACTTGCTCAGTGAGGGGAGCTGACTTTAGTGGCAAGCCACCTCTCACCTTAGGACACCCTGCCCTGAGAAACCTGCTCTTTAAGATGGGGAGGGGTGGGTTGGGGGGGGCCAGCATGGCGCCTAGTAAGCCAGAAGTCACCACTGCCACCAATACCGCCTGAAGACAAGAAGTTCAGAGCATGTCTGCTCCTCCTGCAGGGACAGGGGCAGAAGGGCATCAGAGTGGGGTGGCTAAGACCCTGAAATCCACAACCTCACGTCCTGGCCCTCATGCCAGGCCCCTATGCAACTCCCAGCTATGCCGTGGCACTCACAGGGGAGAAATGCCATGACCAGCGGCCCAGTGGGCTGTGGGCTGTATTTCTCCTTATAATGCACACAATGGCCTTTTAAGTTTGGTTAATATGACTCAGTCTCAACGTGCTTGATCCACTCTAGTCCAATGGTACAACCGAGGGTTTATACCCAACCACCTGAAGGTAAGACCCTGTAAAAGTTCCAGGTCCTGTGAGGCAGAGCCGGGGCCAGCCTGGCGGTGCAGCTGTCGGGCTGTCCGTTCGGTCACAGGCTCTGGCACCAAGTGGCCCTGGCTCCTGGGAAGCAACCTGGGAGCCTGTAATTCAGGGCGGAGCAGGCTACGCTATAAAGACCAGCCATCAGTGAGGCTGGGCTAGGGGCCACGTGAAACCAGCTGACCTCTGAGGGGAGGCCTGGAGGCTGTGCTCGACTACATGGATGTGACTCCATCCATCATGACAGTTATGAAACCTCAAGAAAAACTCAGGCTTCCTGGGAAGGAGGCACTGGGTGTCACAGCCACATCAGGAGGGGTGTGTTCCCAAGGACATGGATGCTTATGTTGAGAGCCTTGCAGTGGATGGCGATGCTCAGGTCTCGCTTCCTTTGTGGCTCTAATGGTACCTTCTCCCAAAGTGAAACCACAGCCTCGGTCCAGTGCTTTCCTGCGCTCTGGCTAATTCCTGACCCTGAGGATGACTGAGGCGCCCTCGCCCTGCAGCTGGCATTAGAGAGCAATGTGGTAGGCAGGGGATGCGCTAACTCCAGGTAGCCCTGAGCCACCGACTTTCATGGAATGGACAATGAGCACTGTCTTAGTCATCTAACCAGGTCATTTTTGAGGTCAAGGGCAATGACTTGCTCGTCCGAGTCCCTTACAAGGTTATGGGGGGGGGGGGGCGACGACCTCATGAATTTTCAAATTTATGACTGATGACCAGAAGAATAAGAAAGAACAGGTGAACTGAAGCCTAGTATTCTGAGATTTAAATAGTTAACACTTTCATTCTTATTCCTTACATATCCACCCAATGTCCCAAGCTCCAGGATAAAAAAAACCCAAAACTTCAGTAACAAAGCTTCTCAACAGTCTGGAAAGAAGCTAATGCCTAATTGTTTGCTGAGATCACCAACTGGGGGAGGGGTCAGGTGCCACAGGACTGAGGAAGAGCAGGACAAGGCGCCAACACTGACGGGAAGAACGCCTGCTGGCCAGGCATGTGCGTCAGGCCCGCCCACAAGTGCCCAGGACTAGGGTCAGGTTCTGAAGAAATGTCCCAGCCAGTCAAGCCTGTCTCCAAACTCCATCCCTGGGCTCACATGTATCTGAAAGCCATAATTTCTCTGCACTGGATACTCCGTGACATCATAACATGTAGACAAGTCAATTTCCCCATCCAAGTCAGCCGCCTGCAGAGAGAAATGGGAAGAACATTAAGAGGTTTAGAAATAAAAGTGAAACTAGACAAGTTTTCACAGGGACTGTGTGCTGCCTTTCTCTTAGGGAGCACAGACCTTGCCTGCGGGGATAAAACCAGGCCGACACTCCACCACTTCCCACGTGTTCCCTGCCAAAGACACCCTATGTTGATGGTTCTCACATGTGCTGCCAGACGTCTTCACGCTCTTAGAAATGGAGGTTAGCTTCATCAAAGAGTTATGTGAGCTTTACCTATTGAAATTTACTATATTAGAAATTAAACTGAAAAAAATTTAAACACATCTACTCACGTAAGAATACAAATAAGCCCCTTTCATTTTTAAATAAAAATATTACTTAAAAAAGCAGTGATAAGAGTGGTATTGAATTTTTACAAATCTCTTTAATATCTGGCTTTTCACATCTGTTTCTGCATTCAGTCTGACGGATGCATTGTTTTGGCTGAAGTACATATTTCATGAAGTCTGACTTACACAAAAACAGAGTTGAAAGGGGAAGACATATTTTAAGTCCTCAGATAATGTGGTTCCTTTTTGATAAGTGGTAGTTTCTTAAAGGTTAACTACGAAGTGGAATCTGAAATCATATCAAGGAACTTTCTGTACTTGGTTACATACAGCCAGTTTTCCCTGCCCGTGGAATGGATCTTTCACCCATGCACAACTGTGTAGTTATATATTGGTCCTTTGGAAGAGGGTGAGTTACACACACTCCAAGTGTTGACACATCTCATTTCTAAGATCAAACACTGCATTTGTTAGTATCACTACCCATTTGGTCAGGAGAGTCTGTAAGAAAAGGAGAGCTGTCAAATTCTTGATGAATACGTTTCCCAAAGTTCCCGTTTCTGCTTGAAAGCTTATGTCGCAGCGCTGGCAATCACTCCTGTCAGTTGCTTTCCTAAAAGGAATAGGCTCACTTCGTTCATTTTGAAAAATGTCTGTTAACACCCAAAGGAAAGGAGCAGCTTGTCTGTTAGTTATCCTTTCTCCAGGGGGAGAGACGCCCAGCGGGCGAGCAGGCAGGCACGTGCCCAGGCACAGACGCCATACTTCGAGTGGCAGCAGAAGAGACTTATGCTTACTTCCCATTTCGAATATCAGAATATTAAAAAGATGGCTCTTCAATGATTAAGACTTAATAAAATTAGTAACTTTCTTTTTCTTTTGTTAATCCTCACCTGAGGATATTTTTTCCATTGATTTTTAGAGAGTGGAAGGGAGGAGGAGGTGGGAAGTGGGAGAGGGGGAGAGAGAGAAAACATCGCATGAGCCCTGACCAGGGCCAGGGATCCCTGCAACCCAGGCACATTCTCTTGACTAGGAATCAAACCCGTGACCCTTTGGTGTGAGGGCCAGCGCTCTAACCAGTGAGCACACTGGCCAGGGCTCTAACTGTCTCTAACTGTCTGGCAGTGAAGAATGCATGGCCGCTGGCCATCCGCGGCTGCAGCCTGCGATTGGGCTGAGACACCAACAGTTTCACCTGCCACTGCTTTGGCCACCAGTGTAAATGTGAATACAATGAAAAAAGCAAACAGCATCTTAGTTTTATAACAACAGTTTTGAGTACCCCAGCCCCCGAAAGTGTCTCCACGGCCCACACTCTGAGAACTGCTGGTTTATCCAAGTGGCAGACACACAGTGTGTGGTTAGGCACTTCATGTGCTTCTGGATCCCCTAATATCAGGCACACCAGGGGCCAACCCCCACCCTAGTCTACACCTACCCTGTATCACCAATATCTTTCCATTGCACTCCGTTAAAAACTTAGGTTTTTAGGTTCAGGGCATGTAAATACCAGCCCCTAGATAGACATTTAGGTTCTTTTCAGTTTCCTGCTATTAGAATAGTACTGAATGACTCGCCTTGGACACAGATCTTTTACTACATGTGGGAATATATCTGAAGGATTCCTGGAGTCGAACTACAAGGGAAGGTTAGAAACACATTTGCTAAACTGCTAAAAAATTAAATAAATAAAGGGTTTTCGTAGGTGAGGAAAGAGCTCCTCTGGTGGTCCTTTGACTGTGGAATCAAGACTGTCGACTGAGCCAACCACGTCCACCTGCCATGCTCTATGCTCATCCAGAGAAGAAAGGACAAGATGTTTTAGTTCAGTCTTCCAAAGACTCACGTTACCACAAACTCTCTTTGTAGAAAAAAACAAAACTGCTCATCCTGAGTTTTAAAATAAGACATCTTTGTTTTTCAAAGAAGTTGCTCAACCCCACTATGCCCAGGTGCCTGAAGCAGTGCCTCAGGAGACCCCCCGGCCAGGCAGGAGCCCGTGGTGAGCACATCCCAAATTGGCTGCACTGCACTCAGACTTCCCCCCAGGTCTGGACTGGGAAGGCCAAGACGGCAATGCAGACACCCGTCCACAGTCAGAGGGGGTTTCAGCCCAGCAGCCTCGGGCTCCCAGATGCCACCTGAACCCCTTCCGCTGTCTTCCCAATGGGAGCAAAGCCGAGACACTCACCTCCTCAGCCACCGAATCCCTGTAGTATCTCAGGCTTTGATCAGCAAGGACAAACCAGTGTTTCTTCCACTAAAATGGGAGGGAAAAGACAGACTCAACTCCTATGCAGTACCGCCTGCTCCAAGGGGTCTGTGCCAAGTCCCAGAGCACCTCCCTCTGCATGTGTAAAGCAGAGGGCGGGCGGCCCTGCCACAAGCAGCAGACATACACACAGAGAATCCACAAGGCCCAGCAGCCATGCACACAGGATTCCCGGGCACTTGCGAAGCCCTGACTCCCCAATGATAGGGTAGGAGGGGGAGCTGGGGTGGGCCATAGGCTATGGGCTCTTCGTAACCCAGAGGTGTGGCTGGTGAACAGCGCTTCACAGTCCTCAATTTCACTCCAGAGGCTGCAGTCAGGGGCCCTTAAGAGCTGAAAGGTGGCTGTGAAATCAGCATCTTCCTTCTAAGGAGGCACCTGGGAGCCATAGCCACTGGCTGGTTACCCAGAGGGTGCGCCCATTGCAGCCAGCAGGGCAAACCGATCAGCCAGATTCCCCTGACGTCACTGTGGGGAGCAGAGAGGGAGATGAGTCTCGGGCAAGGACGCGAGGACTGACAGAGGGGACGTTTGGCACAGCCACGCAGGAAGCGGGGAGAATGTGGGCGGGCAAGGTTCGGAGGCTTCCTGGTGTGACCTAGTAGGCTGCTCCTCAAGCCTCCTTGGAGTCTGGCCTTCTAGCCCCAACCAGGGTCAAGGTAGGGCTGGCAGGTCCAGTGGTAAATGGCTCTTCCGGCCTGAGTCTGATGGGAAGAATGTACTACAATGGCTCTCCCAGGACTGCAGCTGAGCTGGTGTCTCTGAGAGCCTTGCTGCCTTCAACCGCTGTCTCCTTGGCTGCCTTGTATGCACACACAAGCCAACCCTACAACCAGAGGTTTTCCCTGTTCCTGGGGAGCCTGGTCTCCCAGGGAACTTTTAGGGAAGACTGGCAAGTGGGGAGCTAGTGCTGGAGGATGGATGTCCCCACAGCCCAAGGCCAAGGTCACTGCTGGGCACAGGAGAGCAATCCACACCCTGGCAGCAGGCAGGCCTGCTGGCCCCTCTCCAGAAGCCCAGCCCACTGCAGCAATGGGGCTGTGATCCTCCACTTTTCGGAGGAGATGGGGGTCTGCCAGAGGTGGAGGCGGAGCCAGTGCTCACAGACCAGCCAGGGATAAGGCCAGCTCGGCCCTGTAGCTGCTCCCAGCCTCTCAGAAACCACAGAAGTTCTGCATACAAACCTGGCCATCCTCGTACTGCTTGGTCAGCCAGCCTTTCTTGAAATTCAGCAGGTCAGGCTGAGAAAAGAAAAAAGAACAATTCAGAGGAAACACTGTGGCATCTCAGTCATGGACAAAGGGTGACTGACAGCACATATTTTTGTCCAGATCTAACGGATACCAGGAAAAGGGGTTTCTTCGCCTACCAGATAAGCCTGCATGGCCCCCCTGGCCCCGGTGGGTGCTGCCGGCTGCCCCACAGGCACGCAAAGCTGTGAGGAGCGAGATGGCAAGATGGGCAGGCTACTGTGAAGGAGAGCCCGCCTCCTGTCCCGACAGCAGGGCTGCCTGGTGCTCTGAGACAGGCCCTTGCTCCATCTTCCTGGGAGGCACAGAAGACTGGCCCAGACAGAGAGTCACTGAGAGTATTATGTGAAGGGGAAGGTCTGCAGTGGCAGCTAGGAGAATTCATAAGTTCTGCAGAAGCCACGAGAGAGGGAGAGAGGGAGAGAGGGAGGGAGGGAGAGGGAGAGAGAGAGAGAGAGAGAGAGAGAGAGAGAGAGAGAGAGAGAGAGAGAGAGAGACCACTGAGCAGAGGCCACGTCTGGTTTTCAGCCAGACGCAGCAGCTACCGTGCCAAGACCCTCAGGCCACTTATCTGTACCAGGATGAAGTTCAGTCTCCATTTCCCTACAAGGAGTAAAACTAGGACAACAGACAATGAAGCAGGGGGTGCAGGACCACCAGTGGGGCTGGAACGAAGAGCTATCCCTGCTGGTCCCTCCTGCCCTGTGCTGTCCACACTCCCGCTGGGATCCCCTGCAGCCTACCTGGCCCCTGCCTGTGTGTTATGCCTAGTACCCCTTACAGCTGGTACCTCAGAGGGACACGGATCAGCCTTCCTTTCACCCCACCTGCTCTCTGCTTTTCTACCACCATCTTGAGCAGAAACAGGCTGTGGTGTCTTCCTGTATTCCAGGGCCTGGGAGGAGTCAGAACAGATGTGCAGGGCAGGACAGTGACCAACAACACCTGTCCCGGGAGTCTCTGCTCCAAACCCTGGAGCAAAACTCAGAGCTCAAGAAAAAATAAAACTTCCTCAGGTAAACCTCTTGTCCTTGCATCAAAGTTTCCTGTCAATTGGGCTGGTGGCTTGACACCCCAGTGGGAAAATGGAGACACCAGCTCTGGGCTCCTCAGGGGGCAAAGGACAAAGGCCGAGAGGAGCGCCAGGCCACCCCCAGGGCTTCAGACCTGTCGCTGCTGGTGGGAGTGATGGTGCCACCTGGACTCCCTCTGATCACTCCCTACCTGCACCCCCACTGCTCAGCTCAACTGACCTGAGCAAGGGCCTATTCTCCCTCTGTGGGGAAACCCCAACCAGAGGGGCTCCTGTCTCCAAAATGTCACAGAAACAAACACCCCAAATAAGAAGAACTGGGGTTCTTTGCTTTGGCTCTGATCCCTTGCAATCAAGATTCTACTGCCCTGGCCAGGTGGCCACCTCCACGAGACCTCAGAGCTCAGGGTGTCCACAAAGCCCAGGAAAGGGAAAGAAACAGAGCAGCTGATCCCGTCAGACATGAGGGCCGTGCAGAGGGAAGCTCCAGCACAGATGCACGGACAGCAGCAGACAGTGACCTCAAGTGACAGAAGCAGCAGGAGCAGCACCTCCAGGCCATGGTGTTTGGGCGCCTGGGCTCACCGTCAGTGAGGACTCCATGGACCTCCTGTCCAGTGACTTGGCTCTTCGGTGTGGAGACAGGGGGGAGGCTGAGGCGTCCGGGAGAGGAGCTGTGGGGGCTTCACTGGGGAGGTCCTGTGGCAGAGAGTAGCCGCCAGTCAGTACTGTCAACTCGGGCAGGAAGCAGGGAGTCCGGCAGCCAGAGCTGTGGAAGGGTCAGGACTGTAGGGACCTTGTTCCCAAGTGAGGCGGCTTTTGCGGACAGAGGACAGGAGCCTGCGTGCAGACTTCCGTCCAGCGCCTTCTGCTTTGCTTCCGGCAGTGGGATCGGCGATGCCCAGGCTGGTGGAGCAGCCTTGTCTTCCAGACACCAGTCAGCATCAGTCCTGGTCCCGCCCACCCCTGCTTCTTGGGGTCACAGAAGGAAGAGCCCCGAGTTACATGGCTGCCAGCAGAGCAGCAGGTCACCTTAGGGGCCCAGAGAAAATCTGAGGAGGAAGATGAAGATCAGACACAGCCAGGCCACAAGGCGGTGGGCAGCTCAGGAGGACTGGGAGCAGTCCACCCTGTGGAATGGAGAAAGGAGGGCTGTGGCTGCCACTTGAAAGAGAGACAAGAGGTGCCCGGTCGTGGCCGGGCTGCCGCAGAGAGGAAGAGAGGCTCTTGGTCCCACCAGGGACCTCATGGCCGTAGAGCGGCCTCCAGCAGAGACGGACAAGTTCTGATAGGAAGAGCAGAAAGGCAGGCTCTTCTTTAAGAAGGTCACTAATTGGAGGAGACGAGAGACCCAAGCAAATGACTGTGAACGGAGAATGGGGAGCCCAGCAGAAGCGTGTCAGGGTGTGTGTGGGGCTCAGAGAGGGTGGGCCTGTGTCCCACCCAGAGCTCACCCGCTTCCTAGGGAACGCCCTCTTCTCACTGCGGCCCTGGCGCGTGTCACTTGATGGCGAGTGCCCCGCTGGCAAGTTGGTCTCCATGTGCTCTGCCTTCTCAATGTCCAAGGCTTCAAATTTCTCGATGACCTGAGACCTCCTGCAAGAGAGGACAGGAGGCTGCTGGGGGGAGACAGGGTCACCCCAGACCAAGGTGGGCCTGTTTTCAAGTTGCAGAGAGGCTCCTTCAGGCACCCCTCACACTGGCCCACCCCAGCCTTCCCTGGGCCTCCCCTTCTGCAAGGTGTAGGCTGTGCACAGTACACCTGGCTCTGACACCCTTCCCTGAGCTCCCTCTCCCCCCTGCAAAGGGTGGAGCTGTGCAGGGTCGGGCAGCAGCTCGCTTCCCCCACCCCCACACCGCCAACACTGGAGGTCCCTAATGATCTGTTGTGATGACACACTCGGCAACCACACAGCCCGTCAGCAGCGTCCTCTCCTGAGCAGACATGATCAGAAGGCAGTCACCACGTGGAGGGGACGGACGCCCATCCTCACTGAGTGCCTAGCAGATCACAATGCAGCCCCCACCCCAAAGGTTCAAAATTGAGCAAGAAAAAGGCCCACGAATTAACATTGTTCTGCCAACAGTAAAAAGAATCAAAAACAAATTAAAACAAAACAAAGCAAGTTGATTTCATGTGAAAGGGCCGGCGGCATCATCAGGCCATCTCTGGCTGGAGACGGAGCTGAGATGGGAGCGAAGCAGCGGAGGAAGGGCGAGTAACGTCACACAGCGACACAGCAGGAGAAGGTGGAGAGGGGCAAGACCTGAAAGAAAATAAGGCTGAGGAATAAATAAACAGAAAGGGCTGATTTTTAAATCAAATAATGGTAAATCAAAATTAGTCAAAGAATTAAAGAAACAAAACCCGAGGTGACACTGAGGAGGGCAGAACACCTTCCTCCCGGAGTCACGGAGTCACGAGGAGTTTGCACCGTGGGCGTGGCAGGGAGGGCGCACCAGGGGCCTGGGAATGAACGCTGGCGGCTACAGGGCCAGAGGCCTGTCCTCCCACAGGGACCCAGGCAAGTGCCGGAGGTGCCTCTTAGGGAGGGTGTGCATTCTGGACAAGGGGCGGAGCCAAGGGGAGCGAGGAAAGGGCTCTGAGCCCAGAGACTGCGGTCACCTCTCTAGGGAAGAAGAGAGGAAGCAGCCTCAAACCTGAGACCCCGCCCTCACCCGGCCAGCTTTCTTCAGGGAGGGTTTCCATTAAACATGGTATTTTAGGGTTTCTTTATCAAGGAAGGCTTAACACCAAGGGCAGCACTTGGGGCACCTGCACCCTCTGCTCCTCCCTGTGCTTCCACAATTAGAGTGGGATCCCCAGTGCACTGAACTTCTGTGGCATCCCCTCCAGACACAAAACTTCTCTCTGGCCAGCCTGCCAGACCAGCAGTGCAGGAGGCTGAGGGACAGCAGCGAGAGAGGGCAGGCGTCTGAGCACAGGAAGCTACGGCAGAGGCAGGAGTTCCCAGGACCACAGGAAGCTCTTGCAAAGGCTCGCCTGGTGGGGTGGGTGATGCTTCCCCCATGCCTGACCACCCCGTGAGGTCGGATAAGGTTCCAGGCCCCTCCAGGCCTCAGTGCCACCACTTGCTGAAGGAGAGCCCCACCCACTGAGGCCAAGGCCCAGGAAGCCCCAGGGAGGCCCTAGGCGCAGCGCTGGGCCGAGTCATGTGACTGCCAGGACCGCAGGAGGAGGAGTCCATGAGGGACAGGACAGAGGCCTGTCTGCAGCCTCTCCACATGGACAGGCTCTGAAGTCGGCCATGTTTACTTTGCACACTGGGAAGTTTTTAACTTGGGTCCCTTGAAGTGCTGCCTACGTGACAACTCTGCCCTGTGCTGGCTGACAGCACAGGAAGGGGGCGCTGCACCTCTGTCAACCTCTCTGGGCTCCCAGCCCAGGGTGCAGGACCACACCCAGCCCAGGGTGCAGGACCACACCCAGCCCAGGGTGCAGGACCACACTCAGCCCAGGGTGCAGGACCACACTCAGCCCAGGGTGCAGGACCACCTGGAGCTGGCCCTGTGTGAGTCACCAACAGCTCAGCAAGCACCACGCTCACTCAGCAGCAACTCACTATCCCAGAAATGTTCTAAAGGCTGGGGAGCAAGTCTGAAGAGCAGAGCTGAGCAGCCCAGAGGACTGCTTCAGGGCCGTAACTTTTCAGGAAACCAACTCATCACGCCTCAACCTGGCCTCTGGCAGGCCTGGCTCAGTGCCCTCTGGGTAGCTGTGGCTGACACTGCCAACGTGGGGTGCTACTCACTCTACCAGGGACAGGAATCAACCAAGCACAGGCCAGCCACTCAGGACCAGAGAGCAGGCCTGGGGAAGTGACAGCAGCCAGTCAGATGCCATCAGGGCCAGTAAGAAAGTGACGTTACAGTGTTAGGGTGCAGAGCCGGTTGGGTCCCAGGGGTGCCAACACCAGGTAAAAACCCACGGTAGCAAAGAGCATGCAAAAAGCAAAGCCCCAGAGATGCTGCCAACCCCAGGCCTCTAGATCAGAATGAGTTCAAAGCCAAGCAGGTGAGCTGAATGTTAATTCTCTGGTCTGCCACTGAACCAGGGCCTGGCTGCCCCACAAGCGCCTTCCCAACTCGCAGCCTGCCCACAGGTCAGCGCGGAGCCACTCCCACCCTGGCGGTTGGCCTCCTAAACCCCTGACAAGTCCCTTCAGTTATATATTTCCTTAACCGCTTAAAGGACAGCCCCAGGCATGCCATGGGAGCAGGGCCTTCCCAGCTCAGGTTCCAGTGGGTGTGGTCCACTGCTCCAGCTGTTCCCAGGGGAGTCACCTGCTTCTGAGCCCCTCTCTCTCCACCTACACACTGGGATGCTGGCACAGGCACCTCATGGGGTTACTAATGAAACAGGAAACCAGCCAAATGTCTCTTGGAATTAGGAATATTCTGTTTTCTTCTCTTTCAAGACCAACCACTCTGGGTGCCTTTTCTTTATTCTGGGGGTTAATCCACAGGTGCACAGGTCCTTTCTCCCTGATGCATGTGGAGAGTGCGGAGGTGTGAAAAAGAGAAGGGAGCACAAGAGAAAGGCACCCTATTCCGGTCCAGCCTCTTAGGGGAGCCCACTGCCACCCTGGCCTGTCCCCACAGCAGGCCTCAACTCTGAGCCTTACTTAGACTTTGGTGGGACAGTGAGGACACTGTAAACACTTCTAGAACTTTTCTGGAAAGTGAACTTCTTTGGAAACCTAATAAAAACTATGAATTTTTTTCACTGGGAAACATTTTTTTTCACAGACTTTCAAATGGTTTAGAGGGTCCGTGAGCACCAGCATCCTAACAGTGATCTGGGTGAGAACCCTGTTGTTGGGCAAACAGAGAGGCAAAGGCTCCTCCTTACAGACGTAGGTGGAAGCTCTTATATGGGAGGGGCACTCGGGCGCGCTGGTGCAGACAGGGGTGTGGCCTCAGAGATGGAATCAAGCAAGTGCTGCAGGGAAGGACTATGCTGCCACCCCACCCCCTGGGCATGGCCCCCTTCCCTGCCCTTCCTCCACACCTGCACCTGGGAATGGCAAGGAGAGTTCCTGCTACCACCTGCACCTCTGTGGTCTTCCTGCCTCCACTGTCTCTTTAGAGATCAGAATTGGGCCAGGAAGGAAAAGATCCAGCCACACAAGGCCTGGCAGCTGAGGACCCTCCCAGAGGCCTCAAGGTCCCAGGCTAAGCAGCACTCATGGGGAGCAGCTGGCTCCTGGCCTCAGCCTCTGGGTACCCAGAGATCCTACATTCTAACCCCCACGAGCTGAGTTCTGGAACCAGAGCACAGGGTCAGGAGGGAAAGGCTCCCACATGCTCTGAGTGTGCTCAGGAAACGGGTGTGTATGCGGAGGGGAGGCAGGGAGAGAGAGGACATGTGAAAGAAACTGTGAGAAGACTGCATGAGAGCGTAACAGTATGTGAGTGTATGAGACTAAGTGTGAGGACGTGTGTAAGAGAAAATGTGAGAGTGTGCAGGAGAGACATGTGTCTGTGTGTGGGGGGGAGGGGGTCTGTGTGCCTGTGTGTGCATATGCATTCAGCCCTCCAATTCCCTCCTTACCTCCGCTCGTAGCCAAACAGACGGGCCACCTCTTCCCTGCCAGGGCTCCGGGCCCGAGTCCTACGCTCCAACCGCCTTCTCTCCACCTGGAAGGCTTCTCGGTGGCTGATCCTGATGGCCTTAGGGACGTCGGCCAGGGCGGCATACTGCCTGCTGGCTTTAAAGGCAAAGGTGCACCCCAGTCTCTCTGCTCCCCGCCCCCCCGGGCTGTTGGAGTCCACATGAGCGGGAGGCTGGCTGGCCACATCCAGAGAGCCGAGGGAGCTGCTGCAGACCATTCGACGCAAGGGTTGAGAACCTGGAGAAGGAAAGGGATGACCAAGCTCCTGGGAGGGCGATCCAGGGCCACTGTACCTGTTGTTGGGGGTGCTGGGGCTGGGAGGGGAGACCGGCTGGGGCAGTGGATGCTCCTCGGCCTTCAAGTCCTGCTTGGTCTTCTCCAGGGAGAAGTAGCCACTCTCCACCCGGACTTTGCGGCCACAGTCCATGCGGTCGCTGCTCATGGCGCTCTCCTCTGGAAGCGAGGGGGTAGGAGACACACTCAGCCTGCTGCCACGCTGGGTTTCTGAGGATGTTTTCTCCAAGCCCACACAGGTCCAAACAGGGGCCTCCCTGCTTTCACCTCCCAAGGCCCATGTGGTTCCCCAAGGAGGCGGTGGGGATACAGCTCCTTCCCGCTGTGCCTCGTCCTCCCCCTGCCTGGCTGCCTCGTGGCAGACGGCCAGGGAGGCTCTCCCCTTGCAGCCTGGGAGCTTGACTGGAAGAGCAGAACCCTCCCCCTGCCGCCCCAAAAGATGTCCCACCAACAAGGACTTCTTAGCAAATACTGAGGAACCAACTAGCCATTTCGTCTTTTAGCATACTAGTATATTTGGGGAGGGAAGGGGCAAAAGGCTTGTGGAGAAACCAGAGGAGTGAAGGAATTTCACTCCTCTGGGTATGTGCTACCAAATGAGAATGGAGGCAACTTCTGCTCAGAGCTGGGTCAGTCCCAACTGCCCACTTGTCTTCGCTGATCAGGACAAGCACAAATAGGAAGAGCCAGCCTGCGTCCTCCAGAGCCGTCCAGGGCCTGCACAAGGAGGCAGAGGCCGCTGCCTTGCTTTGCTCAGGCCAAGTGCTAAGTGGAGAAAGCATGGGAGGCCAACGGCTTCTTCCCCAGCACCCTCTCCCCTGCTTCCCCGGGTCCTGGCAGCATGGGGATGGTGAGGAGGAGAAGACAATCCTTCCTGCGGCTGCTCTCAGGGACACAGTGGACTTTTGGGGTTAACTTGCCATGAAGACAATGCAGCACAAGGGGCAGGAAACAGGCTCCTCACATACAGACCTCCTGACAGAGCATTCTGGCTCTCACAACACCCACCCAGGGCTAACGCAGCACGTGCTATCCTCCTTTACAGACAGGCCTCCCGAGCTGGATGGGCAAGGCTGGAGCCCAGGGCTCCCAGTCCCACACCAGGTCAGGCCCTGCCAGGGCTGATGGACATAGGAGGTGAGAGAGTCTGAAGGTGGGACTCACGGCTGAACTAAGCAGGGCCAGCGCTGTACAGAGGCCTTCCAGCACTGTGAGGAGGGTACCAGGAAAGGCGGGCACTTGCGCCAACCTGGCCATCACTTACCATCTTCACCCTCCAGCCCAGGTTCCCTCAGGGCGTTGGTAGCAGGAGGCTGGCTCTGGCTGGGACTCTGAGCTGGACTCAGGCTGCTCTCCTCTGGCTGGTCCTTGGCCCTCATTTCTTCCTGCCAGAGTGTAGACTTGGTGGTGGGGACTTTCTCGGCGCTGGGGATGCTGCTGCTGCTGGTGACAGCCATCTTGGCTGGCCCTGGCTCCTGGGGAGAGAGCACACAGCCGAGCCGGTGCAGAAGCCTGGGGGCCTGGTGTCTGGCTAAGGGGACGCCGTGACCAACGACACCATGTCAGAGGCCCAGAATCCCCACAAGGCAAGGCTCCCAAAAGAAAGGTGTCTTGGTTAGGGGAGAGGCTCCTTCTGAATGGCGATATGGCCTTGTCTCCCCAAGTGCTCGGCCGCCTGGGCCTCAGGCCAGGGTTGGCAAATGCATGGCGCAAAGGCTTAGGGTTTCTGCTCATATCCTCAACGCCAAACACATGCAAGTTCTCCCTGCCCACAGTACCAGACGGCCCAGAGCAGCGGACCAGGCATTAGAGACCAGACCCCAAGTGACTGGTTCAGAGTCTGTCATTCCCAGACTTCCAGGTGCTCAGGATAGAGTGAGGGGAGCTGAGAGGAGGTGAGGAAAGCACACACCATTGAGATGGACCCACTGGTGAATGAAAAGCATGTGTTCACACAGCATCCACACCAGGGCCAGCTCTTCACCTCACCTACCTCTTCTTTTTGATCCTAGGATGCTAAAATGAACCTGGGATACCGTTTAAAGCAGCGGTTCTCAACCTGTGAGTCGCGACCCCTTTGGGGGTCAAACGACCCTTTCACAGGGGTCGCCTAAGACCATCAGAAAACACATATAATAATTACATATTGTTTTTGTGATTAATCACTATGTTTTAATTATGTTCAATTTGTAACAATGAAAATACATCCTGCATATCAGATATTTACATGATGATTCATAACAGTAGCAAAATGACAGTTATGAAGTAGCAATGAAAATAATTTTATGGTTGGGGGTCACCACAACATGAGGAACTGTATTAACGGGTCGCAGCATTAGGAAGGTTGAGAACCACTGGTTTAAAGGAAGAAGTCATTAGATGCAAACATAAACCTGCTCACAACCTCCTGCCCAGCCCAGGCCCCGTACAAGTTTGATGGGAACCTAGAGCCCAGATGGGAACAGTCTCATCCCACCGCTCCCATGTCGGGAGTGGTGCTGCTGGGGGGAAGCATGCCTACGGGATGCATTAGACACAGGGGGTCCATTCCAGAGCCCACAGGGAACTTCCAGGCCGCAACCTAGAGCCCAGACAAGGGAGGGGGAGCCGACACAGGGACCACACAGAGAACCTTCACGCAACACTGCAAACCAGAGCTGAGACCAGGGTGGAGCTGAGACCAGGGTGGCACCCTGCAGTGCCAGCTCACATCCTGGCCTCGCCCCCTGCCCAGCCCATGGTCCTGGGGGCCAGCTGCTGAAGGGTTAGATGGCTTTGGGCCCTATCAAAAGTGAGGTATATCTTAACTGTCTCCCTGAAAACATGGGCAATAAAGTACAAATGGACACTCTGACTCCCATGCTGGTGGCTAAGCCTCATTCTTAAAAACCTATTTCAACCCGTCTCTGACTTGGGGCTCTTGCGAGGGTTACAGATGGCTGACACAGGCTGGATGTGTGCACATGCAGCCACAGGAAGCCACCAGTGGTCATTTATCCACAGCGACGTGCTGGGCTCTGGCTCAGCACCCCACATCCAGTCCCCCCTAATCCCCTCAGCCAATAAGGGAAAAGTGTGGCTCCAGGCACCGGAGGAGCAGGAGAAAGGCCCAGGATTAGGGGCGGTGCCTTGGCTGGGTATCCTGGAGACCCCACTGAGAGGCCTAGGCACCATCCTCACAGGAAGGATGAGGCCAGGATGGCTTTCCCCGCAGACCCAGGACGCACATGACCTCCCATGGAGTCAGAACTACCAGCAGACCCAATTCCTGGGCCTGAGATTCCCAAGACTTTGACTCCTTCAAAAGAAGGGCCCTTCTTGGAAGGAGGGATGGTTTCTGACAGTTCCTGAGGCTCCACTGACCTAAGGAGCCCTGACTCCAGGGTTCCCTGTCCCCTCAGCCAGCACCCAGCCCTCACTTCATGCCCCGCAGCCCAGCTTCTCTAAAGGAGATGCCACTCTGAGTCCCTTCGCCACCCTCCAGGGCCTCCTGCTGAAGGGCCACCGGCCAGGGCTGCACCAGCGCTGACAGCTCGGGTGGAGCTGGATTCCTCCCGCAGAGCTGGGTGCGGTGAGGGGAGGCCCTCCTTGGTGAATCGCCCCCCTCTGTGGAGGGGGTGCTAGACCAGGGCAGGCAGAGGTTGTCAACAAGAGCCCAAGGGTAAGGAACAGGCGACAGTGCTCACGAGGGAAGTGGCCCTGACTGTCAGTGCCCTCGGCCCCATCCTGTGGGTGAAGTGCCTGTGACACACAGGTAGCCCTTTGATGCTTGGGGCCATGACCCTAGCACTGGGGAGGGGGTGGAGTGGCAGGAATCCCTAAGACAGAGAAAATTCCAGGCCTGAGATATGAGGGGCCCTGTCCGGGAACTCGGGGAACATGCATTTCCCAGCACTAAGCAGCTACAGACCCGTCTCCTGGTCTGGGCCTCCCAACTTGCGCAGCGCAGGTGGCAGCTGCACTCCCTGCCTGAGCTCCCGCTTCTGGGGGCTCTCCGGGAGCACAGGGCCCTGGCAGTGGCCAAGGCCCACACGGAGCTCTCTCCCTCCTTTGGCAGCGGTGCTTTCTCCTGCCTCTGTGCCGAGTGAGCAGGGACAGGGGGCAGGTGCAGCAGGCACAAAGCCACGCTGGCTTCCAGGAGAGGGTGGATGGTGGGGAAGCCTGGATTCCAGGTGAAGTCGCTTTTCTTCTTCAGAGAGTTGAGACCGTGCACAAGCCAGGCCAGGGCTGCATGGCATCAACCTCTGCTCCCCACACTGTCACCGTTGTGGCAGAGGGCACTGGGCTCACGCTGACCCAGAGCCCGGCTGCCAGGACAAGAGGCAGGAGTGGAAGCACTAGTTTTCCAGGTACTGGTCCATGTGTGGCTGGACAGCTGTGTGCTCAGGACGTCAGCACTAGGACAGTCTGTACTGTGGACCTGGCTGCTTAGAGGGTTCCTTAGCAGGGAGGAAGGCGGGCCCAGCCAGGGCCTCTGTTCTCGCACAGCTGGGCAGACCCCTCTTTGGAGGCAGTTTCATAGAAAGCCTTCCTCTCCACTTCCTGGGCACGGAGAGTGAGTGGGAGGAAGGGTTCTGGCTGGGGCAGGGCGTAGGAGCAGGCTCCCAAGTAGAAAACAAGATGCCTAAGAAGCAGAGGTGGCAACTCACAGCACACGTGGCCCTGGATGGGCTGGCGGCTAGACCAAGAGGGCCATTCCTTTTGGAACATTTCATGTGGTCTCTGGAGGCAGGAGCAAGGACCAAGAGCCTGGGGGCTGGGAGTTGAAGGACCAGCCTCCCAAAGCTCCACTTGACAAAGCGAGCCCCCGCACACCTGGGAGACGTGTCCCTTGGCCTCACAACTCTGGGACTTGGGGTGAGGGCAGTAAAACCTCCATCCTTCCTGCCCTGTCATACCCAGAGTAGATTACTGTCCCTTCTCCAGGTGTCTCAGCACCATGAGAATTCCTCTTGGAGTGAACAGGGCCCGAGTAAGAAGCAGTTCCTGGGAGCCCATGCCTATTAGGCCCCAGGCTTCGAAGGCTCTGGTCAGGGCAAGCCTGTTCCTCCTCTTGCCCTGGGCCCTGGCCGAGAGGTGTGTGCCCTTCTTGCAGCCTAATCCTCATCCTCCCTTAGGGCCCGGCTTGGGCCTCTCCCTCTCTCTCCCTATGATGTTCTCAGCAAACCCCTCAGTGCCTACATTCCATGGCCCCAACTCCCAACTGCCTGAGACCCTCTTCTTGAGGGGAGCCCTGGGCTCCTGCCTCAGTAGCCAGAGGGCAGGGTGCAGCGGAGCAATGTTTCCAGCTCCTCGCTGGTCTGACCTGAAACTATCCCGGGCCAGAGAGAGGCAGGCCAGGCCCCTGGGTCCTTGTCTCTATGAGGCCCTAATGGCATAGGCTTTCCTCAGTCCCATCTGGGTCACTGGAATTCCTTCAGCATCAGGCTGTGGAGGAAAAACCTGCCCAGAGATGCCCCAACTCCTCTGGAGAGGCCCCACATCCCCCATGGAACTGCCTCCAGGGCCTGGCCCTGGTGAATGTGCACAGCTTCCAGAAACCAGTGGCCTCAAAAGTGATGCTGGAAAGCAAGTGGCAGAAGGAAGAAATCATCCCAGTTGGCTCTGCCAGGGCTCAAGAGGGGCTGAGTGAGAACACTGGACCCCAGGAGCCCCAGGATCTGAGAATCCTCAGGAAACCGGGTCACTTCCCCAAGCTCTGATCACATGGCTCCTGCTAAGAACTGAAAAGGTGGAGCTTGGCAGTATTTGGGGTGGAGATAACATTGGGGGAGGGGCGAGAAACAGCTAGGGAACAAGAACACAACCGAATTCCCAGGGCTGGGCTTAGTGTCTTCTGCACACGTAGTGCCTTATTTGGAGATAGCGGCTTACCTTGGGAATGCTGCAGAGCCTAGACACTTATTCTGCCTGGGATTGTTTCTCTCAAGCCCGGCAGTTGGGGGATTTGAGTGTACACCCGCTACTCCCCAGCAGGAAGCTCCACTTTCAGTCCAGGAATGACTGATGGCATCTTGCCAATTTTCCCCAGCAACATTACTTCCAGGGGATGCTGGCCTGGGACTCCTTGGGGAGGATGAATGGAGGGCAGGCCCCAGCACACTCCATCAGCAGGAAGCCAGGTCATGCGTGTTCAGGGGAACCCAGAAGGTGTGGGGATTGTGGAGGAGAAAGGGACCCAGGCCAGCACACACCTCCTGGTCCTGCCCAGGCCCACTTCTGTCACTTGGTGAAGCAGAGAGCAGACAGTGAGGACTACTAACCTCAGGGGTAGCCTGGTTCTGCCATGGGCTGGCTCTCTGCCAGGCTCTGAGCCTTGCTAGATGCCAAGGGATCCCATTCTCCATCCTGCCCACACTTAGGGTCACTGTAAGGCTCGATCAGGCAAGGCAAGAGCACTTGGTAATGGTCACGTTTGGAGCAGAGAGGAAAAGAAGAACATTTACCGAGCACCTAAAATGGGCCCAGTACTTCCTTTCATGGTCACACGAACAGTCTAACTAGATTTCAACAGGCCCATGTGCAAATCCATTCACAGAGGCTCAGGAGGATGAATGTGCTGCACCAGGGCCTCAGGAGTGTGGAGCATGGCCCCTGTGGATGGGAGGGAAGGAGGAGGACAGTGACCTCTGCGGAAGGACTGGAACTGGTGAGACACCCCAGCCCCGCCCACTCTGGTCACATGGGAGTGGGGCAGGGGCACTCAAATCAAGGCTAGCGTCAGTTTTTTCCATTTATGGTCAAAGCCCAGAGCAGGAGTAAGGTCCCCTGAGAGCCCCTCACTTGGCCAGGACACTCCAGGACCTCCCTGCCCAGCCCCCGTTCCCAGCCTGATGTCTGCAGGCTCCTCTCTATGTGGAAAGTGGAACTGAGCTGAGGCCCTGAGGAATGTTGTGCGGCAAGCAGCCGCTCCGAGAATGCTCTCTGTTCCCAGCAGCCGGCAGGACAGCCAGGAAAAGGGACATGCTGTGCTGCTGCTCCTCAGCACCTGCCTCCTGGCTGGAAACTGCTGGGGAAGCCCCGACCACACAAGCAGGCCGCCCTGTCCCGGTAGTGGGTCCTGCCTGTGGCTCAGAGAGGAGCCCCAAGTCATCAGAAGGAAGGAGGGAGACAGACTGGGCTGACGACCGCCTCAGCCCTGACCTGACTCCTTCCTCCACCTCCAGTTTTAGGCTGGGCCCCGAAGCCCTCTCACTTTCCAGGGGCTCTTCCTGCTCCCCAGCTCCACCTGGGAGAAGCCACCTGGCAAACCCATTGCCTACCTGTGGTGTGGGAGGCTCCACCTTCCGCTTCTTCTTCTGGTTCTGCTTGTTGGTCCTGGGATAGACCATGAGCATCTCTAGCCATCTGGGGAGAAAAGAGAACAGAGCAGGTCAGATGCCTGTTCTCGGAGATTAGGACCCTGCCTTGTTGAGTGGCCCACGCCGGTCCCATGCTTCACTCAGTGGCCAGGCCTCCGAGCACCTGAACAGGGTCTGCCATTGCCGGGCAGAGAGTGCCAGCAGCGCAGCCCAGGACAAGCACAGACTGTGAGGACCAGGCTCAGGTGCTGACCCTGCAACGGCCACAGTTCAGGTGGCCCAGGGAGGACGTGAGTGCCACCGTGGCAGAGCGGCAGGCGGACCACTGGCCTCAGAGTGCAGGGCACGTCACTGTTTCCATCAGTGCCCTCCCTTCAGTGCTTACACTTGGCTCTATAACTGCCCTCTAGAATGGATTTGGTTAGCGCCCATATTTGTTATGACTGGGGGCCACGCACAGTTCTCAAAGCGGGAAACAAGGAGTCTTGCAACCAAAGTTCCCCACATCAGGCCACTGACCTCCCAGACCATTCACTCACTTCTGGCCCCACCTATACAGTGAGGGCACTGGGCCCCTCGGCTTTGGGGAACCCTGGCAGGGCCACTCAGGGACCCACAGCAAGATCCCCATGCTAAAAAGTCCACGCTGGATCAGCATCAAGAAAGGTAGCAGGGGAGAGTAGGAAGAGCAGAGGGCTTAGATATGGATCTGCTACCCTCTAGCCATAACCTTGCATGGCTCCCAGCCCTCTAAGCTTCAGCCATTATCTTTGAAACCAGGGCCTAGATTAGGCCACGATATGACCACGACTTGCCTCATTGGAGCTATGCAACATTTGGGAGGGTTGGAGGAAGGGGGACAGGAGGAGCAGAGGTCAGGAGGAGAACTTGCAGAGATGGCACCAGAGGAAACTGGTCCACTTCCTCCCAGAACACTAGGGAGGAAGTCCGTGTTAAGTCTGCACTGGCAGCACCTGGCTGGAGGCTGCTGTGACGACCAGCACCCCAAGCCTGGGGCCGGGGGAAGGGCTGGTGTCTCAGCACTCAGAGGCACTTCTTTAATTTGGGGTGCAGGGAGGCTGGTCAAGTCAGTGGCCTTCTGGGAGGTATGCTGCTGCCAGGAGAGTGAGCTTGGGCTTGGATGTGAGGAATCACAGCATCTGAGCTGAGGGACTCCCCTCACCCCAACTCAGCCCAGAGCAGGCAATATTTGATTTGTTGAGAGAATCCACAATTGCCTGTGCCCTTGAGCCTGAGGCACAGGCCTGCAGGTCACTTTTCTGTGAGCTCCAAAGCAAGAAAGGAGGCCATGGCTGCATCTGCAAAGCCAGCAGAAGGGCAGACTCAAAGGGCCTCACTCGGGTAGCCTGAGCAGCTAACATGCTTGTGGGGTTTCTAGGCTGCCCGGGGGCTGAAAGCTCTTTGGGGCACTCTAAGGCCCTCTCCTAACTGAACCTAGGAGGGAGGAGAGGCTGCTCAGAAACGTCAATTGGAGTGCAGGGAACATGGCAGGGAGGTGCAGGCCCTTTGGGGTGCCCTGAGCCCCTGTACACTGGCCCAGCTGCTGTCAACTGGCAACACCATGGAACTGGGCAAATGTGAGTCTTGTAGGACAGGGCCTTGAGGGAAGGGGAGAGGTGGGCACTATGGTTGCACTGCTGACTAAACAGAGCGCCTGCAGCTCCTGCCAACCTGAATGAGGCAGAGACTCAGGTGAGCATGAAGTGAGGGTGGCCAGGGTCACCAGGCACCTCAGTCCCTGGTTGGTGGTGCTGTGACTAGAGGTTGATAGATGCCTGGCCCTGAAACAAATGATGAGACATGTTCTTTGCACTCAGATTTCTCAGGGAAGCCCAGCAGGCTAATGTGTCTAACATCCAGATAGGTTATGAATGTTAAAATATATCCAGGGAAGAGAGATGGCGGGTGAATGTGGACATGGGGTTAGTGGTGGATGTGGGCACCAGGGACATAGGTGGTCCCCAACTTCGAAGGCAGAGATAGGTGAGAAGAGAAAATCCTGACACCGCTGGAGGGCACAGAGGAACTGGAACCCTAACCCTACCTCTGCCCCCACCTTGTCTATTCCCACCTAAATAAATCCCACCTCTAAGAGAGCTGTGTGAAACGGTGCCTCAGACACCCTGGAGGTCCCCTCCCAGCATGAGGAAGCTGGGAAAGAACGGCCACCCTCCATCCAGCCCAGGAGGCCCCATCTCAGAGGAGACCAGGAAAGAAGCTGAAGGGCCATCGGCTCTTCTCACCAGCCAGAAGCAAGTGTCGGCACCTCTTTAGGGACCCAAGCACTTAGACCAATTGTAGGGCCCCGAGCCCACAGATGACGTTACCCAGCAAAGGAGCCCCGACAGGTCGAAAGACCCAGGAGGCCAGAGAGGAAACCAAGGGAAGAGGGTCCCTCTGGAAGGAGAGAGGCAGAGAAGGGAGAGAAGATGGGTGCCAAAGTCCATCTCCAGGCACACGCCCACCTGACTCTAAAGGAGGCCTGAGTGTCCCAGTGGGTGGGAAAGATGAAGATGCTGCCCAGAGTTACAAGGGCCTGCAGGGGCTGGGGCAGGCTGCCTTGGAGAGAGCCCTGCCCATTGGACAAGAAGGAGAGGTCAAGGCCTAGGACCAGAAGGGGGAAAGCAGTTACGAGTTATGTTGGCTCTGGATATGCCACTGAGCCACCTCCCAAGCTCCCTGCTCTTAGGACTGACCAGTCTACCCAGTTAACTGCCACGATATTTTGAATTTAATTGAAAAAGGGCCACTGCTTGCATCTATAGATGCTTATGGTGTACAAATGGCTACACTGGGGACCCTGAGGGCATACACGCCTGGTGCCGTGGTCCCGCTAATGACCTTGTGCATCATTGTGATTTATAACAAATATATATTTGGTCACTCAGATGATGAAAATAGATTTCTCATGTGTATTTAGTTTATGTCCACAATGCCTAGCTCACCACTCTCAAAACCTATGGAATATCCTAAGTGAAAGGGCTATAAAGGTGTCTTGTGTTATGTTAGTGGCAACTTTGGGCAACACCTGTGGATGGGTTTGGTTGTCAGGAGAACCAGCCACATGATTAGCGAGTTGGCACTTTCAGTCTCACACCCCCACCTTTACGGAGTGGGGAGGGGCTGGAGGTTGAATCAATAACTAGAACAGGTCTATGTAATAGTCTTCATAAACCCAAAAGGACAGGGTTCAGAGAGCTTGCCAGCTGGGAGCCAGAACGTGTGCCATGCCGCCATGCGGGTCCCAAGCTCCATGAGGACAGAAACTCCTTTGAGACCTCGCCCTACACATCTCTTCATTGGGCTGTGGGCGTGGATCCTTTACTATCCTTGGTAATAAGTATAATTTAGTGAGTCCACCATTTTTTCTGAATTCGTGAGCCATTCTAGCAAATGAACTGAACACAAGGAGGGGTCGTGGGACCCTCCATGCATAGCCAGTCGTGGGAGTGTGGTGGGTGGGGAGCAGTCTTGTGGGACTGAGTCCTCACCCTGTGGGATCTGATGCTATCTATCCCCAGTAGAGGTGTCAGAAGAGGCGTGAACTCTTAGACACTGTGCTGGTGTCCAGGAATTGTTTGCTGGTGTGGGGCGTTCCCCCGACCATATCAGAGTTGGGTCTGGGCACCCAAGTCACCTTGGCTACCCAAGCTTCATGGAAATGGCAGGCCCCGTATACACAGACAGAAGTGACCACGAGAGGGTGGCTCAGGGCAGAGCCAAGGACCCCTGACCTATGCCAAGTGTCTGACAGCAGGACGTAGGCTGCCTGCCAGAGACACAATCAAATGCCAGACACCGTCATCACCCCAATGCCAGGTGGCACACTACTACCTCACTGACCTGCTCCCCAAATCACACTCCCCAGCCTAACCTGGAGACCCAACAGCCCCCTTTCTTATCCTGCCTGTCACCCAGACCCGTCTCTGGGACCCAGCTCCCAAGGGGAGGGGCTAGATCTCCCAAGGAATCCAGTTGGACAGTGGAACCCTGGCTCAGGTGTGCTTGCCAGACAAGACCAAGACAGCAAGTGTGAACCAGGAAGTGCAAACTACCCCACACTGTCACTCCTACCTGGAAGGTGCCCTTAGGCTCCCTTATTCCCAGAGCCTCAGTCTCCCAACTGTAACAAGACTCTGTAAAAGCCCTTTACACCCTTAAATCATATGGCTGCAGGGTTAAGATCAGGGAGCCGCAGAGTCAAAGTGTCCTCCTGTTTGCCCCAGGGGTTAGAAACACAAACCTGCCTCTCTCCAGGGGAGGAGGATTTGGGGTGAGCTGGCAGCCCTAGCAGAGGGCCACCTGGCCCTTCTGCTCCCCGCCTACCACGTGTAGATCTGAACCTGGCTCTTGTTTCCTCAAGCAGCAGCCTTGGCCAGGGCTATAGCTGAGGTGCTGAAGCCCACAGACCCTGCTCACAGAAGTCGTTCAGTGGTTGAAACCAGAGGGCTTCACTTTCTAATCCCTGCTACTTTGCAGTAATCAGCCTGGTGCCCCTAAACCCCAGATTTACTCCTCCAAAAGCCTTCTCAGCCTCATCAGCTTCCTTCTCTACCTTAAAGGATGACTGGGATTCTCCAAGACCCAGGGCCTGAGCTCCGGCCATATATGCTCGCTGTGCATGCACCACGTGCAGCTGGGCCTTACAGAGCGGATAGCAGATGCCCCATTAGCAGGGGCTCCTGGAAGGCAGATACTGCATGGGTTCAGGAGCAGGAGCTCAGCCGCTCTTGGCTGTTGGCTACCTGAAAACCTGGGCCCACCTTTCCCTTCCTAGGGTTTCCCCTAAGCCTCCGCACAACCCAGAGACTTTCTGTTCCCTCCTTCCACTTTGACAGAGAAGCCAGGGCACACAGCAGCCCTGGAGACTCTTGTGTGGGCGCAAGGAGTGAGACAGAGCCTCCACTGTTCAGAGCCCGCCATTGGCTGAGGAAGCCAGACGTCACACAGACCATCTCCATCTTCTGTAAGGGCCAGCAGAGGGAGCCCAGCACCTCCTCCGGGAGGGCTTCCTGGCAGAGGGAACATGCAGGATGACTTTAACAGTCTGAAGTCCAGGGGTTGTTTCAGACTGAGGGAGTGCCAGAGTGAAGGCACAGAGGTGGGGACAGCTGAGAAATGTACAGCAACCAGCACTCAGGCTCAGGGTGGTGGGAGTGAGGCTGGAAGGCTGGGAAGGAGCCCCAGGCAGCCCAAGAACTTGGACTTGACCTCCAGGTGATTGGGTTTCAGGTAGGAGAGAGTAAAGTGACAGTGCTTTGGGGACTAAGCCCTTGTGGTGGAGTGGCAAAAGGTAGGGTGTGAGAACAGAGGAGGCCAGTGAGAGGCTTTGGAAGATTTGGCAGCCCCAGAACCAGGGCAGCCCCAGCAGAAGAAGGCCTTGAATCAGCAGGACTGAGGCGGGTAGCCTTGGTGAATGTGTGGCCACGGGATGAAGCAAAGGCAATGGGGGGTGAAGTGGGCACATAGTCGTGCTGTGAATGGAGAAAGGGGCTCAGAAGAACGGACACACTTAGGGAAGAAATGATGGCAATGCTGCTCATTTATGCCAAAGGGACCCAGTCTAGGGACCTGCCGGTGGGCAGGGAGTACCGACTCCCAAAATGCACGGAGCAGACTCACCCGCTGATGATCTCCTTGGTCTCTGCCCGGATGAAATGCTCCTTCTCAGGGGTCAGAATGCACAGGGAGAACTTCTGGCCTGTCCGTCCCTCTCCGTCCACCACGTCTGTGCACTGGTTCATGTTGATGGTGCCCTGAGGGAGGGTTGTGGGCTGCAAGAAGAGGAGGTAGGGACACTCAGGGCCAGCTCTAGGGGCACAGGAAGGCAGCACAGACCATCCTTATGTCCCCAAGCCCTGTCTGACCTGTGGCTTCATGACAGGCACCTGCACCTCTGGCAGCTGCATGCCCCCAACGACAAGAGGCACAGGGGCTCGACCTCACCCTGGCCCTCGGAGCTCCACTTCCTACCTGCCCCTAACCCCCCAAGGAAGAGGGTAACAGGCTGGCTCTTCTCAGAGGCTCCTCAGCTGGACATTCCTTTCTTGCTGGAAAACAATAGCCCAGCTGGCATGGGGGGGAGGGGGGGCAGGAAGGAGCTCACTCCCGGAGGACACAGCTGGGATGGCAGAGGCAGCCAAGCCCTCATCTTAGAGGGGTTACTTATCCAAGAAAGCAGTGAGAAAAGCTCTAGAGCAGGTGGCTTCAAAATAGCAAGGTTATTTTTAGAGGCAAGAATGGGGCCAGAGAGAAGCCACATCCTTGAAGATAAGTGCGGGGCTGCGAGGCCAAGGCCGCCAGAGGCACGTGCACTACCACCAAGTCCATGAATGCCCGTGAGGAGCGTGGCAAGGCTGTCCAGAGCCTAACAACAAATAACAACTTCTCCTTTTCGGACAGCAAAGCTGTTACACATTGAAATTAGGGACAGAAAACCAAAAACAAGAAAAGAAGGCTTAAAAAAATCCCCACTGAGGTGAAGACTTAACTGAGAGGTCCTTCCTAAGATGATCTGCAGCCCCACCTTCTGGCCTCTCACTCCCCCCACATGACGATGCTTTGGGAAAGGAGACAGGTTGCCATGGCTCAGAAACCGGAATGGATGATGGGGGGCTCCAGGGCAGCTGTCAGCTCCTCCACTGAGTGGCCCCAAGAGTTTGGCATATCCCCAGTCCAGTTCCTGGCAAGACGGCAGTGGGAGAAAGCCAATGGCAGCCATCTGGGGTGCTGCACTGCGAGCCTCCCTCCTGGAGCTCCGAGTAGGTTTTGCCCACCCAGCTGGGAGCTCCCTGAGATAGGGCCGAGGGAAGGGCCTGGTCTGAGCATCAGGACACTGGGTCTGGCGGACTCCCTGCCATTGGAAACCGCCTCTGTGTCCCCAGAAGGAAGGGGAGTTCCCAGGCCTCCAGTCTGAGCTCAGGTGCTCTCCCTGTGGCTCCCAGGCTGCCCTAGGAGCTCCTCTGACCAACGCCACCTCCCTCATCACTGGGGCTGGGCTGGGTTCCCAGAGCTCTTGCTCCGACTTGGCTGCCCGCTCTCTGGCCCTTAGGAGGTGGAAGGAGTCAGCTCCCCGGTTTCCATCGCCTTTCTTATGGGGCCCCTGGCTCAGCCAGTCATCCTTGGGTCCAGCTCAGGATGGAGGTGGCCGGGTCCGAGGACCAGCCATGAGCTTGCAGGCAGGCCTCCACCTTTAGGTGGGGAAAGAGTTTTTACCCTCAGCTATGTGTTCAAAGAACATCCTGCCTCAGAAATGCCCCCAGGTAGGAACAGGAGGAGGGGCAAGAGTCCCTCTTCTGGCAGCTTTCTCTCAGAGGCGCTGGCAGTGATTGCCGGGGCCTCTGAGGGCAGGACTGAAAGCAGCCATAACTGCTCGCCCCGCCCAAGCCGTGCACGGAAGCTTTTGCATATGAAAGGCCTGGCCCTTTGTAATCTGAAAATTACTTAACAAACTGCAGCTGGCCCAAGGCCCCACGACAACTTGCATTGCTTTACAACTGGCTTCTGCTGGGTAGCCTCAGGCAGAGGCTAGATTAGCACCTCCTTAGATCCAAGAGCCAGTGTACTCAGTGGTCAGAGTGGGACCATCCAATTACAACTCCTCAGATCCATAAGGGACACACTCAGGGGGCAGACTCAGTGAGCACCAAAGCCCCACTGAAGCAAGTCTTGCCCCGGACGGGTGTCTCCAGCACAGAAGTTCTCCCACTGCAGACACAGCTGATTCTCACAGCCAATTGGCCTGGAGGTCAATTCCTCCCAGTGATAACTACAACAATCAAGGATTAACTACAACAAGACTGTGCACAAAGACCACAAAGGGGTGCACCAAGAGTTTCCACCTCAGGTAACTGGGGAGGCTGAGCCATTGGGCCCTATAGGACACCTAGCACACAAAGCCACTCTATCAACACAGGGAAGCAGCCAAAATGCAGAGACAAAGAAACAGGACACAAATGACAGAAATGGAGGAAAGCAAACTACTGGATATAGAGTTCAAAACCACACTTTTAAGGTTTTTCAAGAATTGTCTAGAAACCGCTGATAAACTTAATGAGATCCTCAAGAAATCTAGTGAGACCCTGGACCAACTAGAAATTAAGCATACACTGACTGAAATAAAGAATATTATACAGACTCCCAACAGCAGACCAGAGGAGTGCAAGAATCAAGTCAAAGATTTGAAATACGAAGAAGCAAAACACACCCAACTGGAAAAGCAAAATGAAAAAAGAATCCAAAAATACGAAGATAATGTAAGGAGCCTCTGGGACAGCTTCAAGCGTACCAACATCAGAATTATAGGGGTGCCAGAAGATGAGAGAGAGCAAGATATTGAAAACCTATTTGAAGAAATAATGACAGAAAACTTCCCCTACCTGGTGAAAGAAATAGACTTACAAGTCCAGGAAGCGCAGAGAACCCCATACAAAAGGAATCCAAAGAGGACCACACCAAGACACATCATAATTAAAATGCCAAGAGCAAAAGACAAAAAGAGAATCTTAAAAGCAGCAAGAGAAAGACAGTCAGTTACCTACAAGGGAGTACCCATACGACTGTCAGCTGATTTCTCAACAGAAACCATGCAGGCCAGAAGAGAGTGGCAAGAAATATTCAAAGTGATGAATACCAAGAACCTACAACCAAGATTACTTTATCCAGCAAAGCTATCATTCAGAATTGAAGGTCAGAGAAAGAGCTTCACAGATAAGAAAAAGCTAAGGGAGTTCATCACCACCAAACAAGTATTATATGAAATGCTGAAAGGTATCCTTTAAGAAGAGGAAGAAGAAGAAAAAGGTAAAGACACAAATTATGAACAAATACACATCCATCAACAAGTGAATCTGAAAATCAAGTGAATAAATAATCTGATGATCAGAATAAACTGGTGATTATAATAGAATCAGGGGCATAGAAAGAGAGTGGACTGACTATTCTTGGGGGGGAAAGGGGTGTGGGGGTTGCGGGAAGAGGCTGGACAAAAATCGTGCACCTATGGATGAGGACAGTGGTGGGGGGGGGGGGGGCGGGTGAGGGCGGAGGGTGGGAGGGGAACCGGGTGGAGGGGAGCTATGGTGGGAAAAAAGAGGAACAACTGTAATAATCTGAACAATAAAGATTTAATTAAAAAATAAAATAAAATAAAAAAACTTGGAAGATAAAAAAAAAAAAAAGAGAGAGTCCCTCTTCTAAGGATGGGCCATAACCACATAAAGCAAGCGCTCTCAGGAGGGAAGCAGCCTCGCAGTACCTCTCCCAGGCATTCCTGGAGGGTTCCTTGGGCTGGAAAGAGGAGCTTGATGGGTTGTCCTGTAACCAAACAGGGGGGTCTGGGAGGTCCTTAGGAGCAGAGGGCAAAGAAGGTGGCCTGGGACCCACCCATCTGCCTTTGGCTGGGGAGAACCACATGCACCTAAGGCCTGGGCTCCCCTCTCCAGATGACGGCAGCCACGAGAACACAGTATCCAGCCCGGGGCAGGGCCTGCAGGGTCCTCCCAGCATTCCCTACTCCTTGCTCTGGCTCCAGCCCCTTCTCTCTTCGCAAGTTCTAATCCCAGGCCTTCTCTGGCATCATGCTCTCTTTGGGCAAACTAAGGGTGGCAGCCTCTGTCCTCTGAGAGCGGCTCCCCCCCCCCCCCCCGCGAAGTGCACGCTCTTGCTGGCACTGACAAGGCTCAGTGTCTCTGAGGTGGGGCCTCTTGTAGTGAGGAAAGGCCACTGGTGCCGTGGACCATTGTGAGGATTAGGCCAGGAGCTGTGAGGTGTGGGCACGTCATGGCCTTGTTTGCAGAGTGAGCCAGGAGCAAGAGCGGAGTGGAGAGAGGGGATGGCGGAGGGGCTTTCCCAAGGCAATGTCTTCACTTGGCCTCGATGCCACCCTAAGCCCTGGCCTGTGGTCTCACAATGCTGCTGGGATAGATCACCTACGACACAGACGCCCGGTTAGACAAGGTATCTAACTGCACCATGGAACCAATAACTTATCAACTGTAACACATGTATAACACACACAGGAGAGTTAAGTGGGGACAATAAGACATCAACAGAAATACTAATATTTTATTTTTTCAGGAGCATCTAGTGCAGTGGTCACCAACCTTTCGAACCTCACGGACCACTAGTGGTCCACAGACCACCGGTTGGCAACCGCTGATCTAGTGGGCCCCCAGGAGGCATACACTCCTCTTTAAATACTATGTTCCCAGGCTCAAACTTACCAAACTATTCACCATCCCCTCTTGCCAGTAATTGTTTCCACTGGGCACATGGCCACGCTACAAACAAGATTTCCCAGCCGGCCCTGAAGCTGGAAGTGGTCATAGGACTCTGTCACCAATTGCACTGCCAGACTCCTCTGGGCCTGTGTCTTTGTGTGTAAATGAGGGATCTACCTTCTTCCAGAAGTGCCAATAACAGGCAAAGGCATAACAAGCCAGGACTGAAGGAATGAATGTTTATTTACTACCTAGGTGTCAGGATTTCACAATTACAGCCTCTTCGTGCCTCCTTAAATATTACTTACACAGCAGGCACCATCTAGTCCTATTACACACACAGAAAAGGGAGCAGAAGAGTAAACCAGTCAGAACCGAAGGAAAAGCACTGGCACCTGCCATGGAAACGGTGCCTGAGTCTCCCAGCAGCACGCGCGATGCCTCTGCTGTGTGTGTGCTTCCCATGCTGCACCCTGGCCCCTCGCATCCTCTCACCGACAACTCCCACCACCTTTGAGGCTGGCAATGCTGTCACCCACTTGCCCCTACTTCACACGTAGCTGTGTTTCTCGCACCCACAGAGCTGGGGAAGATTCCACCAAGGTCTCCAGAGAGCCCTCGGCCCCCCACCTCTGTCCAGGAGGGGCCACACCGCTCTGCATTCTCAGCACTCTGAGGAGAGAACTGCTCCTGAACAATCCATTTCCCAGCTACGCTGAGACCTCCTGCTGGGAGAGCCAGGGCAAATATCTAGGCTGTGACCCGAATCCAGCGAGAGGGAACTCCTCACCGCAATGCTGTCAGCAGAGAAGCCAGCTCTGTCCAACAATCTCCCTGCCCTCATTCTGCACCTCCAGAGGTTAGAAATCCAGGCCTCCTACAAGGCTGAGCATTACCTACTTTTGCTAGTTCATTTCCCAAAAAAGGAATGGCTCTCTTCAGGGCATCCAACTCTGCTATGCTGCCAGTTATGGGTTCAGTCCATGCCCAGCAATGGCACCGACAGCCCTCAGCCATCTGGGGAACTCAGGTCCTCTTCTGCCTCCACACCAGCTAAGACGGCAGAGCTGTTAGAGAGCTGCGGATGGTTTAAGCAGGAGGTGACCAAGCAGGAGGGCACAAGACCTGGGCCTTTTTCCAGGAATATGACCCCCCTACTGAGAACCAGCCTTCCTACTGAGCTTCTGCCTGCTGGTCCACAAGAGGCCAAGGGAACCTCTGCCCATTGCAGGTGGCACCTGTCAGAGGCCCGCTTAAGACAATCCTGCTACGGTAGCTTCACCACCTTGGGATCCTCCATGCCCACCCCAGATCCAAGGAGCTGTGCTTTAGGGAAAACCCTGGAAGCTTGAGAAGGTGAGCTTCACTGAGCCAGGGGGAAAGAAAAGGAAAGTGGGACAGAAATACAGAGGGGCCATTTAGAGCTATCAAGGGGGGTGGGGGGAGGAAGGCTTTCCTTCAGGCAACTGTGCTTCTAGAACTGGGGGCGGCTCATATGCAAGGCCTGGATGGAATGGGAATCGTCCATTTTGCTCCCCATTCGGTGGGAAAACAAGAGTCCCACAAAAACAAAGGCTTCCCTTGGCAAAGAAGCACTCACAAAATCTCAAGAAATCTCAGAAAGAGCCTTTCAAGGTGAAGCCCAAACCCATCCACTGTCTGAGTTCCTGCAATAGTTCATGTATTTCTCAAACTCATCTGACCATGACCGACAGAACCGTGCATTTCATGCTGGGATGAACACACACATATGTGCATGCACACACATGTGAACTGAAAATTATGAAACATTTTTACTGCATGTATACATTTTGTATTATTCTGTCGTATTCACCAAAGCTGACTTAAAGAGTAGGAAAAACACTGGTGACAGCAGCCAGCCAGCACATCTGACACTGTTAGGAGCAGGGCTCTCCACGCTCCAGGTAAGGCATGAAGAAAAATCTACCTTTCAGTGAAAGCCCTGGCAGCAAGAATAGTAGTAATTTACGGGGCTGGGCAGGGCTCTAAACAGGAGTTACAGGGATGCCTCATTTACCCTGTGGACAGCCTCAGGAGGCAGGTGCTCATAGGCCCGATTTGCAGATATCTAAGCTGGGGATCAGTGGGGAAGGGACCTGGTGCCCCGTGGAGCCACTTGGAACAAGTCTGCCCCTCCCCTCCTTATGCCTTTTCTCCCTGTTCCTTGCAACCATTTGCACAGTCATGTTCAAAGTTACTGGCAGAACCAGTGGCGCTCACAATGGGATCACATGGGGCCCGGGCAGGAACACAACTTCCCTGCCCTCCCCAAAGGCCATGATAATGGTGCCCAAGAGCTCCCTTACAGACAGGCCTGGTGGGCAGCTGTGCTGGAGGCTTGGTTAGGCCACTCAAGTCAGGTCCAAGGAGAGCCCACATTCTTTCTTTGGGACTGAGGAAGCTGAACCTGAGTTTTCTATGGAAGGAAGCGGCCCTTAGGGTGCATCTTCTGAGCACTGCACCCTGTTCCCGGCACCCAGAATGGGCAAATCCAGACAGGAAACAGATTAATGGTTGCTAGGGGCTGGGTGGGAGTGGGGGTGAGGAGTGGCTGCTTAATGGGCACGGAATTTCCATCTGGAGCTTGCCCCAGGAAGATGGGAAGAAAGCGTAGGGCACAGTTCTCTCCTACCCCGGGACAGAAAGGAGGCTGGCAGGGGGACGAGAGGACTGGCCTGGCAGGACTGGAAGATACTCTAGGCGTCACTGAGCCCCTGGGAGGGGAGGGAGAGCAGGTCTCCGTGCCGACACTGGAGGCCAGCTGCTGCCCTAACATGGCTAACAATAGGCTCTTGTAAATGCCGGGTCAAACCAAGAAGCTTATCCAAGGGCAAGCAGCTGGCATACACTCTCCAGGCCTTGCTGGCTCCCCCCTCGAGACCCTGGGAAGATCAGTCTGGTCACACTCCGGCAGATGGGAAAGGCGTGAGGGGGTGTCTGTCCTCTGGAGCACCAGACTCCTCACCTGCCATGAGTCTCTGGCCCGCCTCCACAGCTCCTGGGCACACCATGCCCAGGTCTAGGTGTGGCCATCTACTCATCCCACTCCTCCCTGATCCAAACCCAGTCAGGGGGTTGGGAGCCTCAACCCTGGGTTCTGTTCTGTGGCAGGAGCGGCGAAGTCTGCGGATGCTAATCCCCCAGGCCCAGCGCCTGGATCCTCAGCACCATTCAGACAGGAAGAAAACGGAGCAACGCCAGCCTTGCTTATAATGGTCTCCCGGTAGTCACCAGTAGTGGCCCCAGAAAGACCATTCACAAGTATAGATATGGCCCAGTCACATTCTGCCTCAATTGCTCCAAGGGCCTCAAGCCCAAGCTCTCTGCCCTGTGTTTGGGGCCCTCAACCACCCTGGCCTCACCTTCTGCCCCTGTTCACTGGCCTGGGAGACCCACAGCTATTTGCTAAACAGGCCGACTATCTGCCTTACTTCTCCCCCTCCTGGACGGTCACCCTGTCCTCTCTGAAGGGGATGACCCTACATGTAGCCCCTAGTCCACTTATGAGCCTGCCCATCTGTTCTCCATGCTAGACTGTGAGGTCTTTGATAAAACTATACTATATATAGATTTTACTACATATACCCATGTTGGCTCTGCCCCAAATGAGCTTCAGTATATATTTTTGAATGCTATATGGAACAAACCAACCCTCTAAAATTATATTGCAGGTTCATTTATAACATATAATATATATTCTATTTATAAATATGTTTTATTTATAAAATAGGAATACCCAGCCTTACCAAACCCCATGGTTGTCAAGCGAATAGTGGGTGATGCACGTGGAAAGGACGGACAGTAATAGTCTCCCACTGCTTGAGGGGCATGAGATGGAGGGCCTGAAGGAGATCCCGGGCCCAGAAAGAGACTTCCACTTCCAGGGGCTCATGATGCTGCTCTGCAGCCACCACCCGTGGGGCCAGCACTATAGCAACTAGAAGACGATAAAGCTGAAAGGCAAGAGGTGGGTATAGCAATACGCATAATTCCAATTATATAAAATGTCCAAAATAGGTAAATCGATAGAAACAGAAAGTAGATTAATTAGTGGTTGTTTGGGGCTGATGGAGAATTGGGGGTGATAACTAAGGGGTGCAGAATTTCTTTGGGGGAGGGGGAATAAAAATGTTCTAAAATTAGATGGTGGTGATGACTGTACAACCCTGTGAATACACTTAATGACTTGTACCCTTAAAAATGAAACAAAATATTGCAGAGATATAGAAAATAACCAGGTGGGTGTGGCGGCCAGCGGACCAGGCCCTGCAGGAAACCTGTGCAGCTCCACTCAGATTCCTGCGGGAAGAACACTCGCTGGGCGGTGCTTGACACCCTCCCTCTGCCCCACACTCCAGACATGGAGACAGGCCAGAGAGGTACGAGGGCGGAGGCCAGGTGTCCGACTCCCAACCCACCTGAGCACGTTACCCTTGGCCCAGGAGAAGGAAGAGACCACAGCAGCATGGGCAGGCCATCCCCAAGGAGCTCAGCTCTGCTAGAGACAACACTCCTGTCCCTAGGAGGCCCCTCTTTCAGGATTCCGCTCGGGCCCATCCAGGAGCAGGTGGGCTTTCTGAGCAGTTGGGGCTCTTATGGATTCAGCAGAAAAGACCCATGACACGGAGGAGCATTTGCTAATCCCAGGCAGCAACAGGAGCTGTGCCAGCACAGTGCCCATGCTGGGCCTGCAACCTCAGAGCTGTGGGAAGAAGGACGAGTGGGCCGATACTGTACATGCTGAGGTGTTCTGGTGGAGCTGGTGGGGGCTCAGAAGGGACCCATTCAGGGTTCTGTGGATCAGCCAAACTTCCCTGCATTCCTGGGGCACTGTCAGGGCCAGCTAAACTTTTTTTTTTTTTAAGGAGAAAAGAACACAACAAAGACCCTTTTTACTTATTGCCAAGGCCAAGAAGTTCCTTCTCCCACCTGCTGTGTCAGACTTGCCTGCTGACCCAGGCTGCTGGCTGGGCAGCAAGATAACCAGGCTCCTACTAAATGACAAAGGGCTGTCCGCCAGGGGAGTTTCCTTGGGAAGCCATCACCACCCATGCAAGGCCTACCTCACCCTAAGACCAGGGGCGAGGAACGGAGGGAAGAATTGTTTACAACCTCCTCATTCCACCCAACCAGCATGGGAGCAGACCTCCACAAGAACCAAGTGCCCACCATAGCAATGAACTCAACCAGATCAGAAACCTAAATCTGAGAGCAAAACAATAAAACTCTTAGAAGACCAAGGGCAATGGCTTCGTAACATTGGATTTGACAATGACTGGATATGACAATGTAAGCACAAGCAACAAGAAAAAGTGGGATAAACTGGACTTTGTCAAAATTAAATACTTTTGTACATCTAAAGACACTATCAACAGAGTGAAAAGGCAATCCACAGAATGGGAGAAAATATCTGCAAATCACATATGTGATAAAGGATTAATATACAGAATATAAAAAGAATTCCTACAACTCAACAGCAAAAAACAAATAAGAAAAAATTTAAGAGACTCAAATAAGCATTTCTCCAAAGAAGATATACAAATGACCAATAAGCACATGAAAAGACACTTGGCATCATTAGTTATTAGGGAGATGCAGATTAAAACAACAATGAGATATGAAGCACTTCATACTTACTACGTTGGTTATAATAAAAATGCTGAAAATATGTGTTGACAAGGATATGAAGAAATTAGAACCCTGTGTATTGCTGGTAGGAAGACAAAATGGTACAGCTGCTGTGCAAAACAGTTTGGCAGTTCCTCAAAAACTTAAACATAGAATTACCGTATCATCTAGCAATGCCACTTCTAGGTATACACCCAGAAGAATTGAAATCAGGGTATCAAACAGATATTTGTACACCATGTTCATAGCAGCAAATTCACAACAGCCAAAAGGTGGAAGCAACCCAAGGGTTCACCTGGATATGACACAGAAAGGACAAAGGGCTAAATGGATAAACAAAATGTGGTCTATGCACACAATGAAATATTCCTCAGCCGTAAAAAGGAAGGAAATTCTGACATATGCTATGGATGACTTTTGAAAACATTGTGTTCAATGAAATACACCAGACACAAAAGGGCAAATATTATTGTAGAACTGCTATGGAGTTTGTTTGAGAAAACTAGAGACGGATGGTTGTGACGGCAGCACAAAAATGTAAATGTGCTTCATGCCATTTAACTATACACTTAAAAATGGCTAAGATGCCGAAACCGGTTTGGCTCAGTGGATAGAGCGTCAGCCTGCGGACTGAAAGGTCCCAGGTTCGATTCCGGTCAGGGGCATGTGCCTGGGTTGCGGGCACATCCCCAGTAGGAGATGTGCAGGAGGCAGCTGATCAATGTTTCTCTCTCATCGATGTTTCTAGCTCTCTATCTCTCTCCCTTCCTCTCTGTAAAAAATCAATAAAATATATTTTAAAAAAATGGCTAAGATGGTAAATTTTATGTTACATATATTTGAAAACACACACACACACACACATACACACACACATACACACACACGTGCGTGCGCAACCAGGGCAACTTGGGATTCTAGGCAGAAAGAAGTGCCTCATTTAGGCCAACATGCTCCTTGTGTGGAAGTGGTCATTCTACAGAGGAAGCCTGGCCAACGCTGGCCCAACTCCTTGTGGCCTGTGTGAGGTTCTCCCAGCAGGTATAGAACAGGGTCCTCAGTGGGCACCGACCCTCCCCAGCTTCCTACCTCTCCCCAGTTCCACCCTCAGCGCAAAGGCAGGAACAACATCCTGCCAGATACAGTTACAGAGCACGTGTCACTGAGTGTGAGAGAAAGCTTCTTTGTTAGGCTGATTATATGATCTCAGACTTGGGACAGACCAGGTGATTCTTTTAACTAATCAATCAACTTCCCAAGCTTTCCTGAGCTTCTGATGGCTCCACCCCTAACCCATCTATTCCCTAGATCTGGATGGGTTCTATGCCCCTTGTCTAATCCGATCCTTTTTCCAGGCTAGACAGTGGCCATTTTGGCTTCCACTGCGCATGTGCATGCTTACCTCCCACCACTCTCCCCACAATCGGAGGGTGGGGCGGTGTAGGGAGAGGTGTGCAGCTGTTGCTTCCTGGTTAAGCAGGCGTATGCTCCCTCTTTTACTATGCTTAATAATGTCTGACTTCCTTTATTAATATCTGGTTACCTATGCTAACAGAAGGTGTGGTGATCTCAGGTGCATGCTACATACACATGAGCACCTGTTAATAGGTGTGAGCCTCTTGCCTTAGAGAGGACTGGTACACTTTAGCACACTGGCCTGGTTTACCCCAGACCCAGAAAGCTTATTTCCTTAGCCCCAGCCCTGGAAGTAAATTGATCTTTTTCCCCATCAGCCAAAACACTAAACCCCACCTTCATAGTTTAGCTGTCCTGGTTTCTACCTGGCCCCGGGGCCCTTTCTTCCTCCCTGGCCCTTCAGTCCCTGGTCTCAGCCTCTGCTCCTGGTGCCTGCGTCACACATTTGAGAGCTGACCTAGAAGACTCCTGGAGGAAGTACATCTGGACCTCTAGCCTGGCTCCTTCCGCTTCACACTGATTATCACGTCCACTGAAAACAGGAGGAGGAGAAGTGTTCAGGGCCCTGCCTAGAAGACCACATAATCACCTCAGGACTCCCTAGGAAAATGTTTAGGTACAGACTGGAGCCATCTACTGAGCATGTATTTTTTTTTTGGGGGGGGGTGGTGGTGGTAGTACTGTTCTTGATTGGTGCTGGAAAGAGAGGTGAGAAAGTGCCGCCCCCTTCGCCCCCAAGAAAAGCTCACTTTATTCTTATGGTGATGAAGAAAAAAAGAGAAAAAACAAAGAACCATCCAATTTCAGGGAGTGATGGTGATAGGAATGAAAGGAAAGCAGGTAGGAGGCTAGAAAATGCCTGGGAGGCGGATTCACCCAGAGTCCAAGCAGAGGCCCAATGTAGAAGAACGTTCTGAGGCCCGGAGCAGGATGACTGGGTCTGGCCTGCAGAAGCCGGCAGGCCAACCTGCCGGTAGGATAAAGGGAGCCCTTGGAGGCCACAGCCTGCTGGGCCAGAGGGTGTAATCTGCAAAGGAGGTGAGTCAGGGAAGGAGCCTGACTGTAGCTCACAGAGCACTCTGAGCCCCGACAAGTGAGGCAGGCAGAGGAACATGGTTGGGCCAGAATGCTAATGGCACGTGGGTAAAGAGTGGTGGGATTTGGGATATACTGAAGGTAGAGCCAAGAGGACTTCAGGTGTGTGGTGGAAGAGAAGAGTAGACAGGGATGACTCCTAGGATTTGGGCCTCAGTGACTCAGGTAGAACAGGTGCAAAACTAAAGAACTAAATTTCCTTTACTTTTTCTGTACTTGGCCTATAGTCCAGCTACCATTCTCTGGCATTTCTATGCCTCTGTCTTCATAGAAAACAGATCCTTTTAGGCTGGTACCACAAGCGATGGGACTTAGGCAGGACAAGAAGGGAAGCAGCTGAGACAGAGAGAGGACAGGGACAGAAGCCAGTGGCCACTTGGAGGGCAGGGTCACAAACTGGCTATGTGAAGAAAGGCAGCGGCCACCCTCAAGCCTGGGCTGCGGCTAACCCTGGTGCACCAAACAGTTCCAGCAGCAACCCTGGGATGTCCCCAAATCATGGGAGCTACAGAGACAGAGAACCTGAGATGAGACCCACCTGGCGGAGCGGAGGCGGCCCGCTGGAGATGGCTCGGGCTGAGAGGTGTGTGGGCCAGGGGAGGGGATGGCCCAGGGCAGGTCAGGACAGGAGCAGTCCCACAGGGCAGAGTCTGAGAAATGAGGGAGGGTGAAAAGAGTGGGGATCTAGAAGGACTTGAACTCAGCGTTATTCTCGAGCATGAAACAGTGTGTTGTGCTGACGGTCTTATGTGACCTCTCAACAAAAACACTTCCTTTTTGGCCGAGAATCATGTCCATCACAACTGAAGGGCCTGAAATAGCCTCAGTGCCCAGCAGGTAAGGAAGCAGAGCCGAGGGGTCACAGGGCCCATGGACAGAGAGGCATCCACGGGCACAGGCCCCCAAATGGCTTCCTGGAGCCAGGGAAGCAAGGACATGGTGGGTTGGGAGTGGGAGGTTAGTGCTTGTGCCACCAACAGAAATGCCCAGTATTTTCTGAGGCCTGTGTCCCTCTGGGTGGGGGTGGAGCAGGTACTGGCAGCTCACAAACAACCTGGAGACAGCCTCTCTCCGTTTCCTTCCAGGCTCTATCCACTGCTCTGAAGTGCCTCTCCATGAAGCCCCAACCCCAGCCCAAGGGGACCATCCTCCTCCAGCAGAATGGGGCTTGCCACAGAGGAACACAGAGAAGGTGGCTTGGGAGAGGGCACACACAAGTCAGCACTCAATGGAGGCAAGAAATGAACAGAGCTTGGCTCACAGGAACAACAAGCAGTGGAGAGAGGGGTCCAAAATCGAGTCCTGCAGGGTGGACTGAAGGAGCCAGGGCTGTTTCCTCTTAGAATGAGGGCTGACTAACTGAGGAGGGGCTGGGGATACAAGACAAAATCACTGTCTCCAAAAACCATTCATTTAACAAACATACACTGGATGCCAGGCCCTGGGGACACAGGGATGAGTGAGACATGGCACCCACTTCGGTGCCATCAGCACTGCAGTGCAGGTATGAACATTGCTGTGGACAGCACAGCTCACAGCAGCCAGAGACAGAGACGCCAAGTGTCCTAAAGGCTCCTTGTGGCACAGGGTCAGATCTGTCTGGGGAGTTCTGGAGGGGAAGACAGTTCCACAGGAGATGGGACAGCACTTTATGAAGGGTTTCTCCATCAATAAACATCTTGCTCCCCTAAGCCTGGGGCTGGCATCATCTCCATTGTAGACACATGAAAAACACTCAGGAAAGCAAAGTGGCTGCTACCAGCAGCACTCGTCCATTCAGCAGGTATTTACTGAGCACCTACTATGTGCTGGGCACCATTCTAGGTATTAGGAATACAGTAATGAACAAAACTGACAAAAATCTGACTTAGCCCTAACTGGTTTGGCTCAGTGGATATAGAGCGTCGACCTGCAGACTGAAAGGTCCCAGGTTCAATTCCGGTCAAGGGCATGTACCTTAGTTGCAGGCACATCCCCAGTAGGGAGTGTGCAGGAGGCAGCTGATCCATGTTTCTAACTCTCTATCCCTCTCCCTTCCTTTCTGTAAAAAAAAAAAATCAATAAAATATATTTAAAAAAAAATCTGACTTCACGAAGCTGACCTTCCAGTCTAGAGTCAGGCAAGTAACATAAATAGAGTGTACTTGTGAGGTGGTGGTGGTGGGTGCCATGGTGAAAAATGAAGCCGGAGTGGGAAATGGAGCTTGGGGTAGGAAGCCGTTTTGAACAGGTCAGGTAAGAAACACTTCCCCAGGTGGGCAGAAGGTAAGGGAGTGAGGCGCAGGAAGGGGAGGAGAACCCTGAAGGAGGAGGCCTAAAGCAAGCGTCTGGCCTCACATCAAGCTCAGGACAGAAGGGAGGGGGCAGTGGAAAGCTGCCAGCCTTCAAGGTGCTGATGAAACTGCTGGTGAATGGCTCATTCCTCAAGTCCCGTTTTAGTCCTGCTGCCTTGGGTGAACCAACAGAACAGTCTGACAAGGAGTCTTGTAACTCCAGTTTAACGAGCCCTGAGAAGAACTCTAGCTGAAGCCTAGACAGCCATGCCCCTGGCTGGCCGCTCACTGGCTGCATCACCCAGCCTCCTCACTGCAGAGGCGGGAGAGGAGTTTCCAGGACAACCGGCCACAGCGGCAGGGCGCCCAGAGCCTTGGAGAGGAAGTCCCTTGGTAACGTTCTGACCAGGACCCCAGGCCACCCACTTTTTAGCTTCACTCCTGTGATCCCAGTTCCCCTTGTTCTGTGGCTGGCACCAGCCTGGGCTTCCTGGCCAGGGACAGGGTCCTTCCCACCCCTTCAAGGGCAACGCCAATGGCACTTCATTTCCCAGTCCTAGAACTGGCCATTTCTCCAAAGAGCCCTCGTTCCTCTACTGGGGAACGAAAGTAGAAACCAAAATCTGGATACTAAGTGTTGCAGTCGGCGTTGTGCAGTCTAGGTCTCAGCTGACAGAACAAGGAAAACAGGTGTATATAACCCTGTATCTACACATACCTCCCTCGATCTATAGCTCTTCATACTACTATGTCTCTATTAAGCTAAACATATTGTCTTCAACTCTTAATCCAGTGCCACATGGATAATTCTAGCCTCTCCCTTGCTGGCCTGTAACCTGCACTCCCACAGCGCCATTAGTTACTGAACTGCCGAACCCAATGCACATGCGTGGTGGCTGCCTGTTAGCCAGTGCCCGTGGGAGGGACCTGCTCAGCGGGCGCACAGTGCTGACTGCAGTCCTTCTGCCCTTAGTCCCGCCGATTCCACTCATTTCCAAGCGCACATTTCCTTTCCCACCGATCCCTCCCCAGGAACTGCAGAGCAGCCACTGTCCCGGCTCCCGGCTCCCGGCTCCCGGCTCCCAGTGCTCAGCAACAGGAGGAGTAAACAGTAGGTGACTATTCTGTACCTAAGCCTCCCTTTGAAGGCAGTTTGGTCGGAGGGATGGGAGAAATGGAGGCAGAAAGAAGACGGAAGGAAGAAAAAGAAAGGAGGCTAAAGGTACTTTTTGGCAGAAGCTGTGCTTTCAGCCCGGTCAGAGCTGTCGCTTGGGAGACCAGGCCCAGGTGGGAGGAGAGCGCTGGGGCGGAGGCAGCTGGAGAGGAGGCAGCGGTGGCGGCAGGGCGTGCAGGCTGGAGCAGTCCCGGCCTTATATGGAGATTTTCACTTTCTGGCTCCCCAGGCCTTCAGCTGCTGCCACCCCTCCTAGGAGGGAGAGAGGGCTGCTGTTCCACATGAATCAACTGCTTTCCTGCCTAAAGGGCAGCAGAGAGATGAAGAAAGAACAAGCTGCCATTGGCCTCAGTGAGACTGAAAGCAGTACAGCTGTGGGGCCATCACGCCCACCAGCCCCGCTGCGGCCTTCCCACTTGCCCTCCCGTCCTGGGTCCTGGGTCTGAAGCCGGGAGGAGAGGCTTGAGGGAGACAGAGCCTCACAAGCAAGGCTGAAAGAAGGCAAGTGGTCTTCAACTAGAAGGTTTTAGAGCTTAAAGCAACGATTTTCAGCTTTTGCTGAATAATGGGATCACCGGGCGAGATTTTTAAATAGAGGTTCCATTCCCAGAGACTCTGACTCAAAGTTTCTGGGGTAGGGCCTGGCACTGAAATTACTACAAGGCCTCGCAGTGCTGCTAACATCCAGGCAAGGTGGAGGACAATGGCACAGCAGGCATCCCTGCCTGGCCATCAGCTGTACCAGGTCATGAACAGCTTCTGGCTGGGCTCCAGAGGCCCCAGTAACAGAGGGAGAGGAGGGCACAGCACATCTGTAAAGAGCTTGCTGTTAAGGCGGGGGGGTGGGGGGGGGTGTGTGGAGACACACAAGAGGGTACATAGAGTGGATATAACTGAAAATATGATTTCATAAGGTGCCCCAGCACCCAGTGTTTGAATTAGCACCCCAAAGGCCCTGTCAGACACATCAGTGAATAAAAGTAACCCCTTGGGCAGCCTGAGGGAAAGGGGAGGGAGGCAGTCCTCTCCCCTCTAGTGACACTGTGAGAACCTTGGGAAAGTGGAAAGAGAAAGACCATATCAGGCAACTGTACCACCTACAAGAGAGATGTGAGAGGTGAGGAAATATGGCCAGGGCTGCTGCATTTCTGTACGATGAGAGGGGTAAAGCCCAAGCAATGTGGGAAGCAGACTCCCACCTCGGCAGCCCCGCCCTGAGCTCTGGTCCGTGCAAGCATCTGAATGGAGCACAGCATGTGTGGGGGAGCTCCTTGCCAACACAGGGGCAGTGCTGACCCAAAGGGCACCAGTGGTTCACGAGCACACTCCCTCTTCCTGGCAACTATATACAGACCCAGAGGCAAGCAGGTCGAGCCTTACAACCTGGGGCCATCACAGATCATGTTTAGCAGGGCCAGCAAGAGCTGGAAGCCCAAAGGAATTCAAATCACCCTTTGGGGGGAAACTCAGATTTATTCCAAGAATCCAAACAAGCTAGAGAAAAAGAAACTTGAGACTGAGCTTGTGAGTATCAGGAATCACTGGGCTCCCCCAGCTGTTCAGACTTTGAAGCACTGAAGGACAGAGAGGATAAGAAAGGGCAAGGGAGCCCTGGTCAGTGTGGTTCAGTTGGGTGAGCATCGTCCCATGCACCAAAGGGTTGCTAGTTTGATTCCTGGTGGGGGCACATGCCCAGGTTGCAGGTTTGAACCCTGTTTGGGGTGTGTGCAAGAGGCAGCTGATTGATGTTTCTCACATCAATGTTTCTCTCCACCACCCCTTCCTTCCTCTCTCACTAAAAATCAATAAAAACATATTTTTTAAAAAGAAAAAGAAAAGGCAGGGGACCCCCAGGATAACCTGGGCCTGGGGCCTATATACCAAGTCTCCCTGAATATAGGCCAGGCCTTTCCCTTTGCCCCTGGAGACACCAGATTCCAGGGAAACTAGGGGACCCAGGACAGAGGGGAGAGAGGGAGCCTGCTCCAGGGGACCCAGGCCTTTACCTGCACCAACAGTGCCAGGCTCAGGGAGCACCTGCTGGGCCCCCACTCCTGTTGCCTGGCTGGAGGAAACTGGCTTGAGACGAAGAACCCCTAAACTCCTCTCAGGACAGGCCCTGTGCCAAATGCCAGGGAGACAGGAACCACCCAAACAGTGCCCAGCCCATCTGGGTTCCAGTCCCCATCCGAACCACAGCTGGCAGCAGAACCGAGTCCCTGTCCTGTGCAGGGTCCTAGACGCCTTCCCAAGGATCCTGGGGGTTTCTCACTGGGAGGAGCTGGAGCCCCTGGTATCCATCTAGCACCCTTTTCTTCCAGACCCCAGTGTTTCTCCTCAATTTACAGTAAAAGCACCAGCAGCCTCCCTTTCAGGGCAGGGATGCTGGGGGACACCAAAACCTAATGCCCTCAGGTTAAACTTCCAAGTGGCAGGAACAGGAACGAAGAAGTAACCGAAATGCGTGGAAGATACAAAACCTCAGAGAGAAGGTGTCACGTTCCCCTGCTGCCAAAGACGCCAGGGCTCCAGCGAAGAGCATGGTAAGCTCTGAGGCCCTCTGCAAGCTTTACAGGGAGGCCTGCAGGTGAGGAAGCGGCCCCACGGGTGTTCTCACTCCCTTCCCGACCGGAACACCCACACTGACACTTCCTGAGGCTCTACGCTGACACGGTGATGTTCTAAGAGCCATTGGTATAATTAGCCACTCCCAACATGTCCTCCACAGCTGAGAAAACATACGAGCTGTCAGTCACAAAGCCTTCAGGAATGTCTGTGCATGCAGGGGCACTTTTCTCATGATGCTCCTCTACCCTCATGAAAACCCAGCCTCTGAGGTAACAGGAGTCTGGCTCATAACAGAGGCTGACCTGCCTCTCAGGAAAGAGCTCTCCATCCTAAACCTCTCCAACTGGCCTGGCCAAAGCCTTCAACTAATCGGAGACACTGAAGCGCTCAGGAAGACCCAGCACTGGACCAGCACCATCCTGTGGAGGCCATGCCCAGCCCCCAAGCACCCTGCATGGGAAGAGAGAGGGCCTTTCCGGCCGTGGGGGACTTCTAACAGGCTCAGGGGAGGGGGTGGGTATTTGGGAAAGTGGGCTCCAGAAGTGTTCTTGGCACCCCCTCTCAGAAACGGTCACATCTCAACTCCTCTGAGACCCACAGGCTCTGCTCACACTGGCTCCCCCTGCTGCCAGCCACCATCAAGTCCTCTGGGCAGAGGTGCTTCTGCAAGTCGATCGCCAAGGGCCAAGAAGCACTAATGCCCAGAAACAACCACAGGCTCAATAGGAAATACCCAGAGTGTGAGAACCAAGTTTCCTTTCACTCATCCAGCCTTCAATGGACTAGTAAGTACAGTTGGTCCTCTGTTTCCACAGGTTCCACATCTGTGGATTCAACCACCATCCTCTATAATGAAAGGCTAATATGCAGAGCGTCCCCTCGGGAGTTCCACTGGGAGTTCAACTGACCAGTTCAATTGCTCGCTATGATGTGCGCTGACCACCAGGGGGCAGCGTGGAATGAAGGCAGGCCCTGATTGGCCCTGATCGTCGGCTAGGCCTAAGGACGTGAATTTCGTGTACCCGGCCTTTAGTTGAAAATACATGAAAAGAAGAAGTTGAATTGTTGGTGAAGGGCACTACGTAGTTAGCCTCCAGTGATTATGTCTGTACTAACGATGTATAGGCTTTTTTCTGGTCAGTATCCCCTCAAGTTCCAGTGGCCGGCAAACTGCGGCTCACAAGCCACATGCGGCTCTTTGGCCCCTTGAGTGTGGCTCTTCCACAAAATACCGGCTCTTCCACAAAATACCGACTTCTGCGCATGGGCCACGAAGTTTCAATCGCACTGTACGTGGGTGCCCGCACGTGGTATTTTGTGGAAGAGTCACACTCAAGGGGCCAAAGAGCCACATGTGGCTCGCGAGCTGCAGTTTGCCGACCATGGTCCTAAACAATACAGTATAACAACTATTTCCAGGGCATTCACATTGCATTAGGCATTAGAAGTAACGTAGAGATGATTTAAAGAGTACAGGAAGATGTACATGTTATATGCAAATCCTATGCCATTTTCTATAACGAACTTGAGCACTGCAGACTTTGGTGCCTGAGGGGTGCTGGAACCAATCCCCCATGGATACTGAGGAAGCTGTCCTGAGCATCTCCACTGTGTCGGCCTGAAGGAGACATGGTGGCCCAGGGTCGCACCACAGACATTTACACCCCAGACCAGCTCCTCTAAACCCACTGGGAGCTGCTGTGCTCCTGATCCAGGTGCTGGCTACACAGACAGGCTTGGTTTGGGAAAATCCATCAAGCCCTGTCCTGTGGGGTGCGTGCTTTTTGGCAAGTCTGGTTTACTTTAATAAAAGGTTTTTTAAAGCCTCCCTTGGGTGGGAGATGTCCTGTATGGAGGAGGAATCATGGTTTTAAAAATCAAGAAACTAAAGTGTATTTAAAAGGCCCCACCAGCTGGGTGCCTCAGTTGGTTAAAGCATTGTCCTGATACACCAAGGTTGTGGGTTCGATCCCCAGTCACGGCACATACAAGAATCAAACAATGGATGCACAAATAAGTGGAATAACAAATTGTTCTCTCTCTCTCTCTCTCTCACTCTCTCTCTCTCATAAATAAAATTATTTAAAATAATAATAAAAAGGCCCTGACCAGGTCCTAGAGCATCTTCCCTCTGGAAGCCGCACCTGGAGACTAGCCCGTGGCTTGAAGGCATCTCCCCTTTATAGCACTTCAGATAGAAACAGCCTCTTTCATGTCAGGGCCACCCTCCTCCCTTCCTCCCCAAGTAACCGGCCCCTCTGCGGGGATGGAGGTGATTGAGGGAGTCTGCCGGCGGCTCTAGGGGTACAGGCTGTCCTGCTTCGGATGGGGGCCTCTTTCTCCTGCCCTGTTCTCAGAAGGCCAGAGCCATCCTGCCCTAGTCAGAGCGGTACGGGGTGGGCTCCTGGGCAGTTTCAAGAGCAACCCTCCCTACCTGTGTCTGCCACAGACATCGATGGGCACCCTGGGACTCAGGAGATGGCTAGACAGGAAAGGGCAGCGGGAGGCACTGGGTGCTAGCTTGGATCTGCAGGTGAAATGGGCTGAAAGCAGCATCCTGCCCACCTCGGCCCACTCCTACCAGGAGGGCGGTCCCCGCCGTGCCACTGGCCAGAAGGCAGCTCCGCGGCACCGGGAGGAAGACGATGCCGTCTCGGTTACACAGAGTCATGTCCACTTGAGGGTGAATGACAGAAGTCTGTTTCTAGGCTTTGGTGTGTGAGGCTTAGGTAACCTTAAAGTGAGGAAAACATGTATGAGATGAAATATAGGAGAAAGCACCAAAATACGTAGAAATCTGGGGCTGTTCCACAGACGGAGCTGAAAGCAACAAGCAAGGTCCCTCTCAGCGCCATATGCCAACCACTCCCCAAACCAGGAGCCAGCTGGCTCCCCAACAGAGCCAGCTTCTCTAGAGACAGAAGACTTATTTAATGCCCCCAGCGGGGCCCTGAATGTCTCTAGGAAAGAACAGAATGAGGGCTTGGAGCTGTTCCACAGAAAGGAAAGATGACATACACAATCACTAGCAGACAGGGAACACCTTCATGGCACATCTCCTCTACTGGGGACACGTAAGTAACTATCAGGTAAGGAAAAATAAATTCTGGCGATTCATCACCACCAGTTCATATGGTCAAAGGCTCATAAACAGCAGCAAAACCCATGAACATGTGGCCCCAGCAGGATCATGCCCAGTATGTCTCACTATGTGTACCTGGGAAAATGCTGCTAGCATGCCGGGCAATGCCAGGCACAGTGTTCGGTCATTCTTCCAACTAAGGTGGCCTCACAATGTGACTTTGGGCAAGTTACTTAAGCTCTCTAGGCCTCGCTTTACTCATCTATAAAATGGAGGTTAAAATAGTGCCTACATCATAAAGGCCGCCACAGGACTAAATGGTTACAGAGCACTTAAGAACAGCAGCTGGCACCCAGTGCTGTAAGAATATCTGACATTCTTCATTATCACCCTACTTTTACTCATGGTAAAACACATTGCGAGGTTAAAAAATGTTTCCAGCCATCAAGGAAATGCAAGTCAAAATCATGAGATACCACTTCACACCCATTAGGGTTATAATGAAAAAGATGGACAGTGACAACTTTTGGGGGGGGGGATGTGCAGAAATTAGAACATACATTGCTGGAGGGAAGGTAAAATGGTACAGCCACTTTGGAAGACAGTTTGGCAGTTCCTCAAAATGTCAAACATAGAGCTATCATGTGGCTTAGCAATCCCACTCCCAGGCATATATCCAAGAGAACTGCAAATGCAAATGTCCTCACAAAACTTGTACCAAGTTCATAGCAGCACTATTCAAAATGGCCAGAAAGTGGAAACAAACCGAAAGCCCACCAACATGTAAATGGAGAAACAAAATGTGGTTTATCCACATGATAGAATACTGTTCAGCCTTAAAAAGGAATGAAACCCTAAAACATGCTACCACATGGGAGAACCTTGAAAACACTACACTTAGTGAAAAACGTCAGACACGAAAGGCCACATATCGTAAAACGCGTTATCTGCGATGTCCAGAACAGGCAAGCCCATAGAGCAGAGAGCTGCCTGGGGCTGGGTGGCATTAGAGGAACACGGGGTGACTGCCCTAGGGCATGGGGTTTGGTTTCTCTTTGGAGTGATGAAAATACTCCATAATTGGCTGTGATGAAGGTTGCATGACTCTGTCCATGTACTAAAAACCATTGACTTGTCTGCTTTAAATGGATAAACTGTACAAATTACATCTCAATAAAATGGCTACCAACAATGTTTTTTTTTACTTGAAGTTATACAATTAGCCAGGTGCTGAGTCAAGATCTGGAAGTACGTCCCTGCGCACTGCCCAGCCACGGCCCCTCCTCTGTGGCCTCTCACAGGCCTCATTCCTGGGTGTATTGGGCACCCTGGCCGTCACTTTTCCAATATCTCCATGCATCAGAATGTATAAGAACTCATGCAGCCCATGCCAAAAAGAAAGTAAAAAAATGTTATGTTTGCTACGAGATTTTATATTAACAACCAAACCTACCATCCTGACCTCAAACTGCTCCATCCAATCTCATTCCTATCCCTGAAAGCTTCAGCAGAGCCATCCCATACACAAGGCCTCGGACCAGCACCCTCTCCATAAAAGCATAATCAGGTTCTCAGCTAGGGCGTGTGGCAGGAAGGAGGGAGGTGTAAGCCACACACTCACACTCCTCCACCATGGGCTGAGCCAGCAATGTCTGGGATGTGGGCAACAGGGGCGGGAAGGAGTTTCCACCTTCTTCCCCCCCTCACACAGACGGTGTGACCTCAAGGCTCCTAGACAGGCTAGACGCTGCACCTTGTGGAAGTGAAAGCTCTGACTCCTCTGAGGACTTTCCTTCTCCATGCATGCCTCTCAGACCTCCCCAACTCAGGGATCCCCACAGGCTGATCCAGCTCCCCCCCCCCCCCCCCCCGCGCCCGGTACCTGGGAGTGGGCTGCAGCATTTCCCTTTGCAAGTGTCCATGTGCCTGCCCCTCAGCAAGGCCTGGAGCTCCCTGAGAGCAGAAGGAAGTGCCTCTCCTATTTCCTAGATTAATAGCAGAAACAAAGTAGGTGCATATCGATCATGCAATGAAAAAACGAGCGAGCAAACAGCAAGGTACGTCCTTTCCAACAGAAAAGTGGAAGTCCTGAGGGCTCAGCTCATGGTCTATTATAGAGTGCTGGTCAGGGCAGTTGTCAAAAAACATGGCACCAACAGAATGGCCAGAGAGCGTCACCTTTCCAGATAATGCCCCTTAGGAAGAGGCTGAGCACTAAGACACCCAGGCCAGTGTGCTAGGTCTACCCAGCGGTTCTCAACCTGTGGGTCGCGACCCCTTTGGCAATCGAAAGACCCTTTCACAGGGGTTGCCTAAGACCATCCTGCAGATCAGATATTTACTTTACGATTCATCACAGTAGCAACATTACAGTTATGAAGTAGCAACAAAAATAATTTTATGGTTGGGTCACAACATGAGGAGCTGTATTTAAAGGGCCAGAAGGTTGAGAACCACTGCAGGATCACTCATTTCTCCAAACTTCTGGGACACCCCGGCCCAAAAAGGAGCAGGTCCTTGTCACCATGATGGAGCATGCAGCCCAGCACATCGTAGCAAGGAAGCTATGCCTGGAGACTTTTCAAATTCACTCCTCACAAAACCATACAGAGCGTGCACGACTCCTGCGTGAGGATGAAGAGGAGCAGTCAGGACAGGCTGAACCACTGGCAGCATCCGAGGAACCTCTCCCAGCTTGGTGCCATGGAGGTTCTTCTTGACTCCTGATGACCCTCCCAGGCACACATGTCCAGCACTCCTCCCCAGCATGATACCTGGGCTACCTACCTCTCCTCTGAAGCTAATTAAATGCCTTGAGTTAACTTTAGTCTCAGGATTTCTGTACTTGGGATGAGCCAAGAGGCCAGAGGAATTTACTGGATGACCTCAATTGTCTCTGAAACATTGGCCTACAATTCCAGATGGTGCTGGGGTCACAGGATGAAACCTTTCACTCAGGATATGAATATATTCTACATTCTTATAGCTGCCAGAGTCATCAAAAGTTCCTATCTTGGGGGTAAAGCTAAATGATGACGTTCCCAAGAAAACATCGTATGAGATGTCCTGTTGCTAAAAAGGAACAAAGAAGCTTTCCTCAAAGATCTGATTCTTCAGCTTAAAATAAACGGAGGGCCTCAGAGCAAAGGGAAATGGTGAGCAAGGGCCATTGTCCGAGGCAGGATGTCAGGAGAGCACATGTGAAATCAATCTGTTTTCTGCAGAAAATTACGCTTCCATCTTTTCCAATACCCTTTCACTCCATGCTGTCCTGACACAGCAGCCGGGAGAGGGGGACCCTCCCTTACCAACAGGGGTCCCCACAGGAAGGAGCCAGCGTCAATGCCGACAGTCCACTGGAAACTACTTAAGAAACAGAGCAGAGCCAGGAAGGGGCAGGGTTTCAACAGCAAGAGCCTTTGTTTCAAGCAAAAAACAGATTTTATTTTGGTTGGGGATGAACATCAACTCTTTCTACATAAAATGAGGACAGACAGTTATATTGAAGCACAAGGTGAGCTGCTTAAGCTTCAGAAAGGCCTCCAATTAGGCAACTTAGCCCAAGTAGAGGCCACCCTTCCAGAACAGCCGGGGCACCTGAGAGGATGTCGCTGCTGCCCCGGGGCCACATGTCCCCCGTCTGAGCTTCCCTGCAGGAGAGGGGTGGAGAGCACAGGCCCCAGAGCCGGCAGGGCCAAGGACAGGGCAGGGCAACTGACTGGATCAGAGGAGGCAGGGAGGCCTCCTTAGCTCTACACTTTGCCAAAACTTCTACTTTAGATTTTCACCCAAGCGTCAGGAAGTAGAAGTGAAGTGACTGCCTGGAGTAACCTGCCTTTTGCCTCTCGGTCCAGTAGTTGCTCGGCCACACCACATGCCTCAAGGGAGACAAGACCCAGGGGATGGAGGGAACAGATGAAACATCAATGGGTAGGACAAGGAGAGAGGAGGCAGCCATAGAAAGAACGGAACATGATGCCCCACAGGAAACTGAACACGAGAGGTGGCCAGACCTGGAGTTGAGCACACTCTAAACCAGCCGTGGGCAAACTACGGCCCGCGGGCCGGATCCGGCCCGATTGAAATGAATAAAACTAAAAAAAAAAAGACCGTACCCTTTTATGTAATGATGTTTACTTTGAATTTATATTAGTTCACACAAACACTCCATCCATGCTTTTGTTCCGGCCCTCCGGTCCAGTTTAAGAACCCATTGTGGCCCTCGAGTCAAAACATTTGCCCACCCCTGGTCTAGACCATGCACAGCCATGCGTGCATTATGGACATATGCTGCGTCAGGTGTACAAGGCCCGCAGGGGGTGTCAGCTCTGGGGCGCGTGCCAGACAGTGGCTACAAAAGAGTAAGTAAAGCGGCCGGGCTGCAGAAGAACATGGGTCTGGGGGTGAGGGCAGGAAGGAGATGCCCATATATGAGGCTAATATGCTGCGTCCAACCATCTGACTGGTCACTATGACCGCACTGACCACCATGGGGCAGATGCTCAACACGGGAGCTGCTATGACACCCACTGGCACCGCAGACCTAGCACGCACACTAGGCTTCCCCTAAGTGAGACACAAGCCCCCCCTCCACCCCCACCCAGAGTGACAGCCCACCAAATCGCAGCCAACGCTGCCGCGACCCCATGGTACAAAATGCAGCCTACAGCCCAGCCCGGCCCAGCCCAGCCCAGCCTGGAATGGTCACTGTGGGCAATGGGTAATGACATCAGGTAGCAATGCCTGGCTTCCTCTCCCTAGCAACGATTAGCCTCCCTGCAGTTTCTTCAGCCCAGAAACAGGACTTGCTTTATTGCCAGATGCAAAAATTTCACACTTTAACCAAATGTCTGTGAAGTGTTTTCATGTGCCTCATCTCATTTGATCCTCACAGAAGTCCTGGAGTAGGTGGATAGGAGATTCAGTGGAATCCTATTTTCTTTTCATTACCCGGAAAACGGAGATTTAGAAAGCTTAGAAACTTGACCCGACTGAAAAGAAGTAAGAAATGGTGGACCTTGAAAACGACTTCAGGTTTCCTCACTGTGCAGAATATAGTCAAACACTGCTGCAGTTAAATATTTTACCCTTTGTTCTCCCTGCGTGATCTACAATAATCATCTGCTTCGTGTTGATATTTACTGCCGTGTTGCTGACAATTACCTGAAAGAGAAGTTGGGGTGCTTCACTGGGCTGGAAAAAGTTTAGCTACCTCAGAAAGCAGGTCTAATTAAGCAAGTTTATTCTATATCTATAAAAGGCTAAGTTGACACGCACATGCGCAATACATATTAAATTCTCACTGGAGCCAATCGCACACACGTGTTTCGATCTGTCATTGTCAATTGTGAATTTGGTTGACACTTCTATTATAAAGAGCGAATAGCGATATTAAAATATTTCTTCTAATTCATTTTCTTTCAATGTGCACGAATCCGTGCACTGGGCCACTAGTTTTCCATAAAAGCACAGAAGTTTTCCAAACAGCACAGAAGGTTCACCCAAACAACCCTGGACAAGTTTCTCAGAGAGTTGGTGTGCCACAGCTCCCCAGGAAGAGGGGCCCGTGACCTGGGATGAGCATGCCACCAGCAGATGCCACCTTGACAACAGAGGTGTGCACCCCAGCATGAGGGCACTCCATCCGGCTATCTCATTGGCTCCTCATGACCCTGAGGTAGAGGCTGTCACAGTTCACAGATGAGAAGAGAATGACTCGTGGAAAACTCACACCTCTTCTGCATGCCCTTCCTCCTCACCGCAGGGCAGATGTGTGAGGCCTCCACCCTGGCCCCAATCCTAAAGACATGGAAAGGAGGCAGAGCCAGATAGCCGCCTCTGGAGGCCCAGGCATTTTGGCGGCCAGGCAGCCGGCAGCATCAGACAGTTGGTAATTCCTTGGGGTCACCTGTAATGTTGGACACAGAACAGAACACAAAGCAGGTCCTTGTGAAGGTCAAAGGACAGAAGGGGCCCTTGATGGCTATCACCTTCCTACCCCAAGGCCTGATCTTAACTACAGGGCTACCTTGAACAACAACAGCCCTTACAACAGGGAGGGAAGACCTCTCTCTCGGGTGATTATCCTCAATCAGAAGTTCGCTCCTTTGCAGCCATCATCTTCCTAAGACTGCCACTCCTATCACTGGCAAACCAAGCCTTGTTGAGGCCAGGCCCCCAACCTGGGTCAGCCGGGGAAGCACGGCCACAGGCTATCCAGGCACAGCTGTGAGAGCGCACAGCCTGGAAGGGCCCTCCCAGAAAAACCCAGACTGCACTGCCCGAGCAGTCTGCAAACTTGCAACAAAATTCTTAAGCATCCACAGCCTTTGTCGTCTTAAGTTCTATTTCTAGAAGTTTATCCTTAAGAAATAATTCCAAAAAATAATATATGCACAATTGGAGTCCTTGCTGTTGTCTAAGCTATTGTCAAATATTTCTGAAGATTTTCCTTTTAAAAAACATGAAAAATATGTATTTTTTTAAAAACCCTGATATAATACTAACAAAATGTTAAGCTCTCCTTGTGCAGCAGCTCGCAGGCATCCCTGGGCCTGAGAGGAAGGGCCCCCCCCTTCAGGGTGAAGCATGCCTCACTGCTCGAGGCTCAAGAGGAGCAGAGCTGGCCACAGCCAGGTTTCGCTCCCCTCTCCCTCGCCCTGAGACGAACTCCACTCAGTTCTAGTTCAATGTCCATAATCATCCTAAAAAGCTGTTATTACTCTCCCCATTCCACAGAGGAGCAAATTTAGGTTTGGCAAGGTTACAAACAGTGTCCAAGGTCAGCTAGCAGTGGTCCAGTTGAAATTCAAACCCACACATGTCTCAGTCCGTGTATTTTCTATAGATGGCTTGAGGAAAGACTCATTCGGTTTGGTTTCCCATTGACTGGCTCCCCAGTGGGGAAGCCCAGCTTGAGCCTGTGCACACGGACTGCCCAAGCAGTGAGTGGTGCTGTCTCCCCACAACCATGTGTGCAGACTGGACTCATTCTCTCCATTCACCTGGCATTCAGGCGGGGCACAAGGCACTCTGGCTAACCTGGGTCTCAAGTCAGAGTCACTTTGGGATGGTGAGCTGTAAGTGTGCAGGGTAACTGGTCATCACCCACACCTGTGTCCATCTATGCACCCCTCTGCCTGGGACTGCTGCTGTGCAGATGTGAGACCTGGACAGTCACCAAAGGCCTCGATTACATACTGAATGTTTGTATCTCCCCAAAATTCTTATGCTGAAACCTTACCCAGGTATTAGGAGGTGGGGCCTTAAATGAGCCATATGAGGATTAGTGCCCTTCTAGGAGCCAGGAGAGAGTGTGCATCCACCCTGCTTTCTGCCATGTGAGGCTACGAGTGGGCCGCCTGCGACCTGGTAGAAGACCCTCGCCAGAACTGGAGCATGCGCCATTTGATTTGCGACTCCCAGACCCCAGGACTCTGAAAATAACTGCTATTGTTTATAAGCCACTCAGTCTATGGCCCTTATTATAGAAGCCCAAATGAACTAACCCAGCTTCCACGAGTCAGCCTTCCAACCCCAGCACCCCCAGAGGAGCAGGCACGCCGCCCTCCAAGGCCCCTCCTGCAAGCCCTGCTGACTGCCCTGTGACAGGCTGATACCCAATGCCTGGAAGGATTTCTCCCTTGGGAATAACTTTAAACAAGGAAACCAAAAAAGGGCCTGTTGTCATTTAAACTATAAAAGTTCATACCAGAGAGATTTCTCTGGATTGTCAGTTTAACTTTATGCTTTCATGATTTTATAAAATTTGTGCAATAAATATGTTGATTTTATAATTAGAAAAAATAGCAGTTCTCATGGCATTTGCTCTCTTGCATACAAGTGCTCCCCTTAGTTTCAAAATTCAATCCAGTCTTTATGTATTTTTATTGTCTACATTTTAGCTGCCCGTCTGCATCACTTTAAGAAACCTGAATAGGAAAATTCAAAGTTACAAGAAAAACAGATAAAGAGATGGCTTTTCACATGAGGACACAGTGCTGGCAGATGTGACTCGGTTATACTGGGAGTTCTCTCCGGAACCAGTGAGGGCCCAGTACTGGGCAGCCCATTCCTTCTCTGGGCAAGAGCTTAGAAAGAGGGGCCTGGAGGGAAGGGGGAGGAGAAGAGGGGGGAGGGACTGAGAAGCAAATGGCTGTCAGCTGGATCCCCGTTTGCAAGGTTTCTGCCATCGACATGGCTATTCTGGGTTCTGAGTGGGGGAGTCTTCCCACAGCTGCTGACTTGGCAGCTGGCTCCTCTGCCCTGGCTCCCTCTTCCTCTCCCTCCTTCCATGCTCTCCTGAAAGAAGGAAGCAGTCCCTGAGTCCTCCTCTCCCCCAGCCCCGCCCCCCCCCCCCATACCCGGGGAGTATCTGCAGGCCTCACCCTAGAAAGGCTTTATACAGAGTGGGGAAATGTGGGAATAAATAAAGCCTCAATTAGGCAAGCAGCCAAGGACTGGGGGTGGAGGGCGGGGTCTGAGGCGGTCCCAAGGCAGCATGCTGAGAAGGCTCTGGGAGCAGCCGCTCGAGGTCAGAGGCTTCCCACAGACTCTTTCTGGTCTGTGCTGAGCAGGCACACAGCCAGGGGCCTAGGAGCCCAGCTTCATTCCCACACCAAGACTCACTCCAGGCCACTGCCTGAGGCAGGAGGGCCAAGTCTCCCTCAGCCACCCCACACAGAAGGAAGAGGGCTCCTCGCTCTCACCCCCCCTCATCCTCCGATTCGCTTCTCAGAGCAGGAGGCCGGGCGTGCAGCCCTCCAGATGGAGCCCCGGCAGCCCTGCCCGTAGCGGTGGAAACTCGGCGTTTCTGATTTACTCCATCCAGAGCCTGGAGAGAGCACTGAGAGGGAGATCTCATTTCCTCCCCCAAGCGGAGGGTGGGGAGAGAATCCAATTCTGTAGGGAGGAGACTGGGCAGGAAGTGGTTCAGATATTTTTAGAGACATGGGAATTCAGCACACAGGGACCTTCTGGGGCCAGAAATTACTGGTTCAATTCTGAAAGGCCAAGTGGGTGGTGCGAGAGCAGGTGCCTTGGTGGCAGGGCAGGGTAAGCCTCCAGGAGGGAGGAAGCGGAGTTCCGAGCTCCCTGCAGGCCACTGCCATCTCTGCCACTACTGTCTGGTCAGGTTCTGCCTTTAAGAAAGCTGGGCAAATGTCACTCCCTCACAGCAGCGCTGGGTGGCACTGAGTTAGAGCAAGACAGTGGGTGCAGCTCCCCACCCCCACCCCTGTAGGGCCGGCCAGTCCTCTGCTGCCTGCTCTCAGCCTTCCCAACTCTCAGAAGAGTGAGAGGTAACAAGGTGGCGAGGGCAGGCACCGTTACCCAGACGCCTTTGCTGCTGACTCTGGCTGACGGGAATGACCAAACGCAATCTAAACTACAACTTTTCTGCCACTGCAGGTGTCTAACAAGTCAGGTTCTCTCAGTCCTTTAGGACAGTGGTCAGCAAACTGCGGCTCGCGAGCCGCATGCGGCTCTTTGGCCCCTTGAGTGTGGCCACGAAGTTTTAATCGCACTGTACGTGCGCGCCCACACGTGGTATTTTGTGGAAGAGCCACACTCGAGGGGCCACAGTTTGCCGACCACGGCTTTAGATCCACAAACACGGTCTCCAATGTCTGTGGGGCCTCCCCCGAAGAAGCACCTCTCTGAGGCTGCACAACAGGGTGCAGGGCCTGAGGAAGGAGGGTGGAGAGAGCGGGTGGCCTCAACGCCCTCCTTTGCTGACGGATGCAGGGCTTCTGGAACACGACTTGGCAGGAACTGTCAACTGCCTCCAAAATGAACACACCCTGGACCCAGCGATGCTACTTCTGTGGATGTCTGCTGAAGCATTACATTAAAACAAAGGAAAAACCTGAAAACAACTGTAATGACCAACAGCATGGGATAGACTAAACAGCGATTTGATGGAAGAGTCTGTAGCTATTAAAGACTATGCTTCAAAGGGTGACATGGAAACTGTTGGATAGAACATTTCTATTAACACATTAAGCGCCAAGCCTGTTTTGTCTTCCGGATGGAAAGTATAGTGTCAGTCACCAGTGACTGACATGGAACTTAACATTAAAAATAACAGGTTTATTCTTTTACTAATCCCTGCCCAATGTTATTTTTCCATTGATTTTTAGAGAGTGGGAGGGAGGGAGCGGGTGGGGAGAGAGAAAGAAACACTGATGTGAGAAAGACACATCGATTGGTTGCCTCTCGCATGCGCCCTGACCAGGGCCGGGGATTGAACCTGCAACCCAGGTATGTGCCCTTGACTGGAATCGAACCCAAGACCCTTGGGTGTGTGGGCCGGCACTCTAACCACTGAACACACCGGCCAGGGCTAACAGGTTTATTTTTATTTATTTTTTTAAAATATATTTTATTGATTTTTTACAGAGAGGAAGGGAGAGGGATAGAGAGTTAGAAACATCGAAGATAGAGAAACATCAATCAGCTGCCTCCTGCACATCCCCCACTGGGGATGAGCCCACAACCAAGGTACATACTCTTGACCAGAATAGAATCTGGGACCCTTGAGTCCACAGGCCAACACTCTATCCACTGAGCCAAACCGGTCAGGGCAACATATTTATTTTTTAAATTCTTAATTTTAGGTCTCACCTAAGTATACAACACCTTAAGAAGACATAGACCACGATATTAACAGGTTTTTATCTCTGGGGAATATATGGGCACTTTGTTTTCTGCATGCTTTTTTGTTTCCAAAATATCCCCCATGAACACACTTTATTTCTAGCATTAGGGGTGAGAAATCACTATTTCCTTAGCCCAGGGGTGGGCAAACTTTTTGACTCAAGGGCCACAATGGGTTTTTTTTAGTTTTATTCATTTCAAATGGGCCGGATCCGGCCCGCGGGCCATAGTTTGCCCACGGCTGCCTTAGCCCCATCTTCTACCACCACCTCAGTGCTTTGACCAATCCCACCTTCAGTATCAGACACTCTCTACCTAGAGCACCTCCCTCTCCACCTCCATATTATTCCCAACTTGCTCCTCAGCCCGGCCTGTGCCCTCTCGCAGTCTGGGACCCCTCGGGAGATAACGACCTGCTGGCTTAGGCCTGCTCCCGGGTGGCAGAGGGCAGGCCCAATCCCTAGGTGCAGCCCCTGGTCGGGCTCAGAGCAGGGCTGATTGGGGAGTTGGGGCACCACCCCCTGTCATGCACAGAGCAGGGCGAATTGGGAGGTTGCGATGCCACCCTCAGTCACGCTCAGGGTAGGGCCGATTGGGGGGTTGGGGCACCGCCCTCAGTCACACTCAAGGCAGGGTCGATGGGGAGGTTGTGGCGCCACCCCGTCACGCACAGAGCAGGGCCAATCAGGGGGTTGGGGTGCTGCCCTTTGTCACGCACAGAGCAGGGCCGGTCAGGGGGTTGGGGAGCTCCCCTCTGTCATGCACAGAGCAGAGCCCATCAGGGGGTTGGGGAGCTCCCCCCTGTCACGCACAGAGCAGGGCCGATCAGGGGGTTGGGGAGCTCCCCTCTGTCACGCACAGAGCAGGGCCCATCAGGGGGTTGGGGAGCTCCCCCCTGTCACTCACAGAGTAGGGCCGGTAGGGGAGTTGGCGCACCGCCGCCTGTCACACACAGAGCAGGGCGGATCAGGGGGTTGGGGCCCCGCCCTCTATCACCCACAGAGCAGGGCCGATCAGAGGGTTGGGGCGCCGCCACTATCACACTCAGGGCAGGGGAGGTTATTTTTATGGCTCTACCCCGTCACACACAGAGCAGGGCCCGTGGGGTGGAGGGGTTGGGGCGCTGCACCCTGTCACACACAGAGCCGCAGGGCGATCAGGGGGTTTGGGCACTGCCCCCGTCACGCTGATCCTGGTGCCGGGAGGCCTCTCAGCTCCGCTGATCCCGGTGCTGGGAGGCATATTACCCTTTTACTATATAGAATAGAGGCCTGGTGCATGGGTGGGGGCCAGCTGGTTTGCCCTGAAGGGTATCCTGGATCAGGGTGGGGGTCCCCACTGGGGTGCCTGGCCAGTCTGGGTGAGGGGCTGAGGGCTGTTTTCAGACTGGGACTGAAGCTCCCAACTGCTCCTTTTTTTCTTTTTTCTTTTTTATTCTGGGCCAGCTTTAGCTCTGAGGCTTGGCTCCAGCTCTGAGGCCTCAGCTGCTGAATACAGGTATCTGGTTTGTTTCACTTCTATAATCGAAACTCTGTATCAACTCCAGCTCTGAGATCCCAGCTCTCTGAAAGCTGGTTTCTGGGGTTTTGTTTAGCTTCTATATTCGTTACAATGTTTCAAACTGCAGGCTCAGAGGCCGGCAAGGCAGGCGGGGCACGTTGCAGTCCTCCATCACTGAAGCAAGCAAGCCTCATGTTCAGTTTAAGCTGCCTGGCTGCCGGCCGCCATCTTGGCTGGCAGTTAATTTGCATATCGCCCTGATTAGCCAATGGGAAGGGTAGCGGTTATACGCCAATTACCATGTTTCTCTTTTATTAGATAGGATTAGATCCTGGAGGGCAAGGACCTGTTTTCAACTTTATTTTCCCAACTCCCAGCTCAGCCAGTCCATGGCACACAGCGAATGAATGAGTGAATGAATGAATTCAACCTCTCACGTGGTTTCCAAAGGTCCCCAGGAGACAGTTATTGAGAAAACATTTGGTGTGGGATAAAGGAAAATACAATAGCACTATGTGGGCCTACCTGTGTGGCCCTGGGATAAGGACAGGCGCAAGCCACAGGTCTCCCTGATGGCATTTCTCCAGGCAGCCAGAATATCAGCTGCAGAGCCTGCCCGGCCCATAACAAGGGTCTTATTGTTGGTGAAGTAGGTGACTGGGCCCCATCAGTAAATGGCCTTATTCACCAGAGGAAATTAGATAAACTGTCTCTCTCTAACCTTTTTGGAACAGCAGTCATCATGAACCCTTGGGTTCCAACCAGAAAAATCTGTAATTCCTCATAAAAGGTGTTAAAGCAAGTTACAGACAATACATTTAATTTAGGAGCTGTAAATACACACATCTCCTGGCATGCATGCATTCTCTCTCTCTCTCTCTCTCTCTCTCTCTCTCTCACACACACACACACACACACACACACACACACACAGCAGCACCAGCAGCAGTAGCAACAGTTACACACAAAGAGCTATACAGACCCAGAGGAACATGAACCACACAGGACAAAACAAGGACAGAGGGCAGAAGAGAACAGAGCATAAAAGCGGACGGGAAGGCAGACAGAAGACTTGCCCACACTGGAAACCCAGCACGCACCCTCAGAGTACAGACCGATTCATGAAATGCATGAAGCCGACCTCCAGGTAAGCATGGCTGAATGAACATAGCAGCATGCTCAAGTCCCTACTAAAACCCTAATAAAAATGACCTCAAATGAATTTTTAAAAGATATAAATTCTAAAGAACACAAAAACTGGAGAAGAAACAGCAGTAGATATGGAATATCGATTAAACTCTAGACCACAGAAAGTGGCTGCGTGCATAGGAAGTGACCAGACAGAACAAGTAAAGCTCCCAGAGGGAAACCAGGAGGAGAAAGGCTGGCACTTCCCCGAACACCAGAAAGATTAGGGTCTGGAGCCCCAGGCATCTCTGACTATTGGTCAACACCTATCAAAGGAGCATCAGCCTCCAGGGGCTCAGCTCTCCCCAAAGGCAACAAAAAGGTAGGTCTCTGGAGAGGCTCTGGACTAAGGGGCAGCAGGCACTGCTGTGGGAGGAAGGGCAGAAATTCCGTGAAAGTCCGCAACTTGGAGTTGGTCCCCCCAACTCCAAATCCTTTTGCTGCCCATAGATCTCCCTAGACTGGAGATGAGATGGCCTTATCTGGGGGAACCAGCCAGCCCAACAGAAAGACCCCTTAAACTGGCATTCTCCATAGCATAGAGGTGAGAGGATTTGTATCTGGGACAGCTGAGGGTCTCCCCAAAGTCACCAGTTCCCTCTAAGGCAAGGCCAAGCAGTCAATACCCCCAACATACACCCTGCTCATACAGTCTCATTCTTAAATGCAAGCTCTTAGCCAAGGATCACCACTCATTTCAGAAAGCCCAAGGCCAAATTCAGCAGAAAGGGAACTAAGAAGAAAGCAAATCATACCAGAGACAATAAAACTTCAAAATAAGTGGAATTAAAAGAGAAAGTATTGCCTGGCTGGTGTGACTCAGTTGGTTGGGGCATTGTCCCGTGCACAAAAAGGTTGCCAGTTAGATTCACATGCTCAGGTTGTGGGCTCCATCCCCAGTAGAAGGCAGCCAATCAATGTTTCTCTCTCATCGATGCTTCTCTCCCTCCCTCTCCCTTCCTCTCTTAAAAAAAAATTAAAAGCATTGCATCCATAAAACATCAATAGGATGCTATGAAAAGAGACACACAGAAAACAAAATATGAGCTCTAAAAAATTAAAAATATGATCACTGGCATAAGAATCGGAATAAAAATATCAAAATATGGTAGCTGGAATAAGAAACAGAGGGTTTAACGTAAGGTGAATGAAATCTCAGGCATGAAAGAACAATGCAAAAACAATAAAAATTAGAGGCTCTGTCCAAAAGAACTGACAGCCACATAATAGGAGTTGTAAGAAAATGAAGCAAAAAGGGAATTACCAGAGGGAAAAAATGCAAGAAAGCTTTTTTACCCGGACAGAAATTTCCACACTGGAAGATACACAGGCTTCTAGTTCAATGTAAGAAAGGAGATCCAGGCCAGGGCATATCTTCATGAAATTTCAGAACTTAATTTAAGAAGCTCCTACAAGTTTTCAGAGAAAAAATTCCATTCATTTACAAAGGATCAGGAATCAGATCTTTTGCAGATGAACTTCTCTCAACAGAGATGGTGAAAGAAAAACAAAAAATAATGCCTTTAGCCCTAGCCAGTTTTGCTCAGCGGTTAGAGCACTGACCTGAGGACTGACCAGGTTCGATTCCAGTCAAGGGCACGTACCTCAGTTGCAGGCTCAATCCTCAGCCTCGGTTGGGGTGTGTGTGGGGGAAGTGGTGGAGACAACCAATCCATGTGTCGCTCTCACATCGATATTTCTCTTTCTTCCCCCCGACCCCCTCTAAAAATCAATGGGGGAAAAATACCCTCGGATGAGGATTAACAAACAAACAAACAAAAAATGGCTTTAAAATTCCAAGGAAAATTCTTTCCGAGCTAACATTCTATAACCAGTCAAGAGTGTGGGGAGGAAAGGCATTTCAGTCATGCGAGGTCTCAACACTTTTTCTTCCCATGTGCCTTTGTCACTGGTTTCACCAAATGGAAACGTAAACAAACTAACAAAATCAACCTGAGACACCCAGGAGAAGGAGAAAGGGAATTTCCAGGGCAATGGAAGGCAAACCCCAGGCCAAGAGGTGTGCAGCAGGCCTGGAGAAACGCCAGTCCAACTGGAACAGGGGACAGAGGCTCCATGAGGGATGCTAGGAGAAAAAGAAGCCATGCACTAGGACCTGCCCCTACGAAGAGCAGTGTTATAGTTATCAGAAAGTTATTAGTTCAATTAAGGTGAGTTAAATACACAAACAATGAAGGGGGAGAGGTGATTATTAACCGCAAGAGAAACCAAATAGGAAAATAATTATAATCATAGTTTCCTACATGCCTTGAATGTGCACACTTTCTACATTGTCATAATGATCTAAACACTACTAATTTAACCCTAATACTTAATTTAGTTTAACTATATTGGTAGGATAGAGGAAGAGGAAGAGAATATGCAAGAATATGAATGTGCCTGCACCTATGTACATGTGTGTTATATGGCAAAGCTGTGCAGATGAAAACTAATTCCTATCTTATGGTGTACAAGAGTATCTTCAAAAACTCAAGAAGTAGCAGTGTTAACATGTGATTACAAACACAGAGAACTGGAACCCGAGCTCCAGGAGCTGGAAATGGCCTCCTCTGGGAGCAGGCTCAGGAGGAGGCAGAAGGAACAAGGCAGTGGACTCTGGTATTACAAGACTCTGGTTACATATTCGCCTGTAAAATATGTATGTATATTACTTTGGGGGGCAAAAGGCCCCCAACAATGCTTTTAAAATTCCCATGTGGCCAATTTTCAGCCTTTGTGTTTGGAGAAATGAACACATATTACATCATCCTCCAAAACACTGTCCACTGTCACGCCAATGAGGACATAAAATAACTTCCACAGTCTGAAAGACTGACCTCCTGTGCCCTCAGACAGTTAGTTATGGATGCTACTTCTGTTCAGGACGTGTTCATGCATTACCTTCCTCATGGGCAAGGCCATCTATACTAATAAAAGGGTAATATGCTAATTAGACCGGACATCTTCCAGACAAAGCCATGGTGGTGGGGCCGAGGCAGAGGCAGTTAGATGCGATCAGGCAAGCAAGGGTGAGTAGTTAGGGGGATCAGGCCGGCAGGGGAGGGCAGTTAGGGGCAACCAGGCTGGCAGGGGAGGGCAGTTGGGGGCAACAAGGCTGGCAGAGGAGGGCAGTTAGGGGCAACCAGGCTGGCAGGCAGAGGGGTTAGGGGAGATCAGGCAGGCAGGAAGGCAGGTGAGCAGTTAGGAGCCAGTGGTCCCAGACTGGAGAGGATGCAGGCCAGGTTGAGGGACCCCTCCCATGCACGAATTTCATGCACTGGGCCTCTAGTCCTATATAATCAAAGCCTAATACAGTGATGGCGAACCTATGACACATTTTTTTGGTTGATTTTTCTTTGTTAAATGGCATTTAACAAAGAAAAATGGCATTTAAATATATAAAATAAATATCAAAAATTTAAGTCTTTGTTTTACTATGGTTGCAAATATCAAAAAATTTCTATATGTGACACGGCACCAGAGTTAAGCTAGGGTTTTTCAAAATGCTGACACGCCAAGCTCAAAAGGTTCGCCATCACTGGCCTAATATGCTAAGTGTCTGGTTGTCCGTTCAACCAATCAAAGTGTAATATGCTAATGATATGCTAAGGCCGTTCAACCACTGGCTATGACATGCACTGACCACCAGGGGGCAGACAGCTGACCAGTCGACCAGTTGCTATGATGTGCGCTGACCACCAGGGGGCAGTCGACCGGTCGACCAGTCACTATGACGTACACTAACCACCAGGGGGCAGATGCTCTGACTGGTAGGTTAGTTTGCTGTTGGGGTCCGGCTGATCAGGACTGAGTGAGATGGGCTGGACACGCCCTGGAGCCCTTCCGTGGTCCCTTCCTGGCTGGCCAACCTCCCGCATCTCTCCCCAGCCCCGATCATGCACCGGTGGGGTCTTTTGGCCTGGCCTGTGCCCTCTCACAATCTGGGACCCCTCAGAGGATGTCAGAGAGCCTGGAGGAGTGCTGCCCAATTTCTCAGGAGGAGCGCCGCTCAGCCAGAAGCTGGGCTCACGGCTGGCAAGGGCAGCGGTGGTGGCAGGAGCCTCTCCCGCCTCTGTGGTAGTGCTATGGATGTCCAACCGACGGCTTAGGCCTGCTCCCCGGGGAGAGCGGCCTAAGCTGTCAGTGGGACATCCCCTGAGGGCTCTCGAACTGTGTGAGGGTGCAGGTCGGGCTGAGGGACGCCCCCCCTCCGCCCCCAAGTGCACGAATTTCATGTACCGGGCCTCTAGTTGGAAATAAGAATGTTCCCCTCAGCCAGGAATGTTTGTGTGTTGCCTGAAGGAGTTATGAAAAGATCATTTCTAAGGTTGTTACAGTTTGAACACTTGACTTTGGGGTTCAATACAAAGTTGAAATCAAATAACTGAATGTGTTCTGAAGTTAGGCAAATGCTTTTTCCCCAGACAGGAAAAGGCTAACAATATATGGAGGAAACCAGCATGACCAAAATGGCACCCAGGCGATCAGATGTTCATATGTACCACTCATCCACAGGCCCACACAGCAGACCTCTCCCCTCTTCATCCTTCCAGTTGCTGCACGGGCCATCCCCACAGCGTCCTTTAGGAACAAACACCTGTGATCTCTCAAACAGTTAGCGAGTGGCTGCCTGAACACACAGGTACATGTTTCCACATGCATTCCTTTCTGGGTTAATGGCCTTCCTTTCCCCTGGGCAATGGTGACGCCCGCCCCTACACTGTGCTCACTGCACCCACAGAGGCCACAGTCATTGGAGGAGGGGTCTCTTCCAAGAAAATTGCCATGTCCATCAACATCACCTACATGAGCTATCTTTCCCTACAGGGCCTCTGCAAAAAAAATATATGAAAATGCTGAGTGACCCCAAGAGAAACTTCTACTCCTCTTTTCCTGCTTTAGAAAGGCAGACTGTGTTTATTTTAGCAAAAGCAGTGGTCAGGTCCAGTGGGCCAAGAGAAGCAAATGAGAAGAATGGAGCATCACGGGAACCATCAAGAATTCCCACCAGCCATGTTCCAGCCTCTCTGACCCCACTCCCACCTGGTAGGAAAGAGAAGACAAAGGATGCGGACATAACCTTTTCCAATCTTTGAGGACAGGGCTGTTGTTTGTGTTGAATAAATAACAACCAGTGTGTGTATCTGACTGACACAGACTCACTCACAATAGTTACTCTTTTTCTACACATTTAACACAAGCATTCCCCACTATTATAATAAATCTCAGGATATGAAGCAGAGAAAGTTGAGTCTGGCTACATGGATGAAATAAGTTTAGTTGAAAACAGTGACTCTATGTTTGCCACACTTTGCATCGTAACAGTGCCTTGCTTGGAGGAGGGAGAGAGGATGCCTTAGAGCAGTGGTCAGCAAACTGTGGCCCCTTGAGTGTGGCTCTTCCACAAAATACCACGTGCGGGCGAGCACGTACAATGTGATTGAAACTTCGTGGCCACACTCAAGGGGCCAAAGAGCTGCATGTGGCTCGTGAGCCGCAGTTTGCCGACCACTGCCTTAGAGAATATGTTGGAAATAAGCAATGAGATAATATAAGCAATTCAAAATGGAGGGGGGGAGGGGGGGAGGGGAAGAGGACAGGAGAGGGCAAGCATGTGCCAGACTATTTCCTGCTAAGGGCTCTCATAGGAAGCTCAGCCCAGCACCTGCCCTCTTCCAGTGTGAGCCACCATCGTGTAAACTCCATTTACAATGACATTCTGACTGCACGTCACTCTCCCAAATGTGACTGTTTACGCAGCAACCAGCAACCGTGCCAGGTGCATGTGGGCCGGGCTACTTCCCTAACCCTTTCTCATAGAGCATGAGTGTGCTCTCTTCTTCAATCTTGGAATGGAGGCCGCCAAAAGATAAGAAACCCGATACATTCTTGTAACACACATGCCACCTCTCCTGTCCCCGTCCACATCCACCACCACAGCCTCTCACTTTCCCCTCCATGTCACGCCCTCCGCTTTCCCACCGTCCTAAGCCAGAAAGAGGTCTGTGAGCCACGGGGACACGGTGAGGAGGCCCTGACGAGACAGGCTGTCTGGCACGTGCTGCAGCCACTGCTGCGTGACCCCAAACAACACAGTTCTAATCCACTCACATTACTGAGTGCCTATACCAGTGATGGCGAACCGGTGACACGCGAACTCATTTTTTTTTTGGTTGATTTTTCTTTGTTAAATGGCATTTAAATATATAAAATAAATATCAAAAATATAAATCTTTGTTTTACTACGGTTGCAAACATAAAAAAATTTCTATATGTGACACAGCACCAGAGTGAAGTTAGGGTTTTTCAAAATGCTGACACGCCGAGCTCAAATGGTTCGCCATCACTGCCCTACACAGACATGAGGATCTGCTGCTACGGAAAGCAGGGGAGTGTGTTCTCGGGAACTCACAGCTCACCGAGAAAGGACACTGCCCTCTCACACAATCCCAACACCAGGCAGAGAGCCACTGTGCGGAGAGGGAGATGTGCCTCTGAAACCTACTGGCAGATGACTGGGGAGACCTCTCCTCTCCTCATCTGTCTCCAAGGACCCTCCCCACACCACACTGCATCCACCATTCCCCTGGTCCCTTCACGCACAGCCAGGGTGGCCGCCTACGTCACTGGGACCAGAATGCTAGTATGTGGCAGTACTGACTGGGTCTCCTGAGAATGCACTGGAAGTTAGTGCTGGGCATGTCCCCACACTCAGGTGTCAGTCAAACCTCACCCCACCCTCGAGGAATGAGGAAAAGAGGCGGCCTATCCCTTTAACTGCTGCTTGTCACTTCTCTGTGCCAGCTGGTTATGCGGTGGCCACTCTGTGGACTCAGCAGGTATCAGCAATCCAAAAGATTGAGCACCAATCGCACCAACAAGGCATAAAGACTTCTGCTATGGTTTATTCCAGTGGTTCTCAACCTTGGCTGCACATGAGAATCACCTGGGAATCCTTTTAAAATCCTGATTTTTGGGCCTCATCCTCCGGAAATTCTGTTTCTTTGTTACTAATGTTGTGGCCCCACCCCATAACAAAGAAACAGAATTTCCGGAGGATGAGGCCCAGAAATCAGGATTTTAAAAGGATTCCCAGGTGATTCTCATGTGCAGCCAAGGTTGAGAACCCCTGGTTTATTCCATCACATGAGAGCTCCTCAAATGTTAACCACACAAAGGCCTTGAGCGAGTGGGATGCCTGAGGCCAGTGCACAGAGTGGGGCCTGAGCCCAGCAGCTCCCCCTCCAAGCCTTCAAGCCCATGGCCTGATGCCAGAAGCCAGCTCTGTGGGGAAAACCTCCTTGGGCAGTTGTGCTCGCCCCCCAAGGCCATTTTACAGATGGAATGGAGCCCAGTGAGAGCAGCCACCACTATGACTGGTGCATCATTTCTTTTTACCTCTACATTTAATCAAATAGGCAAGCTGGTTCCAAGCCATGTACATGGTTCCCTGGAGGATGGGAACCTCAGGTTTCTGCCCCTGCTGCAGCCACCAAAGCCTTGGACAGACGGCCTGATGTCCCCACTAAGCATCTCATCCACTGCTTTCCTGCTGGGACGTGGGCACCTCAAGGCACTGCGGGGCCACCTGATCCTCACTGGCTGGCAGGGAGACAGGCACAATCCCTCTCCCCGGGTTCAGAGGAAGAAAACAAATCCCTTATATCAGACTCTGACAAGCAGTCTGTCCACTGCTCTCCCATCCAGGAAGCCCAAAAGGAAGGTCCCTGAGGAGGGACGGAGCGCAGGTGCAAGAGTGCTGGAACCCGGCCTCAGAATCGTGCCTCCAACGCCCTCTCCTCTGCTCGGGAAAGGGTGTGCCGGGGCTGGAGGGGTCACAGCTGGGACTGTACCGAGTCCTTTAAGAGTTCCTGTGCTCCTCCACCTACACTGTCCTACTCATCCACCTTCGTGCCCACCAGCTCAGGAGCAACACCACTCTCACCAGGGGACAGCAGACTCCTCAGGGGCAGCATGGGCCTCTTCCTCCCTCACTCCCTGTGGGCGTGTGAAATGAAGGCAGCTGTACTACCTGCTGCTCCTTTCACTTTGAGGGGCTTGTCTCAAGGACAAGCTGACTTGAGTCGCAGTGGCGTCAGCGCTCCGTGATGCCATCTCCAGGGTGCATGACGGGGGCCAACTTACTTCTCTATCACCCTGATCAGCACGAGGGTGGCCTCTCAGGCCCTTTCCCACACTGATATCCCATGATGGGCATACTCTGGAGACACAGACAGCTGTGGAAGGAGGGACATGTGGCACCTGGTGGGACGATGTCATCAGGGACATCTCTGGTGGCCCCAGCTTCTTCCCTTCCCTCTCCTATGTACTGCTTTTCCTGTTTCTGGTGCCTACATCTCCTGCCTGGCAGTGGCATCCAGGAGCACTGCTTAACCCTCCCAGGAAGGTGGTAGGCCCTTCCCACTGATCTCCCTGTCAATCTAAGGCAATGGCACTCTGCCCTTCAGACCTAGCCCAGCTCATGTCTCCCATGGAAACTTCTAGCAGAGTCTGCTCACCCTAGTGCACTCTGCACAGCTCCCTCTGATCATACCTCTATGTCAGCTGAAAATGGCCCCGGGACCCCTGAGTGTGACCTTCGCTGGCAAAGGGAGTGGCAGGTGTGACTGAGGTGAGGATCTGGAGATGGGAGGTTAGCCTGGCTGAGCCGGGGAGGCCCTACATGGAACACACGTGTCCTCGTGGGAGAGGCAAAGGGAGAGTCGGCACAGAAGGGAAGGAGAGGCACGCGGGAGGCGAGAGGCTGCAGTGATGCTAAAAAGGGGCCACGAGTGGAGGGTGCAGGCAGCCGGACTCCATCTGCAGGCGCGGACACGGATGTTCCCGGAGCCTCCCGAGGAACCGGCCCTGCCCCTGCGGCCCTGGACTCAGCCCCACCCGGGAGACTGGCTCTGCCCTCCTTCCTCCAGGCCAGCGGTCGCCAACCGGAGGTCCGCGGACAACTGGTGGCCCGTGAGGTCCGAGAGGTTGGCGACTGCGCTCGGACTGTCCGAGAACAGCGGTGCCGCTCCAGCCTCTGGGGCGGTAGGTTGCCGTGGCAGCCACAGGGGCGTGGACACCCACACTGTGTGTTACCAGCACCCTGCTCCCCCAAACGAAGACACCCTGAAGTTCGCCTCGGACACACTGGAGGCACTCCACAGGCGTTTGTGAGTGAATGAATCATCAATGTGCACGTGTACGTGGGCAGGGTCAGCACTCCAGATAGGTCGTGAGATACCCTCTTCCTGACTCTCCCCGACTTGCTCACCCGTTTCTGAGAGTCCACCAGTGGAACCCTTTCCTGGGCTTGGAGAGCTTTCCCACCATAAAGAACACCTCTTTCCCACCCGCTAAGGAAAGGATTCTTGTGAAAACTGGTTTCTGGAGTGGAAGGAGGGCAGGAGAGATTAAGACACGAACACATTAAACTGACTATTCACAATTAATACCATAAGTGGATCGGCTTATCACACTTGGCCCGTTTAGAAGATCTAAAGCAAAAGCCCTGGATAGGGAGGGGGAGCTCAGTGCACCAAGGGTGGGTCCTGAGGAGGCGGTGGAGTGCAAGGGCTGAAAAGCAAGGTGCAGGGACTCGGCTCCTGGAAGACTGCAGCCTGGCTTCGTGTTGCCAAGACGTGTGTGTGTGTGAGAGTGCGAACACGTTATGCACACACATGAACACACCAGGTACTAGTTACTTGGCTTTGTTTTTCAGCCCAAATATTTTCCATTGCTAACTTCCATAAAATGACTTTTTCAACAGTTCTTTCCCTGCTGCTACTTAATTCGTTTTCTAACCAATTATTCCAAGCTGCTCACTTTCTAAAAGTCATTTCTCTCTCTGAGGGGAGGGAGCCGCCCAGCCCATTCTCACAAACACTGGCCCTGCAGCCAGAGGGGTCCACTCACAGCTCTGCAGAGCGCCACAGAAACTCCGCCACCAGCCCAATGGGACTGCTGCGCCAACCACCCCTCGCCTCCTTCCATCCCTGAAGGAGCTGCACACACTCGAAGCGCTAGACAGATGGCGCCCAAGTGGAAAACAACACGTAAACCATCGTCAGCCTTCCCTGTTAACTAATTGTGGGCGACCACACGCCTCCCTGCTCAGTAGCTGCAGGCGCCCTGGGGAAGACGGCGAGGAGAGAAGAACAGGATCTCATCATGGCTCAGGGCGCTGAACAGAAGCAAGCAGGTAATTACTACTTTGCTCTCCTTGACTCACCACTTATGTAACTGGGAAGAAAGGCAAGCACATGGTCCCAGTGAGACAGAAAGCATTCACCGAGTCGCCAAGTCCTCACAGTGTGGTCTATAAGTCAAAGAAGGTGGGTTCTCGGGAGGAGGGGGGGGGCGGGAGAGCTCCTTAAAACATTTACAACAGACTCAATCACCAGAGGCAAGGACGACGGCAGACCAACTGACCATCCTCCCAGCCAACATGCCCAGAGCTTCTTCCCCACCGGGACGCAACCCGCCGTCCTGTCTAGGCAGGCCAATGGCAGGCCTGCTCCCGGTGCTCACTGTCCTGTGCGGGAGGCCCACATGGGAAAGAGAATCCTGGCAACAGGGACAGAGGAAGGAACCCATGTCTGACCTATGCCTTCTCTTGGTTCTTGACAATGACTGAGGGTTTCTGCAGAGCCTTCCTACCACACCTGACAGGTGTTTCCTTGCCCCTTTCACCTGACCCTCTTTAGCCGCTCATTCCTATATGTTCTCTAATTCTTTCCTCTCCAAGCTTAGGCTCTCCATGTAAAAGAGCCCACCACTCTAAGTACAAATGTTTGCACCGCCCCAGACCAGGCCCCATCTGTAAAACAGTGAGCCCTTCTGTTCCCACCCACTCCCCAGATCGGGACCAGGCAACCAGGGAACCCAGCTATCACTCCACACTTACCAGTTGAGCCCCATTTGCCAGTCTGTGACCCCCACAGCTGCCCGTCTGTGTCTTCCCACCAATAAAACAAAGATCTAGACCGAGGTCATCTCTAGAAACCCCTCTTACTCTAACCTCCAGAAGTCAGCTCTGTTCTTCCTCCAAACAGCCCCATGATTCGCCCCTGATGGCTTCCATGTCCCAGCTGTTCCATGTGTGGAGCATGTCACCAGGGCCAGCATGCAGTTGTAAATGACAAGAGAAATCTACCAGAGGCAGAATGGTGCCCTTTCACACGGCTTAACAGGCCTGTGTCTCCAAGCTCCTCCCCAACTTAAGTTAAAAGTAGCGAAGGAGAGAAACTTAAAGTTCAGCTCCCAGTTTCTAGAGAACAACATTTGCACTGAAAATTCTAGAGATGCCTGGCCGGCATGGCTCAGTGGTTGAGCGTCGACCTATGAACCAGGAGGTCGTGTTCAATTCCCGGTCAGAGCACATGCCCAGGTTGCCGGCTTGATCCCCAGTGAGGGGCGTGCAGGAGGTAGCCAATCAGTGATTCTCTCTCATCATTGATGTTTCAATCTCTTTCTCCCTTCCTCTCTGAAATAAAAAAAAATATAAAATAAAAATTCCAGAGAAACACACAGACAATGCCCCTGCATCAGCAATGGGTGAAGTTTCATCCATCGTCGTGAATAAAATTTAAGGCAAAAAGACAGGTAGCACTTGTAAGCTTCACCGCTGACCCCTGGCCTTTTGACAACAGGACTTCACTGCCAGTGGGGAAGAGTTTCCCATCCCACCTGGGTTCATCTGTGTCATACCTTGCTCGCTCACTTTAACGTTTCAAAGTAACTAAAAGTTGGCCTAAAGATGCTCTAAGGCGAAGTGGCCTGCAGGAAGCCACTGAGCACAAGGCCCCAGTCACCTCCTGCCTGCCACTGGGAGATGACACCAGCACCACAGGACTGCACAGAACCTCGCCCTCCAACTGGGAAGCCTGGCACGCGGAGCACAGACTTACAGATCACATGTTATCTTGAACATAAAGACTCACAAAGCGATTATCACAACATCCCTCCCAAAGAGGTGAGAACTACTTTTACTTGTCACGATTAAGGAAGATGGGACAAGGGCCTCAGATCCAAGGCCCCAGGTCCAGAACACTGAAGTGGGGAGGGGTCAACTCCTCAGCACACCCTGGCCGGCCGGTCCACAGCTCCTGAGCACGCCCAGGTTTTGTCAGCCTTGACAGCCAGCACGCTGGGTCCTGGCCCCCTGAGTTGCCAGTGGCCCCAGCCTATCTCCCAGCTGCTCTCCACTTTTCCTCACAAACATCAGCCCCTGCACTGGCCTCAAAGTTTACCTAGAAGCATTTTTTTCACACATCAGCCCACACTGGCAAGCATTTACTACTCTTAAAAGGTTCAAAAACAAGTTAATTATTTTGGGAAAGTGAGTTAGCGGAATGATCAACAAGAAGAGGCACCTCGCCTGTGCAGGCACATGGGTGACTCGGCTGCAGGAGGACACCCTTCAGCTAGGGCACACCCTCACTGCGGCTGGCACAGAGGCTGCAAACATTCCACAGCTTCAACTCCAGCAGCACCAGGTTGTATCCGTTTAAAAATGTGTATCAAGGTTCTGTGCAGAGCCCACTGGACAGTCCCCAGCCTGCGTGTGACAGCACCCAGAGCCCTCGGGGAGCGTGGGCACCGCAGGGCCTGGGGGGCTGTCCCTCTTCACCAGTCAGTCCCCAGCCTGCCCGCGGGCTAGGTAAGGGTGAGAACACCTCCAAGTTCAAAGTTAATTTTAAAACTACCCTTTACCACAGCAAGCAAAGGGCTGCAGAAGAGCAGCTGATGAGCAGGGAAGCTCAGTGCCGGCTCAGTGACGCTGCACGACTCCTATGGAGAGAAACCAGGCAGAGAGGAGGACCTTGCTCACAGCCACTCAGCCAGAAACAGAGGAACTGGATTAAAACCCACCTTTCTGCCCTGGCCAGGTGGCTCAGTCAGTTGGAGTGTCGTCCCATGCACCAAAATTTTGCAAGATTAATCCCCAGTTGGGGCACATAGGGGATGCAACCTATGCAAACATCTCTCTCACATTGATGTTTCTCTCTCCCCCTTCCTCTCCCTCTAAAATCAATAAACATATCCTTAGGTGAGAATTAAAAACAAAAAAACAAAAACACAAAAAACACCCACATTTCTGGACTCCTGAACCGACACTCTTCCTACACTCCCCGAGCTGTCAGCACCTAATCCAACAGGCCTGCCTCCATCCCTTGGAGGCCGAAACCATGTGGAAAAGGCATGAAGGCCAAAGCAAGGGCCAACACATGACAGATTTTAAAGTAAACCTAAAAAACATGAGTCTAACCCAGTGGGCAAACTTTTTGACTGGAGGGCCACAATGGGTTCTTAAACTGGACCGGAGGGCCGGAACAAAAGCATGGATGGACTGTTTGTGTGAACTAATATAAATTCAAAGTAAACATCGTTACATAAAAGGGCACGGTCTTTTTTTTTTTTTAGTTTTATTCATTTCAAATGGGCCGGATCCGGCCCGCGGGCCATAGTCTGCCCACGGCTGGTCTAACCTGTAACAGATCTCTGATCCCCATCTCGACCGCATCCTTTGAACACGAAGAGGCCTGCATCTGAGGAAGCTTCTCTGCCTCACACACAGGCACAGGGCTACTTCGTCTTACTCTGATTTCCACACACCTCTGAATGCATGTTCAAGACCCAGACTGCAGGTCTGAAGTCAGCGCAGCTCAACGCACTTGAAGACACAGGGAGATTACTGTAACTGCCAGTCTGTGGCTACTGATAAAACCAAGGGTGGGCAAGATGCTGAGAGCCCACCTGCCCTCAGCAGTGCCACTGTGCCCCTTTGCTCCTGTACCTGGACACAGCAAAGAACAGGACCACTGAGAAAAGACACCATCATTCTCCCAGAAGATGTCTCAAATCCAAGTTCTGTCACTCATGAGTTTAACGACCCCACGACCTCGCTGGGCCTCAGTTTTCTTTTTCTTTCTTTTTTTTTGCTTAAAGTATTACAAAGGGTATTACATATGTGTCCTTTTTTTTCTCCACCCTTGACAATCCCCTGGCCTCCCCTACCCCCGTGTCTTATGTCCATTGGTTATGCTTATATGCATGCATACAAGTCCTTCGGTTGAACTCTTACCCCCCTCTCTCCTGCCCCCCAACCCTCCCCGGCCTTCCCGCTGCAGTTTGACAATCTGTTTGAGGCAGCTCTGCCTCTGTATCTATTATTGTTCAAAAGTTTATAATGGTCTCTATTATCCATGAATGAGTGAGATCATGTGCTATTTTTCCTTCATTGACTGGCTTATTTCACTTAGCATAATGCTCTCCAGTTCCATCCATGCCGTTGCAAATGGTAAGAGTTCCTTCCTTTTTACAGCAGCATAGTATTCCATCGTGTAGATGTACCACAGGTTTCTAATCCATTCATCTACTGATGGGCACTTAGGCTGCTTCCAGATCTTAGCTATGGTGAATTGTGCTGCTATGAACATATGGGTGCATATATCCTTTCTGATTGGTGTTTCTGGTTTCTTGGGATATATTCCTAGAAGTGGGATCACAGGGTCAAATGGGAGTTCCATTTTCAGTTTTTTAAGGAAACTCCATACTGTCTTCCATAGTGGCTGCACCAGTCTGCATTCCCACCAGCAGTGCACGAGTGTTCCTTTTTCTCCACATCCTCTCCAGCACTTGTCGTTTGTTGATTTGTTGATGATAGCCAGTCTGACAGGTGTGAGATGGTACCTCATTGTTGTTTTGATTTGCATCTCTCGGATGATTAGTGACTTTGAGCATGTTTTCATCTAAGTCTTTCGGCCTTCTGTATGTCCTCTTTTGAAAGGTGTCTATTTAGGTCCTTTGCCCATTTTTTGATTGGATTGTTTATCTTCCTTTTGTTAAGTTGTATGAGTTCCCTATAAATTTTGGAGATTAGGCCCTTATCAGATATGACATTGGCAAGTATGTTTTCCCACGCAGTGGGTTTACTCGTTGTTTTGTTGATGGTTTCTTTTGCTGTGCAGAAGCTTTTTATTTTGATGTAGTCCCATTTGTTCATTTTCTCTTTAGTTTCAAGTGCCCTAGGAGCTGTATCAGTAAAGAAATTGCTTCGGCATATGTCTGAGATTTTATTGCCTTTGGATTCTTCTAGAATTTTTATGGTTTCCCATCGTACATTTAAATCCTTTATCCATTTTGAGTTTATTTTTGTGTATGGTGTAAGTTGGTGGTCTAGTTTCATTTTCTTGCATATATCTGTCCAATTTTCCCAACACCATTTATTGAAGAGACTATCTTGGCTCCATTGTATGTTCTTGCCCCCTTTGTTAAATATTAATTGAGCATATTGGTTCGGGCCGATTTCTGGGCTCTCTATTCTATTCCATTGATCTATATGCCTGTTCTTGTGCCAGTAACAGGCAGTTTTGAGAACAGTGGCTTTGTAATATAGCTTGATATCTGGTATTGAGATCCCACCTACTTTGTTCTTTCTCAGGATTGCTGCAGCTATTCGGGGTCTTTTATTATTCCAGATGAATTTTTGGAAAGTTCGTTCTAGATCTGTGAAGTATGCCATTGGTATTTTAATGGGAAGTGCGTTGAATTTATAGATTGCTTTGAGTAGTATGGACATTTTAATGATGTTGCTTCTACCAATCCATGAACACGGTACGTTCTTCCATCTGTTTATGTCTTCCTCTATCTCTTTTTTCAACGTCCTGTAGTTTTCTGAGTAGAGGTCTTTTACCTCTTTAGTTAAGTTTATTCCTAGGTAGCTTAATTTTTTTGGTGCGATGGTAAATGGGATTGTTTTTATAATTTCTCTTTCTGAAAATTCACTATTGGTGTATAGAAATGCCTCAGATTTCTTGGGGTTAATTTTGTATCCTGCTACATTGCCAAATTCATGTATTAAGTCTAGTAGCTTTTTGGTTTTTTTCTTTTTTTTTTTTTTAAATATATTTTATTGATTTTTCACAGAGAGGAAGGGAGAGAGATAGAGAGAAACATCGATGAGAGAGAAACACCATCGATCAGCTGCCTCCTGCACATCTCCCACTGGGGATGTGCCCGCAACCCAGGCACATGCCCTTGACCGGAATCGAACCCGGGACCCCTCAGTCTGCAGGCTGACGCTCTATCCACTGAGCCAAACCGGTTTCGGCTAGTCTAGTAGCTTTTTGATGGAGTCTCTAGGGTTTTGTATGTATAATATCATGTTGTCTGCAAATAAGGACAGTTTTACTTCCTCTTTTCCAATTTGGATGCCTTTTATTTCTTCTTCTTGCCTAATTGCAATGGCTAACACTTCCAGTACTATGTTGAACAGGAGTGGTGAGAGTGGGCATCCCTGTCTTGTTCCTGTTCTTAGGGGAAATGTTGTTAGTTTTTGTCCATTGAGTATGATGTTGGCTGTGGGTCTGTCTTATATGGCTTTTATTATGTTGAGGTATGATCCTTCTACTCCTGCCTTGCTGAGAGTTTTTATCAAAAATGGGTGTTGGATTTTGTCAAATGCTTTTTCTGCATCAATTGATATGACCATGTGGTTTTTTTCTTTCAGTTTGTTTATGTGATGTATCACGTTTATTAATTTGCGGATATTTTACCATCCTTGCATCCCTGGGATAAATCCTACTTGGTCATGGTGTATGATCTTTCTGATGTAGGGCCTCAGTTTTCATCTGTGAAATTGCGTATCATCCATCCATGTTGCTGTGAGAACCACAGTAAAGACTCTTCCTGAAGAGCCAGCACAGAGCACTGGCCGCTCCTCCTCAATCTCCATGACAAGCGGGAAGGAGGCCAAGACCCTGCCTTTCCTCCCAGAAGACACCTCTGACTCCCAGGCCACACAATGCCTTGAGTAACATGCATGTTATGGTTTTGTCTGGTAGTTAATCTTCACATGTTCACATGGGTCTCAACAGCCTGTGAGCTTCACCACGAGAGGGGCCTTCTTTAACCATGAGTCCTTCCCCTGCAGCGCTTTGCTATGGACACAACAGCCACCATGGTTACCAGTGAATCACATCCTCAGCCTGTCTAGGAAAGCTCCCAGTGAGGGGAAACAACGCCAGAGCTTAAAGCAGGGGTTCTCAAATATTAGCACTTCCTAAAAGTCAGGGGAGGTGGTTATTTAAACTGTGGATACCTGGGTCTTGCTCTCAGGAGATTCTCATGCAGGAGAATGTCTGCAAAATGATGGATGAGGGATAGAGGGCTCAGCTGCAGAGGAGTAAGAGGACCTCAGGCAGGCCCTGAAAGCAGCAGGGCTGAGCTAGGAGACCCCCTGCCCACTCCCCTAGGCCTTGGCCATCGGTGTCCTACTCAGGGCTTTGACTCAACACCAGAAGTGGCCTAAATATGTCAAGAGTAAAGTGGGCAAAGTTCCTGAGGTCAAAGCAGCCTCCAGGACTCTGTCCTTCAGGAAGCAAACTATAAAGGAGCCAGAAACCTACCCTGTGAGCACTTGGTGTCCTCTGAAGAGCATGCAGACCAAGCCCAGGCTTTACACACAGCACAGAATCCCAGAGTAACTTCTCTGGCTAGACCTTCGCATCCTATGGAATTGACAAACCCACAGCTGCCCCCAGGAAAAGCAGACCCCGAGAGCTAAGTGTTTCCCTCGTATGTCTAGGGACGTGAGCTGAGCTTAAGTCCTTGGCAGCATGGCACCTGCAAAGTCATGCAGCTCCGGTCTATTCAAACTCTGAAGGACTCTAGAGGAGAAAGAGGAGCCTCGCACAGCAAGAGGTGGCCCTCACTACCACACACCTGCCACAGAGGCCTGGGTACAAGCTGGTCAGTTTCCATATGGGAGAGACCAGGGCCCATTTGTTTCAGCAGACAGGGTTCAGGAGCATTAGACCCACCGCTTTCATTTTTTTAAGGAAGAAGATTATGATACATGCTCCAACCTGGGTCAACCCAATCTGGCTAATTTCATACTAAGTGAAATTAGCCAGAGACAGAAGAACAAATACTGCATGGTGACACTTATATGAAGAACACAGAGAAAATATTCAGATTTAGAAAGTAGAATGCGACTGCCAGGGGCTGGGGGGAGGGGAACTGAGGAATTAGTATTTATCAGGAACAGTATTTCCGTTTTGCAAGATGAAAAGAATTCTGCAGATGGATGGGGTGATGGTTGCACAACAATGTGAATGTGCTTAATGCCACAGAACTGTACTCTTAAAAATGGTTAAAATGGTAAATTTTGTTACAGATATTTTACCATAATTAAAAACAAACAAAGCTGAGACCATCTTTTTGCCTGCTTCCAGATGGAAAAGGAAGAGAACATGAAAGCAAGAGCCAGAGCTTCACTGCTCAGTGTGCTCTGCCTAACACTCAGCCTGCTTTCCTTCTGGACTTGGTCCTTCTCCAGAAAAGCCTTCTAAAATGACCTTTGAGTTCTGATGAGGCCAGCAACTTAGCCTTACACCAGGCCCCAAAAGCCAAAAAGAAGGGGCAGCCCGGCCAGTGTGGCCCAGTGGTTGAGCGTCGACCCATGAACCAGATTACGGTTCAACTCCCAGTCAGGGCACACGCCTGGGTTGCAGGCTCAATTCCCAGTATGGGGCGTGCAGGAGGCAGCCAATCAATGATTCTCTCTCATCATTGATGTTTCTATCTCTCTCCCTCTCCCGTCCTCTCTGAAGTCAATAAAAATATATTTTTTAAAAAAGAAATGGCAGAATTCGGTACAATAATGGGCGGGTTACAGGAGGAAAACAAAAGTGGAGGAGAGAGGCAGTAGTTTGGGGTTCTAGATTCTTCACTGTGTCCACTCCTGAAAAACCAGAGGCCCAGCGCGCCCTCCCCCGCCACCCCCGCCTTGTCTGTAAGGCTGCCCTGAGCCCACCTCGCCTCAGCTTGCATTTGGGAACTTTCTTTTCCTTTTGGGAAGATTGCCTCCTCCACACCGAATCACAGGGTACGTGGGTGCAGTCAGAAAAAACTTCCCAAATAAGAAAAAGTGATTCCCGAACGTTAGTCCCAACTCAGAGCCACCAGCAGAGAAAGGCAGCAGCCAGTCCTGAGGGCCCAGCCCAGCAGAAAGGCCTCTCGGAGCAGTGCGGAGACAGACACCACCCAGGGGTTGAGCCCTCCTCTCTGCTGGGACTGCTGGCAGCCACAGCAACTGCTGGGTCCCTCTTGGTCCCAGTGAGGGGCCCAGACCAGCCATCCCCCGCCCCCCGCCCCCCGCCCCCCCCCCCCCCCCGTTGGTTCTCTGGAGCCCTCTGGAGGGCGTTCTTCCTTCTGCTAAGGAACCCATTAAGAGCTGCACACACAACACACCTAACCCCTCTCCCAAAAGCAACCCAGCTCCTACCTTCTCAAACTGAAAGCAGAAATTCTGCAACAATGCGTTTACAAAGGGGGCTAGTTCAACTTAACAAATATTTACTGGTCTCTACCATATAAACCTCAGGCCAGACAATGCAGAAAGATACCAAGAATTAGGGCCCAAGCCCAGCTGGTGTGGCTCAGTGGTTGAGACAATTTTCCCAAAAAAGGAAAAGAAATTTCCCAAGTGCAACTAAGAGGTCAGGGTTCGATTCCCGGTCAGGGCACATGTCCGAGTTGTGGGCTCGATCCCCCCAGTGTGGGCGTGCAGGAGGCAGCCAATCAATGATTCTCTCTCATCATTGATGTTTCTATCTCTCCCTCTCCCTTCCTCTCTGAAATCAATAAAAAATAAATAATTAGGGCCCAACAATGAAGAAAAAAACACACACGTCACAATCTAGTTGGTAAGATAACATTTAAACAAATTAAAACAAATAGTAATATTGTATAAAAGTCACGTGACAATTTGAAAGAGATTGTGACTAAGTGTTAAGGGAACAGCCCAGCCATAAAATGGTACAAAAGTTAATACATGCAGATTAGCTGCGGAGGTCTGGGGCCAGGGGTCTATGCTGCGAAGCTTGGCAGAAGGGGTGGCATCAATGGTGGCTACTGGCTGCTCAGAGCTGCTGGCTTGGAGACCACACTGAGTGGGGCACTGTCCAGGCAGGAGGGCCTGAGCATGCCACAGGAAGTGGTACCTATGCTCCCTGGGTAAAAGCCACACCTATGCAGTTCTGCTAGCCCTGTGGTCACCTGATGTGCAGGGACACTTCACAGAACCCCTTCATACCAGAAACAGGCCCACCCCTATTCCTTGCCTGGCACTTACCATACCAGCCAGCAGGCTAACCCTGCCCCATCACCTCTCTCATTCCCAGAAAATCTGATGGCTGAGTCCTTCCGTACCTTTTAAGAACAAGGATGACAACAATTCATGTTTTCATTTTTATAAATTTAAGTAAGTCATTGACAAGATCTCACAGTTTCTAAGCCTTGGCACTGCTGACCTCTGGAACCAGACACTCTTTTTGTGGGGGGTGCTGTTCTGTGCATCAAAGCACATGGAGCAGCACCCTTGGCCTCTACCTACCAGGGCCAGTAGCAACCCCTTCTCTCCACACAGCTGTGAGAATCAAAGATGACTCCAGACAGGGGGCCCTCAGAGGCACTGTGGTCCCTGCTGAGAAGACCTCCAGCATGGCTAGAATCCATGCACACACATGCTGCCTGAAAAGCTCTGCTCCAGGCCTCAGGGCTCCTGCTGGCCGGGTGAGGCGGGGACTCCAAGCTTCAGGAAAACTGACCTCTGGGCTGGAGCTCTGAGATTCTGGATCACGCTCATCCGGGAAGTGGCCATGAAGAACAAGGCCTGATACAAACCGCGGGAAACAGGAGCCCACCTAGAAGCCCCATGGCAATGGCCGATGATGCTGACCACGGGCTGCTGGCACCTGACTGCCCCTTCACTCAGCCTCTTTGTAAGTGCAACCCAGACACTTCCTTGCAACCTTGCCCATACATAAGGGAAAATCCTTACATGTAAAATGTAGCTTTAAAGGTATTTCAAAACAACTGCCACGGCTGTTTTTTCACTCATAGAAATAATGCCAGTTTCTTCCCTGGAGAGGCAGTGTATCTGTGCCACCCACAGTTTGGGCAGATCAGCACTAACTGGCTCACAGGGTCTTAAGCTCCAAGGTCATCTGCCAGAAAGTGGCCCATGGCCCAAAACTCTCAACTCTGGGCATTCCCCCAATGCCCTCCCTGCAGTCCAAGTTTTTGCTGAGGCTTCTTTCTTTTCTCACGTCACTAGCACAGCTCCACTTCTGCCCAACCAGCATCCAGGTTGCTAGGAGACCAAATTGTACTGCAAGGTGTCAGTCTTCAGGGCTCCACAGCTCTTGAGATGCAGCATGTGCTCTGCGTTTGTGCCCACTCAAAGGCGTCCCCAGTAGCCACCCTCTTGGTGCCTGTGCCTCTGAGCTGCAGGGAATAATGAATTGTGCTGGACTCCAGTTAGACCCACAGGAAGAGCTCCTGACCAGAATCATCGATGTGCAAGGAAAGTCCAGGGGACTCATTGCCCAGCCCGGTCTGAATATAACCCAGTAACCTTTGAGGCTCTTCTCTAATTGCTAGTCTTCGCAGGGCTTCTGCACAGGTCACGGGCAGAGGGGAGGACACAGTGAACCTCCAGGCTCTTAGCAGCCCGGCTCCCGCTCCAGCGCCCCTGCAGGCACCACAGCCAAGTTGGGAGAACTCATGGGGAGCACTGGCTCTGCCTCCACACCTGCCTCCTTTCCTCAAAGGAAACGAGTGTCCAAGTGAAATCAGTTTCCCTGCTCCCTAGCGAGTCCCACCACCCCATTAGCACTCACCTCCAACCCAGTCACCTCAAATCACTCTGAATCACAGATGTTTCCATGGTAAAAACCCTCCGTGGCCCATCCACAATGTACAAATATGCTCACAGAAAGAATGAGAAGGAAGAAAGTTCTTTTTAAGAAGGAACCAACGAGGTGATAGTCAATAAAGAACTAAGTGTCATACCTATTAATTCCACACTAGATATCATACCTATTAATTCATCCCAGAAACAAAATAGAGAAAGCATTACAGTACAAAGATTGGGACCCACGTATGGAAGTGAACCCACTTATATTCACCAATTAGCTGTAATAACCACCCTAAAACCCAAGTGTCCACATAGTCTGAGGCCCTTGGGTAGACAGTCATTTCTGCTCACACCTCTAGGCCCTGCTTTCACCCTTCCTGCAAAGGGATGGGGTTAATCTATTTTACATGGTGTGACCAGATTTTCTAGGATAATCCCAATTTAAAAATGCTGTACAAATGAATACACTCACATTCACATACTCAAATGGAACCGGAAAAGATGCTCCAATTCTCCATCTCCAACCCTTTATAAAGCTTGGAATTCAGTCATACTTTAGTCAAGAGACCAATCTCCTTTAGAGAAAAAAATCAGTACACAAAATGGGTAGAAAAAGGAAAGCCAGAACATTCTACCTGGTTGGTTTTCGAGTTTGCCTCTAGACCAAGAGCAATAAACACTCATCCAGTCCAGGAAGCAGGAAGCAAACCAGGGGGTGACAGGGCAAGAAGGACCTGCATGCCCTGGCTTAGTGACTAGAAGAACAATGACAACCAGGAAGCTTCTGCAGATCAGTTGGATGAGCAAGACCAATTACAGCCATGGAACTGAGGGGCAGTCTTGGGACTACAGCAGGTGAACACATGTGCCCAACTTCCACATGCCTGTACAGCACAACCAGCCTCCCATCTGCCCTGCAGGTCCACAGCCTGCTTCACTTCTACTAGGAGTGCTATGGCCAAGTCCAACCCCTAGAAGCCGTGGATAGAAGTGACTTCCTCCCACACTACTTACTCTCACCCATGACCACTGAAGATGCCTCAAACCAAAGGGTCTAGGTTTTAAGGGTCAGCTCTACTGTTGCCACAAGTTCTTCAAAAATTCCAGGCTCCAAAACAGAAGCCCAAGTGAGAGCACACAGATGCTGTGCTCATAGATCATGAGCAAATGCAGCCACAGTGAAGTGGCCTGGCGAAGCTGGAGACGAGGAATGGGCCAAGGAGGACACTCACCATCTCATCCAGGGCGTAGCGCAGGAGGCCATGCTCGTAGAGGATAAAGAACCGCCGCTGCCATTTCTGCAAAGGAACACGGAGTGGGTGTTTAGGAGGGTGCTGGCCCTGACCTCCCCTTGCTGAGCCCCAGTATCTGACAAAGCTGTATTTAAAGAATGCTGCTTCCACAGCTGCCATTTCTGAGGCGGATGGCAGGAAAGGAGGGATCTCAGGCGGGAGAACAGTGACTTATTCTCCAGGACCGGGCCTGAGAAGCCCAAGCCACCCAATATGCTTCCATACACGTTACTGAGAATTAACAAGATGTCTGATTCATTTTAATTGCAAGCTCCCCAGGAGCAGAAATGTCTTGATCACCTTTTTGCATTCTCTATGTACCCAGCACAGAGCTTATCACATGGTATGTGTCAATATTTATTTTATGAATTATCTGACACGATATGGAATAACCTGAGAACACCAAGCTCTGATCCCCCACCTCTGAGAAAATATAGGAAACTGCTATAAGAGGTTGTTCCAATGATCCACAGGGAATGGGAGACCGGGAAAGAGACAGCCAGTTCTAGTACTAAGAAGTGAGCTAACAAAAACTGATGAGTGGGAACAACTGACACCGATGTCCAGGGAGCATGCAACTGGCAGGGTGCCCTCTCCTCTCCAACCAAAGGCCAGGCACTGGGACAAAGGTGGTCCAATGGCACTGACAGTGGAATAAAAAGGACCACAAGGGTATGTGCCTCCTTCATGAGGATCCATGACCCGTTTTCAACATTTCAAAAAGCCCAACATAATTCATACTTTTACCGGCAACAAGGCCATAAGAACTAACTAAAACATCATGTCTCGTTGCTTTGGGCCAGAATTACATCATTTATATGACTGACTTCCCATTAGAAGCAGTTCTGTATGACCTCAATATAAATGGTTGCTGCAGACATTGAAGCACAGCTCTCCCGCCTGGTGGAAGGAACAGGACAGTCACAGAGCCTTATAAAGAGGACCGTAGAGGACTGATCCACGTTGCGTGTCCAGGGAGAAACTCCTCCCGAGAAATATTTCCAAGGCACTATTTGTAGTCTCTAAAGACAAAGCCATTCTAGAAGGATTCCCAAAGGACCCAGACACAATACGAGGCCTGTGGGGCCCACAAGCCCCGCCCTGGACTGTAGCATTCAGGCTGGGCAGCAGAGACCGAGGCAGGCCAGAGGCTCTCTGAGTGAGCAGGCGGTGAGAGGGAGCAAAGTTGGAGAAATTTATAGGGTACAGGCAGCAGCACCGGGAAAAAGCATGTGGAAAAGGAAAGAGGGTATTTTAGTTGAAGTCAAATCCAATGGGGATCCCTGGCAGAGGAATAAAAACCTCTGGTCAGGGGCAAGGCTGGTCTGACCATCTCACTGCTCCAGCAGCCTGTGCACAGCAGGGACCAAGGGGCTGGGCCTCCTCCCTTTCCTAGTGTCTATGTGCTGAGTCCCTGGCAAGGGAGGAAGGGAGGAGAGGAAAGGAAGGAGCTGCAGGAGGCAGGGCCTTGGCACTGAAGGAACTGGGCGCCTACGTAGCAGACCTGCAAACATTGGCTGAACTGCCCTTCTGACTTCTCCTTTTCCATTGAACTATTTCTAGAATCAAAGCTGAGCTATGACGCAAGCAGCACCATGTGAGAGCTTCTCATTGTGAAGGGAGCACCAGATTTAACTACGTGTAATTGAGACGTTTCCTGTGGGTACTCCAAGTCTGCCAAATGGGGGTTCCCTGCAGACCCTACCGCCCCCTAACCTGCTGTCAATTCTGCATCTCCCTCTCCCATTCTGTCAGTATGCCCTTCTCTGGTCCCTCCCACCCCAGGAGTTCATGATTCCCTTACCCGAGACCGATGTACTGGATTGTCAAAGTCAGTCCCATCTGGAGCCAAGAGCAGCCAGCCACCATAAATGGGTTTTGCCTAGAGGAGAAAAGGGCAGGTCATCAGTGGCCTTGGACCGGGGAAGGGGAGGAGGGGGAAGAGAGAGAGAGAGAGAAAAAAAACAAGTTTCAGTCACATTAATGACAAGCACTTAGGAGAAACAGAAGTCACCTCTGCTTAGCACATTCCACATAGCTTATCCCCCAGCCACAGGCTGAGTCTCCAAGAAAGACATTGGACACAGAGGCTCATAGGAAGTCTACAGCGTCGGGTATGAAGAGTGGAGCACAACACCCAGCAGGAAGCTGAGAAAGTGCAGAGTTCAGGAACTCCTAAGAAACAGATGCCTCTCTCCAGCTCCCGATCACGCTACCAAGATCAGGAAAAAATGGCATTTTCTTCAAAAGCCATGTGAGTGCCAATGTGTGCCAGCACTAGCTATAGCACATGAACAACAGAGTCAAAGCCCTCGCTCTGATGGTCAAACCAGGGTCTGGGAGAAGAGACACTGCTTTAGTGATCACAGCTAGCACTGGCCAAAGAGTCATTGAATTAGTGGCTGTATGACCTTGGACTGAAAACCCTTTGAGTCTCAATTCCCCCATTTGAAAGGGAGGGGGAGGGGTAAAAATTATACCTAGACCCCATGAAACTTATGTGAGGATGGATGAGATAATGCAAAGGAGCATAAAATGGTGTAGCCACTGTGGAAAACAGGCTGCCAGTTCCTCAAAAGGTTAAACATAGAATTCCATGGAACCCAGAATTCCATTCCTAAGTATACACATCCAAGAAAACGGAAAGCAGGTGCTTAAATAAAAACTTGGACATGAATATTAACAGCAGCACTACAAACAATGACTAAAAGGTAAAACCACTTATAGTTATTAAAGTGGTTATAACTATCAACAGATGAATGGATAAACAAATCTGGTATATCCATACAATAGAATATTATTCAGCAATAAAAAGGCACGAAGTGCTGACACACTACAACATGAAGACATTATGCTAAGTGTGAGAAGACAGACACAAAAGACCACAGACACATTGTATGATTCCATTCCTATGAATAAGTAAATCCATAAAAACAGAAAGCAGGTTAGTATTGCTAGGACATGGAGGAAACAAGAGATGGAGTGAACACTAACACGTATGGGTTTCTTTTTGTGGTGATGAAAATGTTCTGGAATTAGATAGTGGAGATGATTGCATGAACTTGTGAATATGCTACAAATTACTGAATCGTACACTTTAATCTTATGGTGTGTGAATCCTATTTAAAAAAAAGAAAAAATCTGAGCCTGGCTGGGTGTGGCTCAGTAGTGGAGCATCAATCTATAAACCAGGAGGTCACGGTTCTACTCCTGGTCAGGGCACATGACTGGGTTGTGGGCTCGATCCCCGGTCAGGGGAAGGAGGCATTCAGGAAGCAGCCAAGCAATGATTCCCTCTCATCATTGATGTTACTATCTCTCTCTCCTTCTCTCTTCCTCTCTGAAAAACAAAATAAAAGATAAATAAATAAATAAATAAAACTGAGGAAAAAATACTGAGTATAGTGTTGGCCTCCAAGTGCTTAATAAATGTTAGTTATTATTATATTTTTATATTCAAAGAGTCCCCCTCATCTGACACCCTGGCAGTAGGAGTTCAACATGAACTAAAAGGTCCAGACAGATCCTCTGGCTCTGCCTCCCGTCTTAGCCACCACAGAGAGTGAGAAGGGGTTGGAAAAGGCATGCGCCGGCCTATCTGTCTACTACCTTTGGAGGGCTGCAACACAAAGTAAAACCCACCTCTACTTTACATATAAGGACTGATCTCTGGGTGAGCCTTTGGGGCCCTCCTAAGATGCTTTTTATTTAATACTCTCCAAACTGGGAGGCCCTGTCACAGCACCTCATCTTAGAGCTGTGGAACCTGTGACTCAGAAAGGGAAGGTTACTTGCCAGAGGTCAGGCAGCATCTGGATGAGACAAGAACACTCTTTTTTCTTAGCTTCTGCAGGGTCCTCAAGGCCCCTAAGGGAAACACTGGCTTTTCCCCATGGACATAAACAGAGCAGGTACAAGGGGCTTTGAGCAAGGGGTATGGAGTGGGCTGAAGGAAGGAAGTTGAGAGGCTGGCTTTGATGAAACACTGAGTGGGTGCTGGCAGGGAACCAGGGTTAGGGACACATCTCAGGAGGGCCATGACCTGGGTGAGGAAATAAATCTGCCTGGGAGAGCAGAGCACACAGCCATCCCCTAGTAGGAGAGCACACTCAGCCTTTCCCCATCATTCAGGTGTGCAGTTGGCAGACCCAGGGCAGCCCGCACGAAGGATGGAGAGGTCAGCATTAGGGTGGGTCTCCTGGGTCCGGTGAATCCCCACTTTGCTCTCAGCCTACAGTTCTCTGATCTGTAACATCGGAAGCTTGGACCACAGTCATAGCTCCCATTTCTGCTTAGTTTTAATTGTATACCACCCTCCTAGTCTCTGGGTGCAGGGCTCTGAGGTACCTTCCCACTATCTGCTATATTTACTGGACCTGTCCCTGAAAGGGACAGTGGGAGACCTGAAGGACTGGCACAATTCCCTCAGAACCCAGCCACTGTTTATTCCTGGCCCACCATCAGTGTCATTATTCACTCAACAAATGTCTACTCAGGCCTACTGTGTGCACAGCCCCATGTGCTGTACACCGGGGAGCCTGCCAGCATCCACTTGCTTGGCTATGACTTCCTTCTACAGAGCACCCCAAAGGGTACCTTTCCAGGTGTGCAGGTTGTCCTGAAAGATGGGAAGGCTGGGCCAATGGAGGACCAGGGCAGGAAACGCCTGCTCCGGGAGAAGGAACAGGATGGGAGGCAGGTAACCTTCCATCAAGAACATGTACCAAGGCAAATCCACAGTGACAGGAGGTGGATTAGTGGGTGCCTAGGGCTGGGGGATAGAAGTTGGGGGGTGACAGCAAAAAGGTACAGGGCTTCTTTTTGGGATGATGAATATGTTCTAAAATCAATTGTGGTGATGGGTACACACCTCTGGAAATATACTGAAAATCATCAAATTGTACACTTTAAATGGGTCAGTTACACAGTACGTGAATGTTATCGCAAAAAAAACTGTTAAACAAAGCACTCTACCAAGGCCTGTGTCAGGCGATGGGAAAGCGGAGATAAATAAGAAACTGCTCCTATTTTTGTGGGTTCACAGTCCAAAAGAATTGTAAGTTCATGAATCTGTTTCTCGCACCTGAGAAGGCCATATCTGGGAAAGTTTTCAAGTGACCCTGCCCCCCACCCCCACCCCGCCAGATTTGGGAAACTTAATTCAAAGAGACACAGAACAAAGTTTCAAAAGGCAGTAACAACCCAGTCCATTGGTTTGTAGGAAGGGAGGTGGAATGACCTAGAGGCCAGAGGGGAGCAACAGGCAGCAGGCACTGGCCTGAGAGAGAAGAGGTGGAGCAAGAAGCACCTAAGGGTTGACTTGGTACCCACAGCTGAATGACAACAAGAACCACCAGGCGTCCGCTGGGCGACAGCAAGGGAGCAGATGGAGCAGATCTGACTGTGAAGGATGTAAGCCCCCCTGCCACCCCCTCCCATAAACAGGAGGATGGCCTGGGACAGGAGGACTCTGTGGGCACAGGCACGCGGCAGGAATGACTGCACGTGTGGGGAAATAGGGGAGCCAACCTAGTAGTGCAGAGCAGCTTCTACTGAGAACACCAGATTCTGCAACCCAGTCACAGCCAGAAGAGCCAGACACCAGGACACCCCCCTCAGAGCACCTGTCACCCCGACCCGGCCACCTGGCTCAGCAAGTGCTTCTCCCTATACCTCTCAGAGCACCTAATGCCAACAGCAGAGCCCACTGTGTTGGTAGGCCTAGGACAGTGATGGCGAACCTTTTGAGTTCAGTGTGTCAGCATTTTGAAAAACCCTAACTTAACTCTGGTGCCGTGTCACATATAGAAATTTTTTGATCTTTGCAACCATAGAAAAACAAAGACTTATATTTTTGATATTTATTTTATATATTTAAATGCCATGTAACAAAGAAAAATCAACCAAAAAAAATGAGTTCGCATGTCACCTCGGACACGCGTGTCATAGGTTCGCCATCACTGACCTAGGAGTACCCAGCAGAGCCCGCCGGGTCGGTGCCGGGTCGGTAGGCCTAGAAGTACCCAGCAGAGCCTGTCCCCGCGGACTGGAGGCTCCAGCAGTTCTGTGAGGCAGCAGTCACCCCTCTCAATCCTCACCTTCTTTCCTGGGCGAGGCCTCCGGCAGATGGAAGGCATTTCCTTCCTGAAAACCCGTAACAACTTCAAATGCAGACCCCCCCCCCAAGGAAGCTAGCCCGGGGGACATGCTCTATCACTCATGCAGCCAGTGCTGTTCTCTGGCTGGGTGGCTGGTTTTTTGGTTGTTTGTGTTTTGGGGGGGTGGGGAGCGTGCAGGAGAAGCAGGTATCTGTTGTGGATAATGAGGATCCAAGCTGAGCTGTATGGAACTGAAGATGGACTGAGCTCTGTTTCAAGCAGGCGACCCTGGAGAAAGCACATGGCCTAACCCCCACTGAAAAGCCACCACATGAAAGCACCCTGGCCCGCTTCCCTTCTGCTTCAACAGCTTCCCTCACCGGCCCAATACAGCAGAGGCTGTGCCTCTTTCCGGCTCCTCTCTGGAAAGAGTCGGGTTGGACTCAACCCAAAGCCTTTCCCAAAACGGTTCCCTGAAACCTCTCCTTCCTGGAATATGGGAGACATAACTTCCCTATCCTTCTAAGTACAAATAAAACCGGGGGCATTGGATAGAAGATGAAACATAGAAGACTCTGAAAGTGAAGAGAAGGCAGGCAGGATGGACACTTCAGGACCCAAGAAACGACAAGGAGGCGCATGCCCTGGTTTTCTTTTTGCCTCCCTGTCCCAGAGGGGGGACTGGAGGAGCAGGCAACCTGGACATGTCAACGGGCCAAGAGAAAAGCCTGCTTTCTCGAGCCAAAGAGCCAGGGAAGGAACAGCATGGCAAGACAGAAACTCTCAGACAGTAACACCCTGCTCCAGCCAGACACCACAGAGGAGAGGGAGCCCACGCCCGCCATGCCAACAAAGGCTACCCTTCCACCGCCCACTACAGGCGCCCCAGCACCCCAGCCAGGGAGGTGTCAGGAGGCCAGGCAGGGAGCTAGACTTCTATTCCCACCCAGCAGGTAATAGGCCTCCTCACTCTCCCTGTTGGGGCGATGTCAGAGGGGGACATATGGAAAGCTGAACTCCCCTGCACCCCACACAGGCACTTCCCACCTGAGGTGTCAATCATGGCCAAGTGGGGGGCCTGCACTTCCACCTCCACCTAAAAATAAAAGGCAGGGAGGGACTCCCCTTTCCCCACTGAAGCAGTGCCAGGAAAGTCCAACGGAAAGAGAAGGGTCAAACACAATCCAGAGTCACCTAAAATAACACGGCCAGCCCTGGCTGGTCTGGGTCAGTGGATAGAGCACTGGCCTGCGGACCAAAGGGTCCTGGGTTTGATTCTGGTCAAGGGTACGTGCAGGAGGCAACCAATAGATGTGTTTCTCTCACATCGATGTTTCTGTCTTTCCCTCTATCTTCCACTCTTCCTACAAATCAATGGAAAAATATCCTCGGGTGAGGATAAACCAAAAAAAAAAAAAAAAAAAAGAAGAAGAAGAAGAAAGTCACTGTCATACTAAGAATCATGAAAGTTGTAAATGGAATAAACAAAAACATTCAACAGAGGTTAACACCAATGTAGACGTATCAGAGTTATCTGATGACAATTTTAAAGCAGCCATGCTAAAATGATTCAGTAAGAAATTATGAACATGTTTAGAATAAACTAAACCACAGAAAGCCTCAGCAAAGAAAGAGGAGATAGAAGAATCAAAAGGAAATTTTTATTTTTAAATTTAAATTTTTTCCATTACCTTTTATCCCCTCTATGTCCTCTACCACCTCCTCCCATCTCCCTCCACCTCCACAATAAACACACTGTTGTCCATGTCCATGATTTATCATTTTTTTCCAAAAGGAGATTTTTAAACTGAAAAATACAATAACTGAAATAAAAAGATCAACAGATAGGCTCAACAGCAAAATAATGGGAACCAAGGGAAGAATCAGTGAACTGTGAGACAAAATAATAGAAACTATCCAATCAGACAACAGAGAGAAAACAGACTGAAAAAATAAGAGAAGAATAGAATCTTAGAGACCTGTGGGTCTGTAACAAAAGTTCTAGCATTTGTGTCCTCACAGTCTCAGAAGGAGAGGAGGAGGATTGGACAGAAATAGCACTTGAAGAAAGAATGGCTGAAAACTTCCCAAATTTGGCCAGAGTAACAACCCATAAATTCAAGAACTTGAGTGACTCCAAAGGATTGGAAAAAAAAAAAAATCCACAGCAACACACATCAAAATTAAATTCTGAAAACTAAAGACATAAAAAAAAATCTTGAAAGCAGCCAGAGAAAAACAACAGCTATAGATAAGAGAAAAACAAATATAATGACAATGGATTTCTCATCAAGGACTATGGTGACCTAAAGAAAGTAATACAATATTTTGCAGATGCTAAAACAATAGTCAACCCAGAATCCTATATCCAGTGAAAAAAATCTTACAGGAATAAAAGGGAATCTAGATATTCTCAGATGAAGGAAAACTCAGAGATTTGTTAACAGACCCTTTCTAAAATATGGCTAAAGAAAGTTCTCTAAACAAAAAGGAAATAATAATCAAAGAAAACCTGGATCATCATAAAGGAAGCAAGAACATAGTAAGCAAAAATACATGTCATCAGGCTTCCCTTCTTTTCAGTTTCCTAAATTATGTTTGACAACTGAAGCAAAAATTATAAATAACACTGTCTAATGTTTTAAATTATGTAGAGAAAATAGTTAAGGCACTTACATAGGAAAGGATAAAGGCATATTATGGGAGTATTTCCTTTTAGTTGAACTGATAAAATTACACCACCAATGATAGACTGTGATAAGTTATGTATACAGAATGTCATGCCTAGAGCAACCACTAAAAAAAAATCTATACTGAAAAAAATCACTAAAAGTCATCAAATTTATCATAAAAATTAAATTATAAAAAAAGAAGTTCAATAAGGAAGAGAAATAAAAGAGAACAGGAAGCAATAATTATACCCTAAGATAGCAATGATTATCCTATATAATAAAGAGGTAATATGCAAATTGATCATCACTCCAACACATAAGATGGCCGCCCCCATGTGGTCAAAAATGGCCGGCAGGGGAGGGCAGTTGGGGGCGACCAGGCTGGCAAGGGAGGGCAGTTAGGGGTGACCAGGCCTGCAGGGGAGGGCAGTTGGGGGCGACCAGACTGGCAAGGAAGGGCAGTTAGGGGGTGATCAGGCTGGCAGGCAGAAGCGGTTAGGGGCAATCAGGCAGGCAGGCGAGTGGTTGGGAGCCAGCTGTCCTAGATTGTGAGAGAAATGTCCGACTGCCTGTTTAGGCCCGATCCCACCGGGTTCAATTCTGGGATCGGGCCTAAACAGGCAGTCGGACATCCCTCAAGGGGTCCCAGATTGGAAAGGGTGCAGGCTGGGCTGAGGGACACATACCCTCCCCCTGCACGAATTTCATGCACCAGGCCTCTAGTATTATATATAAACTAGGGGCCCGGTGCACGAAATTCGTGCACTGGGTGTGTGTGTGGGGGGGGGGGAGTGTCCCTCAGCCCAGCCTGCCCCCTCTCACATACTGGGAGCCCTCAGGCGTTGACCCCCATCACCCTCCAATCGCAGGATCGGCCCCTTGCCCAGGCCTGACGCCTCTGGCCTAGGCGTCCGGCCCGGGCAGCGGGGACCCGCAGCTGCAGCGGCCCCGCGATCGTGGGCTCCGCTTTAGGCCCAGGCAAGGGACCCCTAGCTCCTGGGACTGCCAGCTTCGACCGTGCCCAGCTCCCATCGCTGGCTCCACCCCTACTTCCTGCTATCACTGGCCAGGGCGGAAAAGGCGCCTGATTCTCCGATCATGGCTGGGGGGCAGGGCAAAGGCGGCCCCAGGGCCGCCTTTGCCCTGCCCCCCAGCTCTTAGCTCCCCCCTGGGTTTCTGATCACTGTCAGTGGCAGGGGGCTTCTTCCTGCTTTCCCTTTCGCCTCCCTGCATTGTGCCTACATATGCAAATTAACCGCCATCTTGTTGGCAGTTAACTGCCAATCTTAGTTGGCAGTTAACTGCCAATCATAGTTGGCAGTTAATTTGCATATAGCCCTGATTAGCCAATGAAAAGGGTAGCTCATACGCCAATTACCATTTTTCTCTTTTATTAGTGTTGATGGTCTAAGTACACCAGCTAAAAGAGAGACTGACAAAGCAGATTTTAAACAAAGACCAAACTATAAGAAACTCACAGATAGGTTGAAAAGAAAAAATACATCAGACGAATAATGATCAAAGGAGAGCAGAGTTGCTATATAGCATCAGATAAAATGGTTTTCAAAATAAAGAAAATGACCAGAGACAGAAAGGAACATTATATAATGATAAAATGGTCAATTTACCAAGACAAAGCAATCCTAAATGAATATGCCCCAAGAAACAAAGCTGCAAGGTAATGAAGCAAAAAACAGAACTAAACAGAGAAATAAAGAAATTCACAATATGTACTCGCACGGGGACAGGTGCATGCACCATGTGGTGCACGCTGCAGAAAGGTGGAAGGTATTCTCTGTTTACGGGAAAGCAGCATACTGTAAGACAGTGTCAAACCTGGCCGGTGTGGCTCAGTGGTTGAGCCCTGGCCCATGAACCAGGAGGTCACAGTTCAATTCCTGATCAGAGCACATGCTCTGGTTGCAGGCTTCATCCCCAGTAGGGACATGCAGGACATAGATAAATGATTCTCTCTCATCATTGATTTTTCTGTCTCTCTATCCCTCTCCCTTCCTCTCTCTAAAATCAACAGAAGTATATTTTTAAAAAAGATATTTCCTTAGAAAAGATATATATAATATATATATACACACACACACACACACACACACACACACACATATATGTGAAATACACACACACACACACACACAAGAAAATGTCAACAGCACTGTGGCAAGGGTCAGCTGAGTGTGTGCCTCAGGAATTAACTTTTTGAATGGGAACATTTTGAGTTGAGCTGCCTAGAAGGAATTTGTATGCTAACTAAGGAAACCATAAAGTATCGCAGTCTTTACCAAAGCAGAATGAAAACAAAACAAAACTAAGAAAAAAAAATCCACAATTACAGTTGGAGACTTCAACAGTCCTCTCTCAACAATTGATAGAATAACAACACAGCAAATCAACAAGGAAATGAAAGTAATCAATACCATCATCAACCAACAGAATCTAGTTGGCAGTTAGTAGAACAGTCCACCAAATACCAGAATATACCTCCCCTCTTTTCAGGTCCCCACAGAACATATACCATAATAGATCATATTCTGGGCCATAAAACAAACCTCAATAGATTCAAAAAATAGAAATCATAGAGTATGTTCTAAGACCACAATGAAACCAAACTCTGTATCAATAAGATAAAGATAACAGGAAAATCTCCAAACATTTGGAAACTAAATAATACACTTCTAAATAATCCATGGGTCAAAGAGTAAATCGTAAAAAAATTTTTAAAAATTAACAACATATCAAAATTTGTGGAACACAGCTAAGCAGTCCTGCAAGGAAATGTCATAGCACTAACTAAAATGCTTAGTTTAGGAAAGAGCCAAGCTTTCCCATCAATAAGCTCCCACCTCAAGAACCCAAAAATGGAGTACAAAATATACCCAAAACAAGAAGGAAAAAAAGAGCAGAAATCAATGAAATTGAAATAGAAAAATAGTAAAAATCAATAAAACAGAGCTGAGTCTTTGAAAAAAAATCAATGATACTGACAAACTTCAAGCAAAACCTACAAAGAAAAAGGAAGACGACACAAAATAAACTTAGGAATGAAACAGGAGCTATCACTATAGATCCTGCAGACATCAAAAGGATAACAAGAGAATATTATGAACATTTCAACAAACATGAATTTAATAACTTAGATGAAAGAGGCCAATTTTTCACCAGGAAAAAAAACCATATCAACACTAATAAAAGAGAAAAATGGTAATTGGCGTACGAGCTACCCTTTTCATTGGCTAATCAGGGCTATATGCAAATTAACTGCCAACTAAGATTGGCAGTTAACTGCCAACAAGATGGCGGTTAATTTGCATGTGTAGGCACAATGCAGGGAGGCGAAAGGGAAAGCAGGAAGAAGCCCCCGGCCACTGACAGTGATCGGTAACCCAGGGGGGAGCTAAGAGCTAGGGGGCAGGGCAAAGGCGGCCCTGGGGCCACCTTTGCCCTGCCCCCCAGCCATGATCGGAGAATCAGGTGCCTTTTCCGCCCTGGCCAGTGATAGCAGGAAGTAGGGGTGGAGCCAGCGATGGGAGCTGGGCACGGTCGAAGCTGGCAGTCCCAGGAGCTAGGGGTCCCTTGCCTGGGCCTAAAGCGGAGCCCACGATCGCTGGGGCCGCTGCAGCTGCGGGTCCCCGCTGCCTGGGCCGGACACCTCAGCCAGAGGCGTCAGGCCTGGGCAAGGGGCCGATCCTGCGATTGGAGGGTGATGGGGGTCAACGCCTGAGGGCTCCCAGTATGTGAGAGGGGGCAGGCTGGGCCGAGGGACACTCCCCCACACACACACCCAGTGCACGAATTTCGTGCACCGGGCCCCTAGTGTATATATATATAATAATTTGAATGACACTATCACTATTGAAGAAATGGAATATGTAATGTTTGTTTGCTTCACCAAATGTCAGTCTATCAACCATCCAGACGTCCAGGGCCAGAATGCTGAATGTAGGTGAGTCTCTCTCCTCCCTGCCAACTAACCTGCAACAATTCTAGGGGCAGTGAATATTTAATTTTTAAAATTGACTTTAGAGAGGGAGGGGGGGGGGAGAGGACAGAAAGAGGGGAAGCGGGGGCGGGAAACAGAAAAAGAGGGAGAGGGGGAGAGAGAGGAGGAGACAGAGAGAGATATCAGTGTGAGAGAGACACATCAATCAGTTGCCTCACACACACATCCCAACTGCGGATCGAACCTGCAACCTAGGTATATGCCCTGACCAGGAATCAAACCCATGACCTTCTGGTGCATGGGACGACATTCTAACGAACTAAGCCACACCAGCCAGGGCTGAATATGTAATTTTAAAATTCCCAAAAAATAAATATCCAGACCCAAATGGTTTTATTGGAGAATTCTACCAAATGTTTAAAGACAAATTAACACCAATTCTACATAGTCTTTTCTAAAAAATAGAAGAAAAAACACTTTCAATTCATTTTATGAAGCTACTATTAACCTGATATGAAAATCAGACACAGTACCAAAAAAAATGAGGAAAGAAAAGGAACTATAGATCAATATTCCTCATAAATACATATGCAATGAAAAAATCAACGAAAAAGAATTCAACAACATCTATATATACAAAAGCCCAGAGACCGGAACAACAGACAGACCAGAATGACCGGTCGCTATGATGCACACTGCGGTGGCCAACCGGCCTGATCGGGGCCCCGATCAGCCCCCCCATTTCCATGTCCCCTCCCCGCTGCTGGCTGGCCCAATCAGCCCCCATTGGGGCAGGCCAGTTGAACCCCACTGTGCACAGATTCGTGCACCAGGCCTCTAGTATATAAGAATTATATACCATGACCAAGTGCATTTTATTCCAGGAATGCAAGGCTGGTTTAATTTTTTAAAAATCAATGTAATCCACCATATCAATAGGCTACAGAAAAAAATCCTGTGATTACATCATTTAATTCAGAAAATTCACACACTCATGATTTAGAAAACAAACAAAAAACCTCAAGAAAGCAGAAATAGAAGGGAGCTTCCTCAACTAATAATGAACATGTACAAAAAGCCTAGAGAGCTAACAATGTACATAATGGTGAGTGGTGAAAGACTAAACCAGCGGTTCTCAACCTGTGGGTCGCGACCCCTTTGGGGGTCGAACAACCCTTTCACAGGGGTCGCCTAAGACTATTGGAAAACACATATATAATTACATATTGTTTTTGTGATTAATCACTATGCTTTAATTATGTTCAATTTGTAACAATGAAAATACATCCTGCATATCAGATATTTACATTATGATTCATAACAGTAGCAAAATGACAGTGATGAAGTAGCAATGAAAATAATTTTATGGCTGGGGGTCACCACAACATGAGGAACTGTATTAAAGGGTCGCGGCGTTACGAAAGTTGAGAACCACTGGATTAAACACTTCTCCTCTAAGATCAGGAACTAGGCATTGACATCCACTCTCAGAACTCTTACTCTAGCCAGTGCAACAGGTAAGGAAAGGAAATAGAAAGCATACAGATCACAAAGAAGAAATATGATATTTACAGATGACATGTATGTCTATGTAAAAAATAACAAGGAATCTATAGAAAAAACAATCTATAGAAAAAACAAACTAGTAAGTTCAGCAAGGTTACAGAATATAAGACTGGTATAAAAAATTGACTGTAGCACAGCCAACATAGCTCAGTGATTGTGCATCGGCCTATGAACTAGGAGGTCATAGTGAGTTTCCTGGCCAGGGCACATGCCCAAGTTGGGGGCTCGAGCCCCAGTGGGAGACATGTGCAGGAGGCAGCCAATCTATAATTCTCTCTCATCATTGATGTTACTATCTCTTTCTCCCTTCCTCTCTGAAATCAATAAAAATATATATTTTTTAAAATTGACTGTAGCGCTGGCCAGTGTTTCTCAGTACTTAGAGCATCAGCTTGTGCACCAAAGGGTCATAGGTTTGATTCCCAATCCAGGGCACGTACCTGGGTTGCAGGTTTGATCTGCTGCCCGGGCCAGGGCATGTGCGAGAGGCAACCAATTAATGTGTCTCTCTCTTCCCCTCCCTTCCTTCCTCCCTTCCACTTTCTCTAAAAATTCATGGAAAACATATCCTCGGGTGAAGATTAACAAAGCAAACAAGAAAAATTGACTATATTTCTATATACTAGCAATGAATATTTGGACATCAAAATTAAAAATATAGTACCATTTGCAATCGCTTTTTAAAAATTAAATACGTGTAAATCTAACAAAGTATGTACAGGCTTTACATGCTGAAAACTATACAATGTTGATAAAAGAAATCAAAGAAGATATAAATAAAAGGAGAAACATATTGTATTCATAGACCAGAAGATTCTTAAGATGTTAATTCTCCCCAAATTGGTATACAGTTTTAACACAATTACTATCAAAAGCTCAGCAAGACTTTTTGTACATATAAACAAGATCATTCTAAAATGCATTTGGAAAGGCAAAGAAACTAGAATAATTTTTAAAAATTAAAAAAGAAGAATAAAGCGGAAGGAATCCATCTACCCTATTACTAGATTATTATTTATCCACAGTAATCAAGACTGTGTGGTATCAGTGGAAGGTTAGACACATTAGATCAATGGAACAGAATAGAAAACCAGGAATAGGCCCATACAAATATGCCCAACTTAATTTTTAACAAAGGTGATAAAGCAATTCAACAACAGAGATGCAGCCTTTCAACAAAGGGTCCCGAGGCAAATGGACATCCACTACTGAAAAATAAACAGATCACCTCAATCTTATACAAAAATTAATTCAAATTGGAACACAAACTTAAATTAGCAAATTAGACTTCATTAAAATTAAAAACTTTTGCTCTACCAAAGATCTTCTTAGGAGGGTGAAAAGATAAGCCACAGAGTGGGGATAAAAATTTGCAAACCAAATATCTAACAAAGGACTAGTATACACACACACACACACACACACACACGTATATATAATATATAAAACCTTTCAAAACTCAATAGTAAAAAAACAAACAATCCAATTAGAACTGGGCAAAAGACATAAAAAGACATTTCACATCATTAGATATGAAGCTTTGTACATAGCCAAGAAGCACAGGAAAATATTTTCAACATCATTACCCATTAGAGACAGTCAAATTAAAACCCGTGAGATATTACTACACACCTATCAGAATGGTTTAAATTAAGAAAACAAAACAGTAAGAACAGCAAATCCTGGCAAGGATGTGAAGAAAATACAATTGACCCCTGAGCCTGGGTTTGAACTGCACAGGTCCACTTATAGGAAGATTGTTTTCATAAATACCTGTACTGTGTTTTCAATTCACAGTTGGGAGTCCGTGGGTGTGAAGGGCCAACTGCAGCACTGATCTGATCTATGCCACTTTATATAGGCATCCTCGGATTTTGGTAAGGCGGGTAAGGGGGGTGAGGGGGGGGCTAGAACCAACCCTCCGAGGATAGTGGAGACTAAGTCCGGGGGAAATCTAAATTACATGTGGATTTTTTAATGTGTGTGTGGGGGGGGGGGGGGACAATGCCCCTAACTCCACATTGTTCAAGGGTCATCTATCTATCTATCACTCACATCGCTGAGGGCGTGTAAAACAGGACAACCAGTCTGAAAAAGGTTGGTTTAATTTTTTAAAAATTAAACACACAACTATCATACAACCCAACAACTGTGCTCCTGGATATTTATTCCAGAAAGAATGAAAGCTTACATTCACACAAAAACTGCACACAAATAATTATAGCAACTTTATCTTAATAGCCAAAAACTGGAAGCAATGCAGATGTCCTTCAACGGGTGCACGTAAACAGTTCAACAAACTGTGGTACATGACACCATGGGATACTAGTGAGCAACAAAGAGGAACAAACTATGGATACCTGCACCTGGATGAGTCCCCGGGAATTAGGATGAGTGAACAAAGTCAATCCCCAAAGGTCACATGTTGTATGATTCCATTTACATGTAACTTTCTTGAAATGTGGCATTTATAGAACCGGAGAACAGATTCGTGGCGACCAGGGTCCAGGAGGCAGTCGCGCTCAGAGGGCAGGAGGGGTGGCTGTGAGGGTTCCTGGGTGACAAAGGGCCCTGCATGGTGTCACTATCCTGGTTGCGACATTGTCCTGTAGTTGTGTAAGACCGGGGGGAATCGGGGGAAGGACACATGGGATCCCTATGTAGTATTTCTGACAACTGCATGGGAAGCTACAATTATCTCAAAAGAAAACATTTAAAAAAATAAAACCATACTTGCTACTTCCCGATATTCCCTTCACCCACACACAGGGATGATACTGGAAGGGAGACCTAGCACAGCCTGAGAGCCAGGCTCCAGCCACAAAGGCCTCAGCAGCCCACTGAGGTCCACAAGGTCTTCCCAGGCAGGGCTTCCTGGCACGACCCTCAGCAGCACTGCATGAGCTCCCCAGCCTTTCCTACGCTTCTGGAGGCCACATGCAAGCACACACACATCCTCCCTCGGGCCTGCCTGCCTGACCACAGCCAGGTTCTCGCCTCCTCGCCACCTTCCTCAGGCATACCTGGGTTGCATCAAGAAAAGCCCCAACTGTCTCAACTCAGGCCAAATGGGCAGGCGCAGGCAGGGAGCTGCTCACAGCACTGTCAAGCTGCCACACTCATGCTTCCCAGGAACATACAGGCTCTGGATCCAGCCACCCAACCACAACCAGCTCCTAGGCGTCTAGAACATGATAGGCTTGGCTCTCAAGTCCATGTGGCCTGTCTGCGGCTCAAGGAGCAGGGAGGGGGAATCAGCGATAGATTTCTAACAGGTGGTTAACCTCACTTTTCCTGTCCCCTTCGGCTCATCTGCCCTGAGAGAACATGTGGTGTTGAGACAGGCAGTCAGACACATCAGACAATATGGTACTAAGAGGAGAGACCCCAAACTATCAATGCAAAAAGGGTCCCACCACTCTCTTCCCCCTGGTAACATCCCATCACCCTGAAGTCCCTCTACCATCTGGTGCCCCTCACCATCTAAGGCTCACCTCCACAAATACCTTCTACTACATGAAATGGGGTGATTCACTGTCCCCTACAGAGGATCCTCAAAATCTCATGCCCCCTTCAAAAACAGTAAATGACCCAAAGCCAACTATTACTGAGACTTACTGTGGCTGCTGCCATCATTAATCCAGGACACTCTTACCTCCCCCCTCCCACCCACCCCCATCCCCCACCCAGGAACTGCTTTGTCACGCTTACATCTCCCACAGGAACGAAAATGTCTTCAGGCCTCTGAGATCTGAAGCCCTGTTCCGTGTGGTGGGCTCTTCACCCTATCCTGCTGCAGCTCCCTCCTCACTCTCCCACACCTCTCCTCCAACCCCAGGCCATCCATGTCCCTTCTGTCTTACACCACCTCAGCTCACCATGGACAGGAATCTCACCTCCAGCTAGTGAAGTGCCCAGTACCAAGCAGGGCTCCAGGAACTAAAGGAAAAAACACATGAATGACTCAATGGCCACATTTATCAGTCACTACCACACAACTGAGAACCGAACTGCTGGCACGGCCTTCCCAGCCAAGATCTGGATGAGCCTGGACCACACCTCGACTTCCAAAGATGGAGCTCCCAGTCCCTAGGAAATACTGGTCAGCACCGAGGGACAACCAGCATGCTGAAGAGCAAGCAGACAAGCTGGACTCCAACTCCACTTCTCCCTCCTCTGAATCCAATCCCTAGCCACACCACCATGCGCGCCACACTGGCAAAGACAGAGAATCAGCACTGCGGAAAGCTGGCATTCCCAGAGAGCAGCAATGTGGCAAGAACAATGACGTTTCCATGTTCCTGCCCCATAACCTTGCAGTCAGAAACAGTCTAAAGAAATAACAGAGAGAAGCAAAAAATTCCAGTCAATGTCCCACAAGGAAGTGCCTAAATGAATGCTAATTTATCAATTCACCAAAACATTACACAGCCATTAATTATACATAACTAAGGAATTCAAGAAACTCTCCAGAGTATGACCCACAGGATCCCATCAGGCCAGTGCTTCCTGCAGAGCCGGGTGGCTTCTCTCTCCTGGGTGCGGGCACCTTCTGGAGGTGTTCCGCAGAATTTCCCAGGAGCGACTCTGACTTTGGAATCACCCAGGGTTTCAGAGACAAACACAGGAAGTGCACGCAGTCTCACCCTGAGAGGCTCTGGTCCAGGGAAGACCAGACATGTGAACAAGCACCAGAGTAGAATGTAAAAGCATGGGCTCTGTTTATAAAATGCATACAAATGGAGAAAGACTGGGATCAACAAGACAATGGCTATTGTGTTAACTGCGAGGATCATAAACAAGTCTTGGGGTTTTTGTTTATTTTTACTGACTTTTGTAAAGTAACACTATTATAGCACTCTCTACTCCACTCTCCACCAAAGACATGACCTAACAGCTCTGAGGAGTTAAAGACCTGGCCTGGAAACCAGAAGGCCTAAGTTCAAGTGCTGGTCTATGACTTAGTCGTTGTATGGCCCAGTGCAAGACATTATCCCTGTTAATTAGTTTCATCATCTACAACACAGAAAAATACAAATATCCTTTCCATATGTTTAAACTACATCAGAAGCAAACACACACATGAGTAATTATGCCTCAGAATCAGAGACATACATCCCAGTGCCTACATGGGGCCATGTATACATACAGCTGGTGCTCAAACCAAACTCAGGGCAGGGCAGTGTTCAAGGAAGTGAGCCTCACCATGAAGTTGATGAGTACGGGTCCGTCCCAAAACAGTGTGATGGGCAGGACTGCAGAAACCAATCCAGAGGGACCCCAGGGCTCCCGACTCTGAGGGTAGAGGCAGAGCATGCAAACCCCACACTAAGCCTGAATTCCAAGCACAGCAACTGTCCTCATGAAATTTCTTAAAAAGGAAAAGTCCCACACAGTCCTGAAGAAGGATCCATACCTGCAGGCAACAGTATCCTAGCTCTAGGGAATTCCAGGGGCAAATATTTCTCTGAGCTAAAGGTGGGGGCTGGGGAGCTGCACTCAAGCATTAAGGAAGAGCAAACGAGCAAACAGCCCTTTGGTAGAAGGGTCACTGAGAGACCTAGGGGCAGAGTGTGTGTAAATCGCAGCTAATATGCCTTCTAAGGTTTTGAGGTTAGTTCCTTGCCCTTTTCTTTTCCCCAAGAGTTTCTGTGGAAACACTTCCACACTCGTAGCAAGCAGGCTGTTTAATATTCCCTACATTCAATTCCAAAAGGAGAAACAATGCTGGGAGAGCAGCCATCGGCCATCTTTATAAGTTTGTAAATCACAGGAGATTTCAAGGTCACCTGTCATTTCTGGGACATTTAAATGTTAAGTCAATAAAATGAGATGTGAGCACATGCCAAAGTTCAGCCTCAGGTTGCACCCCTGCCAAGACCTCACTGTGTCCTGTGGCCACCCAGATGGACGGCAGGAGAACCAGACGCTTAAACCCAAGTACACTGAGGAGGGAAGTTTTCCAGCACAGCTTTGTGCCCACCTGCCTGCCCCACATCAAGGGTCAGCACATGCCTTAACCGTGCCCAGCAGAGCCACGAGCCCCATGAAAATGGGACTTCTCTTTTAAAACAAACTGGCCAGGGCCAATCAGCATTGACAAAAACAACACTTTCCATCGCTGGATCCTCCGAAAGGCCACAGACAAACTTGTCCCCACAGGCCGTGTGAACCAAACCGTGCTGGACGGGTCCTCTCTAAGACTCCTCCTCGGGGTTCTCAAGCCCTGCTGGCCATTCTGCTCTGAGCCCAAATTATATTCCTCAGTGCCAGCACCATCTGCTGGCTACAGGGGTCCTCAAATTTTTTAAACAGGGGGCCAGTTCACTGTCCCTCAGACCGTTGGAGGGCCGGACTATAGTTTTTAAAAAAAACTATGAACAAATTCCTATGCACACTGCAAATATCTTATTTTGAAGTAAAAAAACAAAACGGGAACAAATACAATATTTGTATTTGCATTTGGCCCGCGGGCCGGTTTGAGGACCCCTGTGCTAGCACAAGCTTCCAGGGCCGGTCATCTGCCTCCAAAAGGCAGCAGAGAACAACTGGCCAAAACGAACATACTCATCATTGTGCTGCAGCCTCTGCAAGTGACTCAACATGATCAGGACCCAGGGCCACGTGACCAGGGCGAGATGCCCAGCCTCCGGAGGAAGGAAGGCTGCTGCTCACCAGCCGGCAGGCAGGATCTGGCATGTGCGTTGAGGACCTAAGTAAGTACACTGGGGAGTCCGTTTAAAATGCCCATTGGTTCCTCTTAGAACATGTGTCCTGCTCCCCAGGGCTTAGGAGGCTCCAGGTATATCACATCACTTCATTTTCCCAACAAACCTCTGAGGTAAGTACCATTACTACATCCATTTGTACATATGAGGAAATGAAGACTCACAGAAAGGTTCAGTGACCTGTCTAAGGCCACAGAGCTAGGGTGTAAGCCAAGGCCACCAGCTCCATATCTGGCCCTTAACACTGACACAGCCTCTCTGGGTCCGTGAGCCACTCCTGAAGGAGAAGGCTGGAGCCACCCCAGCAGGAAGTACATTCCCAAGTGGGGTATTCTCCTGGGTAATCTGGTCTTGACTAGCACATCACTCAGACTCCCCCAGACATCCTTGCAGCTGAGACTACGGCCTGTGTGTGGCCCCTGTTGGAATTCATCACTACAGAATGAACCAACCCTGCACCCCCTTCCACACAGCTCCCACTTCGATGGCTTGGGCACATGGTCGTTAAGGAGCTGACCGACTGCGGGCTCTTCTCCAGGAGGAGTCTTTCCTATGTGTGCGAGCCGTGTGAGCAAGGGCTCCCACCTCCACCCCACCCAAGAAAGCAGAGCCTAAGGAGGTCATCCTGTAATTTATCATCCAAACTGGGATACTTTGGGGAATAAACAGGAACCCTAGTGATTATGTCAGCCCGGGAACTCTGAAGAAACGCAGTTTACCAACCTTTTCTGGCAAAGGCTGGCCATGTAAAGATATCAAAGCCACTGAGAACCCACGTGAGACAAAGGCAAAAAAGTGGAGCAAGGGAAAGGGACTCCATGCAGTGGAACAGAGAGGCGAGGTCTGAGAGAGACAACATGAGGAATGAGCAAAGGACCAACTTCAGAAATAAAGATGACGACATGGGCCAGGGAAAAGCAACACAGCTGAGCCAGTGTAAGGTTGGCTGGTCTGTGCAGAAGTTCGAAATTCCCTTCAGAGGCAGTGGCAGAGCTTTACACACAGTGCCACCCCACCTGGCAGCATGTTATAGGGTCTGGGGTTCAAAGACATGCCAAGAGCTCCACGAGGCCTGGTATATTCAGGGCCTACTCCTCCAGAGCTACCACAGAAGCCCCAAATCTCGAATCAATCGGCTGACAGTCCCACCCCCTCTGCCAAAGCAAGGGTGGAGGCAAAGACAATAAATATTTAGCGAAAAAATGACCAGAGCTCTAAGTAATGTTATCTGATGGCCTGTTGGTTTTGGCACAGAACATGTTCCACAGTGCTGCCACACATCTGACCACGCCTGAATTCCAAGCTGTGTGCATGTGTACACAAATACACAGGTAAGTGTGTGTGAGAGGGTGACTCCAAAACCATGCCCTAGAGCCTGTTCCTGGGGACCGAAGATAACCATGCCAGAGAGTAGAATGGTGGTAGTGCCTGTGGCGTGAGCTCCACATGGGTACCAAATGTCAAACAGGAAAGGCCAGGATGGGACATAAGGATGTCAAACACAAGCTCTCTCGTAGATACTGCGGGTTTGGTTCTAGACCACTGCAGTAGAGTGAGTCCCACGAGTATTCTGGTTTCCCAGCACATATAAAAGTTATGTTTACACTATACTGTAGTCTATTAAGTGTGCAAGAAGAAAATATGGCACATACCTTAATTTAAAAGTACTTTATTGCTAAATAATGCTAACCATCATCTGAGCCTTTGGTGAGTCATAATCTTTTTTGCTGGTAAAGGGTGTTGCCTCAAGTTGGTGGCTGCTGCCTAATCAGGGTGATGGCTGCCAAAAGGTAAGGTGGCTGAATCACCTTCTTCTAACTCCTGCTAATGTTGCTATTTTCACCTCTTCCCAGGCATCATGAAATGTTCTTATGGCATCTAGAATGGTGGATCCTTTCCAAGGGTTTTCAATTCACATTGCCCAAATCCATCAGAGGAATCACTGTCTATGGCACCCATAGCGTTACAAAATGTAATTCTTAATTAAAAAGGCTTGGAAGTGGAAATTACTCCTTGACCCATGGGCTGAGTGTTGTGTGAGCAGTCATGGCAGCAACACTACTAGTAATCTCATTGTACATCCCATCAGGGCTCTTGGGTGACCAGGTGCATTGTCAGTGAGCAGTACTATTTTGAAAGGAGTCTTTCTTTCTGAGAGTGGGTCTCAACAGTGCACTTAAAAGATGAGTAAACCATGTTGTAAACAGATGTGCTGTGTTGTTCCATTTACAGGCAGAGTAGATTAGCATCATTCTTAAGAGCCCCAGGATTTTGGGATGGAAAGGGAGCACTGGCTTGGACTTCAAGTCACCAGCTGCATTAGCCCCTAACAAGAGAGTCAGCCCGTCCTCTGAAGCCAGGCACTGAGTTCTCCCCTCTGGTTATGAAAGTTGTAGATGGCATCTTTTCTCAAAAAGGGCTCCTTTGTCTGCAATGGACTATGTTGCTTATTAATCATCTGAGCTAGATCTTCTGAATAACTTGCCGCATCTTCTGCATCTGCACTTGCTGCTTCACCATGCACTTCTAGGACATGGAGATGCCTTCTCTCCTTCAACCTCATGACTCAACCTCTGCTACTTCCAGTTTTCCTTCTGCAGCCTCCTCACCACTCTCAGCCGCCACAGAACTGAAGAGAGTAGGGCCTTGCTCTGGATTAGGCTTTGGCTGAAGGGAATGTTGTGGCTGGTTTGATCTTCTATCCAGACCAGTAAAACTGTCTCCCTATCAGCAGTAAGGCTATTTCACTCTCTTATCATTCATGTGTTCACTGGAGTAGCTCCTTTAATTCCCTTCAAGAACTTTTCCTTTGCATTCACAGCTTGGCTAAACGTTTGGTGCGAGAGGCCTAGCTTTCAGCCTACCTTGGCTTTCAACGCCTTCCTCACTCAGCTTAATCATTTCTAGCTTTTGCTTTAAAGTGAGAGTTGGGCGACTTCTCCTTTCATTTGAACACTTAAAGTGCACTGTAGGGTATTAATTGACCTAATTTCAATATCGTTGTGTGTTGCTTACTAAAAAAATAAAATTAAAAATCCCAATGTGTCACTTGAGACCTCTCTAATATTCCCTTGAACCCCCTTTCTATCCACAAGTTTAGAGGAAGCAGGACTGAACCATCACTCCTAGGCCAAGGGGGGGCCCTAGAGAGGAAGAGAATGGGCGAACAGTGGGTCGGTAGAGCAGTCAGAACACACACAATATTGATTAAATTTACCACCTTATATGGGCATGGCTCGTGGTACCCCAAAGCAATTACAATAGTAACATCACTGATCACAGATCAATATAATAATGGTTTGAAATATTGCATGAATTACCAAAATATGACAGACATGAAATTAGCAAATGCTACTGAAAAATGGCACTGATAGACGTGCTTGATGCACACTTGCCACAAACCTTTAATTTGTAAATGAAAAACAAACATGCAGTATCTGGGAAGCACAATAAAGCAAAGTGCAATAAAATGAGGTATGGATGTAACAGTTTGGCAAAATGTGGATTATAAGCATAAACCAAAGTTTGTAGGAGGTAATAACTGTTTGAGGATATAATTTTTGGAGCTATAATTCACATACAACACACCCATTTGAAGTGTACAATTCAATAGTTTGTGGTGCATTCACCACAACAATCAATTTTAGAACGTTTTGTCACTTCCCAAGCCCTCTGTTCCCCACCCAACCCAGCCCCTCGCAACTACTACTCTACTTTCTGTCTCTAGAGTTGACTCTTGCGGACAGTTCCTATGAATGGGATCAGATACTATGTAATCTTCTGCAACTGGCCTATTTCACTCAGCGTAATGTTTTCAAGGTTCACCATGTTGTAGATGTGTCAATATTTCATTCCTTTTTATGGCCAAATAACATCCCATTGCACAGATGTGCCACCGTTTTGTTTATCCATTCTCCACTTGCTGGACATGGGGGCTGTTTATACCTTTCGGTGGCCATTAACATCCTTGTACATGTTTGGTGATTGTTTGTAAACCTCCTATAAGAGACCAAAGAAGTAAACACCACTATCAATCTGAAGTTTGGACAGTTAGCTCCTCAAAAGGCAAATAAGGAAAAGGGTTGAAGGAGGGTGTGGGATGGGAGAAGGCTCTGAGAGAGTCTTTATAGGCAGCCTGGGGGCAGCTCAGGCTATACAGACCGGGCTCAAGCTGAAAACCTGTCAGAGGAAACCTACTCAGGCCTTTCCACAAAGACTTCCCCACTAGCAAAGACATGGAAGGACTGGAGAGGTGGGAGCTGGGAAGGAAGCAGGGATAGGATACATGTTTTCTTTAACAAAAGTTGACATTAGACACATAAAAATTCCTATCCAGTCATCAAATCCAAGGACCAGGACTTGAGGAGCATTTTCATTCCAAAGAGAAGAGGCAATTTTCCTGAAGCAGATGCTGAGGATTGGTCCAAGCTCACCCCCTCCCCCCGAAAAAATGAAAAATCCCAATGTGTCACTTGAGACCTCTCCAAGATCCCCCTGAATCCCTGCCCGATCTACACGTTAGAGGGAGCAGGACTCAGCCATCACTCCCAGACTGAGGAATCCCAATTTCCCTCTCCAACCTACCTCCACCCTCGTCCCAATCCTATATTCTCCAGGGTGAGGGGTACTCCACCTCCATGCCTCTCACCCACACACCAAACTCCCAGTCAGGAATTGGGATGGGCGGGGACTTGGAAATTGTCAAGCACCACTCAGTGAACAGACAAAAACACCAGGGTCACCGTGCCATTTGGCCACAAAGTAAATCAGTGGCAGCACTAGGAGGAGAACGGCCTGACCTCGCCTGTTAATCCTCAGCTGCCTCTTGTGCCCCACATGGGCAGCCCAGCAGGCCATGTAGCGTTTCAGTCTCCATCCTAAAACATCCTAATCATCTCTGACTCCTCCCTTCAGAAAACTACGGAGCAGGAGTGAAGCATACAAGCAAAGCAACTTCCTTTCCCAAGACTGACTCCTCTAAGAGTCAGAAGAATAAGAGCTACCCCTCTGTTTTCACACGGAGCCCCTACCACCTTCCTAGCACTTCATTATTCCTCAGACAGCCCTTAGCACAGGAAGTGAGGGTGAGCCAGCCCCTGAAGCACAGGCTGCAGAGAAAGCAGGCCCTCGCCTACACCTACACCTACGGTGGCCCTTGTTACCCTGACACCTTACTGCGAGGGCTGCCTCGGGACAGCCCAGATCTGCACCTGCATCCTCTCCATAATGACAAGAGTGCTCACTGCTGTTCCTATCAAGGCATTTGGGGCCTTCATGCAAATGGCCCAAGTCCCAGAGGCCCTGTTGGGAGTCTGAGAGCCAAATCTATTTTTACAAAAACACTAAGTCATCATTTGCCTTTTTCACTCTCATTCTTTCACTTATGTATAGTAGGGTTTCCAGAGACTACAGGACTTGGTAATGCAACAGACTGAATATGGATTATCTGAGAATTCAGCTATCTTTCATTATGACAGATATTAGAGATTTTCAAAAAAGGTAAAATAATATGACTCTTCTCAGCAAAAAATTCAAAAATTTGTTTTGGAAAAGTTTCAGAATACAACTGTTATGTATGTGAACATGAAACAGATTTAATTAATTTATTTTTTTTGTTAATCCTTACCTGAGGATATTTTTCCCATTGCTTTTTTTCAGAGAGAGTGGAAAGAGGAGGAGCAGGGGGAGAGAGACAGAGGAGTGAAAGAAACATCGATGTGAGAGAGATACATCCAATGGCTGCCTTCCACACCCACATACCCATCCTGACCTGCAACCCAGGTACGTGCGTATCCTTGACCCAGGGGAACCAAACCTGTGACCCTTTAGTGCATGGGCCGATGCTGTAACCACTGAGCACACCATTCAGGGCTAGCAGGTTTATTTTTAAAGGAATTAAGAAATATTTTTTAATTTCTCAGTTTTAATTTCTAATACAGTAAATACCATGGATGTAACCCAAATAAACAAAAGCCTTTTGAGGGCCTCAATAATCAAGAGCATAATGGAGTCCTGAGAAAAAAAAGTTTGAGACCCACTAACCTAGCCGACTGCCCCACTCCCACAGCAACACTCCTCAGATCATAATTGGCCTGTCCTCCCCCCACACCACCCCTGCTCTCACTGTTTTATTAGCAGTGTTGCCCCATCTGATTACACTTCTCTGGCTCTCTGTCAGACCAAACACAAATGAGCCTTCAACTCGTCTCCTGTCTCGACTCAGTCCTTTCTCCTCAACAGCACTACCTTAAAAGGCCACATCTCACACCAGACTTGCCCCTGCAGCTGTGTTAGTCCACCTAGAAATGAACATATTCCTCCACACAGCCAAGCAGGGACATCTTCCTGTCAAGGGCAAACCTCTGCCACGGTGAGGAGGGCTGGAGGGGTCTGAACACCACGCAGGTGGCACCTGCTTGTGGGTCCCCTCCCCTGGGTCCAAGACACTAAGGCTGAAACACCAAATACCTTGGGTGTTCTGCAGGAATACTGTATATATATTGTACAGACATGCTACTTAATGCTCTTTTGTATGCACCAAATATTTCATTCTATTAAAAAATATTAATGCAAGGGTTAGAGTAAATCATGGTTTTTCAAACAGTGAAGACTCCCAGAGGCTGTGCCTCAAAGGCCACTACAGAGAGTGGGGTCGGCAGGGGCTGGGTGGGCTGGTCTCAGGTGTGCCTTTCCTCCTTCCAGCCTGCACATATGTGAGCTCCACACTGTTTCTAGAGGCTCCACATTCCACATCTTCAGAAATAAAATTTGAAAACCAGTAACAGAGTGGTGAACAGGCCAGATAAGGCCTTTTCCTTTCTCCTTCGGAGGCCCAGTATCAGACACTGTGGCCGCCCTCTAGCAGCTGCCCATGCCCCTCACCACCCTGCAGTGCCCCCGAAACCCCCTACACTGTCTGCTCTTCAAGTCCCAAGCCCCTTGGCCCCCCTCCAAACAATATTAAAGCCCCAACTTAGCTCCTTCTTGGCAGCTCAGCTAATCTTCGAGTCAGACAAAGGAGGAAGCAAAGCTCCAAGTGGCTTGGCCACCCCTTCACACAGCCACAGCTGCCACCACCTCAAGCCAGAGCCAGAGCCTGCAACCATGAGAGATGCCCTGGGCCCAATCCCCATCTGGACTCCTCCACATAAGGAGCACTGAGCTTTGGGCATCATCGTCCACATCCCACCACTCCTTCCTGCACCTTCTCTACCATCCCCACCCAACAGTCTGTAGTGCTGACGTCTGGCTTGATGCACTGATTCCAAACACAGCACTAACAGAATTACCACTGCACCCAGCAATCAGTTCTCTACCCGGAACAACTGAGAATAGGTGATTAAGCAAAAACGTGTTTATAGCACCCTACTGACACCAGCCAAAAGGTGGAGGAAGCACCCTAAATGTCCATCAACAGGTGAAGAGATAAAAAAATACCCTTATAGTAGAATATTATCTATATCTATACAAAAGGCTAATATGCTTAATGTCCCTCCGCTTGTCGACCAGTCGCTATGATGCGCACTGACCACCAGGGGGTAGATGCTCAATGCCGGAGTTGCCATGACGCGCAGTGGCCATTTACACGGAAATGGCAGAGCGGACCTGGTGCCAGCAAAGCAACACTCGGCTTCCCCCAAGCGGGACACACGCTCCGCTACCACCCCGGAGCGACAGCCCACCAAATTGCAGCCGACACTGCCATGGCGCAAAATGTGGCCCACAGCCCAGCCCAGCCGGGAAATGGTGTCTGTGGGCGCCAGGTAATGACGTCACATAGCAACGCCCAGCTTCCTCTCCCTAGCGACAGACTATCTATCTATCTATCTCCTATCTAATAATAGACAAACATGGTAATTGACCGTACCTTCGCTAACCTCCCATTGGCTAATCAGCGTGATATGCAAATTAACTGCCAACAATGATGATGGCTAATTTGCATAATGCAGGCAGGGCCCCCGTGTGCCGCCTAAGCCCTGCCCCCAGCCGGGACCCCCATGTGCGGCCCTGGGCAGTGGGGCTTGGCGGCACAATCGGTTCAAGGAAGCCCTATTCTTGCAGGAATCCTCCTGCAACGGTCTTCTAGTCCTATCTAATAAAAGAGAAACATGGTAATTAGCCTTATATCCACTACCCTTCCCATTGGCTAATCAGGGCGATATGCAAATTAACTGCCAGCTAAGATGGCGGCCGGCAGCCAGGCAGCTTGAAGTTAACATGAGACTTGCTTGCTTCAATGATGGAGGACTCCAACGTTCCCCGCCTGCCTTGCTGGCCTCTGAGCTTGCAGTTTGAAACATTGTTACAAATATAGAAGCTAAACAAAACCCCAGAAGCCTGCTTTCAGCCAGCTGGGATCTCAGAGCTGGAGTTGAAACAGTGTTTCGATTATAGAACCCAAACAAATCAGATACCTGCTTTCAGCAGCAGAGGCCTCAGAGCTGGAGCCAGAGCTAAAGCTGGCCCAGAATAAAAAAGAAAAAAAAAGAAAAAGGAGCAGTTGGGAGCTTCAGTCACCCGCCAGCCTGAAAACAGCCATCAGCCCCTCACCCAGACTGGCCAGGCACCCCAGTGGGGACCCCCATCTGAAGGGGGTATGACCAGCTGCAAACAGCCATCATCCCATCACCCAGGCTGGCCAGGCACCCCAGTGGGGACCCCCACGCTGATCCAGGACACCCTTCAGGGCAAACCAGCCGGCCCCCACCCGTGTACCAGGTCTCTATCCTATATAGTAAAAGGGTAATATGCCTCCCAGCACCAGGATCAGCGGAGCCGCGAGGCCTCCCGGCACCGGGATCAGCGTGACAGGGGGCAGCGCCCAAACCCCCTGATCGCCCTGCAGCTCTGTGTGTGACAGGGGGCGGGGCCACAATCTCCCTATCTGCCCTGCTCTGTTCGTGACAGGGGAAGGCGCCCCAACCCCCTGATCAGCCCTGCTCTGTGCCTGATAGGGGGAGCTCCCCAACCCCCTGATCACCCTGCAGCTCTGTGTGTGACAGGCTGTGGTGCCACAACCCCCTGATTGGCCCTGCTCTGTGTGTGACAGGGTCCGGCGCCCCCACCCCTGATCAGCCATGCTCTATGTGAGACAGGGTGCGGCGCCCCAACCCCCTGATCAGCCCTACTCTGTGTGTGACAGGGTGCGGCGCCCCAACCCTGCCCCTCCGCCCCCCACGGGCCCTGCTCTGTGTGTGACGGGATAGAGCCATAACCTCCCCATCGGTCCTGCCCTGAGTGTGACAGGGTGTGGCGCCCCAACCCCCTGATCCGCCCTGCCCTGTGTGTGACAGGGGCGGCGCCCCAACTCCCCAATCAGCCCTGCTCTGAGCCCGACCAGGGGCTGCACCTAGGGATTGGGCCTGCCCTCTGCCACCCGGGAGCGGGCCTAAGCCAGCAGGTTGTTATTTCCCGAGGGGTCCCAGACTGCGAGAGGGCACAGGCCGGGCTGAGGGACCCCCGCCCTTCCCCCCGAGTGCACAAATTTTTGTGCACCGGGCCTCTAGTATATATATAAAAGGCTAATATGCTAAGTGTCTGTCCGAGTAATGACATCACGTAGCAACACCTGGCTTCCTCTCCCTAGCGACAACTAGCCTCCTTGCAGTTTCTTCACCCCAGAAACAGGACTTGCTTTATAGCAGGCGCCAACATTTCGCACTTTAACCAAATGTCTGTGAAGCGTTTTCCCTTGCCTCATCTCATTTGATCCTCAAGAAGTCCTGGAGTAGGTAGATAGGAGACTCGGGGGAATCCTATTTTCTTTTCATTAGCTGGAAAACAGAGATTTAGAAAGCTTAGAAACTTGATCTGACTAAAAAAAAGAAATGGTGGACCTTGAAAATGATTTCAGGTTTTCTTACTGCGCAGAATATAATCAAATACTGCTGAAGTTAAATATTTTACCCTTTGTTCTCCCTGCGTGATCTACAATAATAATCTGCTTTGTGTTGGTATTTACTGCTGTGTTGCTGACAATTATCTGAAAGAGAAGTTGGAGTGCTTCACTGGGATGGAAAAAGTTTAGCTACATCAGAAAGCAGGTCTAATTAAGCAAGTTTGTTCTATATCTGTAAAAGGCTAAGTTGACTCGCACATGTGCGATACATATAAAGCTCTCACTGGTGTCAATCACATGCATGTGTTTCAATCTGTCACTGTCAATCGTGAATTTAGTTGACACTTCTATTATCGAGAAAGGGCGAATAGTGATATTAAAACATTTCTTCTAATTAATTTCCTTTCAATGTGCACAAATTCATGCACCGGGCCACCAGTTCAGTCATAAAAAAAAGCAATGAAGTACTGATTCATGCTACCACATGTATGAACTCTGAAAACATGCTGTGCAAGAAGCCAGACCCCCCCCCAAAAAAAAATCGCATATTCTACAATTCCATTTTGATGAAATTTCCAGAATAAGTAAACCCACAGAGACAGAAAGCAGACTGATGGTTGCTATGGACTGGGAGTGAAGTGTAGAGAACCACCATGCAATAGTTGCTGGTATTCCTTCAGAGTGATGAAATATTTTAAACTAGAGTGGTGGTGTTTGCACAATACTGGGGATGTACTACATACAACTGAATTGAACTTTTCAAAAAATGGTTAATTTTGTCATGTGAATTTCACCTAAACATCCCCCCCCCTCAAACACATGCATGCATGAGCATGCACAGAGCTTACTAGATCCCAGGCACAGAGGGCAATGATACACAGTTGAGGGTCTGCTCTTCATTCTTCCCTCTCACTTCCCACAGATACCCACTCACCCCTCTGCCCACACACATACCCTGCAAGTCCAGCCCAGGCTCCCTGGACTACAGCAGTTAAAGAAAGAGGGGGAAAGTGACATTTTAAAAAGCCTCTCCCAGCCCTGGCTGGTATGCTCAGTGGTTAGAGTATCTGCCCACAGACCAAGGGGTCATAGGTTCAATTCCCAGTCAAGGGCACACACCTGGGTTGCAGGTTTAACCCCTGGCCCAGAAGAGGCATGTGCAGAAGGCAACCAATCAATGTGTCTCTCTCATCTCTCTCTCTTTCTCTTTCCCCCATTCTGTCTCCCCCTCCTTCCCTCCCGCCCTTCCACTCTCTAAAAATCAATGGGAAAAATATCCTGGGGTGAGGATAAAAAAATTTTTTTGCTGCCTCTTCCGTATGGTCTTGACAAGGAGTCATGGCCGTGGGATTTTTGGAACATGACACCATTTGTGGCAAAGGGAGAAAGTGTAGGGACAAATTTCTGGGGTAAGAGCTTTGCATGAAAGAGTCACCCCCATCCCTCAAAAAGCAGTGCTTCCATTAAAAAACAGGTAGGAAAAAAAGAAACAAGTCTACGTAAGTTCAGCCCAAGCCTCAACCTCCAGCCACCCCCTTCCCAGCACACACACACCCTTCTGGCAGGACAGCCCTTCACCCCTGACACAAGGGGCCAAGGGCCACACACAGCCAGAGACCGAGGGTCCAGAAGGCCCCACTTACGTTGCATGGGAAACAGTGGAAGGAGGAGGCCCTGCGTTAGACTGTCTGGGTCTGCACCCAGCTCTACCACCTACTGTATTACCTTGGGCAAGTTACAATAACCTCTTTCCATCTCAGTTTTCTCACCTCTCTAGTACTTCATAAGGCTGCTGTGACTATAAGTGAGTTAATAGTGGCCTGTTTACTATGAATGCCACCAGGGCCTCAATAAATATTCCCAGAGCATGTCAACTGCTCCTGCGATTTAAGTATAGGCAAACCTCTGCCATCAGAGGCTGTGTGGCCATACTTGCTGGCCCAGCTCCCCAAAGAAGAGGACTCCTAAGCTCACAGGATTTCTAGATGGGAACTGTGCCGAGATGGCGTCTGCTTGTGAGATGAGCTTGTTCACAGGCTTTCACAAGGAAGCCAGTTCTACTTGTTAGGCCCCTAGAGACAGGTCCCTTGGCAAAAGGCTGCAATCCTTTTTAAAAGCTGGGAGGGCAGTGGGGTGGAGATCTCCTGCCCACCTGCCCAGCGACGTGGGCCTGGACCTGGCTGCTCTCTACGCTCCTCTAGCCAATGCACCCAGGCCCCAGGGTATGAGGACTTTGATTCCCAGACAACTGCTCCCAGGGACACCAGTCGATAAGTGGCTTCTCTTAACACATTGTATGCGGGAAACGTGTTTACACGTTTTACGTATTTATACGTTCTACCAGTGTAGTAGAGCGCGGGACACGTATTAATACGTTTTTTATAGACTAGTGGTAGAATGCGGGTAACATATAAATACGTAAACTAAAGTTATTGTAATTTTACTGAATGTTGCCATTTGCGCAAAAAATTAGCAAAAATGGCCCGCGCCACCTGTTAGCGCGCGATAAAAACTACCCGCAAACAATGTGTTAATCCCCCCTCTTTGCTGATGGCAACTCTGACACTTCCCACCAAAGTGACTTCTGAAATTGGGATCAGCCACTGCCATTCATGAGACCTGCACTGTGCACTTCCCTGGGCTTGGCAGGGGCTTGGGGGGCTGCTGTGCTGGCTATTGGCCACTGTCCCCTGGATCAGCACACGCTCTAATGTGAACTCTTGAGTTGATGGCACCTGTTCTCTTCATTTCCTGCCCACTACAAATTCTTAAAACCAATTCAATCTTTACTACTATACTTAATTGCTGAAAAATCAAACCCAAACAAGCAAAATGACTATGGCCCTTCCAGTCCCTGGGGGCTAATATGAGGAAGTTGCTAGGGTGATCCCAAGCAGCTCAGTGGGAGAGGAGGCAGCCTGGGCTATGTTATGTGGGTGTGGGGGTACACAGAAACACAGTGGGGTCAGCCAGTCCACAAAATCACAGAGGGAGGGCCTCTCTCTGGGGCAGTGCTGGCGAAATGAACCCCATTTACTGAGCTCCCACCACATACCCAAGCATTGACAAATTTGGCACTTGCTATTTCTTTCCCCTTCCACCACCTTCATGACACCCAAAGGCATGGTATTATTACAGCCCCCGGTTTTCAGAGGAGGGACACAGACACAAACTCTGAGTAACATGCTAATTAAAATGGAGCCAGGATGCTAATCCGAATCTGAGCTGAAAGTCCTCGCCTCCCCCGCTTCACACACACACACACCGTTCCGTTTCCTTGAGCACATTTCAATGGAAAGTGGAACTGGGTCACATTTCTAGGTCAGAGTGGGTCCCCAGACAGAAGACAAATAAACACCCCAACCCTACTTAGCCCAAGGCTCCCTACATCCAGGTCGCTCACCAACCTGAGTGGAAAGGCTCTAGGTGTGGCACCCAGAAGCCTGCAGATGCTGGCTCTTTCTCTGATTCAAATGAGACTCCCAGCAGCCACTGCCCACCAGCCCCTTTAGCTACGGACCAGGACTCAGGTGAGAGACCAGTCTTGAAGGTGCGCGTGGAGCCTTGTGGTCTGCCCTGTGCTTTAGGACCCACAGAGATCAAGGACACAACTATTTCCTGATTCTGAATTCCTGCTTCAGGGGAAAACAGTACTTCCTGTGCAGGGCTATGCCAAAGGTGTGGTCACTGCCACAGGCCAGCAGCCTGCCTGGGGAACGTGGGATACCCCGGGGCTAAGGAGATTTCAGAACCTGCAGGAGGACCTGCACAATGTCCTGAACTGCCGACTCCCCACATATACCCCACACACCCCAGCAACTAAGAAATCCAAGCCAGGGTAAGGCCCTGTTTTTTATTATAGCAAAGGTTATCAGACAGGAAGGCCAAACAGAACTTTGGGAAAACCCACACTGGCCTCCCTGTGACCTAGGCAGGTCGCTGAATCTTTCTGAGCCTCGGTGGCTCCATCTGCTAACTGGGGGCAATACCTCACTTTTGCTTAATGGAGGGAGATCACCCAGCCCCTTGTGGGTCCTTGCTCTCCCCTGGCGAGGAATTAGAAGTCCATTAGCTTTGATTTATTTTGCAATACCCCAGCCTGCTACAGAAACAGCACAAGTTTACAAGCAAAGTGAGCAGGAAGACAGACTCCAGGCCACACGAACACTGGTGTGGAAGCCTCATGGAACTGAGTTCTATATCACAGCCCATGGCTAGGCAGCTTGGTGGCCTTGATCGGGCCACCCAACCTCCCTTGTGGTCATGCTGCCACCAGCCCTGCTCTCCTCCCAGCTGCCAAGGGCAGGATGAGGTCATGGTCTGTAACACTTGATTCAGCGAGTGGACTCAGAAGGGCCCATCTGCTCACTCTCATTGCAAGTTGCCCCGCGTCCAGCACAACATGCAAACGCCAAGCTGAGTTGGAGGAGAGGAAGCAGAGGGTTATAAGCTCCTGGCAAAAAGCTGTGGTTTCATGTGAACTACAATGAGCCTGACTAGAAAAAAAACACAGTGAGTGGTCTGGAAGACTCCAGTCCCAGTCTACAGAGCCCAAATGCCAGCGAATCAACCACTGGCACTCACCTCCAAACGAAGTGGTACTGTGATGGGAGCAGTGGGGATGGGCACCCAGTGTTCCATCCCAGGGCAGCTGTGAAACCATCCTGGGTGATTTCGTAGGACCCTCAACCGCTAAAAGTGGAGGAACCACACAATCTAGGGAAGTGACAGGAGGCTCCAGAGATGAGGAGCGGAGGTGGACAAGAAGCCAAGCTCCAGGCTTCTACCTAATGTATTCCAGAATTGTCACTTTTTATGTCTCATATATGGCATTTCCGTATGTGATTACTTTGAGTAAAAGGATCCAAGATGTAATGAAAGTTTCAAAACCACTGACCTGGTGCAACTGTGTCATTTCAAAGGGGAAAATGAGGCTTGGAGAGTGAGTTTTCAAGGATGAATGAAAAGCCTATTTTCTCAGGTTGAATGCTTCCAAATTAGCACTCAGTGCTCTTACACCTCTCCCTGTCCACCCACCTCCCTCCCACAGTATTAGGACGTCACAGTAGAAGTTACTTCCCTGTGTCTCTTTTCCCTGCTTTCAATGCTCTCCCCTCTCTTTTAAGGCTAAATAGCAGCTTGAGAACAATTTAACAATACTAGTAAACATTCCAAGTGCAAGTTCTTTATTTCAGCTAAACAATATCAGGTCCTAGTAATCAGGGACAGCCTAAACAAAGGCTACCCCCACAGCAGTGGTCCTCAGGACACTTCCTGGAATATTACTACCAAGGGGGTCCAGCCACCTCCACAGGCCTGGCCAGCATCCTCCCTTCATTCCATTAGTACACCACTCCCTGCACAGCGAATATGGGCACCCACTTTGTGAGTGGGAAACCGAGGCGCCAAGAACATAAGTGACCTTCCTGGGTCACCCTGCAGTTTGTGCCAAGAATAGAACATAGGTCTTCCATTGTAGTCCTTCTGTGTAGCAAGGGAAAAAGAATCCAGAGACAAAGGTCAGGCAGCAGCTAGAACACAGGGAGAGGCAGCTGGACACAGCTGCAAACACTCAGCACAGACAAAGGGCTGTGTCAGAGCGCAGCCAGCACATCCAGTGAGGAGCCTGGAGGGGCACACCAGCCTGCCCCCTGCTCGCAGGCTCTCTCCAGGGACAGGCCAACGTGGCCTTGGCCAGCACCTTCCTCCCTTTTGCCCCTGGATAGGGAGTGAGGATCAGAGGCCCAACGCTCTCAACCATACTAAAAAGTCTCATCAAAGAAGATGTAATATTCAAAGCAAGAACCCCTGAAAGTTGGCTAAAAAAGACACTAAGGAGGCGAGGGTCACAGAGTCCCGAGAGAAACTGCTCTGCACAGCGCCCTCAGGGAGGACAGAAACCTACAAGCACAGCTTCCCCCCCTCTTCTTCCCCCCGGGCCCCAAGGGTCCAGCTGCGGACAGGGCTGCTGCAGTTCCAGCGTCTGGTCTTACACTGCAGCACCAGCCACTCATGGCTCGGAGCCCTTGGCAAGTGGCTAGTCTGAACTGAAAGGTGCCATAAGTATAACTGCACATAACTTCTTTACATGTTGAAAGGAGAATATTTTGAATATGTTAGGTCAATTAAGATTAACTTCACCTATTTCTTTTTACTTCTTGAATGTGGCAACTAGAAAATTTTAAATTACAGCTGTGGTGGGTCTAACCCAGGGGTTTGGCAAGCTAAGCCTGGTAGGCCAAATCTAACCCACTGGATTTCTTAAGGCCCGAAACCAAGAATGGCTTTTACATTCTAAATGGTTCTATGAGTACCTACACAAACTCCTCGATGTAGCCAGTTAGCCTACAAAGCCTGCAATAGTATTTACTATCTGACTTTTTTTTAAAAAAAAAAAAAAAGGTCAATCCCTGATCTAGACTCTAGAAATAATCAGATAGTCGCTCCAAATGACACAAAAAGCAGAGGGCAGGTTTGGGAAGTATGTACCTGTGTGTCCACACGCACTTGCAATTTTTGTGCATATTTTTATTGAGGTAAAATTCACATAAAATGGACCATTTTAAAGTGATCAATTCAGTGGCATTTAGTACATTCACATGCTATGCAACAGCATCTCTATCTGGTTTAGAACAGTTCATCACCCCAAAATAGAAACCTGATCCCATCAGCAGCCACTCCTCATTCCACCCTCCCCCAGAACCTTGACAACCACTAATATGCTTCGTCTCTATGGATTTACCTATTCTGGATATTTCCTATAAACAAATCATACAGTCTGTGACCCTGTGTCTGACTCTTTCACTTTACATCATGTTTTTGAGGGTCAATCATGCTGTAACATGTCTCAGTACTTCAATCCTCTTTATAACTGAACTAGAGGCCCAGCGCACAAAATCGTGCACAAGTAGGGTCCCTAGGCCTCGCCTGTGATCAGGGCCATGTCCGACACTCGGCACGCCCGGTGACACCCACTACGCTCCCCGCCCTGCAAAGCTCCACAACGCTTGCCTCTGACACCCTGCAACGCTCCATGAAGCTCCCCACCCCCGCAAGGCTCCACAACCTTCTCTGCAGCTGCCCCTCAATGCTTGCTGCTGCCCGCCATCCACCGCCCGCCCTGCTTAACAGTCCCCAGTCCTGCCCCGCCGCCACTCCCCACCTCGCCCCCGCCGTTTGCCGTGGTTCCCCGTTCACCATGCTGCAATTGGAGCCCTGGAGGGGGGCGGGGGGACCAAGAGGTGTTCAATGCACCTCATGGCGACGGGTTGAGCGGTCATTCAGTTGTGACACTTATGGTCCTGGCCTTTTATTATATAGGATAATATTCCAATATATGGATAAACCACAATTTGCTTATCCATTTATCCATCCGTGGATACTTGGGTTGTTGCTATGTTTTGGCTACTGTGAATAGTGCTATCATGAGCATATGCATAAAAGCATTTAGAAATGCTTTTATAACTTTGGAAAGAAGACCTTTGTATGCTAAGATTAAAACTACAAACTACAGCCCTGACCGGTGTTGCTCCTGTGGTTAGAGCATCAGCCCACACACCAAAAGGTCTTGGGTTCAATACCTGGTCAAGGACATGTATCTGGGTTGCAGGTTCCATCCACCACCCCGGTCAGGATGTGTGCAGGAGGCAACCAATCAATATGTCTCTCTCAACAATGATGGTTGTGTGTGTGTGTGTGTGTGTGTCTCCCTTCTTTCACTCTCTAAAAATATCAATGGAAAAATATCCTTGGGTGAGGGTTAACAAAATAAATAAAAAGTCACTATTTATTAAAAGGACTGCAAACTATAAAGGAAAATATGGAAATTTAACTGCATTCATATTTAAAACTACCATATGATATAGAGAAATGACCATACATAAAAATTTAAAGACAAGTGACGCCCTGAGAGAAAATAACTGCGCTATATGACAGGTGTCAGATTAATACCTTGAACAGGAGTCACCAAATCCTGAAAACTGACTGGCTTTGTAAATAAAGTTTTATTGGAAACAGTCATTTCCCATTAGTTTATGTATTGTCTACAGCAGCTTTATACTGCAGTTTTTGCACTATAATAGCAAAGTTGCATAGTTGCTACAAAAACTGTATGACCTACAAGGCTAAAATATTTACTATCTGGCCTTATATAGAAAAGGTTTGTGGATCCCTGACCTCGAGTATATACAGAAAACTCCTACAAATCAATGGGGGTGGAGAACTAACCCAATTTAGAAAAACAAAAACAAAAACACGGCAAACAACAGGAACTGGCACGCACTAAAGAAATAAAATATATTTAACAAATATTATAAAGACAGGCTTAACATCACTGGTAATTAGGGAAAATATTAAAGAATTAAATCATTTGATAATATACAATCCTGGCAATAGTATGACACAGCCATTTTAGAAAGGCAATTTGGTGCTACCTATAGAAGATGTAATGCGCTTGATGTCAATCCTGTCATCTTTTTTAAGTATTTGCCCCAGAAAAATACTTGCATTCATGCAGGCACACATGTACCCAAAAACATTTAGAAAGCTGTTCGTGGAAGCATTTCGTTTATAATAGTAAAACCCAGAAGTAACCTTGCTGTCCATCAATACAGTAAAACTATGATACATATCTGGTGGTACACTATACACAATGACTTTTGTATATTTGTATTTAATACTATGAAGAGAGTTGTAAGACAGGTTACTAACCAGAAAATATACGTTGTGCATACGTACATACAGTTTAGGTTAAAAAAGGTTTTAACTATGAACCTGAGTCTCTATCTACGCAGGAAATGCATCGGAGAAGAACTGAAGGACAGATGCTACCCTGTGGACAGGGGCTGGGACTGGAGGATGCCCTGACAGGTAACAGAGGATTGTTGCTTATTCCTTTCCCTGGATCACTCTGAATTCCAGTAGTGAGGAAAGACCACGGAACTTGTCTGCTCGAGCTAGCAATCTCAAGGTCCCTAGTGGGATACCCGAAGCCTGCTCTCCAAGGAACCTTCTGTAGCATCATTACCCTTGAAGCAATCCTCCTCACCACAAGTGTATGGGAGGCCACTGGAGACCCTGTATACGAGTAGGGCAAGAACAGTGGATGAAGATTCCTCACGGTGTCCCCGAACCGGGCAAGCTGCTAGGGTTGGTCTCCTCCTGGTTAAAAGTAGGTTAGCTGATCTTAAGGCTCTTCCAGTCTGAGGCTACCATGCAGTCCCTGAAAGAGGTTTCTGTACCTCTCTGAGGGAAAACAAACAAAAGTCACAGCTGTGGGAATAAGCTCAAATCAGAGGGCTGGGAGAAATGCCTGCCCGGGGCGAGGACATCCCAGGGCAAAAGCCAGTCTCACTGACTCCAGCGTTCTCACCTCTTACAGGGGGGTGGCCTCAGTTATCGCTGATCTGTCTTCCAGCCTTGATGGTCTAAAATAAGCTCAGGGCAGAAAAGGGAGCAGGAAGCAAGGGCTTGGGGGAGACTGATGGGAACCAATGGCTGAGGTTTTCTGAAGAAGCCAGGAGGATGAGACTAGGAAGCTGGGGTGGTGAGGGAGGGGCCGGATGCAGAGAGCGGCGGCGAAAGCTCTTGGCAGCAGCTCTGGGTCCCCCTCCTCGTTTCAAGAGCAGTTTCTTCCTGAAAGATCCCAGGAGGTGGAAGGCTGACCTAATCTCTCGCAGCACAAATAGCCCCACTCATTAGTTCAGAAACTACCATTCAGGCCTGTTTTAAAATCAACAATTCAACTGTGAACACAGTGAAAGAGGAAAAGTACTTTGAATGTGTAACCCCACTCCTCTGAATCAAATTATCAACAGATTTTTTAAAATTTTTAACAGATTCAACTCAAATATACATGTTTCATTCTAGTTAATCTAAGCTAAGAATCAGAAAGCAAGCCCTCTGACGACTGCCTGGAATAACAAGGAAACTCTCAGAACTCCGCCAACCCCACATTTACTATTCCAAAGGTGTTTTTTGTTTGTCTTTTTAAATTGTAAGAAAAAAAATCTAATAAAACATCAGTCCTTCCTTTTCACAATAGCCTGGTGACTGAGGTAAGTCAGGAATCTCTACTCCCAGTTTATAGAAAAGGAAATGAACTAGCCCTGCTGGTGTGGCTCCTTGATTGAACGTCCACCCATGAACCAGGAGGTCAGGGTTCAATTCCCGGTCAGGGCACATGCCCCATCCCCAGTGGGGGGAGTTGGGGGGGGTTGAGGGGGCAGGCAAGAGGCAGCCAATCAATGATTCTCTATCATCACTGATGCTTCTATCTCTCTCTTCCTCTCCCTTCCTCTCTGAAATCAATAAAAATATTTTTTAAAGGAAATGAACTGTACAGAGGCAAAGGGACTTGCTCAAGGTCATATAACTGAAAGTGACCGCCGACAAGAAGCAAGGTCTCCGGACTCCCGGCCAGGACCCTCATTACCTCATACTCTGCTTCCCAGAAAAAGGCGCCCAGTGGAGAAAGGGAATCCCGGCACAAGCCCAACCCACAGCCAGAACCTGGCCAGACCCAGCTCCACCCGGGCTGACCTGCCTGGCCTCGGTCCCAACCATCGTCCGACTCCGCAGCTTCAGGGTCTGCGTGGCTTCTGGCTCACATGAAAGGAGTCTTTTCTGGCTGTTGGGCACCTGCCCAGAGGACAGAACTGCGTCCCAGGCCATGACTCCTGCCCTGACCCAACTCCCGACTGTCCTCACCCGAGAGGAAGTCAGACCCTGCGAACCCTTGGCCGCAGCGCCTCCCTCCTCGGGTTCTTCTGAAAACGCAGAGGGCCAGCCGGTCTCCCAGCAGGCATGTCTCTCCGGGCAGGACGGAAAGCTCTGGGGTGGGGCAGGGGGCACAGACACCCCAAGGGGATGCAGACCAGGGTGCAAATCCAACAAAGCTCAAGGCCCCAAAGCCTTCCTGTGTTCCCCGAGCTGGGGGGCAGCCAGTGTCAGGTCCCCAAAGACCAGTGGGGCCACAGCCCGGCTTCTCGGGGGGCTGTTCCCATACAAGCCCCTCCTCCTGTCACTCCAGGGCTGGGGCCCCGGGACCTGCCTTTTCAAAGAGGCAGGTGTGGGCGCCCCGGGACCATCCCGGAGCCCCATCTGACAGGTACAGGAGGGAGCAGGAACCCGACTTTCCCCGGGCCCGCGGCGGCCTCACTCCTCGCCCAGGGCCGGCGGGAGAGGAGCCCCCGCCCCGCCACCAACACCAACGCCAACGCCAGGCCCCGCTTGGTCCAAGGGAAGACCCTCCTCCCCGGACTCCCGCCCCGACTGCACAAGGACAAGAGGAAGAGGCCCCGGCCCCCCAGCCCCCACCCCGGCGGCCACCCGGGGGGACAAGTCCGAGTCGGGTCCCACGACGGGGGGGCGGGGGGGCCTGTGAAGCAGCAAGAAATCCTCGGCGCTGTGTCCGAACTAAGGAAAACCAGGCGTTTTGAGTCACCCAAAAAGCATGAATCACCCGGCAGCGCTGGGAGCGGAGAGGATGTTATTTTTCGGCATACTTGAGGCTTTTCCCTTTGTCCCGGGCCTCGGTGCACGTCCCGCCACCCCCCCCCCCCCCCACACACACACACACTCTCACACTCACACTCACACTCGCACGCCAGGGCTCATGCAGATTTTTCCGGCTCCTTTTGCTTTCCCAGGAGCCTTCAGAGGCACCCCCACCCGCGCCCGCCTCCTTTCCCCGCCGGGCCGTCTCCCGGGCGTCGGAGCGGCGAGGCGCCGGCTCCCTGGAGGCTCTCCGGCCCCGAGCGCGGGGGCCGCCGGCGCCAGGCCCGCCTCGCCCCGGGCCCCGCTCACCTGCGTCAGGTCCTCGTCGTTGAGCAGATGCGACTCGCGGGGCTTGAAGCAGTTCTGACACTTGCTCTTGTTGAAGATGTTGGCCTGGAATTTCCTGCACGGGTTCTCCTTGGCCGCCGACATGGTCGGCGCGGCGGCGGCGAGGCCCACAGGCCGGCCCGGCAGACGGCGGCGGCAGGGGCGGCGGCACCATGCACGGCGGCTCGGCGGTCAGCGCGGGCGCCGCGGCATGTCCCCGCCTCACACCGGCCGCGGGCCGCCGACGCAGGCCGGAGCGCGCCCCCGGCGGTCAGGGCGGCTCCGCGGGGCCGGGACGTGGGCCAGGCCCTCACAGAGCGCGCGGTCCCCGCCGCCCGCCCGTACAGCCACCGCTCGGCCGCCGCGGGCCCATGGACGCGGCCTCCTGGGCCCCTGCCTCCGCGCGCTCGGCCCGCCTCTCAGGCCCCGGGTCGCCGCGGGTCCCTGCGGTCGGTCCGGCCGCCGCTGCCCCCGCGCCCAGCGGCCGCAGCAAATGGGAGCGAAGCGCCTCGCGCACTCCCGGGGCGGGGCCGGGGGCGGGCGCGGGGGCGGAGGAAGCACGCGGGGCTGTGCGGAGCGGAGCCTCGCCCCGACGCGATCGGCGGCCCTACCGACCAATGGCAGTGGTGAGCTTCAGCTAACAAAGAAACCTCTCGGCCAATGGGAGTCAGGGGCGGGACCAAGGGCTGCCGGCGTCAGGTAACTGGTGGGCGGGAAGGTGGGGCGCCGCGAGGAGACGTCAGGTTTGGTGGACGGGCGCCGAGGGGGCACTGACAGCTGCGGGGGCGGAGCCCGGGGGGAAGGGGCGGGCCCGACCGCCGGGCGGGCTCCCTGCAAACCTCTCACTGCCAACCGCGCCTTCCCGAGCCTGTCTCGGCACCGGAGCCCAGCCTGGACCTACTATGCGCCAGCCCTACCTCCCTCCATCATAGAAATCATAGGCAGCATTCCGAGCGCTTGGTAACAGGCACAGAGAAGTTATGAAATAGAAGGTAGGGTTTCAAGGGATGACTAAGAGAAGATGTCAGCCTCCCAGAGCTGTCAGTTCTATTATGGGAGACTAGTAAAGGCTGACTGTATGCCAGACACTAAACTAGGAATTCTCATCCCCATGATGTGCTGGAGGTAAGGCTCAAGCACGACTCAATATGTGCAGCCTCCTGGCCAAAAGACCACCTGGAGAAGAGTGGAAAAGAGACACCGGCAGAAGATGCAGGAGCCCAGAGGGGAGGAAATGCACTCCCTGGGGAAATAGGGGCCTTCAAGGAGGTAGGGAAGCTTGAGCAGATGGCCAGAGGTTGAGGAGGAAGGCGCAGGACAGACATGAGGGCCAGGCCACCCAGGACCTTGGGTCAAGGCTCAGGCGTATATATGTCATCATGCGGCAGCCAGGAGTCAACTATCTGAGTCTTCAAACAGGGGAGTGAGCTAACGCAACGCTCACAGAGGAGGTGACGCTGAAACGTGTATTAGTGGCAGGGACAGCAGCTGCTGCTTAGGGAATGGGAAGGTTCTGGGAGCGAGAAGTAGCACATGCTCCCAGAGCTGTGTACCTTTCCACTGATCATCTGGTGACGCTCGATCCTAGGGAGGGAGATTCCAATACAGTAAGAAATACTTTCCTAGAGGAAGGTGGGCCAGGGTCCCCGCAGCCTTAGGGAGAACACGCAGCTCTATCCCTCACTAGCTCTGCGGCCTTAGGTAAGTCCCTTCATGCCGACTGCCTCAGTTACCTCATCTACACAATTGGCATGATTGTATGGTTGTTGTGGGCATCACATGATTAATGCTGTAAAATATTGAGCATAATGTGGCAAAATGTTCACTTGTGAATCTAGACAAAGGGTATGTAGTGTACCATTCTTGCAACTTTCCTATTGGTTTAAATTTTTGCAAAGTAAGTGTGGGAGGGGAGGGGGGAGCTGGGGGAGGGGGAGACAGACAATTCTTGCTTGTATAGAATACCCAGAAACTGATACCAATGGTTGCCTCTGGGGAGAGGAGTTGGGTGGTTGAGAGGCGACCTACTTTTAATTTTCACTGTAAGCCCTTTTGTTCTCTTTGGATTTGATATTGTGTGAATGTACAACTTGTTTGAAAAGAATTTCTGAAAGTCCTACCATGCCTCAAGGCCAACTCCATGGCCACTTCCCTTAAGAAAATGCTTGGCATGTTCTGCTCAGGTCCCTGGACACAGGCAGCACCTGCCCTGCCAGGAGGGTCCACCGCTGGGGGCACACAGAAGCATTCGAGTCACGCCTGCCTGGAAGGAGCTCACAGTTAAGCAAGTGGAGAAACAGGAGGCCGACAGACAGACACAATCCAGGGAGCTGTGGAGGGGCCTACAGAGGCACCCAGCTGCAGCTGCAGCGTCAGGGACAGCTCCTGCAGGAGGCAGGGCCTGGGCTGAGTCTTGAGCTGACCAAGACCCAGCCAGGAGGAGGCAGCGACAGAAGGAGCTCAGGGTTGACGCTCAGGGTCTTGGAAGCAAGGGGTGTGTCCATGAGTACAAGCACCGTGATATGACTGGGTAGTTCAGAGAGATGAGAGTAACAGCAATGAGGATTATTGGGAGGATTAAATAGATGTGCATGTGCAGGTTTAGCATATGCGTATGAATATCTATTATGACAGATTGGAGTTCAGCCTCTTCAGGGAGATCAGTGTTGTTGTTGTATAATTATTTTTTTATCTCCATTTTACAGAAAACAAACATGAGGCTCAGGGTATTTAAAGAGCTTGTCTGTGGTCAGAATATAGACCCTCTGAGTGAGGAGTCAAGCCCGGCAGGCTGACATCAGAGTTGCCTGGGCAATGGAGAGCCATTAGCTCAACATTTTAGATAAAAATAAGGGCTGTTTGTCTGGAGGATGAATCAGAGGGAGAGGACTGGAAACATTATCCATCAGGAAACTACTACATTAGCCCAGGAAGTAGAGACGGCAGGGACCTGAACTAAGATAGGGCCAATGGGAGAAGAAGATGATGAATTTGGGAAATATTTCTTTTAGGAGATAGAATAAGTATATTTAATCTCTCACTGTGCTACATTCCAAAACTTGACTGTGAGCACCATGACAGCAGGACTGGATCCGGGTCCCTGCTGCAGGTCTAGTGCCTAGTTCAGTGCCTGGCATAGGGTAGGTGCTCAAAAGTGAATTAATGACCATTTACTGTTCTTTTATTGTCATATCTCCCACCCAGATTATAAAACCCAGGCAAGCAGGGTTCCAGGGGCCTAGAACAGCACTAAGCACAAGGGCAAATAGTGTAAACAGGTGAGCAGCCACTGGGCTGGACACTTAAGATGTGCTCACTTTATTGCATATCTGAATGTATAATGTGCACCTCAAGGAAAAATAAACAAACATGCAAAGGTCTCTCAAGTGGGCCCCAATGCAGGTAAATTCTTCTCTGTGCACCCGACAGCTGATCTGGGAAGTGTCCTTGCATCCTGTGAGGGAGCAGAGCTTGCACACACACACACACACACACACACACACTCACGCACACACGCATGCGAGTGCACTCACAGATACCCACTCTCACATGCAGCTGTAGAACTCCCACACACATATACACAGGCACACACCCACAAAAGGTAGCCACTGTTTGATCTTTATCACCACCCTGGTCCCTAAATGAGAACTCCAAATCCTTGTAGTTTGGTCCAAAAAGCACTGTCCTGGTTGGTCAGAATGGAGCCACTCTGATTGGTTGGCGAAGATGCTCATGAGGCTATTATAGTAGTGCAGCTCCGACTGGACGGGAAATTTCAGCCCTATTGGTTGAAATACTATCCCAGGAACTCCTTTACAAGGCTGGCTCAGACCTCACTCACGACGCAGTGCAGGCCTGCAGTCCCATGCGGGCTTTCCCCTGAAGTGTGGCTTTCATGCAGAGCTGCTATGCTCTGTTTTTAAATTTGAATCCAGTCAGCCACGAGGAGCCCAATCAACTCACAGAACAGCGGTCAAGCTGCTATTTGAAGGAGGAGTGGGGTGTTTTATGCAGCAAAGCAACCTGAGAAGGGGCCTTAACGGGTACATTGATCCTTGGGGTCAACATGTTTGTTTCACTTAATAGGAAACTGCCAAACAGTTCTCCCAACCCGAGAGCTGGCTCTCCTCTCCCCCTTTCTCTTCTAATCTATATATACCGTATACTAAAAGGCTAAGCGACCAGCCGACCGGCTGACCGGCCGGTAGGTATGACCCGCACTGACCACCAGGGGGCAGATGCTCAACGTAGGAGTTGCGGAGCGACAGCAACTTTGCAGAGTGCCCTCTGGCACTCTGGGACCCCTCCGGGGATGTTGGACTGCTGGTTTTGGCCCGATCCCCGCTGGCCAGGCTGAGGGACCCCACCTGCCGGAGGGACCCCCACTCACTCCACAGACACCCTTAGAGCTGCGGCGCCACCCCAGGTGTGGCCAGCCAGGGAGGGACCTCGGGAAGTTGGCTCCAGGGTATGTCTGACCCATCTCGCTCAGTCCCACCCTGCCCGCCGCACTCCAATTAATTTCCTTTCAATGTGCATGAATCCATGCGCCGGGCCTCTAATAATTAATAATAAGATTCACCTGGGGGGACATAGACTCTACAGATTACCAGGGCCCTTCCAGGGAAATTCTGAATCAGTGTTATGTTAGGAGTTCAGAATCTGTTTTTTAATAAGTGTGCCAGGCAGGATTTCTTATCTTAGGTAAGTTTTAGAAACAGGGAATGGAGCCAAGTTTCTCAAATCCTGGGGGATTTAAAAAATACCTACTCCTGGCCCCCATTCCCAGATATTCTGATTTAGCTCCTTGGGAGATTCTAATGTCCAGTGATTAAGGGAGAGTGGAGCGGAAAAGGCTTTGAGGTCAGGCAGACTGGGATAGTCCCAGGAGAGGCCCCTTCCCAGGTAGCTTTGCTGCATAAAACACCCCACTCCTCCTTAAAATAGCAGCTTGACCGCTGTTCTGTGAGTTGATTGGCCTCCGCTGAGCAGTTCTGCTGGTCTTGCTGGGGTTCTTTCATGCAAGTGCAATCAGAGGCTGTCCCCAGCAGAAGGTGGCAGGGCCTGCCCAGGGTGTGAATCCCAGGAGAGGGGTGCACAGGGGCCATCTTTGCCACCAGCTCCCACAGAGTTATTATGAGGACAAATAAGTTAATATCTGTGGCATTTTCACAATGGTATCTGAAACATAGTAATTGCTCAGAAACTATTTATTATTATGCCTATAATCCTTATGTTGGGCTTGGCAAATTTTTTTGGTAAAGAGCCAGACAGTAAATACTTTAGCCTTTGCAGGTCATATAGTCTTGGTTGCAACTACTCAACTCTGCCATTGTCATAGACAATACACACATGAGTGAGTGTGGCTCTGATCCAGTGAAATCTTATTTACAATAACAAGTAGTGGTCCAGATTTGGCCTGTACTCTTGGGTCCCCTCTTTTCCTGTTGCCTGGCCTTCCTTTCCTGGCCAGTCTCTCAGGAAGGCCGTCTCCTTGTTTGTAGTCGAGCCCCTGGCAGCCATGATGGCAGCTCTTGGGGAAGCCGTGGCCCTGGAGCACTGACAGTGTGCTTGGCTCTGTAGCAGGTGCTGTGTATCTGACACCTACAATCTCACTCAACCCAACGACCGCCGTGTGAAATCACCTCGGGCAGTGCCAAGTGGGGCCTGATAGGGGCCTTCCGACCCTCTGCTCATCTCCTACCAGCCTCCTCAAAGGCATCCCATTTTTTTAAATCCTCACCCGAGGATATTATCTCCATTGATTTTTAGAGAGAGTGGAAGGGTGGGAGGAGGGGGAGAGAGCGAGAGGGAGAGAAACATCAATTTGGGAGAGACTCATCCATTGGTTGCCTCTCATACACACCCAGACCGGGCAGAGGATCAAACCTACAACCCAGGTTCTATTATTATTTTAAATGTAAATCTTTATTGTTGAAAGTATTTCCCTCTCATTGACCCCTTCTAGCCCACTCCTGTTCTCCACCCAAGGCCTTCACAACCTAGTGTCTGTGTCTGTGGGTTATGCATACATGCATACGAGTACAAGTTGTTTCGTTGATCTCTTCCCTCCCACCCACCCACCTCCAACCTTCTACCTGAGATTCCACAGCCTGTTCCATGCTTCTCTGGATCTATTTTGTTCATTAGATTCCACATGAGTGAGATCATGTGATACTTGTCTTTCTCTGACTGACTTATTTCACTTACCATGATACTCTCCAGGTCCCGCCATGCTGTCTCAAAGGGTAAGAGATCCTTCTTTTTTACTGCTGCATAGTATCCCATGGTATAAATGTACCACAGCTTTTTATCCACTCATCTACTTGACTGATTCCAGATCTTAACTATTATAAATTGTGCTGCTATGAACATAGGGGTGCACACATTCTTTCTGATTGGTGTTTCGGGTTTCTTAGGATATATTCCTAGAAGTGGGATCATTGGTCAAATGGCAGTTCCATATTTAATTTTTTTGAGGAAACTCCATGCTGTTTTCCATAATGGCTGCACCAATCTGCATTCCCACCAGCAGTGCACTAGCGTTCCCTTTTCTCCACATCTTCACCAGCACTTGTCATTTGTTGATTTGTTGATGGTAGCCATTCTGACAGGTGTGAGGTGATACCTCATTGCCGTTTTAATTTGCATCTCTCTGATGATCAGTGACTTTGAGCATTTTTTCATTTGTCTCTTGGCCATCTGTATGCCCACTTTGGAGAAGTGTGTATTTAGGTCCTTTGCCATTTTTTAATTGGGTTGTTTGTCTGCCTTTTGTTAAGTTGCATGAGTTCCTTACATATTTTGGAAATTAACCCTTTATCAGATGTGTCATTGCCAAATATATTCTCCCATACAGTGGGCTCCCTTTTCGTTTTGTTGATGGTTTCCTTTGCTGTGCAGAAGCTTCTTATTTTGCTGTAGTCCCATTTGTTTATTTTCTCCTTAGTTTCCTTTGCCCTTGGAGATGTATCCATAAACATATTGCTACAAGAGGTGTCTGAGATTTTGCTGCCTGTGGTTTCCTCTAGTTTGTAATGGTTTCCTGACTTACATTTAAGTCTTTTATCCATTTTGAGTTTATTTTAGTGTATGGTGTAAGTTGGTGGTCTAGTTTCATTTTTTTTGCATGTATCTGTCCAATTTGCCCAACACCTTTTATTAAAGAGACTGTCTTGACTCCATTGTATGCTCTTGCCTCCTTTGTCAAATATTAATTGAGCATAACGTCTTGAGTCAATTTCAGGGGTCTTTGTTCTGTTCCATTGATCCATATGCCTGTTCTTGTGCCAGTACCAGGCTGTTTTGATTACAGTGGCTTTGTAGTATAACTTGATACCTGGTATTGTGATTCTTACAACTTTGTTCTTCTTTCTCAAGATTGCTGCGGCTCCTCGGAGTTTTTTTGGTTCCACATAGATTTTTGAAGTATTTGTTCTACACCTGTGAAATATGCCATCGGTGTTTTAATAAGGATTGCAATGAATCTGTAGATTGCTTTTGGTAGTGTGGACATTTTAATGATGTTAATTCTACCAACCCATGAAGATAGTATATTCTTCCACTTGTTTATATCTTCCTCTATCTCTTTTTTCAACGTCCTGTAATTTCTGAGTACAAGTCTTTACCTCCTTGGTTAAGTTTATTCCTAAGTATCTTAATTTTTTTGTTGCAATGGTAAGTGGGATTGTTTGTTTAGTTTCTCTTTTTGAGAATTAATTATTAGTTATAAAAATGCCATCCATTTCTGAGTATTAATTTTGTATCCTGCTACATTGCCAGATTCATTTATTAAGTCTAGTAGGTTTCTAGTGGAATCTTTAGGATTATCTATGTATAATATCATGTCATTTGCGAGTAATGAGAATTTTACTTCCTCCTTTTCAATTTGGATGCCTTTTATTTCTTTTTCTTGTCTGAACGCTGTGGCTAGGACTTCCAGTACTATGTTGAATAACAGTGGTGAAAGCGGGCCTAGCCAGTTTTGCTCAGTGGATAGAGCCTTGGCCGGCAGACTGTAGTGTCCCAGGTTCGATTCCAGTCAAGGGCATGTACCTCCGTTGCAAGCTTGATCCCAGGCCCTGGTCGGGGCACATGCAGAAGGCAACCAATCAACATGTCTCTCTCACATCTATGTTTATCTCTCTCTGTCTCTCTCCCTCCCTTCCACCATCTTTAAAGTCAATGGAAAAATATCCTCAGGTGAGGATTCACACACACACACACACACACACACACACACACACACACACACACACACAGTAGTGAAAGAGGACATCCCTGTCTTGTTACTGTTCTTAGGGGAAATGGTTTCATTTTTTGCCCACTGAGTACGATGTTGGCTGTAGGCTTGTCATATATGGCCTTTATTATGTTGAGGTATGATCCCTCTATTCCCACTTTTCTGAGATTTATTATCAAAAATGGTGTTGGATTTTGTCAAATGCTTTTTCTATGTCTATTGACATGATTCATGTGATTTTTGTCTTTGAATTTGTTTATGTGATGCATCACGTTTATTGATTTATGAGTATTGTACCAGACTTGCATTCCTGGAATAAATCCCACTTGATCATGGTGTGTTTTTTCTTTTTAATATATTGCTGGATCCGATTTGCTAATATTCTGTTGAGGATTTTAGCGTCTATGTTCATCAGAGATATCAGCCATTCTCTTTCTTTGTAATGTCTTTATCTGGTTTTGGAATTAGGATAATGCTGGCCTCATAAAAAGAGCTTGGAAGTGTTCCTTCCTCTTGGATTTTTCTGAATAGTTAGAGGAGGACAGGTGTTAGTTCTCCTTTGAATGTTTGGTAAAACTCCCCTGTGAAACCATCTGGACCCAGGCTGTTGTATGCTGGGAGGTTTTTTTATTACTGCTTCTATTTAATCAGTTGTTATTGTCCCTTTTCAGGTTTTCTGATTCTTCCTGATTGAGTTTTGGGACATTGTATTTTTTTAGGTTTTGTCCATTTTGTCCAGGGTGTCCAGCTTGATGGCATATAGTTGTTCATAGTATTTTCTTACAATCCTTTGTATTTCTGTAGTGTCAGTGGTTACTTCACTGCTTTTGCTTCTGGTTTTATTTATTTGGGTCCTCTCTATTTTTTGATGAGTCTGGCTAATGGTTCACCAATCATGTTTATCTTTTCAAAGAACCAGCTCTTGGTTTCATTGATCATTTGTATTGGTTGTTTTAGTCTCTATGTCATTTACTTTAGCTCTAATTTTAATTATTTCCTTCCTTCTACTTATTCTGGGCTTTCCTTATTGTTTTCTTTGTAATTTGTTACGTTGTAGTTACAATTTTGGGTTTATTATTAATTTTCTTGTTTTTTGAGGGTAGTGTGTGATGCTACGAACTTCCCTCTCAGGACTGCTTTTGCTGTGTCCCAGAGTTTTTAGCTTGTTGTGTGTTCATTTTCATTTGTTTCCAAGAAGTTTTTTCTTTCTTTCTTGAACTCATTGGTAGCCTATATTGGGTGCATATATGTTTAGCAGGGTTATATCCTCTTGTTGGATAGATTCCTTTAGTGTTATTTAGTGACCTTTATTGTCTCTTGTGATGGCCTTCATTGTGAAGTCTATTTTGTCAGGTATAAGTATTGCTACCCCAGCTTTTTTTTTCATTTCCATTACATAAAAAATTTTTTCCTATTTGTTCACTTTCATCTTGTGTGAATCTTTTGTTCTGAAGTGAGTTCCTTGTAGACAGCATATAATTGGGTCATGTTTTTGTATCCATTCAGCTACCCTATGCCTTTTGATTGGAGCATTTAATCCATTTACATTTAAGGTTATTATTGACTAGAGGCCTGGTACACAAAATTCATGCACAGGTAGGGTCCCTAGGCCTGGCTGGCAATCAGGGCTGATTGGGACCTTTTGGCTGCTGGCTGGGGCCTTCCTTCCCTGGCTGCCGGCTGCTGGCTAGAGCCTTCCTTTGTTCTGCGCCACCTCTTGGTGGTTAGCACACGTCATAGCGAGCAATCAAACTTCTGTTCTCCCAGTCGAACTCCCAAGGGGACAGTTTGCATATTAGGCATACACACACACACACACACACACACATACAGTGGGGCCTTGACTTACGAGTGTCCCGACTAACGAGTTTTTCGAGATACGAGCCGTATCTCGGCTCGATGTTTTGCTTTGAGTTGCGAGCTAAAATTTGGGTTACGAGCCAGCTTCAGATACCCCACCGCTGGTTGGCGCAGCGAACGTCACAGTGAAGGCCACAACATCATCCCAACATCACGTGTCTCACTCGTTCACTGTTGATTTGACATACAAGTAATTTGAGTTACAAGCTCCGTCACGGAACGAATTAAACTCGTAAGTCAAGGCCCCACTGTATAGCCACTTTAATTCTGTATGACTATTTCTCTCTATATATATTTCTTCTTCTCATTACAGCATTCCCTTTAGCATTTTTTTGCCGTGCTGGTTTGATGGTGATAAAATCTTTTAGCCTTTTTTTGTCTGGATACTCTTTATTTCATTGTCTATTTGGTAATGTTAGCCTTGCTAGATATAGTAATCTTGGTTTCAGATTGTCACCTTTCATTACCTTGAATACTTCATGCCATTCCCTTCTGGCCTGTAGAGATTCTGATGAGAAATCAGCTGACAATCTTATGGGAGCTCCTTTGTAGGTAACAAATTGCTTTCCTCTTGCTGCCTTTAAGATTCTCCATTTGCCTTTAATTGTGGCATTTTAATTATGATTGCCTGGGTGTGGGCCTGCTTGGGTTCTTCTTGCTTGGGACTCTCTGTGTCTCCTGAACTTGTGTGACTTTTTCCTTCACCAGATTAGGGAAGTTTTCTGTCATTATTTCTTCAAACATGTTCTCTATTCCTTCACTTTCTTCTCCTTCTGGCACATCTATGATGTGCATTTTGTTATGTTTCATGTTGTACCACAGCTCCCTTAAGTTGTCCTCCTGTTTTTAAATTGTTTTTCCTTTTGGGTTCTCTGATTGAATGATTTTTCTACCCTTTTTTCGAATTCTGATGCAATCCTTGGCTTCCCCTTATCTGCTGTGTGTTCCTTCTACTGTGGTCTTTATCAGTGCTATGTCATTCTTCATAGTTACTATATCTTTTCTCATGCTGTTGTGCATCTTTACCATCATTATTCTGAACTCTATGTCTGACAAATTTCTTATCTCCATTTTCTTTAGCTCTTCTGGAGAATTCTCTTGTTCTGTCATTTCAGGCTTGGTTTTTTGCCTCCCCATTTTGGCTGCCTGTTTGGGTTTGTGTCTGGGTGTCAGGTAGCTCTACCACAACTCCCAATCTCTAGTACAGGACAATGCCCGATGCCATCTGTGACTGACCCTGAGTACCATATTTGGAGCTATCAGAGATCCATAGCTTGTGGCTCCCCCTGCTGGGGCTGGCTGCCTTTTAAAAAGACCAAGATGTGCACCAAGTTCTGCTTTTCCTAGCCCTGGGCCTGGGATTAGATAAGGCAAAGACTCAAAGCCTCCAGAGACCTGCCTATGCCTGCATTCCCATTGACACTCAGACTTGAATTGCCTCAGGCTATCAAACCACATAGTGGGGCAAGAGGTCTTCCAATAGGGTGGGACAACTGCATTCTCCCTGGGCAAAAACTGCCTGGATAGCAAAGGTCTACAGCTCGAGAAAGATTTTCTTCACTGTGTAAGATAATGACTCAGTACAGGAAACTGGAATGGCTGCCCTCCAAGATCCAATCCCAGAGCCCTCATTCTTCGCTTCTGCTCACACAGCTCCAGTCCACTCTTCCCTCCCTCTGCCAGAGCCCAAGGTGAGTGGCTGCACACGAATTATGTGCATTGGCCCTTTAAGAGGATGCCTGCATTTCCAGCTGTCTCCAGTTGACAGACAGCAACTCTGCTGCTTTTCATGGCCAGATCTTATGTGGGCACCTTTGTCAGTTCTGGTGCTCTGGGCTAGGAAACCCAGCTTGTGGTTTAGACCCCATGTTTCTCAGTGGGAACCCCCCACAGCTGAGATATCCCTCCAAACCTTTAGCTGCTGTGTGTCAGAACCCAGGCAGCCCTTTCATGCCTCCACACTTCCTGCCAGTCTCTATGCAGCCCATCCTTGGTTATCAGGGTCTCTCCAGCGAGTCTTCAGTTGGTTTTTCAGGGTGATTTTTCTATATTTTAGTTGTATTTCCAGTTTGGTCCTGGGTGAATCCAGCTGCAGCTCAGTGTATGGGGTCGACACCTGGTTCCACAGTTCACCTGCTGTTTGACCATGGGTAAGGCACAAGAGCAGCCGTGGGCAAACTATGGCCCGCAGGCCGGATCCAGCTCGTTTGAAATGAATAAAAATATTGGAAAAAAAAGACCATCGTACCCTTTTATATAATGATGTTTACTTTGAATTTATATTAGTTCACACAAACACTCCATCCATGCTTTTGTTCCGGCCCTCCGGTCCAGTTTAAGAACCCATTGTGGCCCTCGACTCAAAAAGTTTGCCCACCCCTGCACTAGAGTGTTCTGAGCCTCAGCTTACTCCTCTTGTAATTAAGGATTCATTCAAAGGATGTCAGCCCTGCATTTTCACTTTTTCTCTCCTTTTTACAATTCTGTTTCAGAATTCCTTATCTGCCTCCTCTTCCAAAGACAGATTAAAGAGCTGGGCAGAAACCACTCCCAGGTTCTTGACTGGGAATCGAACCGACGATCCGTCCATCCACTTGCCAACTCTCTAACCACTGAACAAAACGGCCATGGCATGAATACATATTTTAATTAAAATGGTATGTGTTTTAATTAACATATGCTTAATTAATATACCTACCCCCTCCCTGATTGCCTTCCAGTATTAGTATTACCTGCAGTTTACAGATGAGGAAACTGAGCAGAGAGGTCAAGTGCCTTATTCAAGGTTATACAATGTAAATGGTAAGCCCGGATTCAGATATGGGCAGCATATTTATAACCACTGCTCTACACAACCTCCAGTCAAGGATGCTGCATGCGCTGCTGGGAGTGCAAGAAACCTGGGCCCTGCCCTTCCCTGAGGCTAAGGTGGCTGCCCTAGAAACTGGAAGCAACATCAGAAGATCTCAGAGATACCTTCCAGCTCTGACTCCATGATGCTTTTCTGCTGCAGACACCACATGTTAATAGTCCTAAGATGTATACCGTGCATTAGATGTGCAGAGTCCACCAGGAGGGCAATTTAGCCATTCTATTAAAATTTTAAATGTGCACACCTTTTGGACCAGTGATTCCACTTCTAGAAAGATAGCTTGTAGAATTGCTCAGCCAGGTGCTCAAAAGCATATTACGTACAAGTATGTTCACTGCATCATTCTTCATAAGGGCAAAAAATGTGAGGTGTGCAAGCTGTCCACCATTAGAGGATCAGATAAATAAGTTATGCTCTTTTTTTATTCCTTAAAGTATTACAAAGGGTATTACATATGTGTCCTTTTTATTTTCCCGGCCCTTGACAATCCCCTGGCCTCCCCTACCCCCCAGTGTCTTATGTCCATTGGTTATGCTTATATGCATGCATACAAGTCCTTCGGTTGATCTCTTAGCCCCCTCCCTTCCATCCCCCAACCCTCCCCGGCCTTCCTGCTGCAGTTTGACAATCTGTTTGAGGCAGCTCTGCCTCTGTATCTATTATTGTTCAAAAGTTTATAATGGTCTTTATTTTCCATGAATGAGTGAGATCATGTGGTATTTTTCCTTCATTGACTGGCTTATTTCATTTAGCATAATGCTCTCCAGTTCCATCCATGCCATTGCAAATGGTGAGAGTTCCTTCCTTTTTACAGCAGCATAGTATTCCATCATGTAGATGTACCACAGGTTTCTAAACCATTCATCTACTGATGAGCACTTAGGCTGTTTCCAGATTCTAGCTATGGTGAATTGTGCTGCTATGAACACATGGGTGCATATATCCTTTCTAATTGGTGTTTCTGGTTTCTTGGGATATATTCCTAGAAGTGGGATCACAGGGTCAAATGGGAGTTCCATTTTTAGTTTTTTGAGGACACTCCATACTGTTCTCCACAGTGGCTGCACCAGTCTGCATTCCCACCAGCAGTGCACGAGTGTTCCTTTTTCTCCACATCCTCTCCAGCACTTGTCGTTTGTTGATTTGTTGATGATAGCCAGTCTGACAGGTGTGAGATGGTACCTCATTGTTGTTTTGATTTGCATCTCTCAGATGATTAGTGACTTTGAGCATGTTTTCATATGTCTCTTGGCTTTCCGAATGTCCTCTTTTGAAAGGTGTCTATTTAGATCCTTTGCCCATTTTTTTATTGGATTGTTTATCTTCCTTTTGTTAAGTTGTATGAGTTCCCTATAAATTTTGGAGATTAGGCCCTTATCAGATATGACATTGGCAAATATGTTTTCCCACCCAGTGGGTTCTCTTGTTGTTTTGTTGATGGTTTCTTTTGCTGTGCAGAAGCTTTTTATTTTGATGTAGTCCCATTTGTTCATTTTCTCTTTAGTTTCAAGTGCCCTAGAGCTGTATCAGTGAAGAAATTGCTTCGGCATATGTCTGAGATTTTATTGCCTTTGGATTCTTCTAGAATTTTTATGGTTTCCCATCGTACATTTAAGTCCTTTATCCATTTTGAGTTTATTTTTGTGTATGGTGTAAGTTGGTGGTCTAGTTTCATTTTCTTGCATATATCTGTCCAATTTTCCCAACACCATTTATTGAAGAGACTATCTTGACTCCATTGTATGTTCTTGCCTCCTTTGTCAAATATTAATTGAGCATATTGGTTCAGGCCGATTTCTGGGCTCTCTATTTTATTCCATTGATCTATATGTCTGTTCTTGTGCCAGAACCAGGCAGTTTTGAGAACAGTGGCTTTGTAATACAGCTTGATATCTGGTATTGAGATCCCACCTACTTTGTTCTTTCTCAGGATTGCTGCAGCTATTCGGGGTCTTTTTTTATTCCAGATGAATTTTTGGAGAGTTCGTTCTAGATCTGTGAAATATGCCGTTGGTATTTTAATGGGAAGTGCGTTGAATTTATAAATTGTTTTGGGTAGTATGGACATTTTAATGATGTTGATTCTACCAATCCATGAACACGGTATGTTCTTCAATCTGATTATGTCTTCCTCTATCTCTTTTTTCAACGTCCTATAGTTTTCTGAGTAGAGGTATTTTACCTCTTTAGTTAAGTTTATTCCTAGGTAGCTTAATTTTTTTGGTGCGATGGTAAATGGGATTGTTTTTATAATCTCTCTTTCTGAAAGTTCACTATTGGTGTATAGAAATGCCTCAGATTTCTTGGGGTTAATTTTGTATCCTGCTACATTGCCAAATTCATGTATTAAGTCTAGTAGTTTTTTGACAGAGTCTCTAGGGTTTTGTATGTATAATATCATGTCGTCTGCAAATAAGGACAGTTTTACTTCCTCTTTTCCAATTTGGATGCCTTTTATTTCTTCTTCTTGTCTGATCGCAATGGCTAGTACTTCCAGTACTATGTTGAACAGGAGTGGTGAGAGGGGGCATCCCTGTCTTGTTCCTGTTCTTAGGGGAAATGTTGTTAGTTTTTGTCCATTGAGTATGATGTTGGCTGTGGGCCTGTCATATATGGCTTTTATTATGTTGAGGTATGATCCTTCTACTCCTGCCTTGCTGAGAGTTTTTATCAAAAATGGGTGTTGGATTTTGTCAAATGCTTTTTCTGCATCAATTGATATGACTATGTGGTTTTTTTCTTTCAGTTTGTTTATGTGATGTATCACGTTTATTGATTTGCGGATATTGTACCATCCTTGCATCCCTGGGATAAATCCTACTTGGTCATGGTGTATGATCTTTCTGAGGTACTGCTGGATATGATTACCTAAGATTTTGTTGAGGATTTTGGCATCTATGTTCATGAGGGATATTGGCTTGTAATTCTCTTTCATTGTGTTGTCTTTACCTGGTTTTGGTATTAGGGTGATGCTGGCTTCATAGAATGAGCTTGGAAGTGTTCCTTCCTCTTGAATTTTTTGGAATAGTCTGAGGAGGATAGGTTTTAGTTCTTCCTTGAATGTTTGGTACCCCCCATCCCCCCCGCGTGAAACCGTCTGGTCCTGGCCTTTTGTTTGCTGGAAGCTTTTTGATGACTGCTTCAATTTCTTCCATAGTTATTGGCCTGTTGAGATTTTTAGATTCTTCCTGATTGAGTGTTGGAATGTTATATTTTTCTAGGAATTTGTCCATTTCCTCCAGGTTGTCTAGTTTGTTGGAGTAGAGCTGTCCATAGTATTTTTTAACAATCATTTGTATTTCTGTGGGGTCTGTTGTTATTTTGCCTCTATCATTTCTGATTTTGTTTATTTGGGTCCTCTCTCTTTGCTTCTTGGTGAGCCTGGCTAGAGGTTTGTCAATCTTGTTTATCCTTTCAAAGAACCAGCTCTTGGTTTCACTGATTTTCTATATTGTTTTTTGGGTCTCTATGTCATTTATTTCTGCTCTGATCTTTATTATCTCCTTCCTTCTGCTCACTCTGGGGTTTTCTTGTTGCTCTCTTTCTAATTCTTTGAGTTGAAGAGTTAGATGATTTACTACCATTTTTTCTTGTTTTTTTTTTTAGATAGGCCGGTAGAGCTATAAACTTCCCTCTCAGGACTGCTTTCATTGCGTCCCATAGGTTTTGGATTGTTGTGTTTTCATTGTCATTAGCTTCCAGGACATTTTTAATTTCTTCTTTGATCTCATTGGTAACCCAATCAATATTTAATAACATGCTATTCAGCTTCCAAGTGTTTGAGTATTTTAGGTTATTTTTATTGTAGTTTATTTCTAATATTATGCCATCGTGGTCTGAGAAGATGCTTGGTATGATTTCAATCTTCTTGAATTTGGGGAGACTTTGTTTGTGACCCAATATGTGGTCTATTTTTGAATCTGTCCCATGAGCACTTGAGTAGAATGTATATTCCGTGGCTTTGGGGTGAAGTGTTCTGAAGATGTCAATTAAGTCCATCTGATCTAGTGAGTCATTTAGGATTGCTGTTTCTTTGCTGATTGTTTGTCTAGAGGATTTATCCAGTGATATCAGTGGTGTATTAAAGTCCCCTACTATGATTGTATTGTTGTCAATCTCTCCTTTGATATCTTCCAGGAGTTTTTTTATGTATTTGGGTGCTCCTGCATTGGGTGCATATATGTTTACCAGGGTTATATCTTCTTGTTGTATTGATCTCTTTAGTATTATGAAGTGGCCTTCCTTATCTCTTGTTATGGCCTTCACTTTGAGGTCTATTTTGTCCACTATAAGTATTGCTACCCCAGCTATCTTTTCCTTTCCATTTGCCTGAAAGATATTTTTCCATCCCTTCACTTTCAATCTGTATGAGTCCCTTCTAATGAGGTGGGTCTCTTGTAGACAGCAAATGTATGGGTCATGTTTTTTTATCCATTCAGCTACTCTATGTCTTTTGGTTGGAGCATTTAGTCCGTTTACGTTTAAAGTTATTATTGAAAGGTACTTGTTTATAGCCATTTCTTTTTTTGTGTGGCTGTTTTCTTTCTGAGCTTTTTATTTCTTCTTTTTATACCAGTCCCTTTAGCATTTCTTGCATTGCTGGCTTGGTGGTGATAAACTCCCTTAGCCTTTTTCTGTCTGTGAAGCTGCTTATTTCCCCTTTAATTTTGAATGATAGCCTTGCTGGATAGAGTATCCTTGGATTCAATCCTTTGCTTTGCATCACTTTGTAAATTTCCATTCATTCTTTTCTGGCCTGATGTGTTTCTGTTGAGAAATTATTTGATAATCTAATGGGAGATCCCTCATATGTAACTTTCCGTCTCTCTCTTGCAGCCTGTAAGATTCTCTCTTTGTCCTGAACATTTGCCATGGTAATTATGATGTGTCTTGGTGTGGGTCTTTTCGGGTTCACCTTGTTTGGGACTCTCTGGGCTTGTGTGACTTTTTTCTTCCCCACCTCAGGGAAGTTTTCTGATATTATTTCTTCGAGTAGGTTTTCTAATCCTTGTTCCTCTTTCTGTTGTTCTGGCACCCCTATTATTCGTATGTTGTTTCGTTTCATGTTGTCCCAAAGCTCCCTTAGGCTCTCCTCCTGTCTTTTAATTTTTTTCTCCAGTTGCAGTACAGTTTGGGTGTGTTTTGCTTCCTTGTCTTCTAATTCACTAATTCGGTCCTCCGCTTCTCCTAGTCTACTGTTGATACTTTCAATGGTGTTTTTTATTGCAGCTATATCACTCTTCATTTCTTCTTGGTTCTTACATAATTTATTGATTTTTTCATTTGTTCTTGCTTCTTGCATACGTTATTGATTTTTTCATCTGTTTCTTCTTGCTTCTTGCATAGGTAGTTGATTTTTTATCTGTTTCTTCTTGCTTCTTGCATAAGTTGTTGATTTTTTCCTCCATCTGGTTTATGCACTCTAGGAACCTTATTCTGAATTCTTTTTCTGTCATGTTGCATGCCTCTGTATCACTTAGCTGCTTTTCTGGCAAGTCCTCCTTTTCTTTCCTTCCGGGGTTTCTTTGTCTACCCATGTTTGATCACACTGACATATCTGGACGTTGAGTCGTTCAGTGGCTGCTCCCTGAGTGGCAGTGGATCCTTGGGCTGTGGTTGCTCCTCGGGTGGTTGTGGTAGCAGCTGCTCCTCAGTTGGCAGCAGCTCCTCTGGTGGGTGCTGTTCAGAGCTGTGGTGGCTCTTCTGGCTGGTGGGGGGAGGCTTCACGTACAGCTGCTTTTCCTCAGACAGAGGGTGTGTTGCTCAGGAGGCTGCTGTTGCTTGGATCTGCTGCGTTGATTTAAAGGCACAAAATACAACACAACAAGGCACCACATACCAGGCACTGAAAACAAATATATTCACGATATTAATAACCCCAAATAAAGGTGACCACCCAAATTAAGAGAATTAGGGGATAAGGAAGAAAGAAGAGAAAAAAGAAAAGAAAAGTAGGGGGGGGGGAGAGTGCAACAATGAAATTGGAAAAAAGGAGGGGGGGAGAAAAAAGAGAGAAAAAAAAGAGCAGAAAGAGAATGAAGTAGAAGAGGGGAAGAGACTATTTATATGAGGAGAAAACTCCGATAGAACCGCCACTAATCCCAACAAATTCCAGCAACAGCTCCCTGGAGATGAATGCAAACTAGAAACAACCAATAATATCAAGAGAGGCAAGGGAAAACAGAAGCACAAAAATAACCGGAGGGGGGGGGGCGGGGAGGGGAAAATCCAGCAGGAAAAAAAAAAAGCAAAACAACCTCACAACCAGTCCTAAAACACACACACACACACACACACACACACACACACACACACACACACACATAAAAAAATATACTCAACAATCAGGCAAACAGCAACAAAACAATAGAAAGATAAAAGAAGAGAAAAAAAATTTTGGATCATGAAGAAAGATAAGGGATATGTATATAAGGATTTAGAGCAGTGGATTGGAAATAGGATATATAAGTAGGGTGAAATTTTGACAGGAGGTAAACAGAAGGAATAGGGAAAATCTAAAGCAGGAATAGGGTAAGAGAAACAGGACAACAAAAGGGGAAAAGTGAGGGAGAGTGTTTTAGCATAGAGGTAAAATTGAGGTAGGGAAAATTGATGCTAAAGGAACGATGAAAATAGAATGGAGAACACTAATCCCAAAATAAAATAAAGAGAAAATAAAATGGCACTTTAAAAAATGGTAAAATGGTAGCAGTAATAATACTGGTTAAAAATAAAAATGTACAGTAATAGATACAGAGGCAGAGCTGCCTCGAACAGAGTGTCAAAATGCAGCGGGAAGGCCGGGGAAAGTTGGGGGGGGCAGGAGGGAGGGGTATAAGAGATCAACCGAAAGACTTGTATGCATGCATATTTGTATAACCAATGGACATGGGACGCTGGGGGGTGGGGGAGGCCAGGGGATAGTCAAGAGCAGGGGGGAAAAAAAAGACACATATGTAATACCCTTTGTAATACTTTAAGCAATAAAAAAATAAAATAAAAATGTAGTAATTAAAAGGGTAAAATCAGGTGATGGAAAAAGAAGAAGAAGAAGAAGAAAAAAATATTGGTTTCTTAGTTAAAAGGTGAAAAAAGAAAAAAAAATTGCAGTAGTGAAGGTCCTTCAGTTCTTCTACTCGTCAGTCTGGCTCACCTTAGTCCTGCCAGGTATTCAGGAGAGTGTTGAATTTCCCTGCGATACACTGTTCCTCCGTGTTGTAAACCACAGTCCTGATTTTAAAGCAGGCTGTATTTGTGTCCCAGACTGCCTTAACTTGTGTTTAGCTAAGAGTCAGTTTGTGGCTTAGCCTCTGGGTGGCAGTGTTTTTGGGTTGGCCTCCGAGGCTATACGGCTTCTCTATGCAGTAGCAAGGGTTTATTTTCTCTATTGCATTTAAAACTGGTTTGGGGAGGTCAACTGCCCAGAGCTGGTTCTTTAATCGTTACCCTGCTCTGTGTTGTTGATGGGACTGAAAGTCCCTCTCTAGGCCAGACCCTGTTAACTCCCAGGGACTAATCAGATTATTTTAATCCTTCATCTTATTCAGGGTGGAATCTGGGTGTGGCTGTGCTCCTTGCCTGGGGGCTAGGTGGAGGAGTCCCATCCTTCGGAGAGAATGGCTGCCCTGATCCTGGGCCCAGAGGTGTCTCAGCACTCAATTTGCTGCCACCTCTCCCGGCCCCCCCTCTCTCAGCCTCTCCCCAGATTCCACTCGTCTGCACCTTTTCCCTCTCTTCAGCACAGGTGAGTGTCTGTATCCGAAATGTCTTATGAACAGGATTCAGTGAAAACAAACAAACAAACAAACAAACAAACAAACGCCGGCCGCGGAAACAGGGAAGGCTGAGTTTCTGTAAGCTCTTCTCTTACCGGCACTGCATGCTCTGGTCAGCTCTTCAGGCTGCCCCCTCTAGGCTCAGTCCTCCGTGATCACAGAACCCAGATCTCAAATTCCCCGGCACCAGGAATCCCGCGGTTCTCCTTTCCCCAGTCAGGGGCTGTGCATGTCCCAAGGGACGTGGCTGTCTGCCATGCAGTCTCCCTCCAACCCTCTGGGCTTAGAGGTCTGGCAAACTTTCCTGCCCAGATCCCTGTGGTTTTTTTTACCTTTCCACGGGAGTTCTGCCCTTCCCGGCTGCAAACCTTCTCACCAGCTGAGTAATTTCGCCAATTCCGGGTGGGTGTTAATGGTTTCAGCTGCTCACTCCATTTGCTCTGGGACACGACCTGGGACGTGTCTGCCTATATCGCCGCCATTTTGTCTCAGTCTCTCTCTTCTTCTTATAAGAACGGGAGTCATGTTGTCAAGGGCAGGGGGAAAAAAAAAGGAGACATATGTAATACTCTTTGTAATACTTTAAGCAATAATAATAATAAAAAAGAACGGGAGTCATATTTGATTCAGTTATGGTCTTTTGATACAGGGGAGTGCCACAAAGCTATTAAAGAATGAGAGAGTGTTGAAGTGGCCGATCGTCTGCAAAATATGGTGAAGTTTAAAAGCTAGTGAGAAAATGGTGTGTCCAGTGATAGTTCATTTCTGTGTAAGTATATATGTATCTACAATATACATAGATAGTTCAAAAAAAAAAAAGAACTGTAGGCACATACAACTGTTGTAATTAACCCTGGGAAACTGGAGTGGGCCCTCACCTAATCTATAGATTTATAGTGTGTTTAACATTTTTAACAGAGTTTTGTCTTTTTTCACTCATATATAAAAAGTTGTATGATGAAGGCTGGTGTCCCATTACCCAGCTTTAATAATCATCAGCCGATGACAGTCTCCTCCAGGCACACCCATCGCCCTGTCCCCTCCCATATTATATGGAAGCACATCTCCAGCTCATGTCATTTCTTTCATAAATACTTCAGCCATGTCTCTGAAAGATAAGGACTTTTTTTCTAAAGTAGCCACAATACTATTATCACACCTAAAAAAATAGTTCTTTAATATTATCAAACTCCAGTAAATAATTTTTAGTTATAAGAGCATTAATTATTTTTTGTAATAATAAAAAAAAAAAGAAGAAGAAGTGTCAATGAGAGGGTAGATTGGTACAGCTTTCCTGGAGGTTGGTTTAGCGATGCTTCTCAAAGGCCTGAACCATGTGCTCATCTTTGGCTCAGCAAACCCAGCCCATGAATTTGCTCTAAGAGAACAAAATGAAAGAGTCGCACGGACACCTCGTCCCCAGGGTGTGCAGTGCCTGTTCCAGAGAAGTTGCTTGAAAAATATTTGTTGAATCTGAAGTTGAGATTCTCTGCAGGTTTGCTTGTAAAAGAAAAACCAAAGCAACAGAAATGTATGGCATTCGGATACTGGCTAAATGAAGGCAGGTCCATAAAATAGAATATGGTTCTGGCCTTTAAAATTGGTTTGTAATGACACATGTAGACACTCCCCTCCCCGAGAGTGTGGCGTGGACTTCATGATTGGTGTCCAAAGAATATAGAACAAAAGGGTGGGAAATGGTACCTTTACGAGGGTGAGACCCAGCACATGCTCCCTACCTTAACATCAGGAGTGACAAAGCATGTGGCTACCAGGCACCCCTCGATATAATGCAGTGAGAAGGACACCTCACCTCTGTGGTCTTCCCCGTAAACCGTAATAGACCAGAGGAGCTGAAGGAAACAAGTCAGGCGGAATGCATGTGGGATCTGAATGCAATCCTGGAACAGGAAAAGAGCATTTGTGGAAGAACTGGCAAAGCCCTAAATAAAGGAAAAATCTGTGTGTGGTCTCATATAGTTTTTGCTGAATTAACTCACTGTTTTGTAAAAAGTTATTGACAAGGTATGTGTATATACATGACTAGATCAGCATACATGAACATATACATGCACATGCAGGAAAACAGCAGTCTGGAAACATACACTTCCGGGCTTGGGCTCAGAAGCCTCCAGGGGTAGCCGGAGAGAGCGGCAGTGACTGGGGAGCTGGAGTGTTCATGGTCCTTCTAAGATGGGCAGCAGCTGTGTGGCCCCAGCCAGTTGCTGGCCTATAGCTCTTGAACCCTGTCCTGACAGATCTCTTTTTCCAAAACAAACTAAAAATCCTGGTGGTTACACAAATTTCCAGGGCTCACTCAGCTGGGGAAGGAGGGCCTCCGGGTCACGTGGCCAAAGAAAAGCAGGCTGGGGCTGAAAGAGGTCGGCAACACCGGCCACCAGCTGGATTCAGCCCGCCGGGCCCCGCCGCCAGTGTCGGGGCCTGAGGGAGGGCCACTGGCCAGGTGGGGGGAGCCAGGGTGGGCAGTGGGGTTTGCTTGGACCCTGAATGCCTGGGTTCTGACCTCTGGTTCCCTAGATCACTGTGAGGGGCTGCGTGTGTGTGTGTGTGTGTGTGTGTGTGTGTGTGTGTGTGTGTGATGGATATAGCATTCCTTTGGGTTCTATGTCTGTGCATGTCCAGGTGGGTTCTGACTGTCTTCCAGGGCATATATAGGTGTGACTATATTATGTGTCTACATGTGTACTGGCATGTTTACCTATGTGTCTGTGACTGAATGCACGTATGTGTGAGTTGTACAGATGCATCCACCTGTGTGTCTGTTGCATTGTGTTTGCTTGCATGCCCATTGTCCGGACAGGTGTTGTAGTTGTGTCCATGCCTCTGTGTGAGCCTCTGTCAGTGTCTGTAGCTGTGTGTGTGTGTCTGAGTGTGTGTTTGTGTGAATGTGTGTGTGTGAGTATTGGGTGCTGGAGGTCAGGGTCAGGGTTTAAGTCACTCACAGTTAGCACCGGCTTCTTGACTCCTTGTGCTGGTGCCTGTAAGTCCTTATAAGAAGCATGTGGGTCCCAGCTGCCTTGCCAGCTTTCAAGCTGGAACCACAGAGCGAGGAAGGCAGGAGTGGGCTGTACCCGGAATCCACTCCTGGTGACACGCAAATCACAACTGCCAGCCTGCCCTGGCCTACTCCTGGGCCCCATGACCTTGCCGGCCAGGAGTCTTTTGATCCAGAACACGGCTCCACATCACGTCACCACTTCATCAGCTCCCACTAACTACACGAAGGCCATTTGTTTATAACCCGGCCTGATTCGACCCGTCCCCAAACAAGCTTCGGGTACAGGAAGCCTGTCTCGTCGCCGTTCCTGTGATGTAACTGGGGACGGCGGGGAAGGTATGGGGAATCGGGAGATGGGTAAAAGGGCCAGAGGGGCCCTTGGATAACCTCTGGTTCAGTCCCCTCTCTTACAGATGAGGACACTGAGCCCAGAGAGAGCAAGATCCTGACCTGAGGCCACAGGGAATCCTGGAAAAACTAGCACTTCCTACAGAGAGCTGGGTAACCCCAGAGTTCATGGTCACAGGTGTTAGCCACTCAGTCACTCCACAGACGTGTGCTGAGCTTCTAGTGCTAAGCCCAGGGATTCTGGATGAGTCAGGCACAGCCCCGACTCCCATGGAGCTTATACTCTATTCAGAGAGACAGACACTAAACAAAGGAACAAGACCATGTCAGGCCGTGCTGAGGGTTTGGAAATACAAGCACACCCTGTGACACAGGAGCACCGCTCTGTCTAACACGGCAGCCACTAGCCGCTTAAGTTTCAGGGAAGTGAAACGGAAGTGTCTCCATCTCATAGCCGCATTGCAGGTGCTCACTGGGCTCACGTGGGACTGGCAGGTGCGGTGCTGGCAGCACCGAGCCTGTGTCATTATCTCCAAAAGCCGCCTGGCAGCGCTGGCCTGGAGAGCGACTGGGAGGAGGGGTGTGGGACGCCATGCTGGTGACACCCGTGCTGTCCTGAGGAGAGGGAACCGGGGTCACGGTGCTGGACCGGAGGGAGCAGTGGTGCAGAGTCTGTGAGTAGGACCGAGCACGGGGTGCTTAGGGGACAAAGGGAAAGAGTGAGGGGAGAGGAGAGCGCGATGGGGGCTGGGGGTCAGCGAGGGCCTCTGGGGCCTTGGGAAGAGTTTCTGCTTTAAGGGCATCAGCAAGCCATAGGGGGTCAATCAGGGGCGACAAGCTTTGTAAAATATATGAAGATGGATTCATGGGGGACAGGAGTGGAAGGAGGGAGACCTAATGAGAATGCCACCGCGTCAGAGAAGCAGTTGACTGTGATTAAGGCGATGAGGGGAGAGGGAGAGGGCCACCGATCATATCCAAACCTCAGGGACCTGGGTCAAGCCATCCCTGAAGCTGATTTCACTTGGTCCCCAAGCCTCCTCCTTCTTTCCTCTTGGTTACTGGGCACGGGCTTAGCCACCCAGCCGTGGCCCCTCCTCCCACAGCTGCCTGGACACCCGCAGGCCCTGTAAGGAGCGACCACTCAGACGGTCCCCGGCTTCTCCAGGTGCCCTGGGTCCAGTTCCTTTTCCAGAGCTTGGCCCCTCTCACTGCATCCCCGGGACTGATAAGCTAGGCCCATCTAGTTGTCTTGGGTTGGTGGGAAGATGCGTCAAGTCCTTTGGTGTTTTATTAGCTTTCCCCACCACGAGGACCATCTCCGAGCTGGCGAGCAGGAGACAGGAAGGCCCAGGTTGCACGGGGTCCAGGGGCCACGAGGAGAGAGGCTCAGGTTTCAGGAACTTCCTCTCTAAAGAGCAGGTGGCACAGCCATGCGTTACCACCTGAAGGGACCCTCCAAGGCCCTAGGAGTGGGACAGGCAGCCCACCCCGGAGGGGCTGCAGAGACCTGCCGTCTGTTCATCGGTGCCCGGGGCCTTAATTCTCTTGAGAACCTTTCCCTCGTCCTCGCTCCCAGGCCCCCGAGGAGGGCTCCCTCTTCATCCTGATCGTCTGTGTTTCTCCTGCACTAGAATGCCAGCTCCCTGGCTGCTGCTGTCTTGTTCCCTCTACACACCCGTGGCTGAAGCTGCTTGGCACATGGGAGAGGCTCTGTGAGGTTCCAGAATGAATGTGCGCCCAGGCGAGCATGTCAGGCGGCCCCACAGCTCCTGCGTGTAGGGCGGCCCCACAGCACCCTGCCGCAGCCCCTGGGGCAGGGCCTGCACTCCTGCTGGTTAGGTCCAGAAACGGAGGCCGAGAGAGTGAGGTCCCTCACCCGAGGTTGCACGGGGAGGCCTGGGGGAGAGGCTGGGCGGGGCTGCCAGCACACTCCTTTCCACAGCACAGCTCTCCATTCACCCTCAGGCTCTGCTTCCTGCCCAGCCCCCCGGACACTCCCCCACCTGGCACCCCCCTGCCTCGCCTCTGGGGTGACTGCTCCTCGCTCAGGAGCACTTGCCTGTGGTGCGCCATGGTGGCCCAGAGCCCAGGGCCACCGGGAATGAAGGGCAGGTGAAGGCTTGCCCTCTGTGGCCTCAGCCTGGCCTGCTCATGGACCGCACCCTGGGCGTTTGGTGGCTCCACTGCCCTCCCGGGTGCACTCGGCCCCGCCCGCCCGGGGCCTACCTCAGCTGGCAGGACCAGCCGCCTCCCTGCAGATGCAGCTCATTGTCAGCAACCTGCCCAGGTTCTTTCCTGAGCAGCCCCGCCCGAGCGAGCCCCTCCCACTGAGGGTGGCTGGAGAGGTGCTGGAGGAAGGCGCTGCCTCCCTGCAATGGTCTGACAGCTCCAGAACCAAGGACCAGAGTCCCCCTCACTGTCAGATTCCAAACACACGGACTTGTGGCTTTTAAAACGAGGGAGTGAACAGAATACATGCTATGAAAATACCATCTGTAGTACCTACCCAGGCCCTGACGCTCCCGGCACTGACTCATCTAACCCTCACACTCTGACGGAAGCGTGGCCATCAGCCATTTCAGACGGAGAACCTGAGGCCTGGGCGACTGGCCATGCTCCCAGAACTAGGGAGTGGGGGAGCAGGCCTCACTCCCAGCGTCACCCAGACCCTCCTTGCTCTTAAACCAGTGCATCCAACAGCTCTCAGCGACGTGGAGGACCCAGACATCGCGCCGGAACCCACGCAGGGCCCAGAGGTCCTCCTGACTGTGGGTGGATCACCTCCCCTGACGAGGCCCCCGTTTTCTCATCTCAGAGGGACAGGGTCACCATGCCCCCGCAATGCCCCAGCGGCCGGTGGTTGTGACGTGAACCAGTGCCGGACGCACACTGTACCGGCCGCCCTCAGAGCAGGTGTCCGGTGGTTATTAGTGTGACCCTCTTCTTGATCATGTTCCTTGCGGAAGAGACCACATCAAAGTCACCTGCCCTTCCACAGGGGCTGCGACAGAATTTGCTCAAATACCTTTTGTCGACCTCGTGACACAGTGTGCGGTGACAGCTGGATGTGCCGGCTCCAGCTGTGCCAGCGCTTTGTGCGAGGAAACTGCTCGGGAGAACCTGTTAACGCTGAACAGGCGCGCCCAGTGACAGAGCCACTGCCTTCCTGGGCGGCGCCCCCGCAGGAATGGGCGCTTGAGTCCGCCTCGAAGACATACAGAGCTGCTGAGTGGCTTTATCTGTTTCCCAGAACCGGGAGCGGGGAGTGCGATATAGTCACACCATGGTGTGTTTCCACACACTCACACTCACATTGGAAAATAAACCGCTAATAGTGCAGCCACAAGAACGAAGGTCAGAGACATGATATTGAGTGCAAGAAGCCAAACCAAAGCCTTACACAGGCTACGTGAGTCCATTCACAGAAATGCCAAGAAGAGACCAGTGAATCGCAGTCCTGTAAGCCAGACGCAGCTGCCTCTGTGGCGGAGGGCGTGGTCGGGAAGGGCACAGGCCGCCCCTATCCAGAGTGAAAACTGGGTCACACCTGGGTGAGACATTCACTCCACAAATATTTACTAAGTTCTCCGTGTGCCGTGGGCTGAGCTGGCTCTGCAGAGGGAGCAGGACAGGCCTGGCCCTTCGCTCCTGAGTGGACACTGGTCCCTGCGCTCCCTCAGCACAGCGGCACTGGGCCTGCCCGCGGCACAGCTGGTGAAGGCTCTGCGGGCCCCACGCCAGCCTTGCTGGCTGCTCCAGAAGGTCTCCCCGGCAGCAGCCCTCTGTGCCTGTCACCACTGGAGGGGCAGATGGGAGTCAGCTCCTGGGTGAACCCCAGCTTCCTGGACTCGCTGTGGGGGAGCCGGGGCGTGGCTGCCATCCCTCAGGGCCCCCGGAGGAGAGCCAGCCCTCCCCAGCCGCCTCGCCGAGACTCACATTGGCCCCCCTCTCCCATCTCCTTTCTCACTCCCCTGCTGCTGCTTCTTGGGACCATCTCCCCCACAACGACTTCTCCCCAAATCCTTGTCTCACAATCTGCTTTTAAGGAAACCCACCTGAGAGCTGCCACTGGCCACAGGGTGGGGGACCGGGACCAGGGGGAGCAGGACCAGGGGTGCGGGCCCAGCTGCCCCCAGGACGGCGATCCCCACCTTTTCCCTCTCACAGCGCACAGACTGATCACTGACCCTGCGGCACGCCAAAGCGTGTATTTTTTGCTGATCTGACAAAAAAAAGGTGTAACGTGGATTCATTCCCACCAGACGCCGTTGTGTTGGCCTTTCTTATCGGACGACCTGGGGGAAGGGGCCAACGCCCTGACTGCAGGCCAGGTCTGCGTGTTTTAAACACTCTGGCAGCACATCGTGTGCCACAGCTGCCGGCCGAGGTCACCGCTCAGGACGGCCGCCGTGGAGCTGCTCAGTTTCTGGGAGATTCTGCAGAGAGCAGGAGGCCTGGCTGCGGCCTCCGCTCGGCTCCGGCTGCCCTCCAGTTCCGAGTCCTGAGCCCGAGCCCCTCGGTGGCCACAGGCACCTGGGCAGGAGGTCCAGCTCTCAGCAGGGCCGCACACTGGTCCTGGCCCAGGAAAGGAGGCACGTGCATCGAAGGATGGAGGCAGGTCACCCAGGGCGGCCGTCCAGAGCGCCCCTCCGATGGCCTGCTGCCTTCCCCTCCCGGAGCGCCCGACACACCCCGCGCTGGCCGGACGGGGCTCTGACAGCTCGCGAGCACCGAGGCCAATGGCTTCCCGAAGGTCTCTGAGCTGCCGGCCTCCCGCTGCTCCCGTGGCCGCTGGGCTGTGGCCTTTGCAGGGCCGGGCGGACTGCCCCGGGTTCGGTGTGGGGACGCAGGGCCCAGGCCGTGCAGGTGGGATTGGACGTCTGGGTGCAGGGGCCGAGCCCTTGGGGGCCAGGGCAGGGCTGCCGCCTGGCTCCAGCCGCCGAGGGGCTCAGGTCTGTCCTGCGTGCTGGGAAGCCTCCAGCTCTGCATCAGCAGCCACAGGAAAGAGAACGGCTCCTAACGGGATGGGCCTGGCAGAGGGGACCAGCCTGGTGAGGGCACGAGGGCGGGCCTACTCAAGTGACTGGGCGTTTATAAGAGGGAGATTTGGACGCACAGGCAGAATGCACGGAGGGAAGGTCATGTGAAGAGACCCGGGGAGAAGGCGGCCGCCTGCCAGCCCAGCAGGGAGGCCCTACCAGGTCCTCCTGTCCCGGCCTCAGGAGGAGCACCTTGACTGGGCCGCCACCCAGTGAGTTCCCGACTTGTGAGCTGCAGTCTGGGGCCTTCGTTCACAGCCCTGCGAGCAACACGTCTTTACTGAGCCACACAGCTGAGCGCTGAGCAACGCAGGCCACTTCCACACAGGTTTTTTTCAATAAACATTGGACTTTGTTTTGGAGATTTGCAATAATTTGAAAAAACTCAGACACTGTGTGGCCTAGAAAAAAAATTGCGAAAAGGGCAAGTCATAAAATAACAAAATATATCTAGATACTAGTCTATTTTATTATTTGCTACCATAAAAGACACACAAATCTACTCTAAAAAGTTCAAACGTATCAATATTTCACACAAAACCGCAGACCGTCCCTGGCACCACCCACAGCCAAGAGCAGCGGGGACACGCGTGGGGCTGCGGCGGTATGTCCTCTCGAGCCTCAGCCGGCCGCTGTCCTCGCCACACGCGCTCCGTCTGCCCAGCAAACTGCGTGTTGCAGTAAGAAGTGATCTCTCCGAAGTCCTGGGCGTGGTCATTGTGCTGTGCAATGCCATGGCCGGGTATGGCACCGTGGGGCCCAGGGGGCCACTGGGGCTGCGGGGAGTGCCCCCACGAAGTAGAGGAAAGTCAGCACCTGACAAGGAAAGGCTGGCCTGCTCGCCAGGCACGGTGGGCTGACGTCTGCGGCGCTGGCTGCCTGCCGGCTCAAGGCGAATGCCTCGGCCTCGGGCCCCGGGCGGGCGGGCGGACGGACGTGCACGGAGCCGGCGCCAACGCCTGGCGCTCTCTGCAAAGCACCTTGTAACCTCATGGAAAATGCAGCCTTTATGTGGTGCCGGGTCGCTATGAGCAAGGCATACCTGTAGCTAGTAAGATTTGGGGAAAAGTGAAGTCGTTATATGACAACTTACAGCGAAAGGAAGGGGAGGAGCGGGAGCTGAAGAATACACGCCAGCGAAGGGCTGATTATCTCAGAAACAGATTTGGCTTCAAAGACGTCAGAGAGCAGGAGAAGCAGCTTCTGCCAGCCAGGAGGCAGCAGGCGGGTCCCAGCTGCCATGAAGAAAGCTGAGCAGGTTAACGGACGTGCCCTGTGGGGGGGGGGGGGGGCGCGGAGGGGGGGCGGGGAGACCCCCTCGGACATGGATGAGTCAGTAGGGCGAGCACCTGGGCTCCAGGAGGAAGGAGTCGACGAAGTCGGCTGTTTCTGCACAAGCAGTGGGTGATGGCCAGGACCGCGTGTCCACGCAGCTGCTCAGCGAGGCTGCCGGGGAGGAGGCCTGGCCCGCGGAGCCCTCTGCAGTGGCTCCCGCGCTGCTGTGCCCGAGTCAGGAAGCGCCTGGCTGGGAGGCGCCTGTGGGAGTTGTTTGGACATTGGACAAGGCCCCACCGGCCAGAACCCCACGGGGTCCACACCGAAGGCCTGGGCGTGGGGCTCGTACCCTGCACACAGTGTCTCTAGTTCAGCCCCCAGATGAGGGGTCGTAAGGATCTTTCGGGCTCATCACACGGGACTCCATGGGAGGATGAGGACTGTCCATGCCAGGAAAGAGAACCCAGCAGAGAGAACATCGTGGATGTCGGGCAGGATCACCCACTGAAGATGCCACTGTTGTTCTAGAAAAGTCTGTGGAAACCGTCAGGCCCCAAGCAGCGCGTTCCTGCTGGCGACGCTGCGTCCAGTGCTGTGCCGACTCACAGGCTCCGCGCGGAGCGGCCAGGAAGCCATCAAAGGGGAGGGGCGAAGGCTTTGAGCCGTGAGTCTCGGCGCCCTGGGTGGTGCGGGTCAGTGGGTGAGGCGTAGGCCTGTGCACAAAAGGTGCCGGTTCAATTCCTGGTCCCGGTTGTGGGCTTGATCCCTGGTAGGGGGTGTGCAGGAGGCAGCCAATCAATATTTCACTCTCATGTCAATGTTTCTCTCTCTCTCCCTTTCCCTTCAAAAATATGTTTAAATCAATAAAAAAAAATTAGAAAATAAAGCTATGGGTCTTGGAGAAACTCAAGAGCTAATAGATGCCACACCAGAGGGATTGCCAGAAGGGACTTGACGGAGGTGAGTGCTTCAGACCACTGCGGACAGTGAGGAGGGCACAGAGGGCAGAGCCGGGAAAGACCCCGACACCGGCATCCGGCAGAAGGGCGCTGCCCGCTCAAGACTCCTCTGCCATGCCCCCGCGGCACGGCCCCGAGCCTAAAGCACATGGCGAGGGAGGGTGGGCACCGCATGGGAACGTTTCTACAGAAATGAAAAGGCAAAGGAGTCAGACAGCAGCTGTGATACCTTCCCATCAAGTTACGCGGCACGTGCCTGCATCTCGCCACCTTCGCCTAAGGATGAGCATTGTGTGCAGGACCTGCACGGAAGGGGTAGAGTATTTCTACAGACACATGGCGGGTGATATTTAATACAGAATTAAGAATGTGTTAATTTTCTTACTGTTTTATAACTTTGTTTTCAAAGAATTACATTACTGTATGGTCTCTCTCTCCCCCCCCCCCCCCCCCCTTTCTGTCGTAACTGGAGAAACTTCGATCGGCCTGTCAGCACAGGGAGGTTGTTTTGAAAAGTGCCGCAGTGCTTTCAAGACAACTCTGAATGTGCCTGGCCTGTAAAGCCATAGCCATGACACTGCAGCCCTCCACCCAGTAGTGCGCAGGCTGAGACGCCACGGCAATCCTGTCGCCACGTTCGGCCACCGTGAGCAATCGCTGCTGCTGCTTCGCTAGCGACGCGTGAATCGCTAACGCCTCTAATAAATGCGCGTCCCTCCTCACTTTATCTTTTCATTTTTGATGTCTAATATTATAACATCTACAGTGCTTTGAGTCATATAAGACATTATATTGATGTAGGCACTGATGAGAAACTATTCATCTTGCAATAGTATCAATAAATACAGTGTAATACTGTAAATGTATTTTATGTTTCTTATGATTTTCTTAACATTTTCTTCTCTCTAGCTTACTTTATTGTAAGAATACAGCATATAATACATATAACATATAAAATACGTGTTAATTGATTGTTTATGTTACTGGGAGGCCGCCCAATCAATGTTAGGCTCGTTAAGTTTTAGGGGGATCAAAAGTTACACTTGGATTTTTGTTTGTTTGTTTGTTTTTGTTTGTTTGGGGTCTTTTCTTCTCTCCCTCTCAGAGTTCTCACCAACACTTGGATTTTTTATTGCACCGGCAGGGGTGGGGTGCATGTAGGTACATGTGTTATTCTAGCATCAGTTCGCGCATCACAAAAATCACTCATTTAAAGTGTACAGTGCAGTGCTTTTTATTCTGTTCATGGAGCTGAGCTGTGTGGCTGACACCGTGGTCTAGACGTGGAGAGGGGGTCCTTCTCTGCGGCAGGAAGCCCTGTGCCGTCACACAGTCGGCCGCCTCCTCCTCCCCCGCCTCCTCCTCCCCCGCCACTGGCACCGAAGAGCCTGCTTCCTCTCCCCATCGCCTGGCCTGGCCTGGACGTCTCATCTACATGGATCACAGCATGTGGGCTTTGCCACCGGCTTCTTTCACTTCGCAGAATGTGTTCAAAGTTCACCCAGGTTGTAGCATGTATTGGTATTTCGTTCCTTTTTAAGGCTGAACACATATCCCACTGCGTGGCTATACCACATGTTATCCATCCACTCATCTGTTGATGTGTAATTTAATTTTGTTTTAGAAAGAGGATCTGACGTATAACCAAATGTTCACATTGATTAAATCAGAGTCCTGAGAACATGGGTATTTGCTATGTTTCTTTATATTTTTCTGGATGTTTGAGAGGTTTCATCATTTTTAATGCTAATAAATATATTTTTATTTTATTTTTAATATTTTTAAAATACATACTAGAGAATGAGTCTCCTGCCATTGAAGAAAGAAAATAGTTGTTGACATACTAAAGGGGGAAATGGGTCTAATATTAAGGAACAAGAAAAAGGATTCCAGAACCTTCTTTCCCAGTGCGCTATGGCTCTGACCAGTGCAGGGACAGCGTGGACACGCGCCTGGAGGACAGAGGTCACACCCTGTGGCCGTGACCGGGGCAGGGACAGAGTGGACACGCGCCTGGAGGACAGAAGTCACACCCTGTGCCCGTGACCGGGACAGGGACAGCATGGACACGCGCCTAGAGGACAGAGGTCACACCCTGTGCTTGTGACCGGTGCAGGGACAGCGTGGACACGCTCCTGGAGGACAGAGGTCACACCCTGTGCCCGTGACCGGGACAGGGACAGCATGGACACGCGCCTGGAGGACAGAGGTCACACCCTGTGCCCGTGACCGGTGCAGGGACAGCGTGGACACGCTCCTGGAGGACAGAGGTCACACCCTGTGCCCGTGACCGGGACAGGGACAGCATGGACACGCGCCTAGAGGACAGAGGTCACACCCTGTGCCCGTGACCGGGACAGGGACAGCATGGACACGCGCCTGGAGGACAGAGGTCACACCCTGTGCCCGTGACCGGGACAGGGACAGCATGGACACGCGCCTGGAGGACAGAGGTCACACCCTGTGGCCGTGACCGGGACAGGGACAGCATGGACATGCGCCTGGAGGACAGAGGTCACACCCTGTGCCCGTGACCGGTGCAGGGACAGCGTAGACATGCGCCTGGAGGACAGAGGTCACACCCTGTGGCCGTGACCGGTGCAGGGACAGCGTGGACACGCGCCCGGAGGACAGAGGTCACACCTGCGGTGCTCTCAGCTGCCTTCCTGGCAGGGCCGCGCTCGCCTGGGGTGGAAGGGGCTCCTCCCGAGAGAGGGAAAGAAGCCAGCTCTGCTCCTGTGGCCCAGCCGCCAGTCCCCGCCCCTCCCTACCTGAGAGCTCCCTCCAGCCAGACTGTGGGAGCCCCCCTCATGTGCTGATGGGGCGCCCCCTGCCTCTGCCAACACCAGGGCTTCCACTAGAGGACAGCTGGGTGGCGTGGCCCTTGTGAAGGTCTCAGAGGTCAAACTCATGGGGCCCCAGGCCTGGTCTGACTCATCACCGCTGCTCATGGACACCGGCACCGGCTTTATGTCTACTTCATCCTCCCAGCAGCTCCGAGGAGGACCCCAACCCCTGTTCGAAAGGTGGGCCCAGGGGCCAACGCTCTGGCCAGAGGTCCATGCTGGGGAAGGCACGGCTGGGACTCAGATTTATTCTCTACCCCACACCCTCCTTGTTAACTCACATCCCCAGCAGTAGATCAAAGGTCCTGGGACTCCCCAACTTAGCTGATCATGGGGTCCCAGTTCCCCTAACCTCTGGGGGCAGCCTCCAGGGCCCATCGTGGGCAGTGCCCCTGTGCCTCCCAGACCTGCTGGCTGATGGCAGCTTTTCCTGGGTGCTGGCAGCAGCAGTGAGACCAAGCTGTCTGTGTTTTCCTGAGCCCTGAAGTTCATAGCAGGAAAATCTACATTTCTTTTCACCCAAGGGGATGCCCTAACTGGCAACAATTGTGCCATGAGGGTGCCACGTAGGTGTGGTGGCCGATATGTCACCTGGGTCTAGCAGAGAGGAGCTCAGCCCCCCTGGGGATTGGAAGTGAAGGGCAAGGAAGGCCTCGCCCCGCCCCCGCTGGCTGAGCCCGGGAGGGACACCCGCAGGCCGGTCCTTCAGGGAAAGCCCAGGAACGGTTCCCGACTGAGCTTCAGAGGAAGCTGGGCTGGACTGGGAGGGGGCAGACAGGGCTGGGACGGGGCAGACAGGGCTGGGAGGGGGCAGACAGGGCTGGGAGGGGGGCAGACAGGGCTGAGACGGGGCAGACAGGGCTGGGAGGGGGCAGACAGGGCTGGGAGGGGGGCAGACAGGGCTGGGAGGGGGCAGACAGGGCTGGGAGGGGGGCAGACAGGGCTGGGAGGGGGGCAGACAGGGCTGGGAGGGGGCAGACAGGGCTGGGAGGGGGGCAGACAGGGCTGGGAGGGGGCAGACAGGGCTGGGAGGGGGGCAGACAGGGCTGGGAGGGGGCAGACAGGGCTGGGAGGGGGCAGACAGGGCTGGGAGGGGGGCAGACAGGGCTGGGACGGGGCAGACAGGGCTGGGAGGGGGCAGACAGGGCTGGGAGGGGGGCAGACAGGGCTGGGAGGGGGGCAGACAGGGCTGGGAGGGGGCAGACAGGGCTGGGAGGGGGGCAGACAGGGCTGGGAGGGGGGCAGACAGGGCTGGGACGGGGCAGACAGGGCTGGGAGGGGGCAGACAGGGCTGGGAGGGGGGCAGACAGGGCTGGGAGGGGGCAGACAGGGCTGGGAGGGGGCAGACAGGGCTGGGAGGGGGGCAGACAGGGCTGGGACGGGGCAGACAGGGCTGGGAGGGGGCAGACAGGGCTGGGAGGGGGGCAGACAGGGCTGGGAGGGGGGCAGACAGGGCTGGGAGGGGGGCAGACAGGGCTGGGACGGGGCAGACAGGGCTGGGAGGGGGCAGACAGGGCTGGGAGGGGGGCAGACAGGGCTGGGAGGGGGGCAGACAGGGCTGGGACGGGGCAGACAGGGCTGGGAGGGGGCAGACAGGGCTGGGAGGGGGGCAGACAGGGCTGGGAGGGGGGCAGACAGGGCTGGGACGGGGCAGACAGGGCTGGGAGGGGGCAGACAGGGCTGGGACGGGGCAGACAGGGCTGGGAGGGGGCAGACATGTCCTCCCCCAGGACTGGCTTCTTTCCTTGAAACCTTGCAATGAGACTGCCTCCCTGCTGGGCCGGGCCCTGGGGGCGCCGCTGACATGCTGGCCCTGGCTCCTGTGGCCCACATGCTGGGCCCCCGGGGCCCCGCCCACCACCTGCGTCCCAGGAATGTGGACATCTGGCCGCCCACAGTCATCAGCTCAGCCGTCGCAGGGTGGCTGGATAAAGGGCATGGGCCATGCTAGGACTCCTGGGATTCTGGGAATTTTCTCGGCCCCCAATCCAACCCGAAATTGCCAGATCTCAGAGCTGGAGGGACCTTCCTCTACCTCCTCACTGAAGGGGAAACTGAGGCCCAGAGGGGACAGGGACATGTCTGAGGGCAGGACAGTTTTGTCCGTGCAAGGGCCCTGCCCCCGACGTCTCCCAAGAGAGAGTGTGCACCGGCGCCCGGCCCGGGAGGCCGGTGGCAGAGGCTGCTGGTGGTGGGTTCCGGTAGAGGCACCCAACGCAGTTGGGAGCTTGCTGGCTCACCCAGATTTGCCAGGAGGATCTCAAAGGATCACCCACCCCCTTTAGGAGGCTGGAGGCCAGGGTGTGAGGCAGGCCGCTGGCCGCCCCGGAATGAGTGTGAGGAGCAGAGGCGAGGTCAGCGCGGAGGCGGCCAGGCTGGGCAGCCACCCTGGCCTCGGGGGTGGTGCTAGGCGTGGAGCTGAGAGAGGGGACGTCCCGGCGCCTCCAGTTCTCCATGTGCCCATGCGTCGCGTGCCAGCCTAGTCCTTGGTTTGTCACCCTTGCGTGCTCTTGCCTCCTGGCCTGGGTGACGAGTGGCAAACAAAGCGAGAGCTGTGGGAGCCCAGGGAGGCCAGGCCTGGGCACCTGCTGAAACCCCAGAAACGCCAGCCACCAGGAGGTGTGGGCAAGTCCCCTCCCGGCCCGCCCCAACAGGCCAGCAGCTGCCAGGCGCCGGGTGCTGGGAAGGAGCCGCTGGGGGCACTGGCTGAGCTCACCCAGGGCCGCTGTGCCTGGGGTGCCCTTTCCTCCGTGAGCCTCAGCTCCCTCCGTGGAGACGGGCGAGGGCAGAGGTGGGCAGTGAGCGAGGCCACCCATCCGAAGCCGTGCACCCGCCTCGTGCCCACGCCCCTCCCGTCGCATGTGGTGAGAGTGGCCCCAGCCCGGCTCCGAGTCGCCCGGCACAGGAGTCTGTTGACAAACAGGCTCCCTCTGGTCACCTTCCTGCTCAACCGCCTCCCCAGGCTCCTCAGCACACCCCATGCCTGCGGCTGGCCCAGGCCTCCCGGCCGGCCTGGCCACTCCCCGCCTCCTCCTCTCCATCCCTGCTGGCCCCGCGCCGCACCCACCCGCCAGGGCAGATGTTTGCAGGCCGCCCCTCTGAGCCACCTCCCCTGCCTGTGGCCTAGGCAGGCGCCTCTGTCCTCCCCGCACTCCGGGGGGTGGGAACTCGAACTCTCGCTCCACAGCTGGCTCCCCTCTGGGCTGGATGGTCCATCAGACCAGGCGGCAGGCCCCAGCCCTGCCGTGCCCTCGGCCCCAGCCCGGCGCCCACACTAAGTGTGACATGATGACAACACATTCTGAAGTCCACCCAGGGTGCTGAGTACAGCAAGGGCTGCTCTGGAGGGCGGCACTGAAATACTGCCCTGGCCCTTCCTGCCACCTGCCCTGAGTGGGTGGGGGCTCCCCGTCTGGTTTGGCAGGATTACCGTGGACGGGCACTTAGCCTGCAGGACAGCCCTCCTGACCCCTGTAGCCGGGCTACCTGGGGAGAGGCCTGGGAGGTCTGGGCCAGCAGGTCTGGCTGAGCCTCTCCCTGGCCTTCCCTGCAGGAGCCACACCCCAACAGCAGCCGCCCGGCGCCTCCCCTGTGCAGACTCTGCCTGGTGGGGCGTGGGGGGGGGGGCAGCAGTGAGCTGCATGGGAAGAATGGGATCCCCACTTTCTGTGGCTGCCGTGGGGGGGCATGTGGTCTCTGGGAAGAGTTCTGCCCTCACTGGCATCCCCAGCCTGAGACAAGGACCTGGTGCACGTGGCTGACGTGGAAGTGACCCCCAAATGCCCACAGTGAGTGCTGGAGCTCCCTCCCTGCAGGACGCTCCCTGAGGCAGCCCTGGGCTCCCACCACCAGCCAGCTGGCCACCCTCCCAGAGGCATGGGCTGTGGGCTGTTCAGGTTGAAGGTGATGGGGTTACTTCTGTGGTTACCCCTGGGGCTCAGTGTGTCCCAGAAAAAACCCTCCCAGGGGAAGGCCTGGGCAGCTCTATGGCAGCTTCTGCTACAACCTGAGAGCCCCTTCGGAGCCGGCTGAGGAACGTGGTTTCCGCAGTGAGTCTCCCTCTTCCCTCCACTCCGCCACCGCAACACGAGCATGTGCGCTTTGGAGGGACACCCAGCTGGTCCCAGGGAAACCCAGCATAAAGGTCTGTCCCTCCGGCGCACGTGGACTGCAAGGGCCAGAGCCTTGTGCCTCAGGTCCCACCACACTGGGCTCCCCTGCCAGGCCGGTGTCCAGCGCCCCTGCACCCCGGCAGCCCTCCCAGCCCAAGGCCTGTCTTGCTTCCTTCCCGTTGCCTGGGGTGCACTTTGCCCTGTTGTTTCCATTGGGCAGGAATGGTCTCCTGACCGACAGCCCTCCACGCCAGGACACGCCCCCTGCCCCTGCCCCCTGGCCCCCTGCCCCCTTCCCCCTGGCCCTGCTCAGCAGTTAACAGGGCTGGACCTCAGACGGGGCAGCTGCTCGGTGCCAAGTGGGCTGTCTGCGCGTGGTGCCAACCGCTCAGGGGTCTTTGCTGAACAAACGGACAGGCATTCAGCAGTGACCTCTACAGGAGCCCCAGGCCACAGGCGTCCCTCACCAGGTGCAAGCATCTCCTTGGCACAGGGCTCCTCCATCCACGGAGGCGACTGGTGCCCACATCCCCGAGGTGCCCCTGGCTCTGCCCTCTGCTGTTCTAGGACATAACTATCAAGGCGATGTGCTGTCCACGTTCCCAGAGCCAGCAGCACAGAAGCTCCTGGGCCAGGCAGTGCCATCACTTCCCAAATGAAGGGCGGGAGCGTGGGCTGGACGCGAGGACAGGGCAGCGGAGGCCGCACCTGCTTGGCAGTCACCAGTCACTTGGGGCAGGGGCGGGAGACGGCCGTGAAGAAAGCAGTGCCCCTGGGGGAGGAGGGAGGAGACCCTGGGCCCTGACCTGGTGAGGAGGCATCACCTCAAGGCCCCGAAGCCACTGAAATCCACTCCGTAGGTTAAGTCAAAACCAAGCCGGGCTTGGGAGAACGCCCCTCAGCTCACAGAAGCAGAGCAAGCGAAGACCCAGGCGTCGCGAAGGCCTGCCCTGGCCATGAGATCAGTAAGAAAACTCACGTCGGCCTTCGGGACCAACGGTCCTCTGCTTCGTCCTCTAGGCACTTGGCTGAAGCCTCGGGTTTTCTCCATCTGGAAAGCCCTGCAAGCCAGTGAGAGACGTAAAGCTGCAATAGCAAACGCACAAGAACACGCACAGGCAGCCAGCCCCCGGGACAAGAAATGCGAGCGACTCTCACACTTATGGAAGTATGTTTAATCTTATTTAACATAGAAATGCAAATGGAAACTCCAGTGCAAGCCCACTTTTCACCTGTAGGGCTGGCAGTGACCCAGAGCTGCCGTCCTGCTGTGTGGGTGGGGCTGAGAGCAGGTCCCATATATGCGACTGGCCCAGCAGCTGCCGTCAGAAATGCCTGACTGCACATGCCTGCTCCACGTGGCAGCGTGCAGCTCATCACGGACACGTCGGGCAAACACAGAGTAGGGACACTGGAACACAAAGCAACTGTCTATGCTTGTTAAAAATCAAGATTATGAAAAGCAAAGAAATGCTGAGGAACTATTCCAGCAGGCAGGGCGTGGGCCTGGTGGGGTGGGAGGTGTGAGTGCGGGGCGGGTTTAAGGATGTGACTGGGACATGTGGCAAAATGGTAATAGGGACTGCGCACCAGACAGATTCAGGGCAAGTTTCTGAATTCCATCACCGTCCTGTGGCTGAGAGGGTGCCTTTGATCCCAGAGTCTTAGGAAGTCACACGGAATAGCTGGGGTGAGGGCCTGAGGTCTGCCGTCTACTCACAAATTGTTCAGAAAACCACTTTAGAAACATATATAATAGATCCTGATGTGTAGTTATAACATCACATATGACATATCTATCATGTATAATCTGTGATATAGTGTCACAAAGGGTGAGACAGAAAATGAATGTGATGCAATGTCACCATGAGTGGCTCCAGGGGAAGTGTATACAGAAGCTCTGTTTTTAGTTCTTGTGAACTTTCTGTAGGTTTGAGATTATTTCAGGATAGAAAAGGGTAAAAGAGACCTGCGCACAGAACTCAGCGGTGCACAGGCCCGTGCGGAGCGGGCTCGCCGCCCTGGGCCCCGCCGTGTGGGCTCGGGCGTCAGCCATCCTGCCCTTTGTGTAACATTCTAACATGAGCATTTTTCTGTTACAAAAACGTCTTCCAAAACTTCGTTTAACTGCTTCCTGGTAGTACTCCCAGGATTCTGTGTTTTGGAACTTGCGTATTTTCCTGCTTTTTCATCCTATAAACAATGCTGTGCCGGGCAGCCTTGTGTGCATCTCTGCTGCTCCTGGCCGGCCTCTTCCGGAAGATTCTGTGGAGGGAGGCTGGCTGCAGAGGCATCCTGCAGGCCCTGCCCAGCAGCATTCCGCATTCCAGAGAGGTCGCCCCGGGCGCGCCCACCCGCCAGCGCTGCTCTGCTCCCTGGCAAGCCTGGCATTATTACACATCCTCAAAACATCCGCCAGCCAAGATGTTCCCACGGGCCTGGCTGTTTGGTTTGATCGCAAATGGATCCATTTTTGTTGTTGTCCTGAGCATGGTCTGTTCCTCTGCCATTTCCTTGGTCTGTCCCTGTGCTCCTGGCCCGTTGGTCGTTCCTTGGGAGCGGTGGCAGGGAGAGCAGGCAGCGGGCTCCTGCTCGGACTCCGCCACCGAGGCCGCACTCTGGGTCTGCACCTGGCGGGCTGCGCCCCTCAGTCTCCGCTTCCTCTCAGGGAAAAGGTTGTTGAAGGTGGTGAGCTAATCCACACAAGGTGCTCAGGACCACGCACCACACACGCGGAGCTGAGAAAGGCCCGTGGTTGGTGCAGGAAGGAAACCGGCGCTCCCCTGCACGCTGCCCATTGCTTCCGCCCAGACCTGCAAGCTTTGCTCAGCCAAGCAGGCAGCTCCGCGAGGAGCTGGGTGAAGAGCCAAGGAATTCGGTGCTCGCTGAAGCCGGGGAAGGAATGGCCACTCTCACAGCCGTTCTCAAGCCGTAAGGGCAGCCGGCTTGGCTCCTAATCAAAACCCAAATAGAAGATTTCACAACTTCTCAGAGCTGCCGCCCAGCATCCCGGCGGGTCAGGGAGGGACGTGAGGACTGACCCAGTGCCGGCCTGCTCTCCTGGCATCTCCAGTCCCCGCAGTGCAGGCAGCAGGGACTTTCATCCCAAAGACAGCCTGCTGTCACCGCAGGCAGCTAGACACTAACCAGCCAGGAGGCAAAGGCAGCAGGACGTCGTTAAGCCGGGGCAGCAGCACCAACGCCCTCCAGCACAGGCTGGGGGCGGGGTGGCACAGGCCAGGTGCTCGACCACAGAGGCCTGTCAGTCGAGCCTGGGAAAGGACCCATTAGAAGCCTGCGCATCCGGGGGAGTTGATTGGTTCTTTGGGGAAAGCTCCTGTTCCTCCCAAGCCCGAGATGATTAACCCCGAGGAACAGGGAGAGCTCGCTGTGCTGGTGACCTGCTTGCCCTGTGCCCTCGAGCGTCCTCCTCCATAACAGCGGCCACGCGGACGCCCGGCGCGGGTCCAGGCGGGCTGGAGCCCCAGCACCGCAGTGGGTTGCCGCCGAACACGAGCTGAGCCAGCGGGAGGTGGGGGGCGGGGGGAAGGCAGGGCGGCGGGGCTGGGATGTGGCACAGGCTGGACACTGGTCCTCTTTCTGGCCCTGATTTCCGTGGCAGGACAGGCAGAGACCCCCAATATAAATTTCTATTTTCACCCAAATAAATCTCACTCCCAGGCGCATCCTCCTTGTGGGTCCCCGAAAATGCTTTTCTCATGACACCACAAGAGCCCCACTTCCACCGGCAGCGCTAGCACAGTCTGCAGGCGGGACCGCCTCAGCCAGGTGAGGCCCAGAAAGGACAAGGCCGGGCGGCTCGGACTGGGCTCGGGCCCCTTTCCCTTCCTTCTCGGTCGGTGCCCTCACTCCTGATGCCCGAGATCCCTCTGGTCTGTGTGGAGCAGTCGAACCAGCAGTGGGCACCCGAGTCGGGTCCTTGGAGAGGGTCACGCCCGCCCGACGCCTGGAGAGCGTCTCAGCCCAGCCCACGTTCCCCGGCAGCTGACCTCAGGGTGACCTTCCTGTTGGCATGGAGACCACTCCCCCCAGGCTTCACACACCTCTGCTGCCCCTTTTGGGAAACCAGCCAGCGATGCCACCCTGCAGAAGCCTTTTCCTGTGCTTGAGAAGCATGCGGAGGATGTGCGCCGCGTGGGAGAACATGTTTCTACAACACGGCTACGGACAGAGCAGGTCCCCACGCTGAGCCCCCAGCTCCCCAGAAATGACGCCACAGAGCGCCACCAGCCTCGGCACCCAGCCCGGGAAAAGCACCGCGCCCGGCCTGGCCCGGCCCCGGCGCACAGGACCGCTGGCTCCCGGCTGAGACGGAGCCGCTCTCTCAGCTGGAGGGACCGCGGACGTGGCCCGTGGGGCGCGGAGGCTAAGTCCGGGCTGCGCAGGAGGCCGGAGCGGGCAGACCTGCCCCAGAGCTCATGCGTGGGCCGGGAGGCACAGGAAGGGGTGAGGCACCCACGAGAAACACGGGCTTATGCTCCCGGAGAATGCATCTCATTCTGCAAAAGCTGGAAACAAACCTTCTTCAGTGGCGGCGGATGGAGCGTGATGTGTTCACACCGCGTGCACTCACCCCCCGCTAGCCATGTCCTCCCTCCGGCCGCACCGTCCATGAGTCCCACAAAGCTGGACAGGAGAATCCAGACGGAAACAGAGCACACCCTGCATGGTCCCATTTGGATCACGTTCAAACCAGGAAAACTCATTAACGAAGCTGGAGTCGGGGCGTGGCATGCTGGGAGGGGACGCCCCCCCCTGCCCCCCCCCCCCCCCCCCCCGTGCTGGGACGGCCTGTCCCCTCATCTGGGTGCAGCTGCAGCGGTGCACACTCCTGTACAGAGACGGGGGCTGCAGGCCTGAGTGTGGGCACTTGGCTGTGAGCTAGCCTCAGTGTGAAAGAGGAGAGGCAGGAAGGGAGGCCTGTTAGAGTCCGTAGCTGCTGAGCCTGGCGTGTCTGCTCATTCAGTCCTCCGGGAGCTCTGGGACTGGGCGCTGGGCGCTGGCACGGTCTTTGCCAGTGAAACAGCGTCCCCACCCCCAGAGCCTCTGAGGTGGGAGGTGTGGGGAGGCCCAGGACCTTGCCGTTCCAACGCTCTCACCTGTCTCTCACAGGCAGTCATGAGGCCCGGCAGGAAGGTGTGCTGAGAACCGCCAGACTGTGCGTTTTCACAGCAGATAGAGTGGGGGAGCCACAGCTGGGGCGGGAGACACCTCCAACCTGAGAGGGGTTCAGGCAAGTCCAGGGGCACACATCTTAGAAGAATAAATACCATCCGAGACGCTCACCCGGAGCTGGGGGCCGTGGAGGGAAACCAGCATGGAGGGAGCAGGTGAGGTGGGTAGCATTCAGTCCCTGTGGCCAGGGGGTGGACGGGGCATCTGGCCCTGCTGGGCGGGGGGGTTCTTTTGAGCGATGGAGTTTGAAACTAGGAGGAAGACCATGACTGGAAAATCAGGGGGGGTTACACTCTAAAGTCAGGAAGTCAAGCAAGTCACCTGTGGTCATCTACCTGTGACAACCCACACATGACCCATAAAGGGGCGAGGGAGCAGGCTCAGCACAGCAGGGTTACCTCACTGGCTGGGTGCCAGGTGACCTCAGCTGAGTGCGCTGAGCAGCCAGGCAGCCCCCCCTGTGGCCTGCAGGGGGCAGCGCCCCCTGTGGCCTGCAGTGGGCAGGCTGAGGCAGAGGGCAGCGGGCTGATGTGGGAGCCTATGGGGAGGTGGGGTGAGTAGTGATGGGAAAGTCTGCCCCTGTCGGTGGGTGAGAGATGAGCTGAGTATAAAGATGCCACCCTGACCATCTTCTCTGCAGGCCTAAGGGCCACAGGACTGCCCCACCACTGTTGTCTGTTTAGTTTAGTCTTATAGCTCTCATGCCAAGATGCCATGATCAAAAACTAGTTAAAAGTCATGCGTGGAATCAACATGTTACTCAGTAATTCCACTTCTGGATATACACTAAGTGGCCAGATTATTATGACCACCTGACGTTTGTAGGCAAATTAGCTATAACTTCTTGCTGAAGTTGCTAGGGGGCCAGATCATTATAAACATCTGAATAGCACAACATACCTAAGTATCGTTGCTGATCAAGTTCATCCTATCATGTTGATGGCGTATCCCAATAGAGGTGGCTTCTTCCAACAAGACAATGGGCCATGCCACGGTGCTTGTATTGTGCAGGAGTGGTTTCAAGAACATGAGGGAGACTTTACCTTGCTTAGGTGGCCCCCACAATCACCAGATCTCAATCCAATTGAGCATTTGTGGGATGAAGTTTAAAGAGCCATCAGGCAGCTGGTTCCACAACCATCAAATCTCACAGAACTGGACAGTGCTATTCATCAGGCATGGTGTCAGATTCCTCGCATCACTTTTCAACATCTGGTTGAGTCAATGCCAAGAAGAATCGCCACAGTATTGAAGGGAATAGGTGGCCCAATGAAGTACTGATGGGGTGGTCATAATAATCTGGCCACTCAGTATATATCCTATCTAATAATAGACAAACATGGTAATTAACCATACCTCTGCTATGCTTCCCATTGGCTAATCAGCAGGATATGCAAATTAACTGCCAACAAAGATGGCGGCCGGCAGCCAGGCAGCTGAAGCGAACATGAGGCTTGCTTGCTCCAGTGACGGAGAAAGCCAAGGTTCCCTGCCTGCCGCAGCCCAGCTCTGAACTCCAGATGCAACAATGTTGCAATTATAGAAGCTAAACAAACCCAGAAACCTGCTTTCAGCCGCCAGTGGGCTCAAAGCTTAGAGCGCCAGTGATGGCAACAGAGTTTCAATTATAGGAGCTAAATAAACCCAAATACCTGCTTTCAGCCAGCTATGGCCTCAGAGCTGGAGCGGGCTCTCAGCTCCAGTGACAGCTATAGAAGGTAAATAAATCCCAGAAAAAAAAAAAAAGAGGCTGGGAGCTTCAGTCACTCACCAGCCTAAAAACGGCCCTCAGCCCCTCACCCAGACTGGCCAGGCACCCCAGTGGGGACCCCCACCCTGAAAGGGGTGTGACCAGCTGCAAACAGCCATCAGCCTGTCATCCAGGCTGGCCAGGCACCCAAGTGGGACCCCCACCCTGATTCGGATCACCCTTCAGGGCAAACCAGCCGGCCCCCACCCGTGCACCAGGCCTCTATCCTATATAGTAAAAGGGTAATATGCAAACTGACCCTAACAACAGAAAGACTGGGAATGACTGGTCACTATGACACACAATGACCACAAGGGGGCAGACGCTCAATGCAGGAGCTGCCCTCTGGTGGTCAGTGTGCTCTCACAGCGGGGAGCTCTGCTCAGCCACAAGCCAGGCTGATGGCTGCCAGTACAGCGGTCATGGTGGGAGCCTCTCCTGCCACCTCAGCAGCGCTAAGGATGTCCGACTGCAGCTTAGGTCTGCTCACTGCTGCCCGAGGGCTGCCGGGCTGCCAGAGGGATGTTTGATTGCCAGCTTAGGCCCAATGCCCCAGGGAGCAGGCCCAAGCCAGCAAGTGGTCACCCCCGAGAGGTCCCAAACTGCGAGAGGGCACAGGCCGGACTGAGGGACCCCCTACCCCCGAGTGCACAAATTTTTGTGCACCAGGCCTCTAGTATATATATATATTCACCAAAAGAATTGAAAGCAGGGACTCAGATAGATATTTGTCCATCCATGTCCATAAGAGCATCATTCACAGTGGCCAGAAGAAAGAAACAACACAAGTGCTCCTTTTATCAGTGGGTGAGGTAGGTAAAAGGTAGTGCACACGTACAGGGGAATGTTAGTCAGCCTTAAAAGGAAGGACACGCTGGCACATGCTGCAGCATGGTGAGCCGTAAGGACATTATGCTAATGAGAGAAGCAAGGCACAGAAGGACCAACACCATGTGGTCCCACTTGCATCAGGTACGTCGAGCCCTCAGACTCCTAGAGAAAGAGTAGGCTGTGGGTCACAGGGGCTGGGGCTGGGGAGTTTGTCCAGAAAGGGAAGAGCTTCAGTTTGGGAAGATGACAAGTTCTGGAGATGAAGGTGTGATGGCAGCACAACAAATCTTATCAGTAGAAAAAGCCAGGCTGCTGTGCCGAGGGCTGCGGCTGGCGGGCTAGTCACACCTTTGACCTGCCACTGCCTGTTAGAGTCCCATCGTGGGAAAGGAAGGCGATCCGTTGCTCAGGAGGTGGCTCTATCACAGGGAAGTCCGTTTCCCCTGCACACCGCCTGGGGGGCAGCGCCGTGGCAGGCGACTGCTCCAGGCGGCCCTCTGGGGACCCAGGCTCCTCTCTGGCCCACGTGGCTCATTTGCCACCTGGGGGAAGAACAGAGGGCGGAAGGGTCCCTGTGCTGTGCAGGGAATGCTATGCCTTGTGGGTATCATCTGCCCCTGCACCCCCATAGGTGTCAGCTGCCTCCCACTCTGCTGTCGCAGCCACGGAGGTGCTGCTCCATGACCCCTCCCGAGAGGCTGCCACAGGACAGTCAGCTGAAGGCCGCCAGGTCAGGCTCCGCTCTGGGGAGCAAGGGGGGGCTGAGCTCCCTGTGCCCTCCTGCCTCCGTGGGTGGAACTTTCCGTGCTCGCTCATCCTCCCTCTTTACTAAGGCGTCCCTCACCCAGCGCTTATGTTTCTAACAATCCTGTTGCTGTCTCCCTGGAGGACCCAGCCTGACAACTTTGCTCGGGGCTGCATTCCCCAGAACAGAGCAGCCCTGACAACCTCCCAGTCACCCCCCAGCACAGACCAGCCCTGACACCTCCCAGTCACCCCCCAGCACAGACCAGCCCTGACACCTCCCAGTCACCCCCCAGCACAGACCAGCCCTGACACCTCCCAGTCACCCCCCACCACAGAGCAGCCCTGACAACCTCCTGGGGACCCCCCAGCACAGAGCAGCCCTGACACCTCCCAGTCACCCCCCACCACAGAGCAGCCCTGACAACCTCCCGGGGACCCCCCAGCACAGAGCAGCCCTGACAACCTCCCAGTCACCCCCCAGCACAGAGCAGCCCTGACACCTCCCAGTCACCCCCCACCACAGAGCAGCCCTGAGAACCTCCCAGTCACCCCCCAGCACAGAGCAGCCCTGACAACCTCCCAGTCACCCCCCAGCACAGAGCAGCTCTGACAACCTCCCAGTCACCCCCCACCACAGAGCAGCCCTGACACCTCCCAGTCACCCCCCAGCACAGAGCAGCCCTGACACCTCCCAGTCACCCCCCAGCACAGAGCAGCCCTGACACCTCCCAGTCACCCCCCAGCACAGAGCAGCCCTGACACCTCCCAGTCACCCCCCAGCACAGAGCAGCCCTGACACCTCCCAGTCACCCCCCAGCACAGAGCAGCCCTGACACCTCCCAGTCACCCCCCAGCACAGAGCAGCCCTGACACCTCCCAGTCACCCCCCACCACAGAGCAGCCCTGAGAACCTCCCAGTCACCCCCCAGCACAGAGCAGCCCTGACAACCTCCCAGTCACCCCCCAGCACAGAGCAGCCCTGACAACCTCCCAGTCACCCCCCAGCACAGAGCAGCCCTGACACCTCCCAGTCACCCCCCAGCACAGAGCAGCCCTGACACCTCCCAGTCACCCCCCAGCACAGAGCAGCCCTGACACCTCCCAGTCACCCCCCACCACAGAGCAGCCCTGAGAACCTCCCAGTCACCCCCCAGCACAGAGCAGCCCTGACAACCTCCCAGTCACCCCCCAGCACAGAGCAGCCCTGACACCTCCCAGTCACCCCCCAGCACAGAGCAGCCCTGACACCTCCCAGTCACCCCCCACCACAGAGCAGCCCTGAGAACCTCCCAGTCACCCCCCAGCACAGAGCAGCCCTGACAACCTCCCAGTCACCCCCCAGCACAGAGCAGCCCTGACAACCTCCCAGTCACCCCCCAGCACAGAGCAGCCCTGACACCTCCCAGTCACCCCCCACCACAGAGCAGCCCTGAGAACCTCCCAGTCACCCCCCAGCACAGAGCAGCCCTGACAACCTCCCAGTCACCCCCCAGCACAGAGCAGCCCTGACACCTCCCAGTCACCCCCCAGCACAGAGCAGCCCTGACAACCTCCCAGTCACCCCCCAGCACAGAGCAGCCCTGACACCTCCCAGTCACCCCCCACCACAGAGCAGCCCTGACAACCTCCCGGGGACCCCCCAGCACAGAGCAGCCCTGACAACCTCCCAGTCACCCCCCAGCACAGAGCAGCCCTGACACCTCCCAGTCACCCCCCACCACAGAGCAGCCCTGACACCTCCCAGTCACCCCCCAGCACAGAGCAGCCCTGACACCTCCCAGTCACCCCCCAGCACAGAGCAGCCCTGACACCTCCCAGTCACCCCCCAGCACAGAGCAGCCCTGACACCTCCCAGTCACCCCCCAGCACAGAGCAGCCCTGACACCTCCCAGTCACCCCCCAGCACAGAGCAGCCCTGAGAACCTCCCAGTCACCCCCCAGCACAGAGCAGCCCTGACACCTCCCAGTCACCCCCCAGCACAGAGCAACCCTGACACCTCCCAGTCACCCCCCAGCACAGAGCAACCCTGACACCTCCCAGTCACCCCCCAGCACAGAGCAGCCCTGACAACCTCCTGGGGACCCCCCAGCACAGAGCAGGCCTGACCACCTCCCGGTCACCCTGGAAGTCTAAGAGGTGTTGTATAAGCGTGTGCTGACTTGAGCAGGATGCAGAGCGGGGAACAAGCCATCTGCCGGTGCACCTGAGAGAGGGTGGGGGGTTCCCCATCACACTAGCTGGAACCCTTTGCCAATGAACACAGAGTGGAACATAGAACCAAACTGGCTCATCACAGGGGCGCCTGCAGGTGGGGTCTCCCTAGCTGCTCCGGCCACACGGGCCACCGTGGTGGGGCCCCAAGCGGCTCCGTCCCGGACACCAGGATTACCAGGTGCTGCATGGCTGTGCCCCGGAACCTGGGCCAGGGCAGAGCTGGCCTGGCGGACGCCAGCTGGGGCGGATGGAGTGGTTGACAGTGACCGTTTCCCTGCAGCAGCTCCCTCTGCGGAGACATTTCGAAGGCTGTTCGTGCCCTGGATGCCCGGCCACTGCTAGCTCCCACTCCGCCCGTCTGTCTGCAGACCCCCAGTCTGGGTGGGAGCCTCCATGGGTGCTTCCCGGGCCGCTGACCTGCGAGGCCCCCTGAGACTCGGTAACCAGCAGGGGCCAGGGGGAGCTGCAGGGCCCGTCCACAGGAACAGACAGGAAGTTTGGTCTGAGGAGACAGAACGGCGACACCAGCAGGAGCAAACATGGGGGGAAGCTATAGATCCTTCTAGATCCTTCCAGGTCACCTGGATGACCGGATGCCCCTTCTGGTAACAATGATGCCCTCACGTGCTGGCCCTGGCACCCCGCAGCCCACACCCAGGGTCAGTGAACGTTCAGAAAAAGGTGTGCAAGGCCACAGCCAGTGACAGGGCTGTTCCTGCTGCGCGGGCGCACAGGCAGAGCCGGTGGTGCCCCCCCAGCAGTTGTTCATCCCGGGGGTGAGGGGTGCCCGCCTGCGCCGCGGCCTCCAGCCAGGTAATGCAGGGCGGAGCCCACGGAGAAGGAGCCGTTCTCCCGAAGGTGCTGATGGGCAGCTGTCTGACGGGAGAGGACTAAGACTTGGGGTCAGTGGTGTTAGAGGGATGTTCAGTGAGGTTTGAATTTTTTTTACAAGAAAAATATTTATGAAGCACTTTTATACTCCCCCCCCACACACCTCCTAAACACTTTCTAAGTGGGTGGGAGCTTTGGAGGCAAGACAGGCCTGACTTTGAGCTCCAGCTCCATTGCTGTAGCTGTGACGGGAGTAGGTCACACTCTCCGTGAGCCTCGCTGTTCCTGTCTGTCACGTGGGGCAGGCTGGGCTTTCACGTTTTGCCTGCTTGGCATGCAGGCTCTGGATTTTCCCTGCAAGCCGTGCGCTGGCACCACTGGTCTGTGCTTTGCAAGGGGCCCAACATGCCCTTCAGCTCTGAGCACATGGCCAGGGCCTCGCCGGCAGGTCACTCCCAGAGCCTCAGCGTCAGCTCAAGAAAGGACATGTGGCCCCAGCTGGAAGCTCAGTTGGTTGGAGTGTCGTTCCGCACACCAAAAGGTTACAGGTTCAATTCCCTGTCAGGGCACATATCTGGGTTGTGGGTTCGATCCCCAGTTGGGGCCCATATAGGAGGCAACCAATCAATATTTCTTTCTCACATTGACATTTCATTCTCTCTCTCTCTCTCTCTCTCTCTCTCTCTCTCTCTCTCTCAAACCAACAAATATCCTTGGGTGAGGTTAACAACAGCAAAAGACCATGTGGCCACACCTGGACTCAGCAGCGCCCTCCTGTGACTCTCACTGGCAGCACAGGCAGCTCCTGGCCACGGAGCTGTGAGAGCTGGGAGCATGAGAGCCATGTGGAGACACTGCGCTCAGGAAAAAGGGGGCCAGGCACAACAAGAGGGGACAGCCACGGCCTCAGGGCCTGTGTCTGGCACCTGGTCCCTGCCTGTGTTCCCTCTGCCGTCATGGAGGTTCCCTGCAGAATTTAGTGGTGGGACCTGGACGTAGGGGAGGCAGACAGAAGGGCCGGAGCGTTAATGCCCTGAGGTGACCACCGGCCCATGAGGGACAGGAGCTGAGTGGTGTCTGCCGACTCCCTTGGGGCCAGTGTGATCTGAGGACAGGCGCCCCCGGGTTCCTGGCGCCCTCCAGCAGCCACCAGCTCACAGGGCACTTCCTGTCCCACTCTTGCTGCCCACACCCACCCCTGCTTTCTGGGGCCACCCCCGAAGACGTGACTTTGGGAAGAGCGAGGCTGATCGCATGATAACCCCTCGCTCTCAGAGTTGTAGTCAGGACGAGCCAGTGCATGACAAGTGTGTCCGGCGTGCGCAGTGGGTGCAGCTCCCTGACGCTGCCCCAGCCCGTGACGCAGAAGCCAGCTGACCTCCCATGTGGGCACTGGCAGGGCCTCCTGTGTGGGGTGGAGGTGGGTGTAGGCAGTCTGGCTGGAGCAGTGGTTCCCACCCTTTCTTTGGCTGGGCCCCACCTAAGCACCTCTAAAATCCTGATCCCCCCCCTCGTGATGTATAATTCTTATTATTCAAGAAGTGGAGGAAGCGTAAAAGGCCATTCACTTGGTCTAAACCAGCTTCCAAAGAGCATGGCAGTCATGAAAGAGAAAAGGAAAAGAACGAAAGGACAGCAGAAGTCTGAGGAGGAAATCACTAAGAAATGGTTAAAAATAATAACATGAAGTGATGTGAGAAAATAGCAAATGAAGTTTCAAAACATATAATAGAGAACTGAAATGCATAAATGTGTCACAATATATATTTATATACTGTATAGGGGCCCCTACAACCAATCCACTGTGAATAACTCATTCTCGAATAGCCGCCCTTAAAAGTCAAATTGCCCTCCTGTGGGGCGTGTGCCCCACGTTGGGAACCCCTGGGCTAGATATACGCCATCTACACCTCCACCCTGCACCCCACAGCACCGCAAGTGCCCACAGCATGCCGTCCCGGAGTGAACCCCCTTTGAAAGCCGACCTAGCTGCCAGGGAGGCCCAGCCCTTTCCACTGGACTTCCCGCGGCCCTAATCCCACCACCAGGACCCGCTGCGTGCTGAGCGGCTGAGTGCTTTGTTCTGTGATTGGAAAGATGAGAGGAATGTCCCTCTGCTGGCGCCATCACCGTCGATTGCCCTGAAGCTCAGCACACGCTGACGCGCACGCACCCTCGCACACAGCACCCTCGCACACAGCACCCTCGCACACAGCACCCTCGCACACAGCACCCTCGCACACAGCCGGACAAATCTTGAAAAGGGAGCACGTTTGTGAGACTGCAGCCCAGATAAGAACCAGAGCCGCAGGGTCCCCTCGAACCCTCCACCCCTGGCTGCCTCCCGGGGAGCGCCTGGCCTGCCGTGGCTGCCCGCCAGAGGGCGTGGTTTATGTTCAAAATGAAGTCACACAGCAGACAAGCCTCGTGTCTGACTTCTGTGGACATTGTCCTGCAAGACTCACCGGCTTCTGTGTGAGCAGCGAGCGGTGGGGTGGCGTGGCGGCATAGCGTCCCGTGGGGTGGACGCGCACACGTAGTACCCGGCTCCCTGTGTGGCTCTGGCGGCTTCCAGGCCCCCAGGCTGCTGTGAGCCGCGAGCTTCGCTCTGTGACTCCTCGGTGTTGCCAGCGCTGGTGACTGCCGCACCCCCAGAGGGAGAGCCGGGAGTGTTGGCTCCTGTCCCTCCCTGCTCGGTTCCTGTCCCCGTGTGTGTGTGTGTGTGGGGGGGGGGGTCTCCAATTGTCCTCAGCAGCCTGGCCGGAGGGTGGGCTTCCTCAGGGCTGTGAGGGGCCCCTGCTCCTCTGGCCAAGGATCTGTGAACAGCACAGGCGGCCGGAGGGGAGGCGCTGGGGAGAGAAGCGTCCTGCTTCACGGGGCCTGGGGCGACATGGGGTTGTCTCAGCTGCCAGCAGCAGAGCCGGCAAGTGCGGCTCAGGTAGGGCAGCGGCTCAACCGAGTCAGCGGCTGGGCTGCAGGGCAGGGTGGCCGCTGAGGCTGAGGGGCGGGGGGCCCGAGACAAGGACCAGGTGCAGGAGGTTTACCCCAGGGAAGCCCGCCTCAGCCTGACGCCGCGGGGAGCTCAGGGGCGTCCAGTCCGGCTCAGAGAGAGCGGAGCTGGGGGCTCGGGCTCCTGCACTTGTCAGTCGTGCACTGAGGGCCACTGGGCAGGAGGAGAGGTCACTGCGGGGCTCCAGGCGTGGGCACTGCAGGGAGGGTGCGGGAGCGAGCCAGCAGCTGGGGCGGGGTGGGGGTGGGGGGTTGCACAGACCTGAATAAAGGGACACAGGCAGATGTGGGCTGAGCACTGACAACACTATGTACCTCATTTACACCCACAACACCCCTGAGAGGTCAGGTGGGGAACTGAGGCTCAGTGACCCATTCCAATGTCAGAGCTGGGACTCTAACCCAGACCTGAGGGTCACCAAAGCTCCCAGGTGACTGCTGAGGCATGCATTTCTCTCCTGCTTATGCAGCACGGACAGGTGTTTGCTGGATGCCTGCTGTATACACAGCTGAGCCCAGCCCAGCAGAGGGAGGCTGCCTGCCTGGGAGCTCTTGGGTCATCGTCTCCAGCTGAGCCTCAGACCCAGATGTCATCCGAGTGGCTGGGTGCACACCCGAGGCTCCTGGCGAGGGCTCCGGGGAAGGCAGGCGGCCGGGCCACGGGAGGTCCCGCAGAAGATGGCTCATCGGCTGAGAGAGCTGGCAATTCCAGGAGGCGCCACGGGTCCTGCCACAGACAGCATGCGGGTCCTGTCACAGCAGAGGTGGGGGTTCAGGGCACCGGCTTGTGCACAGGCACACAGAGCTCAGGGCCCTCACAGCTGTCAGCTTCCCTGGGATTTTACCACTTATGGGCTGTGTAACATGAGGCAAGTTAATGAACCCCTCTGGGCCTCCATGTCCTCACCTTTGAAATAAGAGGAGGCTGCTCGGAGAGGGCGGGAGGTTCTGTGAGGAGTGAAACTGGAGCCTGGCACAGAGCACACACTCCCCAGGGTAGACGATGCTCAAGTGACTGGCAGGACAGCCCGGAGGCCTGCTTCCTGGCCTTGGGGAAGGCTCGCAGTCACCCCATTAAAACCTCCTCACCAAGGCCTGCTCCTCGGAGCTCAACTCTCCCACTTCGCACTCTGCCCCCACCCACTGGTGACCGGTGCAGGCCCGGGCATCCCGTGTGTGAACAAGGAGAGTAGCACCATCAGGAGCACCCCGAGGGCTCACTTTCTCATCCCCTCCCCAAACAAGTTGCTCAGTTGCCTCCTGACCCTGCTGCCTGCACAGCCAGTGCAACCTGTGCCCCATGTGGGTGGAACCCTGGCAAGGGGCACCGCCAGACCCCGCGCCCAGCCCTGTGCCGGGCGGAGAAAGGGTGGTTAAACGGGGGCGTGAATGAATGAGCAAACGTGTGAGCGAGTGTATGACCGCAGGGACCACCCAGGTGTCCAGAGTTTGCTTCCAAGTTTCCTGGGTAACGTCCAGCCGAGAGGGGCAGAGAGCAGCCGGGCCGGCACAGGCCGAGGGGGCTGAGAGGGCGCTGCTCAGGCTGTGGGGGCCCCTGCTCTCTTCCTCCTGCTGATCTGCCTTCTGCTGGGGTCCAGCCCCAGCAGGTCCAGGGGTCCCCAAAGGTGTGGACAGAGTCAGCGAAGAAGGAATGACACGGAGACAGCGTTCAGTTGATCAGCAGCCTAGCCAGGATCTCCAGCCAAGTTCTGTAGGTTCTCCAGCAAGGTTCTGTGTTTTATTGTCTTGTTACATCTGTATTTATACCAGTTGATTTTAATGCTGTCAATTTCTATTCCAAAGGTTAGGGCGTTTCTTATCTCCATTCCAGGGAGTAAAGATTATGTAGCTTAAGCATGATTGTTCGTAGTTAAAGTGATTAATTACCCGCCTGGCATTTAGTTAAGGGGTTTTATTCCCTCCCTAACTTCAGGGGAAAATCCCTACCTGGGGAAACAACCTTTTTCGGAGAGGTGACCTTGGTTAAAACACATAGCGCCAAGAAGGGGAGCAAACATATTAAGAACAGTATGCTGTATACGCCAGGTGCCTTGGAACATATGCTGTGCAGATGTTTCTTCCCTGCAGCAACTGTGTCAAGCAGCAAGGATGGACCGGCTTCCGGCAGCCTTCTGCGGGTGCTCTAGGGTGGAGTTTGAGGGCTCTGGGGGACCCACAGGCCCTGGGAGGGTGGGGTGAGTGCTGCGGTCACTGCAGGAACACCTGCTCAGTGTGTGTGTGTGTGTGGGGGGGGGCGGTTCAATGCGGGCACTGCGCAGGGAGCCCGGCATGGCACGGGCTTCCTGTGGGAAACGGCTGGATTACCGCAGGGACTGGCCTCTACCTTCAGGGAGTCAGGCAGGCATCTCCGGGGGAGGAGGACACAGGGAGGGGCTGCCTGCTAGGCCCTCCGGGACCCCCTTCTCACGGCAGAGGCTGGGGCCTCGGGGGTTCCCACTGTACCAGCAGGGGCGCTGCAGCCGCTGGGGTCTGCCTTCCTGCCCGGGGGCAGCTCTCAGCCCCACGGGGTGCAGTTGGTGCACAGGTGCCCCCCGCCCTGGGGTGGATCTGGGCAGGCCCAGGCCCCCTCCCGGCCCCCTCCTGGCCCCCGGCCCGGCTCCCTCCCGGGCCCCTCCCGGCCCCCTCCCGGCCCCCACGCAGGGCTGAGCCGCACAGCAGCCTCTAGCATTTCCCGGTAACTGCCCCCCCTTCCCTGCCTCACGTGCCCACGCCCCTGCCAGCACCCCCTAAGCAAGCACGTGCCCTCGAGTCCTTGTCCGGAGTCTAACTCCGAGGCCCTCCTCCCAGCCCCCGTCAGGAGCTGGGTCCCCACAGTTGGGCTCCAGGACCCAGTCCTTCCACACAGCTCGCCAGGCGCCTCCTCCGGCTGTGGGTGCGCTGTGGGTGCGCCTCCCGTGATGGGGAGGGCTGGGGGGCTGTGGTCGGAGATGAAGGCGTCCAGACCCCTACTCAGCAGCAGCCTGGGGGGCAGCACTCCCCAGTGGGGGCGCCCCCACTCCTGCCACCCCCTCACCCCCTCACACACGGGGACCCCGGGACTGCAACCAGGAGCCGACAGGCGCGTAGGGACCCACGGCCCTCCTGCGTCCGGGGTCAGCGGGCAGCGACCCTTTCCCTGGTCAGAGCCGCGCATCCCTGGGAAACGCCCCCCACGAAGACCTCCTTGAACCCCCGTGAGCTCCCATCCCAGCCCCTCTCCCTGCCCCTGGGAGCGAGTCCCCTGCAAAGGCGGGAGGGGGGAACGCAGCCTCCTGCGGAAGGCAGATGCCCCGCTTAGCCGTGCACCCCCCACGGCCTCCCGCCACGGCCTCTCGCCCCCTCCCCCTCCCAGGCCCGGGCAAGCCCAGGGCAGGCCACCGGTCCGCACCCCAGCCTGACCCCCGAACCCCAAGTAGGGAGGGACGGAGGCTCACGCTTCGTGAGTCCGGGACGCCACCTGCTGGTCGCCATGGGGATCGCGGGTTCCGTGGAGTGGACCCGCCCGCAGCTGGCCGGTCACCAGGCGAGGAGCGGGTGACCAAGCGGCACCACGTGGGGATTCAGAGCCACAGGGTGCCGTCCCCTCGCGGTTCTGCGGCCGGAGTCGGAGGGAGGCGGGCGGCGCCGACGCCCGTGGGCACTCGAGGGCAGGATCCTCGGCCTCTGCCAAGCCCTCAGCGTGGATGGCGCTGCTGCTGCCCCTCGGCCTGCAGGCGCCGCCGCCTCTGCACACCCCCCCCGCCTCTGCACACCCCCCCCCGCCTCTGCACACCCCCCCGCCTCTGCACACACACCCCCGCCTCTGCACACCCCCCCGCCTCTGCACACCCCCCCGCCTCTGCACACCCCCCCGCCTCTGCACACACCCCCCGCCTCTGCACACCCCCCCGCCTCTGCACACACACCCCCGCCTCTGCACACCCCCCGCGCCTCTGCACACCCCCCCGCCTCTGCACACCCCCCCGCCTCTGCACACACCCCCCGCCTCTGCACACCCCCCCGCCTCTGCACACACACACCCCGCCTCTGCACACCCGCCCCGCCTCTGCACACACACCCCGCCTCTGCACACCCCCCGCCTCTGCACACCCCCCCGCCTCTGCACACCCCCCCGCCTCTGCACACCCCCCCGCCTCTGCACACCCCCCGCCTCTGCACACCCCCCCGCCTCTGCACACCCCTCCCGCCTCTGCACACCCCCCGCCTCTGCACACCCCCCGCCTCTGCACACCCCCCGCCTCTGCACACCCCCCCGCCTCTGCACACCCCCCCCGCCTCTGCACACCCCCCGCCTCTGCACACCCCCCCGCCTCTGCACACCCCCCGCCTCTGCACACCCCCCCGCCTCTGCACACCCCTCCCGCCTCTGCACACCCCCCGCCTCTGCACACCCCCCGCCTCTGCACACCCCCCCGCCTCTGCACACCCCCCGCCTCTGCACACCCCCCCGCCTCTGCACACCCCTTGCCTCTGCACACCCCCCGCCTCTGCACACCCCCCCCGCCTCTGCACACCCCCCGCCTCTGCACACCCCCCCCGCCTCTGCACACCCGCCCCCCCACGCCTCTGCACACCCCCCCCCGCCTCTGCACACCCCCCCGCCTCTGCACACCCGCCCCCCCGCCTCTGCACACCCCTCCCGCCTCTGCACACCCCCCGCCTCTGCACACCCCCCCCGCCTCTGCACACCCGCCCCCCCGCCTCTGCACACCCCCCGCCTCTGCACACCCCCCCCGCCTCTGCACACCCCCCCCGCCTCTGCACACCCCCCCCGCCTCTGCACACCCCCCCCGCCTCTGCACACACACCCCCCGCCTCTGCACACCCCGCGCCTCTGCACACCCCCCCCGCCTCTGCACACCCGCCCCCCCGCCTCTGCACACCCCCCGCCTCTGCACACCCCTTGCCTCTGCACACCCCCCGCCTCTGCACACCCCCCCCGCCTCTGCACACCCCCCGCCTCTGCACACCCCCCCCGCCTCTGCACACCCGCCCCCCCACGCCTCTGCACACCCCCCCCGCCTCTGCACACCCCCCCGCCTCTGCACACCCGCCCCCCCGCCTCTGCACACCCCTCCCGCCTCTGCACACCCCCCGCCTCTGCACACCCCCCCCCGCCTCTGCACACCCGCCCCCCCGCCTCTGCACACCCCCCGCCTCTGCACACCCCCCCCGCCTCTGCACACACACCCCCCGCCTCTGCACACCCCCCCCGCCTCTGCACACCCCCCCCGCCTCTGCACACACACCCCCCGCCTCTGCACACCCCGCGCCTCTGCACACCCCCCCCGCCTCTGCACACACCCCCCCCGCCTCTGCACACACCCCGCCTCTGCACACACACCCCCGCCTCTGCACACCCGCCCCCCCGCCTCTGCACACCCCTCCCGCCTCTGCACACCCCCTGCCTCTGCACACACACCCCCGCCTCTGCACACCCGCCCCCCCGCCTCTGCACACCCCTCCCGCCTCTGCACACCTCCCCCGCCTCTGCACACCCCTCCCCCCCGCCTCTGCACACCCCTCCCCCCCGCCTCTGCACACCCCCTTCCTCTGCACACCCCCCGCCTCTGCACACCCCCCCGCCTCTGCACACCCCCCCCGCCTCTGCACACCCCCCGCGCCTCTGCACACCCGCCCCCCCCGCCTCTGCACACCCCTCCCGCCTCTGCACACCCCCCGCCTCTGCACACACCCCCGCCTCTGCACACTCGCCCCCCCCGCCTCTACACACCCCTCCCGCCTCTGCACACCCCCCGCCTCTGCACACTCCCCACCTCTGCACACCCCCCCGCCTCTGCACACCCCTCCCCCCCCGCCTCAGCACACCCCCCCGCCTCTGCACACCCCCCCGCCTCTGCACACCCCCCCGCCTCTGCACACACCCCCCGCCTCTGCACCCCCCCCCCCGCCTCTGCACACCCCCTGCCTCTGCACACCCCCCGCCTCTGCACACCCCCCGCGCCTCTGCACACCCGCCCCCCCCGCCTCTGCACACCCGCCCCCCGCCTCTGCACACCCGCCCCCCCGCCTCTGCACACACACCCCCGCCTCTGCACACCCCCCGCGCCTCTGCACACACCCCCCCGCCTCTGCACACCCGCCCCCCCGCCTCTGCACACCCGCCCCCGCGCCTCTGCACACCCCCTGCCTCTGCACACCCCCCCCGCCTCTGCACACCCCCTGCCTCTGCACACACCCCCCCGCCTCTGCACACCCGCCCCCCCGCCTCTGCACACCCCCCCCGCCTCTGCACACCCCCTGCCTCTGCACACCCCCCCCGCCTCTGCACACCCGCCCCCCCGCCTCTGCACACCCCCCCTCTTCTGCACACCCCTCCCCCCCGCCTCTGCACACCCCTCCCCCCCGCCTCTGCACACCCCCTGCCTCTGCACACCCCCCGCCTCTGCACACCCCCCCGCCTCTGCACACCCCCCCCGCCTCTGCACACCCCCCCCGCCTCTGCACACCCGCCCCCCCCGCCTCTGCACACCCCTCCCGCCTCTGCACACCCCCCGCCTCTGCACACCCCCCCACCTCTGCACACTCGCCCCCCCGCCTCTGCACACACCCCCCGCCTCTGCACACCCCTCCCCCCCGTCTCTGCACACCCCCCCGCCTCTGCACACCCCCCCGCCTCTGCACACCCCTCCCCCCCGCCTCTGCACACCCCCTGCCTCTGCACACCCCCCGCCTCTGCACACCCCCCCCGCCTCTGCACACCCCCCCGCCTCTGCACACTCGCCCCCCCCCGCCTCTACACACCCCTCCCGCCTCTGCACACCCCCCGCCTCTGCACACCCCCCCGCCTCTGCACACTTGCCCCCCCGCCTCTACACACCCCTCCCCCCCGCCTCTGCACACCCCCCCGCCTCTGCACACCCCCCTCCTCTGCACACCCCTCCCCCCCCCGCCTCTGCACACCCCCCCACCTCTGCACACACCCCCGCCTCTGCACACACACCTCCTGCCTCTGTCCCCTCCCTGCCTCCGCCCCGCCTCTGCCTCTCACAGGCCTCTCCTGCGATCCATTCCCCTTTCCTGTAAGGGCCTGGGCCTCCATCACTGAGTCAGGGCCCAACCTAACCCAGTGTGACCTCATCTTAGCTTGATGACATCTTATTTCCAAATGAGGTCACACTCACAGACCCAGGAGGACGTGGATTATGGGGGCTCACTATGAAGCCTGCCTCCTGCAGGCAGCTGTCCCTGGACCCTGGGGTCACCGCAGTTACGATGGACTGGACTCAGGGGTTGTGTAGCTTTTTCTCCCCCGCATCTGCCTCTGGCAGCCCAGCCTGTGCCTCAGCCTCACACCGCAGCCTCAGGTCTCCCCTTACCAAGGCAGGCCATCGCCGTGGAGGCCAACGCTCAGGCAGAACTCAGGTTTCACAGGGTGAGCCAGAGGAGGATGGTGGCGTTTCCATGTTTCCTAAACCGCATCTCAAGAAACGCGTCTATCCAGCTCTTAGCGAGAGCTTCAGCACCGCGGGCACGGGCCTCGCGTTTCATCTGGAAGAAGGCGGTCCTGCCAGCCAGCAGGCCCAATGCCACGGTCCGGGTGCTTGCAAAGAAGGGGATGGTCTGGGCCGGGATGAGTTTCCACCCAAAGCATTTCCCACATGTGACAGGCAGGGCCCCGTGGGTGGACCAGGTGAGCACAAAGGAAAGTGGGTATGTGGAAATGTGCTTCTGTGATTAAAATGTTTTAAAATATGAGTCAAATGTGGAAAGTGCCCAAAAGGAAAAAGCAAAGTTACAGCTACACATTCTGCCTGATTTGGGAAGGAGAGGGAGAGTGCGAGGAGGGCGGGGGACGGCCAGCCCACTGTGGGGCCAGCGTCACCAGCCCGCAGGGAGGCGGGACCTCTGCTTCTTGTTGCAGGAAAAGAAAAGGGAGGGTGTGTTTACAGTGACAACCAGCACAATGCCATGAGCGACAGCTGTTGATGTTGTGTCACCACGTTAGGATGCCCCCCACAGTCCTCACTGAAACGCCCGCCCGCGGCCAAGGGGCTCTGTGTGCCTTCCCTGCTGGTGTCCGACCGACCAGGTGTAGGCGTAGGGAGATGCCCACGCACAGGTTTGTCACTTGGACGTAGTTTGGGATATTTCTTCTGTGTGGATCCCTAGAAGTGGATTCAAGTCAAGGGGGAGAATGACTTCTATGTTTCTTTTTCTTTCTTTTTTTAATTGCTTAAAGTATTACAGGGTATTACATATGTGTCCTTCCCCCCCGCCCCCCGCCCTTGATAATCCCCTGGCCTCCCCTACCCCCCAGTGTCTTATGTCCATTGGTTATGCTTATATGCATGCATACAAGTCCTTCGGTTGATCTCTTACCCCCCTCCCTCCTGCCCCCCAACCCTCCCCGGCCTTCCCACTGCAGTTGACTTCTAAGTTTCTTGATCAGCGATTTCAGACGAGTGCCCCCAAGCCCATTTGGTTCTCGATTTTTTAAATGCATGTCAACTATTAAAAGTAAGAGGATTTCTTATTAGAATTCAGACCTCCAGCTGATCAGAGCTGCCCAACCAGTGTAACAGATATGACACCGGCAGGATGAAGGGTAAAAACTACACGATCATTTCAGTTGGTGCAGAAAAGGTATTGGACAAAAACCACCCTTTATGATGAGACACGCACCCAGCGGGGAACAGAGGGAACATCCTCCAGGTGACAAGGGCATCTGTGAAAGCTCACAGGCAACATCGCACTCAGCGGTGAAAGTCCGAGAGCTCCCCTAAGCCAGAAACAAAGCAAAGATGCCCATTTCACGACTTTTATTCAACACACTTTGGAACCCAAGCCAGGGCATTTAGGCAAAGAAAAGAAACAAACGCCACCCAAATTGAAAAGGAAGAAGCAAAACTACCTCTGCCTACAAGGTGACGTGACCTTACAGATAATTCAGAGAATCCACGGAACTACGATTCCTTCCGTTAAGCAAATTTAGCAGTTTCCAGGTACAGGATCAACACGAAAAAATCGTTTTTACTGCTATTCCCTAGCAATGAACAATCCAAGGAGGTGAAAGACTTGCATGCTGAAAACTAGAAAACATTGGAAATTAAAGAAATTATGGATTGGAAAGCTTGATATTGATAATACTACCCTATAAAAATCCCAAGTTTTTGTAGCTATGAAAGAGCTGATCCTATAATTCATATGGAATTGCAAGATATCATGAATATCCAAAATAATGTTGAAAAAAGAGAAAAATTGGAGGACTCACACTTCCTGCTTTCAAACTAACCACAGAGCTACAGTCAACTCAGTGTGGTGCTGGCACGTGAGTAAACATATCTCTCTATATAAAAGCCTAAGCGAGTGAATGACCGGTCAACTGGTCACTATGACACGCACTGACCACTAAGGGGCAGACACTCAATGCAGGAGCTGCCTCCTTCTGGTCAGTGCGCTCCCACAGCCAACCTCCCGCAGCTGGCCAACCTCCTTTGGTCCCTCCCCTTGGCCAGCCACCCCCCTCACCCCATGGCCTGATCAGTACCTCCCATGGCCCCAATCAGCCCACATCACCAGCCAGGCCGAGGGACCCCACCCGTGCATGGATTCATGCACCAGGCCTCTAGTACATTAATGAAATGGATTGAGAGTCCATACGTAAATCCATAATTATGCTGTCATTTTATATTTGACAGGGACGCCGAGATCATTCAATGGAGAAAGAATAGACTCTTCAACAGATGGTCTGGGACCGCTAATAGCCACACGAAAGAATAGAGTTGGACCCTGACCTCACTGCATGTAAAAATTAACCAAAAATGGATCAAACACCTAAATGGATAGTAAAAACTATTAAACTCTTAGAAGAAGACCAAGGGGGGAAAGCTTCATACATTGAATTTGGTGAAAATTATTGGGTATGACACCAAAGGCACAGGCAACAAAAGAAAACATAGGTAAACTGTATTTCATACAAATAATACCATTTATGCACCGAAAGACACTATCAATAGATAGGCAACCCACAGAATGGGAGGAGGCATTTATAAAGCATACAGCAATAAAGGTCCAATGTCCAGAATACTTAAAGAACTCATAACTCAACAACAAAAAGGGCAAATGACCCAATTTTAAGATGGGCAAAGGACTTGAATAGCCACTTGTCCAAAGAAGACATACAAATGGCCAGCAAGTGAGTGAAAAAATGTGTGATGCCACCAGAGGCATGCAAGCCACTGCGATGAGATGCCACTTCACATGCGCTAGGGTGACTATGATATTTTTAAAAGTAAAATGAGTGCCCTGGCTGGTGTGCTCAATGGATAGAACATCAGCCTGTGGACTGGAAGGGTCCCTGGCTTGATTCTGGTCAAGGGCACATGCCTGGGTTGTGAACTGGATCCCCAGTAGGGGGCGTGCAGGAGGCAACCAATCAATGGTTCTCTCTCATCATTGACGTTTCTATCTCTCTCACTCTTCCTTCTTCTCTGAAAGCTATAACAAATTTTTTAAAAATCACTTTAGCTTAAAAGAAAAAGTAAGATAAGTGTTGGCAAAGATGTGGGGAAACTGGAATCCTCTTACATTGATGGTGGAAATGAAAATGGTTCAGCTTCTATGAAAAACAGTTGGGAAGTTCCCCAAAAGTTAAACATGGAGTTGCCATACAACCCCACAGCTGCACTGCTAGGAATGTACCCCAAAGAATTGGAAAGAAAACCTTTACACAGACGTTCACAGCAACGTTAGTCAAATGGCCGGAAGGTGGAAGCAGCTGGATGCCGGTTGACTTGTGACAGAAGAGGCTGGTTTATGAGGCACTGAGCTGTGCTCCCCACGGGAGCCGGGACGTGCTGGCATGTGCTGCCGCGTGGACGAGCCTGGACAGCAGTGTGCTGAGGCGGGAAGCCAGCCGAAAGCTCGACATTGTGTGGCTCCATTTTTATTCAGTGCCCAGAACAGAGACAGAGGCAGAAGCAGATCAGTGGCTGCTGGGGGCTGGGGAGAGAGGGGCTGGGGGCTGACTGCTAAATGGATACAGGACCTCCTTTTGAGGTGATGGGAATGTTCTGGAAATGACAGGGGGAAGGTCACGTAATGAGAAGAGAGCCCAGGTCTTTAATGATCACGCACCTCACTAACTACAGATGAGAAGCTTCCCCATAGACCCTGGGCCCCGCGGCTGAGCGGCTGTCACCGGTAAGACGCCTCGCTGGGTCCAGGACTCAGGAAAGAAATGCATGTTGAGAACAGACCAGGGCAGGGCACGCTGTGACTCGGTGGCTGTGCCGGACCCTGACCCCCTCGGAGTTTCTCTCAGGGACACTGACCATCCGCCGGGCCCAGGTGGCTGAGCTGTGTGTCCCATCACAGGTCAGCCCCCTTGTTAGGGGCTCTGAGCTCCTGAAGGCCGGCTGCAGACCCTACGTAGCTGTCTCCCCTCTTCCCTATATTATCAGCCAGCTGGGAGGGGCCAAAGCAGGACTTCCAAGGTGACCGCCTGCTCCCCATGCTGCCGGCGGGATTGGAATAAACACTCAGATGTGACTCAACCCTGTCTCTGCTTAGTTTGGCTCAAGTAGTGACAGGTGGCCTCAGACCAGTTGTGTCCAGTATCACAATAGCAACTCTGCCAGGACCCAAGCAGGACTTCTTCCCGGGTGAGCACTGCAGAGTTTGCTGGCTGCCTGCACCGAGGGTTCCCGGGGCTGAAATGGGGCCTTTGTTTACCTGCAGCGCTGCCGGAATTTTCCTGTGGAGTCCACTCTCAGCTCCCGCGCCCCCTGTCATCCGCCCGAGTAAATCAAGCTTTTTTGAATGACACGAGGAGGAATCAAGCGTGTTTGTATGGCAGAGGCACTGGCTGCTCTCGGATGGGCTGCTCTGTACGGCGCGGGAACCATGCACTGTGTGTGACTGAGGCATTTGCTGCCTCTCGTCTGGGCGAGCCTGATCAGGTCCAGTGACAAGAGGCCTGCAGCGGCCCTTGACATCGCTCCGCTGCGGTGGTTTTTTAAAACGCAGGGCATTCTGAGGTGTCTGGCTGGACAGGCAAGGAGCACGGTGTGAAGCCCTTGTCTGTGGGTTGTGTGCGCCTGTAAATGTGCATAGAGTGTCTCTGTTGATTGTTGCTGTGTGTCTCTGTTGTTTGTTTTAATTTGTTTAAAGATGGGCACATCCCACTTGTCTGGGGGACCCAGCTGCCTGTGGGGGCCGAACCCGTGGCAGGGGTTGCAGGAAGTTCCCAGCAGCTGCCGAGAGTGCTTTATCTCGGGGACGCTCCCTGCGCTCCCTCTCAAGGCACCAGCCGCCTATAGTGCTGAGCTAGTGAGACTTCCTGTCTGTCTGCAATGTAACTTTGATCGTACATGTGCTTTGCTTGCTCTCTTATCTTTTGGGACTTGGTTTGCTCTTCGCTGTTCATGAGCCCTGGGAACCCTCTGTCTCTGCTGCTGGGCTTTGCGCCCCTCAGCCCTTGTGAGGGCATTGGCTGTGCAGGCTGGTGAGACAAGAGTCTAAGGCCACTGTCCCAGTCCCTTCTTTTGAGAGGACTCATTTACTTTAGAGGTTGTTTTAGTTTCTGCTTGGAAATGGGATAAGATCTCTTCTTATATGCAAGATTCCATGTTGCTACATCATTTCCTATCTACTCAGACAGGAAAGGTGCGGAAAATTCTCCTACCCTATCCCCGCCCCCCAAGTCTTTCTCCTGGAGGGCTGGATGGGCAGAAGTGCCACAGAGCAGGCTACAGAGGCAGCAGCGGGAGGAGACCACTAAAGTCGCTGGAGGGCCTGGGCACTCAATCCTGGGAATGGCCTCTCCCTTCTCCTCAGCCTTCTCCCCAGCCTCCTAAAAGTTGTCAAGGTCATGTCATCCCTGTCACAAAATTTGCCAACAAAATGCCTTGGGTAATAATTAACTTTAAAGTCTTATAGAGTTGTTGCCCTAGCCAGTTTGTCTCAGTGGATAGAGCATTGGCCTATGCACTGAAGGGTCCTGGGTTCAATTTGGTCAAGGGCACATGCCCAGGTTTTGGGCTCAATCCCCAATGGGAGGTGTGCAGGAGGCAACTGATCAATGATTCTCTTTCATCATTGATGTTTCTGTCTCTCCCTCTCTCTTCCTCCCTGAAATCAATAAAAAATATACTTAAACACGCACACACACACACACACACACACACACACACACAAACTCACCACTATTAAAATCTTATAGAATTGTTAATACGTAATGAATAGATATAAGTAAAATGAAGGGTTTTGATAAAGTTTTACAATAAAATTATATATATATATATATATTTCAAAATCTTTGGTAACTTAAAATTTTGGAGTCTTGCTGGGTTAAATAATAAAAATTATTAAATATTTAGATATTTTGAAATAATAGGCACCGAAACATTAATTGATCTGAGTTTGCTGTCTTTGGGCTTCTTATTGTGAGAAGCTGGAGAATGGATTTGGATCTGTTAAGAAACATATCTTATCTTTTATTTGAAATATGTCTCTTTAAAATGTGAATACATTTGCTGATGGGGAAGCAGGAGGCTGTTTCTGAAGCTGTAAAATGCACTTGCCAATCTGAGGAATGTCAATTACTTACTTGCATTAAAAGACCAAAGTTTCCAAGAGTTAAGAATTAGAATTAAATCAGAAAGAAATTATATAGTTTTTGTAATATAGAATTAAAAGTAGGTTGTTCTAAACTTGGTTATTTCTGAATGAGTTAAGAGAAAAAAAAAACTGAAAGGGATAGGAAAATTGCAGAGAATCTGTGCAAACTGAAAAAGATTGTACAGAAAGAAACCAAGATGGTGGCATAGATAAACACCGGAAATTGCTGCCTCATACAACCACTTCAAAAATACAACTAAAAGACAAAATGGACATCATCCAGAACCACAGGAAGGCTGGCTGAGTGGAAATTCTACAACTAGAAGGAAAGAGAAAAGCAGACTGAGACCCAGAGGAGGTTTGGAAGTAAAGTGCAGAAGTATGGAGGTGCACGTGGAAAGGGATGGCAATGGAGGACGCTGGTGTCTTTTTCAATCGGGAGGGAGTCTCAAGCTCCCAACGGCTCTGAACTCCAGTTCTGGGCAAGTCTCTCGGGACCCAGACTCATACGGGGAGAAACTGGACTGTCTGGCATAGGTCAGAACTCAAGAACGGCTTTCTGTCAGAGGTGCTTGCAGCGATTTCCACAGAACAGTGAGACCCGGGGCCACTTAGGGCAGGACTGAGGATCAGTCATAACTGTTTGCTCCTCCCTGTTGATTCCCTGAGACCCCGCCCCACCCAAGCTGTGGCAGAGGCTTTGGCATATGAATGGCCTTGCCCTTTGCAATCTGAAAATTACCTAACAAACTGCAGCTGGGTCAGAGAGACCCAGAACTTCCAAAAGAAGGCCCAAGGCCCCACAGCAGCTTGCATTGCTTCACAGCTGGGCCTCATCTGGGCACCTCCAAACCCCAAACAAGGAAGAGGAATCTGCAGATCTCTCTGTAGCTCCTGCTGGGTAGCCTCAGGCAAAGGCTAAATTAGCACCTCCTTAGATCCAAGAGCCAGTGTACCCAGTGGTCAGAGTGGGACCATCCAGAATACAACTCCTCAGATCCATAAGGGACACACTCAGGGGCAGACTCAGTGAGCACCAAAGCCCCACTGAAGCAAGTCTTGCCCCAGAAGGGTGTCTCCAGCACAGAAATTCTCCCACTGTAAACACAGATGATTCTCACAGCCAATTGGCCTGGAGGTCAATTCCTCCCAGTGATACCTACAACAATCAAGGCTTAATTACAACAAGACTGTGCACAAAGCCCACAAAGGGGTGCACCAAGAGTGTCCACCTCAGGTAACTGGGAGGCTGATCCACTGGGCCCTATAGGACACCTAGCACACAAAGCCACTCTGTCAACACAGGGAAGCATAAAAAATGTGGAGACAAAGAAACAGGTCACAAATGACAGAAATGGAGGAAAGCAAACTACTGGATATAGAGTTCAAAATCACGGTTATAAGGTTTTTCAAGAATTGTCTAGAAACTGCCGATAAATTTAGTGAGACCCTCAATAAATCTAGTGAGACCCTTGAGGATATGAAAAAGGACCAACTAGAAATTAAGCACACACTGACTGAAATAAAGGATATGCAGAGTTCCAACAGCAGACTAGAGGATCTCAAGAATCAAGTCAAAGATTTGAAATACGAAGAAGCAAAATCAACCAACTGGAAAAACAAAAAGAAAAAAGAATCCAAAAATATGAAGATAGCATAAGGAGCCTCTGGGACAGCTTCAAGCGCACCAACATCCGAATTATAGGGGTGCCAGAAGAAGAGAGAGCAAGATACTGAAAACCTATTTGAAGAAATAATGACAGAAAACTTCCCCTACCTAGTGAAAGAAATAGACTTACAAGTCCAGGAAGCACAGAGAACTCCAAACAAAAGGAATCCAAAGAGGATCACACCAAGACACATCATAATTAAAATGCCAAGAGCAAAAGACAAAGAGAGAATCCTAAAAGCAGCAAGAGAAAGACAGTCAGTTACCTACAAGGGAGTACCCATACGACTGTCAGCTGATTTCTCAACAGAAACTATGCAGGCCAGAAGGGCATGGCAAGAAATATTCAAAGTGATGAATAGCAAGAACCTACAACCAAGATTACATTACCCAGCAAAGCTATCATTCAGAAGTGAAGGTCAGATAAAGAACTTCACAGATAAAAAAAAGCTAAAGGAGTTCATCACCACCAAACCAGTATTATATGAAATGCTGAAAGGTATCCTTTAAGAAGAGGAAGAAGAAGAAAAAGGTAAAGATAAAAATTATGAACAACAAATACATATCTATCAACAAGTGAATCTAAAAATCAAGTGAATAAATATTCTGATGAACAGAATAAACTGGTGAATATAATAGAATCAGGGGCATAGAAAGGTAGTGGACTGACAATTCTCGGGGGAAAGGGGTGTGGGAGGTACGGGAAGAAACTGGAAAAAAATTGTACACCTATGGATGAGGACAGTGGGGGCGGGGGCGGGTAAGGGCAGAGCGTGGGGTGGGAACCGGGTGGCGCTATGTGGGGAAAAAAGAGGAACAACTGTAATAATCTGAACAATAAAGATTTAATTAAAAAAAAGGAAAAAGATTGTACAGAGAGAAGAAGCAAGCAGGAACATATAGGCAAACTGAATAATAAATTTAAGTAGGTAAATTAACCTAAAGTAAACGAATACAGAATTTGGTTCTTCGTTAGTTTGTTAGAAGGGAAAAAGTTTTTTCTGTATTTGCTCAGGAAGTAAAGGTTCTATATTATTGAAATGGTTATGTTATGTTAATCAGGTATTTACTTAAAAGCCCACCTTCTTAATCATAAGGACTGAAGTTTTGCTAACCTATGTTTGTGTTTAATATCTTTGGCTGTCACTTTGAATGAATAAAAAATTTAATACCGTTTAATAATAATAGCCCAGTCGGTGTGGCTCAGTGGTTGAGTGTTGACCCATGAACCAAGAGGTCACAATTTGATTCCTGGTCAAGGCACATACCCGGGTTGTGGGCTCAATCCCCAGTATGGGGCGTGCAAGAGATAGCCAATCAATGTTTCTCTCTCCCTCTCCTTTTCTCTCTGAAATCAATAAAAAATATATTTAAAATAATAATAATATATTTTTTGTTCAAATATGTCTGACAACCTTCCCAAGGTTTGAATTTTAAGAAATCTTCTTGACCTAGAATTCCAATAGGCCCCGGAATGCCTCGAGGATTTGTTTTCTCCTTATGAAGGGAAATTTTATACTTAAGATATAAATACAGAAATAATAATTATATTTTAGTTATATATACATATTATTAAACAGATATTCTGGAGATTATTTAAACATCTAGAAGTCTGAATTCTGATATATTTTCGTTTGCTATAACTCTAATTGTTATTCTGAAATGTTGTGTTTTACAAAAAAGACAGGATTCTGTGTCAATTACCTCATGATCAGAACTATAACCGTGTCACTTCAAGTTTCTTTTTTCCATTTAGAGACAGTCACTGTTTTGTTATCATGCATGTACATGTGCAAAGATCTCACCTCTTCTGAACGACCCATGGAAAGGACTCTGACTTATTTTAAGTTACATGTCTCTGAGAATAAATATTTAGCTTATCCCCTTGAACTGAATGAGGGTCATGAGAACTCTGGGAAACATCTGAATTTATAGAAGTACTGGCAATAAAAATAAGGAGAACCAGAATTTGGTTATGGGACTAAATAAACTGAAAATAATTAAGGTTTTTATAATTTTTTGTTGAAGTTATTGTGGATTTTTAATCTTTCTGTTTTCCAAACATAAGTAAACTTGTTTCTTTTCTTAAAGCAATTTGGTAAATTGTACCTTAATAAGCAATATTGAGGCATTTATATTTTTCTTCCTACCTGATCCCTCTGGAATTTGGGGAACTTTTAGTAAATAAATATTATTATTCTCAAGGCAATGTTTGTTCGCATAAATCCAATATGAATCTGATTACTCATAACAGGACATAAAGCCAGTTTCCAAGTGTGGTTTTATTAACCAAGACCTTGACTGGAATGTCATGTCTGAGAGAGACATGCCAGGGCTCTGAGGTCACCAGACGCGGAATGAAGATGGACGTTGAAGCTGATAAGCCCTTTCGAGAAAAGCCTGGTACCTGCCTGGTCTCGTGGTCCACGGCCGTCTTCCCAGGTGAGGGGCAAAGGTTGCTTTTCTGAAAGATGGTAAGGAGGAACCTCAAGACACCTGTGAGGGCCTCAAAATCTTGAGAATCCACCCAAACCTATAGATTTTACACTTGCAATCGTGTCAAACTCAAAGGCTAACACGGGCCAATAAACAAGGTGTAAGTGTATGTGGCCGCAAAAACCCAAAAGCTTCAATTTTCCTAGAAACAGGTTTATTTCGATAGAGACATGCTGACTATAAAGGGCTGAAATAAATGAGTCATCATTAACATAAAATAATAGAACATTTTAATAAAAATTAACATTTTGTCTGGAACATGAACTTACCAGACACTGAATAACTGCACAAATTAATAAGCGTCACACAAATACACCTATTTTTCTTGTTCTCTGAAAGTGAAATATTTCCTGTTGCGCACACCCAACAAGTCAGTCCAAGACTAACGACGTGGCCATCGGCTGCTAAAATATTCGCTGCTGGTATTAGTGGAGAGAAATGGTGCGCCTGCGCGTACGGTGCATAAGAGAAATGATTGCAACACGATTATAGTCATCAGTCATTAGCGAATGTTGTAGTTAGTTTTTAATAATTATGTATAACAGGATATTGTAAAAATTAAGTTACAAAGTTTTCATTAAAATGTTTCTTACAGACCGTTATATTGGCTGGGCCGCAAAAGTACTCATTGTGGGCGCGAGTTTGACATGCTTGTTTTACAGGCAAAGCCAGATGGCAACTGTGTGGCTTGGCTTTTATGCCCCGAGGGGCTGACCAAAGCTCACTCTGAAATTCCTTGTGAAATTCCAGCAAAGCAGATTTATAGAGCCCATATGCTCTGTTTGATCGATTACCTTTCCTGTTGTGTTTATGCAAATGCTCAGGCCAAACTAAAACTTGACTTGATGCAATCTTTTTGTAACCTTAGCTGCAATGTAGCTATCTTCTCCCTTGCCATATAAAATCAGCCAACAGGCGAGGGGCTGGGGCAGAACAGAATTTCCAGGGTGACGGCCTGCTCTCCTGCTGCCAGCAGGACTGGAATAGACGCTCATATAGGATTCAACCCTGTCTCTGCTGAATCTGGCTCAAGCAGGGGCAGGTGGCCTCAGACCCGTTGTGTCCAGCACCAGAATGACACCGTGATGATGGTAGCACAACATTGTGAGAGTACTAAATGCCACTGAATTTCAGACTTTAAAATGGCGAAAATGGTAAGTTTTTAAAAAGATCAGAGCTGAGTCTGGCCAGTGTGGTTCAGTGGTTGAGTGTTGACCTAGTGAACCAGGAGGTCTCTTGGGCACATACCTAGGTTGCAGGCTCGATCCCCAGTGTGGGGCTCAATCCCCAGAAGGCAGCAGATCCATGATTCTCTCATCATTAATGTTTTTCTCTCTCCCTCTCCCTTCCTCTATGAAATCAATAAAAATATATTAAAAAAATAAGACCAGAGCTGTCCTTGTATTAAAGGAGCTACTCTGTTGCTCTACCTACTGGCTCCAGGGCACTCAAACTGCCTTCCACTGAAAGTTAATCAGTCAGACAACCACCCAGGACCAAGGAGAGAGGTTTTCACCAAACCTGGCCAGAACTTTGCGTCTCTCATTTCAATAAAGAGAAAACTGGGGTCAGAGATGTAAGTGACTTGTTCAAGGGCATCTGGCCAGTCAGGGCAGGACAGGCTGGACGAGAGCCCAGATCCAGTTCGGAGCCCAGGGACCCTGCCTCAGGGCTCTCCTGCAGCTGAGGAACCACGGCAAAGGCTGGGGCCCCCCACCCCCACCCCCCGCGCCCAAGGACTTCTCCACCCTCAGAAGCTGACCGAGGCCGCAGCTGGGAGGAGACAAGGCCTCTGGTCTGTGAGCTGAGCTCAGTCACCTCCCCTTCACACCCTGTGAAGTGAGAGCCACCATGTGGCTTGTGCTTAGAAAAATCACAGCAGGTTTTGCCAGTCGCATCGCCTAAACTTGAGTAAACGCAAGCAACGTATCTATTCTCTTTGGAAATAACTGTCTTTGAAGCTTCCGCAGCACCTAGAACACGCCTTCCAACAGAGGTGCCTAACGGAGGCCCGTCCATTAGCCATAGGTTTACCCAACACTGGCCAAACACGCAGGACACACGAGGGCCTGTGGGCAGGTACTGAGCTGGAACAACGTCGCTCTGCATCCATCTGTGTCCGAGAGGAGAAGGAAACCACACCGCCACCAGAGTGGGGATGTTAACTGTAGAGAATTATTAACGAAGGATGAGTCGACGCAGGGTGGGTTCGCTAGAGAGAGATGAAGGTAACTTAAAGACACAGGAATAGTGGGCTCCTGGTCGAGAGGGCGGAGGTCACCCCTGACATCGCCTCCTCCCAGGACCCATCACAATCACAACTTGATTACAGAAGGGCTGTAACTGAGAGCCACCGAGGGCGTGCTGAGCAGGGCCCTGTCACTGACGGTACAAGGAAGCCACGCTGAGATGGCAGGGGGCAGAGGGGCAGAGCAGCACAGGCCCCGTCCTGCAGGCTGGCTGGCGATCATGAGCTGGGAGAAATCCTTCAGCTTTGGAGGTTCCCCCTGAGGAAGAAGGAAGCTCCAGCCCCACACCAGGCTCCCGGCGGAGGAGTCCTTGTAACTTCTGGCTGGATTGCATGGGAGAGACAAAGACAGAGGCTGCTAAAGGCTGAGGCTCTTCTCTTAAAGGGGCCGTGCACAGACTCACGTGTGCACAGCCCCCTGCTCTGAGCTGCAGCACAGAGGCAGCAGCTTGGAAAGCCCCAGAGACACACGGGGAGGGAGTAAATGGACCTACTTCACAACGAGGGCTGGAGGCAACTCTCTCCTGGGCTGGAAGCTCTAGCAGGTGCCATTGCTCCTTAGCCGAACCCTCCCCACACCCATCTGGCCAGGTGCAGGTGGGTGCCCTGTCTGTGCTCTCTATCAACCTGGCTAACACCCTTCACGCTGCCCTGGTGATTCACGGAGACCTCACCCCACCCAACCCACCTGCCCAGCCCTAGTCTCTTCCAGCGGCCCCTCTACAGAAGCGCCTGCCTTGGCTCATGCATAGCCTCATTCAAAGGCCCACAAACCCACACGAGTGGTGGCTGCCCTAGGCTCGGCTACAGACGCCCTCAAAGGCCCACAAACCCGCAGGAGTGGTGGCTGCCCTAGGCTCGGCTGCAGACGCCCTCAAAGGCCCACAAACCCGCAGGAGTGGTGGCTGCCCTAGGCTCGGCTGCAGACGCCCTCAAAGGCCCACAAAGCCCGCACAGCAGCGGCCGGCCTCGATGTGCATTGTAGCTCCTGCCAAGCAGCCCCAAGCCCAGCACAAGTAGCAAACAGTCTCACCTTGCACCGTAAATCCCATCAGGTGGTCCCAAGCAGCAGCCAGTCTTGGCCTGTCACATAGCTCCAAAGAAGTGTCAACAAGCCTGGTATACGTGGCAGCTGGCCTCAGCTCACACCACAGTGCCCACCAAAGGGCCCCAAGCACCTCCAAGCCCAGCACAAGCGGCAACCAACCACAGACCATTTTGTAGCTTCTACCAAGCAGCCCCCAGTCTGGCAACAGAGGTGCCTGACCTTGGCCTGCACAGCAGCCCCTCCAAGATGCAGACTCAAGAGTCCCAAGAGCGAGCTTCAGACCACATGAGAGCCCTATCCAATCAGTTTCCCCACTGACACACCTGAAAGGTACACTCAGCTGGCATCAGAGCCCTGCCTAAATGACGCTCGCCCAGGGGGTCAGCCACTGCACAACAGGTCATCCACTAAAGCCATGACCAGCTCTCACAGCCAGCCAGCCTGAGGGTCAATCTCACCAACAGAGGTGCTAGAGGCAATTAATGCCCAACGACAGCAGAAGGGCAAATGCAACCCGCATCGGGGGCACACCTGGAACAACGTGTGTCTCGGAGACAGGGAGAGTGCACCCCTGAGCCTCACAGGACAGCTTCTCTGTAAGGCCACTCTGCCAAAGCTGGGAGAGGCAGCAGGTCTACCTAATACATAGACACAAGCCCAGGGAGTTGGTCAAAAGGAGGAGACGAAGACACACACCCCACAGGAAAGAATAGGACAAAACCCCAGAGAAAGAACTAAACAAAATGGAGACGAGCAACCCACCAGACACAGAGTTCAACACACTGCTCACGAGCTTGCTCAATAAACTGGAGAGAAGATGACCTCAGTGAGAATTTCAACAAAGAAGCCCCAGACAGGTACTCAGGGCCAATCAGAAACAGCGTCTGACATTGTCCTGCACTAAAGATCGGGAGTCGTAGCAGATCTGCCTAATACATAGACACAAACCCAAACAGGCAGCAAAATGGGGAGACAGAAAAACAACCACCTCCAAATGAAAGAACAATAGAGTTCTCCAGGAAAAGAGCTAAACGAAATGAAGAAATTTATCTGATATAGAGTTCAGAATAATGATGGCAAAGATGCTCAACAGCATGAGAAAGATATTGTAACTATGAAAAAATACCAGTCAGAAGTAAAGAATGACATAGCACTAATAAAGATCACATTAGAAAGATCACAGCAAATTAGGGGAAGCTGAGGATCAGAACAGTGAATTAAAAGACAGGGTAGGAAAAAATCACTCAATCAGAGAACCAAAAGAAAGAATAATTTAAAAAAAGAAAGACAGCCGAAACGGGTTTGGCTCAGTGGATAGAGCGTCGGCCTGCGGACTGAAAGGTCCCGGGTTCGATTCCGGTCAAAGGCATGTACCTGGGTTGCGCGCACATCCCCGGTGGGAGATGTGCAGGAGGCGGCTGATCGATGTTTCTCTCTCATCGATGTTTCTAACTCTCTATCTCTCTCCCTTTCTCTCTGTAAAAAAATCAATAAAATATATTTTAAAAAAAAAGAAAGAAAGACAGGTTAAGGGAGCTGTGAGACAACATGAAATGTAGCAATATGCACATAATAGGAGGAGCAGAAGGGGGAGAAAGTGAACAAGGAATAGAGAAAGTATTTGAAGAAATAATGGCAGAAAACTTCCCTAATCTGGTGAAGGAAAAAGTCACACAAGTTCAGGAGGCACAGAGAGTCCCAAGCAAGAAGAACCCGAACAGGCCTACGCCCAGACACATCATAATTAAAATGCCAAAAATTAAAGACAAAGAGAGAATCATAAAGGCAGCAAGAGAAAAGCAATTTGTTACCTACAAAGGAGCTCTCATAAGGCTGTCAGTTGATTTCTCACCAGAAACTCCACAGGCCCCAAAGGAATGGCATGAAGTACTCAAGGTAATGAAAAACAAGGATCTGAAACCAAGATTACTATAACCAGCAAGGCTATCATTCAAAATGGATGGCGAGCCCTAGCCAGTTAGGCTCAGTGGATAGACCATCAGCCTTCAGATTGAAGAGTACCAGGTTTGATTCTGGTCAAGGGAACATGCCTAGGTTGTGGGCCCAATCCCCATGAGGGTGTATGCAGGAGGCAGCTGATCAACAGTTTTCTCTCATCATTGATGTTTCTATCTCTCTCCCTCTCCCTTCCTCTCTGAAATCAATAAAAAAAAATATTTTAAAACAATGGATAGTGAAATAAATAACTTCCCAGACAAAACCAAAAAAGACTAAAGGAGTTTATTACCACCAAACTAGCACTGCAAGAAATGCAAAAGGGTCTGCTGAAGAAATATATAGAGAGAAAAACATAGGCACACAGAATTAAAGTGGCAATAAATAAGTACCTATAAATATTAACCTTAAATGTAAATGGATTAAATGCTCCAATCAAAAGGCATAGAGTAGCTGAATGGATAAAAAATCATGACCCAATTATATGCTTTCTACAAGAGACCCACCTCAGAATAAAAGACTCACACAGGATGAGACTGAAAGGATGGAAAAGCAATACTCATATCTGACAAAATAGAGTTCAAAATGAAGGCCATCAGAAGAGACAACAAAGGTCACTATGTCATACTAAAGGGATCGATCCAACAAGAGGATAGAACCCTAGTAAGCATATATGCACCCAATATAGGAGCACCTAAAAATATAAAAAAGTCTAGAGGGTTTTTAAGGGAGAGATCACAACAACACAGTCATAGTAGGAAACTCTATCACCCCTCTGACTTCACTGCATAGATCTTCCAGACAAAAACTTAACAAGGAAATAGTGACTCTAAAGGACACACTGGATCAGATGGATTTAATTGACATTTATAGAACATTTCACCCAAAGCTGCAGAATATACATTCTTCTCACGTGCACATGGGTCCGTCACAAAGACAGACCACATGTTAGGACACAAAACAAGTCTCTACAAGTTCAAGAAGAGTGAAATCATATCAACCAACTTCTCAGATCTCAGTGGAATGAAATTAGAAATAAACTACAGTAAAAACACTCAAAACATGCAAACACATGGAGGTTAGATAGCATGTTGTTAAATAATGAATGAGCTACCAATGAGAGCAAGAAGGAAATAAAAAAATTCCTGGAAACAAATGAAAATGAACACAACAAGCCAAAATCTCTGGAACACAGCAAAAGCAGTCCTGAGAGGGAAGTCCATAGCACTACATGCCTACCTCAAAAAACAAGAAAAATTAATAAACTGTTTAACCCTATAACTTTAAGAATTAGAAAGAGAACAATAAGAAAATCTCAGAGTAAGTAGAAGGAAAAAGCAATACAAAAGATTAATGAAACCAAGAGCTGGTTCTTTGAAAAGATAAACAAGATTGATGAACCTTTAGCCAGACTCATCAAGAAACAAAGAGAGGTGAAAGATAGAGAGCTGAGGAAGAAAGAAGGGTCAGAGAGATAAAATTATTAATTGCTTCAGTTGGAAAATGGCGGCGGTATAGACAGACGTGTCCCGGAGCAGATAGGGTGAGCAGCTGAAACGAGTAACATCCAGCCCAAATAGGCAGAGTAGATTCAGCTGGGAGACAGTTTGCAGCCAGGAAAGGCAGAGGATTCCCGGAGAAAGGGGACTGTTAGAGACTGCCAGATCAGGCTCCCCAACCGGGCAGCCTCCACTGCTGCTGAAATCTCTCCCGGAATGCTGGTGCAGCTGCGGAGACCGCGCCATCTTGAGTGGCTGTTATTGGAAGCATATACATCCAGAAATTCTGCAACCACAGCATCCAGGGATTAGCTACTATCCCAGAAACACGGGATCTCAAGCAGCACGATTATGTGGACTCAGACGAGCCCTGCTCCTCCTCACGGAAAGGTCAGATTTCGCCTGATAAAGGTGAGGTTTGCAATTCAGGTTGGAGAGAGGAACACGCGCGGGGGTAGTTTGTGCCCCACAAGGTCCTCGGGCCGTTGGGGCCAGCATGATCTGCGAGTGCGGAAGGAGTCCCTCAGGGCTGCTGGCAGAAGGGAAATCTAAAAATAAGCCCATAGCTGGACTGTATGCAAAAAGGCAGCCTCGGATTTTGCCAGTGTGCCGGCTGCTTAGTGCCAGGGGAGAGAGGACGTGCGGAAGAGACTGCGCACAGAGCTGGACGGTGGAGGATTGCGTATTCGGGCACCTTCTCAGGCTCTTTTTTTTTCTCTCCCCCTTAAATCTTTGCGTTTGATTATTAAACCCAATACATAGGATCGCCCAATTGGGGTCACTCACAGAGACTGCAGGGGAAAGTTGTTTCTGTGGAACCTGGGAAACAGAGCAGGGAGTAACGATCAAAGAACCAGCTCTGGGCAGTTGACTCTCCCAAACCAGTATTAAGTCCGATAGGGAAAACAAAACCTAACTAATGGCTAGAGAGGACTTACAGCCTCGGAGGTCAATCCAGAAACACTGCCACCCAGGGGCTGAACCATGAACTGACTCTTCTGTAAACACAAATAAAAGCAGTCTGGGAAACAAATATGGCCTGCTTTAAAACCAGGACTGTGGTTTACAACACAGAGAAACAGTGTATTGCAGGGAACTTCAACATTCTCCTGAATACCTGACAGGACTAAGGAGTGCCAGACAGAAGAGTAGAAGAAGTGAAGGACCTTCACTACTGCACATTTTTTTTATTTTTTCATTTTTCACCTTTTAATTAAGAAACTAATTTTCTTTTCTTTTTCCATCACCTGATTTTACCTTTTTAATTACTACATTTTTATTTTTAACCAGTATTATTACTACTACCATTTTACCTTTTTAAAAAGTGTCATTTTATTTTCTCTTTATTTTATTTTGGGATTAGTGTTCTACATTCTATTTTCATCGTTCCTTTAGCATCATTTTTCTCTACCTCAACTTTACCTCTATGCCAAAACTCTCTCCCTCACTTTTCCCCTTTTGTTGCCCTGTTTCTCTTACCCTATTCCTGCTTTAGATTTTCCCTATTCCTTCTTTTTACCCCTGTTAAAATTTCACCCTACTTATATATCTAATTTCCAAACCCCTGTTCTAAATCCATATACACCTCTCTCTTATCTTTCTTCATTATCCAAATTTTTTTCTCTCCGTCGTTTTGTTGTTGTTTGCTTGATTGTGAGTATACTGGGGTTTTTAATGCTTGTTTGTGAGATTGTTTTTCATTTTCTGTTGGTTTTTATTTCCAGTTATTTTTTTTTTTTGCTTCTGTTTTCCCTCGCCTCGCTTGATATTAGTTGTTGTTTGTAAATTTCATTCATCTCCATGGAGCTGTTGCTAGAATTTGTTGGGATTAGTGCCTGTTCTATTGGAATTTTCTCCCCATATAAATAGTTTCTTCCCCTCTTCTATTTCCTTCCCTATCTTTTCTCTCTTATTTTTTTTTCCTTTTCCCAATTTCATTTTTGCACTCCTTTTTTTCCTTCTTTTTCTCTTTTTTCTTTTTCTCTTCTTTCTTCCTTATCCCCTAATTCTCTTTGCTCTGGTGGTCACCTTTATTAGGGGTTAGTAGTATCGTGAATACATTTGTGTTCAGTGCTTTGTGTGTTATGCCTTGTTGTGTTGTATTTTGTGCCTTTAAATCAATGCAGCAGAGTGAGAACTATATAACCAAACACCTGGAGAAGAGAGATCATGGGGAAACAAAGAAACAGCCCGCATATGAAAGAAAAACAGGCATCACCAGAAAAGGAGGTAAACGAAACAAAGGCAATGGAGGCAAGCAACCTGTCAGAGAAAGAATTCAGAGAAATGGTCATAAGGTGGATGAAAAGAATGGAAGGCAAATTCAACAATATGTGTAAGAACCAAGAGGAAATGAAGAACCAAGAAGAAATGAAAAATGACATCATGGCTATAAAGAACTCAATAGAAAGCATCAACAGTAGACTAGAAGAAGCAGAGGAGCGCATCAGTGAGCTAGAAGACAAGGTAGGAAAAAATACCCAAGCAGAGCAGCTTCTAGAAAAACAAATTAAAAAGCAGGAGGAGAGCCTAAGAGTATTTTGGGACAACACGAAACGAAACAACATCCGCATAATAGGGGTACCAGAAGGAGAGGAAACTGAGCAAGGAATAGAAAACCTGTTTGAAAAAATAATGACAGAAAACTTCCCTGATATAGGGAAGAAAAAACTCACACAAATCCAAGAAGCTCACAGAGTCCCAAACAAAATGAACCCCAAAAGACTGACGCCAAAGCACATTATAATTAAATTGGCAAACACCAATGACAAAGCAAGAATCTTAAAAGCAGCCAGAGAGAGACAAAAAGTTACCTACAAAGGATCCCCTATAAGACTAGCGACTGATTTCTCAACAGAAACATATCAGGCATGAAGGGAATGGAATGAAATATACAAAGCCATGCAAAGGAAGGGTCTAAATCCAAGAATACTGTACCCAGCAAGGCTATCAATCAAAACTGAGGGTGAAATCAGGAGCTTCGCAGACAACAAAGGACTATGGGAGTTTATTACCACCAAACCAGCAATGCAAGAATTGCTAAAGGGTCTGCTGTAAAAAGAAAAAATAGGAAACAAAGAAGGAACACAGGGGTAAAGAATAAAAATGACAACAAACAAGTACCTATCAATAATAACATTAAATGTAAATGGATTAAATGCCCCAAGCAAAAGACATAGGGTAACTGAGTGGATAAGAAAACATGACCCATATATCTGCTGTCTACAGGAAACCCACCTCAAAAAAAGACACACACAGACTGATGGTGAAGGGATGGACAAAGGTTTTTCAGGCGAATGGAAACAAAAAAAAAGCTGGGGTAGCAATACTTATATCTGACAAATTAGATCTCAAAGTGAAGGACATAAAAAGACATAAGGAAGGCCATTTCATAATACTAAAGGGAGCAATCCAACAACAAGAAATAACTCTGGTAAACATATACACACCCAATATAGGAGCATCCAAATACATAAGAAACCTTCTGGAGGAGATCAAGGGAGAGATCGACAGTAGTACAATCATAGTAGGGTACCTTAACACCCCACTATCACCATTGGACAAATCCTCTAAACAAAAAATCAGCAAAGAAACATCAATCCTAAATGACTTACTAGATCAGATGGAATTAATTGACATCTTCAGAACATTTCACCCCAAAGCCACAGAATATACATTCTTCTCAAGTGCACATGGGTCATTTTCAAAGATAGGCCATATATTGGGTCACAGGCAAAGTCTTTTTAAACTCAAGAAGATAGAAATCATATCAAGCATCTTCTCAGATCACAATGGCATAAAACTGGAAATCAACTACAATAAAAACAATCCAAAAAAAATCAAACACATGGAGACTAAATAGCATGCTATTAAACAATGACTGGGTTACCAGAGAGATCAAAGAAGAAATAAAAAACATCATGGCAACAAACAACAATGAAAACACAACAATCCAAAACCTATGGGACACAGCGAAAGCAGTCTTGAGAGGGAAGTTCATAGCTTTACAAGCCTACTGCAAAAAACAAGAAACAATGATAATAAATTACCTAACCCTACAATTCAAAGAGCTAGAAAGAGAGCAACAAGAAAAGCCCAGTGTAAGCAGAAGGAAGGAAATAATAAAGATCAGAGCAGAGATAAATGACATAGAGACCAAAAAAAACAATACAAAAGATCAACAAAATCAAGAGCTGGTTCTTTGAAAGGATAAACAAGATTGATGAACCTCTAGCCAGGCTCACCAAGAAACAAAGAGAGAGGACCCAAATAAACAAAATCAGAAATGAAAGAGGAGAAATAACAACAGACTCCACAGAAATACAAATGATTGTTAAAAAATACTATGAAAACTCTACTCCAACAAACTAGACAACCTGGAGGAAATGGACATATTCCTAGATAAATACAACCTTCCAAAACGTAATCAGGAAGAACCAAAAATCTCAATAGGCCAATAACCATGGAAGAAATTGAAGCAGTCATCAAAAAGCTTCCAGCAAACAAAAGCCCAGGGCCAGACGGCTTCACAGGGGAGTTTTACCAAACATTCAAGGAAGAACTTGTATGAGGCCCCGGGTTTGATCCCCGGCATCTCCACCCAAAAAAAAAAAAAAAAAAAAAAAAAAGGAAGAACTAAAACCTATCCTCTGCAGACTATTCCAAAAAATTCAAGAGGAAGGAACACTTCCAAGCTCATTCTATGAAGCCAGCATCACCCTAATACCAAAACCAGGTAAAGACAACACAATGAAAGAGAATTACAGGCCAATATCCCTCATGAACATAGATGCCATAATCCTCAACAAAATCCTAGCAAATCGGATCCAGCAGTACATCAGAAAGATCATACACCGTGACCAAGTAGGTTTTATCCCAGGGATGCAAGGATGGTAAAATATCCGCAAAATCAATAAACGTAATACATCACATAAACAAATTGAAAGATAAAAACCACATAGTCATATCAATTGATGCAGAAAAAGCATTTGACAAAATCCAACACCCTTTCTTGATAAAAAAACTCTCAGCAAGGTGGGAATAGAAGGATCATACCTCAACATAATAAAAGCCATATATGACAAACCCACAGCCAACATCATAATCAATGGGCAAAAACTAAAACCATTCCCCCTAAAAAACAGGAACAAGACAGGGATGCCCCCTCTCACCACTCCTGTTCAACATAGTACTGGAAGTACTAGCCATTGCGATCAGACAAGAAGAAGAAATAAAAGGCATCCAAATTGGAAAAGAAGAAGTAAAACTGTCCTTATTCGCAGATGACATGATATTGTACATAGAGAACCCTAAAGACTCCATCAAAAAATTATTAGACTTAATAAGTGAATTCGGCAATATAGCAGGATACAAAATTAATGCCAAGAAATCCATGGCATTTCTTTACACCAATAGTGAACTTACAGAAAGTGAGACTAAAAAAGCAATCCCATTTACCATCGCACCAAAAAATTTAAGATACCTAGGAATAAACTTAACTAAGGAGGTAAAAGACTTATATGCGGAAAACTACAGGACACTGAAAAAAGAGATAGAGGAAGACATAAACAGATGGAAGAACATACCGTGCTCATGGATTGGTAGAATCAACATAATCAAAATGTCCATACTACCCAAAGCAATCTATAAATTCAACGCACTTCTCTTTAAAATACCAATGGCATATTTCACAGATCTAGAAGGAACGTTCCAAAAATTCATCTGGAATAAAAAAGACCTCAAATAGCTGCAGCAATCCTGAGAAAGAAAAACAAAGTAGGTGGGATCTCAATACCAGATATCAAGCTGTATTACAAAGCCACTGTTCTTAAAACAGGTTGGTACTGGCACAAGAACAGACATATAGATCAATGGAATAGAATAGAGATCCCAGAAATCGACCCAAACCACTATGCCCAATTAATATTTGATAAAGGAGGCAAGAGCATACAATGGAGTCAAGACAGTCTCTTCAATAAATGGTATTGGGAAAATTCGACAGATACATGCAAAAAGATGAAACTAGACCACCAACTCACACCGTACACAAAAATAAACTCAAAATAGATAAAAGACTTAAATGTAAGATGGAAAACCATAAAAATACTAGAGGAATCCACAGGCAGTGAAATCACAAACATATGCTGAAGGAATTTCTTCTCTGATACTGCTCCTAGGGCAATGGAAACTAAGGAGAAAATAAACAAATGGGACTACATCAAAATAAAAAGCTTTTGCACAGCAAAGGAATCCATCAACAAAACAACAAGGCCCACTGCATGGGAGAACATATTTTCCAATGATATCACCGATAAGGGTTAAATCTCCAACATTTACAGGGAACTCATGCAACTTAACAATAGGAAGATAAACAATCCAATCAAAAAATGGGCAATGGACTTAGATAGACACTTTTCGAAAGAGGACATACAGAAGGCTGAAAGACATATGAAAACATGCTCAAAGTCACTAATTATACCAGAGAATGCAAATCAAAACGACAATGTGGTATCATCTCACACCTGTCAGAATGGCTATCATCAACAAATCAACAAACGACAAGTGCTGGAGAGGATGTGGAGAAAAAGGAACACTTGTGCACTGCTGGTGGGAATGCAGACTGGTGCAGCCACTGTGGAGAACAGTATGGAGTTTCCTCAAAAAACTGAAAATGGAACTCCCATTTGACCCAATGATCCCACTTCTAGGAGTATATCCCAAGAAACCAGAAACACCAACCAGAAAGGATATATGCACTCCTATGTTCATAGCAGCACAATCCACCAATAGCTAAAATTTGGAAAGAGCCTAAGTGCCCATCAGCAGATGAGTGGATTAAAAAACTATGGTACATCTACACAATGGAATACTACGCTGCGGTAAAAAAAAAAAAAGATGGAACTCTTGCCTTTTGCAATAGCATGGATGGAACTGGAGAGCATTATGCTAAGTGAAATAAGCCGGTCAGAGAAAGATACATACCACATACTCTCAATCATTTGTGGAATATAGAGAACAACATAGACTGATGAACAGGGACAGATCCAAAGACAGAAACAGTGATCAGACTATCAATCCCCAGAGGGAAAGTGGCGGGGGGGGGGGGGGGGAGGTAAGGGGAAGAGATCAACCAAAGGACTTGTATGCATGCATATAAGCCAAACCAATGGACATGGACAACAGGGGGATGAAAGCATGAGTGGGGGCGGGGATGTTGGGGGTTAATGGTGGGGATGAGGACACACTTGTAATACCTTAACCAATAAAGAAATTAAAGATTTAAAAAAAAGAAAGAAAAGGAAACTAGGAGAAAATAAACAAATGGGACTACATCAAAATAAGAAGCTTCTGCACAGCAAAAGAAACCATCAACATAATGAAAAGGGAGCCCACTGTGTGGGAAACATATTTGGCAATGATCCATCTGATAAAGGGTTAATTTCCAAAATATATAAGGAACTCATGCAACTTAACAAAAGGAAGACAAACAATCCAATTAAAAAATGGGCAAAGGGTTCCCAGTCAGGGCACGTGCCCAGGGTACAGGCTCGATCCCCACTGTGGGGGGTGCAGGAGACAGCTGATCAATGATTCTCCTCATTGGTGTTTCTATATCTCTCTCCCGCTTCTTTTTCCTCCCCAGGCTCTGACCAGCTATTTGGTCTGGGCCACCTCAAGCCCTCAAGGTCAACTCATCACCACAGCGGCTTCTAAGTTAGCAAACAGCATGGATGGACTTAGAACAGTGGTTCTCAACCTTGGCTGCACATTAGAATCACCTGGGAATCTTTTTAAAATCCTGATTTCTGGGCCTCATCCTCTGGAAATTCTGTTTCTTTGTTATGGGGTGAGGCCACAACATTAGTAACAAAGAAACAGAATTTCTGGAGGATGAGGCCCAGAAATCAGGATTTTAAAAGGATTCCCAGGTGATTCTAATGTGCAGCCAAGGTTGAGAACCACTGACTTAGAGGGATTATGTTAAGTGGAATACAGTAAGTCAGACCAACAAAGACAAATACAGTATGGTTTCACTTATATGTGGAACCGAAAAAACAAAAACAAAAATGAACAAACAAAACAGAAACAAACTCACAGGCACAGAGAACACACTGATGGTCACCGGACAGCAGGGAGGTGGGGGAGGAGGCGAGAAAGGTGAAAGGGATGAACGTGTGCAAATCGCCTGCATGAGCATAGCCCTGGGTGCGAGCCCAGGACGGGGTAGAGTGGGTGACACTGCGATAGCCGCAGGGTCGGACAGTGCCGGGCTCACGGGGGTCCCTTGGAAGGTATCTAAATGCTGAATCACTGTGTTGTGCACCTGAAACTAATAGAATATTGAGTGTCAGTGTCATTAAACTAACAGAGAAAAAGGTGACGAAGTGTCTAACACATGGTGCTGGGTGACATGCACCGTGCTCTGCAGCGGGGAAGCTGTTTTAAAAGGCAGAGAAGAGCAAGGACTAGCAGAAGGGGAGCAGCCGCTGCACCCAGGGTGAGGTGGGCAGCCACCAGCCTGGACCTCACTGAGGGGTGAGCCAGCAGGACTCCACCCTCTGGTCCCCCAAAGGCAGCAGTCACAGAGGGGCCCATGTACCACAATCTCAGTGTGTGTGTGTGTGTGTGTGTGTGTGTGTGAGAGAGAGAGAGAGAGAGAGAGAGAGAGAGAGAGAGAGAGAGAGAGAGGTACTCAATAGGAGGAGAGGGTCTTCCTGTGGTGGGAAGTCTGAGCAGAGCCCTGGAGAAGTCAGGGAAGGGGAGGAAGAGCAGAGGGACCAGCAATTTCAAGGCCTGAAGCCAGACTCTCCTGAGGCGTCCAGGGCTCGGACGAGCCAGGCCGGGTGGGAGGTGTGCGCTCAGAGGCAGCAGGGGCAGGTGAGTCAGGGCCTGGCTGCCAACACAGGCCTGCGAGCTTTATTCTGAGCGATGCACACACGGCAGACTAGGGAGTCACAGGCTTGTGTGAGAGATCGTGGGAGTCGTGCAGGAGAGCTTGCTTCTGGCTTGGGGTGGGCGGGTGAGAGGAGCGGCCGCCTGGAGGAGCAGCTGTGGCTGCCTGGGAGCGCAGGGCCCCGGGAGCGCTGGCCGGCCACGCAGCCTGGCAGGATGAGGCGAGAGGCAGGTCAGGGCCACCGACCAGACCCCCTGTGATGCCGGGAGGGCCTGTGTCTGTGCTGTGCAGGCAGCAGCCGCTAGCCAAGTGGCTGCTGAGCACCTGGGATGTGCCCAGTGGGACTGAGAAACCAAGTTTACAGTTTATTTTGTTCAAAGTTAACCTTAAGTTGAAAGAAAACACTTCTGAGATTTTGCTGCCTGTCTTCATCTAGGATTTTTATAGCTTCGAGTCTAACATTTAAGTCTAATTCATTTTGATGCATTCTTGTGTGCGGTGTAAGAAGGTGGTTTAGAAATGGAACTAGACCACCTTCTTACACCACACACAAGGATACACTAAAATGGAGTAGACTTAAATGTTAGGGCTGAAACCATAAAAATCCTAGAAGAAAACCAGACAGTAAAATCTCTGACATTTCTTGTAGCAATATTTTTGCCAATATATCTCCTCAGACAAGGGAAACAAAAGGAAACAAAATAAATGGGACCACACCAAACTAAAAAGGGTTTGCACAGCAAAGGAGACCATCGACAAAATGAAAAGACGGCCCACTGAATGGGAAAACATTTTTGCCGATACGTCTGACAAGGGATTAAAATCCAAAATGTGTAATGAACTTATAACACTGGACACCAGCCCTGGCCGGGATGGCGCAGTCCTATCCTGTCGGCACATGCGCCGAGGGTCGCAGGTTTGTTTCCCGGTCAGGGGCATGGACCTGGGCTGTGGGTCCACCCAGGCCCTGATCAGGCCCATGTGGAAGACACCCAATCGATGTTTTTCTCTCCCTCCTTCTCTCCTTCTCTCCCATCCCTCCCTGCAGCTCTCTCTAAAAATCAATGGGAAATATCCTCAGGCAAGGATTAACAACAACAAAAAGCAAACAAACAAACTCAGCACCAGAACAACAAACAATCCAATTTGAAAATGGGCAAAGGACCTAAATAGACACTTCTCCAAAGGGGACATGCAGATGGCCAAGGGACATGAAAAAATGCTCAAAGTCACTGATCATCAGAGAGAGGCAAACGACAATGAGGTACCATCTCACACCTGTCAGAACGGCTACCATCAACAAATCAACAAACAAGTGCTGGCGAGGATGTGGGGAAAAGGGAGTCCTAGTGCACTGCTGGTGGGAATGCAGACTGGTGCAGCCACTATGAAGACAGTATGGAGTTTCCTCAAAAAATTAAATATGGAACTGCCATTTGACCCATCAATTCCACTTCTGGAAATTTATCCAAAGAAGCCCGAGACACTGATTTGAAAGACCATACACTTCCCTATGCTCATTGCAGTGTTATTTACAACAGCCAAGATTTGGAAGCACCCCAAGTGCCCATCAGTAGACGAGTGGGTAAAACAGCTGCGGTACATTCACACTGTGGGGTACTACATGGCCATAAAAAAAGAAGAAAAATTTTACCCTTTGCAACAGTATGGATGGACCTGAAGAACATTATGCTAAGTGAAATAAGTCAGAGAAAGACAAGTATCACCTGATCTCACTCATATGTGGAATCTAATGAATAAACTGAACTAACAAGAAAAATACAGACAGAGTCATAGACAGAGAGCAGACAGACAGCTCTGGGGGTGACGGGGCAGAGGGAGTGAGCAAAAAAAGAAAAGAAGAGAGAACTCATGGACATGCACAACAGTGTGGTGATTTTGGGAAGTAGGGGGGTTGGGTGGGGGTAGAAGAGGGTATAAGGGGGATAGATGGTAATGGAAAAAAATTAAATTAAATTAAGAGTAAATAAATGACTTAAAGTCACCGCACTGTGGAGTGCAGTGCTGGCACGCCCGCCTCAGCCTGTCCCGCTGGAGGCCCACCCACAGCCCCAGTGACAGAGCAGAGGGCAGAGGGCAGAGGGCAGAGGGCAGAGGGCAGAGGGCAGAGGGGGCCTTGCTGGCTCCTCCCCAGGCTCCGACCAGCTATTTGGTCTGGGCCACCCCAAGGCCTCAAGGTCAACTCATCACCACAGCTGCTTCTAAGTTAGCAAACAGCAGGTCTTTCCAGTCTATTCACATTTATTTTATTTGCACGTGAATCTGGTTCTCTGCCTGCCTGGTTAGTCATCTGGCCTCCTATGGTGGCCGTGGGAAGGAGCCGGTCAGACCCAGCCTGTGCCCTGCAGATGGGCACCTCTGGGACTGGTTCCTGTCTTTCCTCCCAGAAGCCAAGAATACTCTGGTCGCTAATTTTAACCCCAATAGTGAAGTTCTCTCGCCCTCTCTCCTCTTTGGGTACTTTTCTGTAATTTCAGTTTTCAAACACAAAATAGCTTCTGTCTGCAGCATTCTTAGAACGGCTGTGGTCTCCAGTGTGTACCTTGTAAACAAAGTCATTTTGCTGTGGTTTTACACAGTTTCATGACCATCCCATGCAGGCGTGTGCAGCTGTGAAGGAGGCGTGCACAGCCGTGTCTAAGGGGAGGAGATGCCGAGCCTTCAGTGAGCGAATGCTGTGGGCCAGAGCCTCGACCTCAGCTCGAGGTATTGGGGCCAGATACTGCTTTATTGTGGGGCTCCCGCGCACTGTAGGGTGTCTGTCAGCATCCCTGGCCTCAAACCACCAGGTGCCAGTAGCTACCGCTCTCTAACCACACCCTCCCCCCCCACACACACACACACACTGCCATTGAGACAATTGAGGGAATCACATGCGGCCTCCTGGTCCCGGGAGCGGATTGAGAACACCGCGGTGGGACAGCCTGCGCGGGAAGAGGAGGGCGATGTCGGAGTCACCCATCTTGGGGATGGAAGTACAAAGACTGTGGATCCTCAAATCTAAGCAGGAAGATTCCATTCTGAGAGACTCGTGCCAGCTTCTTCCTTCAGTGCTTCTTATACATTGACTGGAGGCCCGGTGCACGAATCCTGCACGGGTGGGGTCCCGCAGGGTGGCCTGCAGAGATTGGGGCCCTGCTTACGCCCCAGCCTCATAGCCCTGCAGCCCTGCCTGGCACCCTGCCTTGACCTTGCCCTGCCCCCTCACCTGTTCCATCATCCCGCTTGTGGGGCGATCACATCCCGCTCCCTCAGCGCCTGGGAGTCTAGCCGTGGCCCCACCCCCTGCCACCGCTGCTGGTCGCCACCTGCAGGGTGATCAGTGGGGCCATCAGGCCCCCACTCACACCCGCCTTGGCCTGGCGCCACCTGCTCACCTGCTCCACCATCCTGCCACAGCCCTGCTCTCATCGGGGCCCATCAGGGCTGGCAGCGCCTCCACTGCCACCCGCTGCCAATGCCCGGCGCCAACACCCACCATGTTCCACACCGCTCCCCGGTGGTCAGCGCACGTTGTAGTGAGTGGTCGAACTCCCAGTCTCTCGGTCGAGCAACCACGCAATGGGACAATTTGCAAATTAGGCTTTTATTGTATAGGCTAGGATTGTTCTGAGTGCCAGGTACTGGGGATGTGATGATGAATAAACAGATAAGCTTATTAATTTATTCAACAAATATTTATTGCCTACTATGTGTCCAGCACTGTTTAAGCACTGAGTGTATAAGTCACAATTCTCCAGAGAACCTCAATGACCCAAATCAATTTTGAAAAAGAACAGAGTTGAAGAGCGAACACTAGCTGGTTTAAAGCTGGTGTTAAAGCTACAGTCATGAAGAGTGTGTGGAGATAGACAAATAGATGAACGGGACAGAATAGAGAATCTGCCCTACTGACTATAGATCGGGGGTTCCCACGACCCCTCCTTGGTTGAGTTAACTTGCTGGGGCAGCTCGCAGGCCCAGGGGGCACACTGACCACTTTATTAAAGGACAGGACAGAGGACACGGAGCGGCCAGGTGAAGAGCGACAGAGGCTGAGGGCTGGCAGGCCCGAGCTCAGAGGCTTCAGTCCCCGTGGAGCTGGGTGTGTCACCCTCCTGGTTCCTGGACCTGGGAGCTCTCTGCAGCCCCTGCTCCTGGGATTTCACAGAGCTTCCTCGTGGAGGCAAGGCCGGCATTCGCTCCATTTCCAGCCCCTCTCCCCTGGCTGAGAATAGGGGTGGGTGACACTCCCAGGCCATGGAATGTTCTTTCCAGCGACCAGCCCCACCCAGGGGCCACCCAGCATCACCCCATGGGAACAAAGGTGGTCCTATCACCCAGGAAGTTACCAGGTCTCCGGAGCCCGGAGCCAGGCGGATCCTCCTCTGTGCCTGCGATGGCACAGGGCCTGCCGCATCGGCACTCTCTGTGTTTCCTGCACGTCCCTCCTGAGCGGCTCCAGCTGCAGAGGGTCCTCGGCCGGTCCCAGCGGGGCTGTGTCCGCATCCTGGAGGACAGCAGGGCTCAGCGGGCTATGTGTTGAGGTGCAGCCGGTGAACAAATGTACGAAAGGCCTCAACATTCAGAACACGCAGGAAGCAACGCCCCAGACGCGGGGCCTGGTGCCCGTGGGACGTGCCCACTGCCTTGTGTCAGACTCAGTCCCCTCCACAGGCACGGGGTCACCCCTGCCTCGGGGCCTGTGTGTCCAGGCCTCTCCCGCTCACAAGGACGCGGGTGTGAGTGACTCAGGCCTCGTGCGCGGGGTCCGCGCTTTCGTGCACCCGGGGGGCCGGCCGACACCTGTCTCCGTCCCTGGCACCGTGTGGGCGAGGCCGCGTGGACGCGCAGGCCTGGCTGCTTTCTTTCTCCGGTGACTCCCCTGGGTGCTGGTGATGTGTCGGGCCAGGAAGGCTCTAGAAAGGGGAGAGCAGTCCGCGGAAGCAGCCCGCCCAGCTTCCCCCCAGGCCTGCTTCCGAAGACGCAACGGCACCTGCCCGCCCGCCCCGGCTCACACCGCCACGGCCGCACAAGGACTGAGGGTGGCTGTTTGATCCCCAGTAAAGGCACCTCACAAAGGGCCCCACCCCGTCACCCCTGGGGGCGCCTCGTCCCCACAGCGTGGCCAGCAAGGCCCTGCTGGACAAGCTGCCATTCACAGGACAGCGTGGGACGAGGGCTCCGGTCCCGGCCTCACCCGGTCTGTGGGGTGTCTGTCTCTTCATCTGCCTGCGGCAGCTCCGTGGGGCCCTGCCTGGCACCCTAACCCACCCTAACCCACCCGCACCCACCCTCACCCACCCACACCCACCCTAACCCACCCACACCCACCCGCACCCACCCTCACCCACCCACACCCACCCTAACCCACCCTAACCCACCCGCACCCACCCGCACCCACCCTCACCCACCCGCACCCACCCGCACCCACCCTCACCCACCCACACCCACCCTCACCCACCCGCACCCACCCGCACCCACCCTCACCCACCCGCACCCACCCTAACCCACCCACACCCACCCTAACCCACCCTAACCCACCCGCACCCACCCTCACCCACCCGCACCCACCCTCACCCACCCACACCCACCCTCACCCACCCTCACCCACCCTCACCCACCCGCACCCACCCGCACCCACCCTAACCCACCCACACCCACCCACCCTCACCCACCCACACCCACCCTCACCCACCCGCACCCACCCTCACCCACCCTTACCCACCCACACCCACCCACCCTCACCCACCCGCACCCACCCTCACCCACCCACACCCACCCTCACCCACCCTCACCCACCCGCACCCACCCTCGCCCACCCTCGCCCACCCGCACCCACCCGCACCAACCCGCACCCACCCTCACCCACCCGCACCCACCCACACCCACCCTCACCCACCCTCACCCACCCGCACCCACCCTCACCCACCCTCACCCACCCTCACCCACCCTCACCCACCCGCACCCACCCTCACCCACCCTCGCCCACCCACACCCACCCTCACCCACCCTCGCCCACCCGCGCCCACCCGCGCCCACCCACGCCCACCCACGCCCACCCTCGCCCACCCTCGCCCACCCGCGCCCACCCGCGCCCACCCTCACCCACCCTCACCCACCCGCACCCACCCTCACCCACCGGCACCCACCCGCACCCACCCGCACCCACCCGCACCCACCCGCACCCACCGCGCTGAGACGGGGCCGGTCGGGGGCCCTGGGCGTGTCTGGCAGGGGAACCGTTCTTTTCTGCAGAAAGAACAGACGTGCCCACCTGTTCTCACTTCCTTTTTGGAGCCTGAGAGCCTGGCCTGTGAGTGGCCCGCTGCTATTTCTGGGCTCGGCCGGCCGCTCGGTGTGAAACCCTGGCCTCCCCAGAGGGAAGCGGGTGGGAAGGGCCGCCAGGTGACCTGCGCTCGGGCCCGGGCTGCGGCGGGCCAGGTGCAGCCTGCGGGAGACCCCCCGGGCCGGGGTGGCTGTGGTGAGGCAGGCTCCGCGCCCGGGACGCTGTCGCCCAGGGTACAGGCCGGACTGCTTGTTGGATGACAACACCCTCTCTCCTGATTTTGGCAGAAGACCCTGAGGCCCAGGAGGCTGACTCTCTGGTCCGAGGCCACACGCTTCCCCTGCCCCCGGCCATGCCAATGCTCCGGGGGCCCTGGCATGGCTCCTTCTCTGCCCTCCCAGCCAGCCTGCTTTCCCCACCGGGCACGAGCCCCAGAGACGCCTGGGCCCCAAATCCTCATCGGGGCCAAGGGGCGGAGCTGCCCTCGCCCCTGCAGGAGGGCCGTCTGAGAGCTTCTTTCTGCCCCATTTGGTTTGCTCCGTGGTGTTCAGTGTGACCTGATTTCACGGGAATAAACATGGCCGTGTGCTCCTCCCTCCCTCCTCCCTGCCTTCCATCTTCCCTTCCTTCCTTTCGCCCTCCATACTTATTGAGCACAGGCATGTGCTATGAGCCAAATGCGTTCTAGATGTAGTGAGCCGTCTCAGTGGTGAGGGGGTTTGGGAAGGGTGTGGGAGGTGGTGGGTTATGTAAGCGGCTGTCCGAGCCGTCTTCCTGCAGAGGCAGCAGCAGTGCAAAGGCCCTGGGGCAGGAGCAGGGTGGACACACTCGAAGCCCAGAGGGCAACCTTGGGTCTGAGCCACAGCAGGGGGAGCAGGGGCCCAGTCAGTGACCTGTGGCTGCTGATTCATAGGGCACTGGGAGCCAGCAGAGGGCTTTGAGGAAAGGAGGGCAAGGCTGTGCCGGGGGCTAGCAGCTCACCCCACCCCGGGTGGGGCCACGTGAAGAGGGGCCTGGCTTGGTCAAGTGAGTGAGTGAGTGAGTGAGTGAGGTGGCTCAGCAGCTGGGACAGGGCGGAGGTGAGAAGTGGGCGCCCCAGAGCCATTTGGAGGTGCCTCCTGGACAGGCCGCTGGTGGGCTGGTGGGGAGTGAGGTGTGGAGGAAAGGATAGTGCAAACCACTGGCCTTGTGCACACTGCGGGGCACTGACCAGCCTGTTCCCGCCCTGCGAGCCGCTGGCATGGGGCTGCCCCGGCTGAGTGCCCCCCCGCCCCTCCCCCCCATCCAGAAATGAATGACAGCACCTCACACGCTCCAGGCCGCACATGCCCAGGGACAGCTCAGCACCCTGGTGCGCTGCAGGTGCCCAGCAAGGGCCAGATCTGAGTATGACAATACCAGCGGCCACCACTCACGGGGGCCAGGACCACCCTCTCCTCCAAGTCTGTCTTCTCCATAAACTGCACCAGCCACTGGACAGCCAGTTATTGAGTCTCTGGGCTCCTCACAGAGATCATAGGAAATCGAACTGGGCCCAGGTGAGTGCTGACTTAAAGACCTTTCTCCTGCTCCCAAGTGTGGCGGTGGGGGGACCCAAGGTGGCGACCAGGGACCGGCTGTAGGGAGAAGGGGCGCTCAGGCAAGAGATGTGAGTAGCTGAGTGTCTGGAACTTTCTGGAAAACCCATCACAGCTGTGTGGAACCTGGTACAGCTTTAACTGTGTTGCCCTCTGCCCGTGGCTGTTGGAGGAACTCCGCCCTGTCTCCTAGGTGAGGGCTTGAGCCACCTGTTGCTTCCATGGAAAGCCCTGCGCTGCTGGTCAGGGAGCGTCTCGCTCAGGAGTTAGCGGCAGCCGCAGCTGGGGGCTGACTTGAGTGGGTGCTGTTTCTGCAGGAGACTTCCAGGGGGGCCGCTCCTTCCATCCTCCACCCTCTCTTTGCCCTTCCGCTGGGCTTGCTCACTGCCCCTGTCAGGGGCATGGTGGCCACACACTCAGAGAAAGCCCCTCGCCAGCTCTCAGAAACCCCCTCGAGGGCCAGGTGAGGAGCAGGCACCTTTCCCTGGCGTGGGGAGGAGGGGAGCCACGGTGTGTGGCACAGCTTCTTTTTTTTTTTTTTTTTTTAATATATTTGTTATTGATTTCAGAGAGGAAGGGAGAAAGAGAGAGAGAGAAATATCAATGATGAGAGAGAATCATTGATCAGTTGCCTCCTGCACGTCCCCTACTGGGGATCGAGCCCACAACCTGGCATGTGCCCTGACCGGAATCAAACTGCGACCTCCTGGTTCATAGGTCAACGCTCAGCCACTGAGCCATGCCAGCTGGGCCAGGGCACAGCTTTTGCAAAGTGTCCGTCCCCCTGGTTCCCTTGTCTGGGCCCTTTCTGACCCGCCCTCCCTTCCCCGCAGGCAGGCGCAGGGGCGGGCCCTTGTCTCTCCGAGGTTTCCTTCATCAACGTGTAACCCTGCCCCGTCAGGCGCCTCTAGGCTGCTCTGGGGGATGAGAAGCAGGAGAGGCAGAGACACTGTGATGGGCAGAGAAGGCGGAGGAGACAGGGTGTAACCCTGTGTGGGCTGCTGGGCAGGACCCTGGGACAGAGAGAGGTGTTTAAAGATAAACCGGTGAAGTCAAACAAAGACCACAGTCCTTATTTTGTCAACAGCATGAGTAGCGGTTGACGTCATTCTTTCGCTCACTGCATCGCACAGCGGTGGTGCCTTAGCTCTGACACGTGTGCGGCTCCGTTGCACGTCCGTGGTAGTGGACGCTGAGTGGAGCTGCGTGAGAAACCCCTGGAGGGCCTTTTCCATTTTTAATCTAAAATTATCCCAAAATTAAACATTTCTTTAAAAACAGAGGCAGTTGCTCTTTCCACTGCCAGTCCGCCTTCATCATGGGTCGCACGCACGCTCCCAGAAAGGGCCTACCCCCGGCGGCTCTGCCCGCCGCCCCAGTGTGCCCCCCTGGCTGACACTGGCATCTGACTGTGTGAAGGAGCAGATCTACAAACTGGCCAGAAGGGCCCGACTCCCTCACAATCAGTGTGACCCCGGGAGACTCCACGGCGTCGTACAAGCGCACGTGTGACAGGCCCTGAGATCCTGAGGATTCCTGAGTCTACGGGACTCGCCCTGATCTTCCCAGGGATCGCTGCCATTTCATTAAGAAAGTGGTTGCCGTTCGCAAGCATCTTGAGAGGAACAGGAAGGATAAGGATGCTAAATGCCGTCTGATTCTGATCGAGAGCCGTATTCAACGGTTGGCTCAATATTATAAGACCAAACGAGTCCTCCCCCGAGTTGGAAATACGAATCATCCACAGCCTCTGCCCAGGTTGCATAAAATGTCTGTACTCAAGCAATCACATCATCGTCTAACTAGAAAAAAAACAGGCAGTTCCATCCGTCCGTGCGCTGCGCCGGCAGGCCCGTGCTGTGGGAGTCACCGGTGGCTGCCCGAGAGGAGGGCAGAGGCTGGCGGGGCTGAGAATGTCTGTTCCTTGATCTGGAGGATGCTGTGTTTAGTCCATGAAAGTCCATGAGCTGCACACTTACAATTAGGTAAATCACATCTTAATAAATTTTCAAAATTTTAATTAACAAAGAAACCCAGGTCAGGAAGAGTCTGTTTGGGCTGTGGCGCCTCGAATGCTTATCCAGCTGTGAGCTTGGCCGGGACTGCCCACACCACTCCTGGAAACATGGGCCTCGGGGGGAGAACCTTATCCAGACGAGGGGACCCAGGACTGTGCCGCAGGGCTGGGAGGGGCGGGCGGCTTTGGACAGGAGGCCAAGGAAGAATCACCAAGGGTTTGGGGCCTGAGCCATCACAAGTCAGAGCTGCTGGTTTCTGCGATGGGACAGCCAGCCTGGGCAGGCCCAGGAGGCAGGCGTGACGCTCACCATGGCCGCGGTAAGACTGAGATACCTGTTAGGAAGACAAGAGGAAGCACGGAGGAGGCCAGCGGTACCTAAATCTGGGCCCAGAAAAGAGACTTGGCTGCAGATGTGGCTCTGGGTGTTGCCTTTATTATGAATGCATTGAACACAAGCCACATGTATCAGAATTTTTCAGAGACACAGAAAGAATATTCAGAGAGATTCTAAGAATTTGGCTCATGCAATTGTGGGGTTGGCAAGTCTAAAATTGGCAGGGTAGGCCAGCAGGCTGGAGGCCCAGGGAGGGGGTGATGTTGCAGCTTAATTCCAAAGGTTTTCAGAGAACGTGGGTCCATTCTTCTCAAGGCCCCACACCTGCTTTACTCCCAAGAGAAGTAAAAACATGTCCACCCAAATACACGAGTGTTTACAGCAGCAGGACTCATAACAACGGAAAAGTAGAAACAGCCCAACTGCCCTCCAATGATGAATGAATAGATAAAATGTGGTCTGTCCAGCCCTGGCTGGGTGGCTCAGTCGGCTGGAGCATCATCCCATACACCAAAGGGTTATGGGTTCAATCCTCACTCCAGCCTGTATGAGAGGCAACTGATCTCTCTCTCTCTGTCTCTCTCTCTCTCTCTCTCTCTCTCTCTCTCTCTCCCTTTCCCTCTCCCTAAAATCAATAAAAACATACATTGGGTGAGGACTTTAAAAAGGGCGGTATATCCATAAAATGGAATATTATTTGGCCACAAAAAGAAATGAAGTACTGCTATACACTACAACTTCGATAAATCTCAAAAACATTATGCTAAGTAGAAGCCAGTCACAAAACACCACATTGCATTTTTATAAAATGTCTGAAGTAGGTAAATATTTAGAGATAAATATTTAGAGATTAGTGGCAGCCTAGGGTGGAAAGACATAGGAGTGACATGGTTTCTTTTTAGGAGTACCAGAAGGTGAAGAAAGTGAGCAAGGGCTAGAGAATGTGTTTGAAGAAATAATGGCAGAAAACTTCCCTAATCTGGTGAAGGAAAAAGTCACACAAGTTCAGGAGGCACAGAGAGTCCCAAGCAAGAAGAACCCAAACAGGCCTACACCCAGACACATCATAATTAAAATGCCAAAAATTAAAGACAGAGAGAATCTTACGGGCAGCAAGAGAAAAGCAATTTGTTGCCAACAAAGGAGCTCCCATAAGGCTGTCAGATGATTTCTTACCAGAAGCTCTACAGGCCAGAAAGGAATGGCAAGAAGTACTCAAGGTAATGAAAGGCAAGGATCTGAAACCAAGATTATTATATCCAGCAAGGCTATCATTCAAAATAGACAGTGAGATAAAGAGCTTCCCAGATAAGAAAGGCTAAAGGAGTTCATCACCACCAATCCAGCATTACAAGAAATGCTAAAGGGACTGCTGTAATAATAAAAAGATATATACAGTATATACTAGAGGCTCAGTGCATGAAATTTGTGCACTTGGGGAGGGAGGGTCCCTCAGCCTGGCCTGCACCCTTATAGTCCGGGAGCCCCGTGATCAATCACCCCATAGAGAAAGGCCCCACCCATCCGCCACAGCAGTGCTGGCTGGGGGCCTGGGCCTCCCTTTTTGGGGCAATTGCAGAGGCCCCCAGATTGATTGCCTGCCAGCCAGTGGCCTGGGCCTCCCTCTGCAGGGCAATCATGGGGTGATACGGGGTCCCCCAACCAATTGCATCTCACCTGCCTTGGCTGGCCTGGCACCAGTGCATGTCATAGGGTGGTCATCTGCTGTTCAGCCATTTGGTCAACTTGCATATTATACTTTTATTATTATAGATATATATGCATAAAGAATTAAAATGTCAATGAATAAGAAGTACCTATCAATAATAACCTTAAATGCAAATGGATTAAATACACCAATCAAAAAACATAGGGTAGCTGAATGGATAAGAAAACATGACCCAATTATATGCTATCTACAAGAGACCCATCTCAGGACAAAAGGATGAGAGTGAAGGGATGGAAAAACATTTTCCATGCAAATGGGGGAAAAAAGGAGGGGATTATTATAAAGGAAAAATTACTAAAGAGACATAATAATATCAAATGCAATATGTAACCCTTGCTGGATTCTGATTCAAAAGCCTTAGCCATGGCCGAAACCGGTTTGGCTCAGTGGATAGAGCGCTGGCCTGTGGACTGAAGGGTCCCAGGTTCGATTCCGGTCAAGGGCATGTACCTGGGTTGCGGGCGCATCCCCAGTAGGAGATGTGCAGGAGGCAGCTGATCGATGGTTCTCTCTCATCGATGTTTCTGACTCTCTCTCTCTGTCCCTTCCTCTCTGTAAAAAATCAATAAAATATATATAAAAAAAAAAACACACAACAACAAACTGATCTTTAAAAAAAAAAAAAAAAAAAAGCCTTAGCCATGAAAAAGTCCTTAGGACAATTGGGGAAATGTAAATGTGGGCCAGGTAGGCCTAGCTGGTTTGGCTCAGTGGATAGAGCATCAGCCTTCAGACTGAAGAGTCCCAAGTGTGATTCTGGTCACGGGCACAGGCCCAGGTTGCAGGCTTATCCCCAGTAGAGGAGCGTGCAGGAGGCAGTCGATTATTGATTCTCTCTCATCACCGATTTTCTATTTCTCTCTCCCTCTCCCTTCCTCTCTGAAATCAATAAAAATATATTGAAAAAAATTTCTTAATAAATAAACATGGGCCAGATATTAGATGATATTTTTAAATTATTATTGATTTTCTTAGATAGGAAGAGATGATCCATGTCAGAGAGCCTGCATCTTCCTAAGAGAAGTCTGCGGGCACATTTAGGACTGAAGAGTCCTCAGGGCCTTCAGGGGTCTCGGTGGGGAGAGGGGGATGTGGAGACATGGACGTCCATGTGCACAGTTGGAACCAGGGGTACGGTCCATGGGTATTCATTTTACCTTTTAACCTTTCTCTGAGTTTTTAATTTTTTATAATAGAAAGTTTTGAGGGATGAAAAAACTTTTCATGGAAAAAGAGACCACGTCTTCCTACAAAAGGTTGGAAGTTGTTCCTGTGAAGTGGGTTTTGCTAAAGTCATGGCACCTAGCATTTCTGAGAAGTCAGTACAAATGAGGGATGAGTGGGTTAGCAGGTGGGAAATTGAGCTCCTCTGAGTCATACATGTAAATTGCGATCGTGACCATCAGGGCTTGGGTGCAGTTCTAAGAAATGTCATTTTTGATGCACTTCCTTTCATCTTACCTCTCAGACTCTCAGAGGAAGTTCGACCGCATGGCCTCAAGGGGCCACAGTGGGGTGGCAGACACAGGCCGTGGAGGAGCCACGCACTCCCTGCCTCAGAGACCACAGACCGGGGAGGGCAGGGGGCCCGAGGGCTAGGCTGTGGCCGATGCCCTGGTGTGGAGAGGACATCTCACTGGAAATCACTGATCCACACAACAGTGCCCCCTCGGACCAAGCAATTCCACGCGAGGAGCTGACGCCAGCTGGCGAGACGTGGAGAAGACAACGTCTATATACATCACGTGCATGCGTGGGGCGTTTGGAAAGTGCCGGGAGCACGGCAGGCGCCCCGTGAGTGCTCCCTGCCGTCACGCTCCCACCGGGTCTTACGAGCTCATTTACAAGGAGGACTAACGGACAGGATGGAGCAGTGACAAAGGCAGCCTGTCGGCACTGCTTCATCTGATAGGCCCGCAGTCCTGCAAAGACAATGTCGGGGAATGAGGCACAGGTGTCACCTGCTGGCACAGGGCGTGCCATGCCTGGCAGCGGAGGGCGGGTGGCAGGTCAGCTCAGGGCGCTGCCTTCCAGGCGGGAGCAGCCCACAGGGTGCAGCCGGGAGAGAAGGGAGCCCCTCGCTCTCCTCCTGCCCACGGGGTGCGCCCGCCTCGGCCACGTGCTCACTGAACTGTGGGAGCAGACGTTCCCCGACCTGGAGGCACCTTTCCTCCGTGTCCCAGACTCTGAGCCCCGGGGCGGCTCGGAAAAGGCTGTTTTCAGAATGAGGTTGGAAGGTTCAGGAAGAGGTCGGAAACCTCCAGCACCTGCTCTCAGGTGCCCGCCGGGCTGTGGAGCCTGAGCGTGCCCAAGGACAACAGCGGCCGTCAGCTCGCCCAGGGGCCCGGGGGACCCCGTCCAGCACGCGATCGGGAGGAGATGCGGCCCACAGAGATGAAACAACTGCCCCGAAAGGCCCCACAGCTCTGTTCTGTCCGGTTTAATGAAGTCTAGCATGTTCCCAGCCACACAGAGCTCAGGAGCGGGCCACACGGGTCTGTGGTGAGGGGAGTGAGGGCGCCTTCGTGGGGGCTGGGAAGTGTTGCCTGGGCGTGCACACAGGTGGAGATTCACTGACCTGCACACTGAAAAACATGCATTTCACCGCATGCAAATCACACTCCGAATTAAAGACAACAGAAAGCAAATAAAATCCATTATCTGTAAATGGTGTGAGCAAAAAAAGCATTAACAAGCTGGGGAACCTTACCATCCATTCTCAGCCACCCTGAAAGTCACCTTGGCTTTTGTTTGGTTTCATTTCATGCCTAACCTGTGCGGCTTAAAGCACCAGCGTGCTCTCTCCTGGGTAAGACCCTGCGTGTGGCCTCCGAGAGCAGCGTTCGACACAGTCTGCTCAACAGATGGCGAAGAAACGCTTCCTAACCCCGGGGGCGCTGCTGTGTGTGGAGGTGACAGCCCCAGCCGAGGGGGCGGACGGAAGGGGGGGCGGACGGAAGGGGGTGCAGACGGAAGGGGTGCAGGTGGAAGGGGTGCAGGAGGAAGGGGTGCAGACGGCAGGGGGTGCAGGTGGAGGGGGTGCAGATGGAAGGGGTGCAGGAGGAAGGGGGTGCAGATGGAAGGGGTGCAGGAGGAAGGGGGTGCAGATGGAAGGGGTGCAGATGGAAGGGGTGCAGGAGGAAGGGGGTGCAGATGGAAGGGGTGCAGATGGAAGGGGTGCAGACGGAAGGGGGTGCAGATGGAATGGGTGCAGATGGAAAGGGGTGCAGATGGAGGGGGGTACAGACGGAAGGAGATGCAGGTGGAAGGGGTGCAGATGGAAGGGGTGCAGGTGGAAGGGGTGCAGATGGAAGGGGTGCAGGAGGAAGGGGTGCAGGCGGCAGGGGGTGCAGGTGGAAGGGGTGCAGATGGAAGGGGTGCAGGAGGAAGGGGTGCAGACGGCAGGGGGTGCAGGTGGAAGGAGAGCGAGAGCATCCAGCGGTGTGGGGTCTGCGGCGTTTCAGTGGGCAGCAGAGTCTGGGGCTGCCTCTGGTCACACCCACCCCACACCAGCTGTGCTTTGTTACCCTCATTGACACAAGACAATACATGACAGTCTTCTCCGTGTGACACATGAAACCATTACAAATGGGGCTCAGGTCCCATCTGACCATCATCCCAGTCCCGGCCCTGCTTGCCCTACGGGGCGTCGTGGTCATCGCGCTGTCCTTTCCTATTTCTCCCGCCTTTCCCCGCCTCACATCCTCAGCTGCAATCACGGCCCCTCGGTGTGTCTAATGTGTCTGGCTTTTGCTTGACTTACAGGCCTTTTACCGTCAGGGTCGGGCCGTGAGCTGCTTCCCCTTCAGCGGCCGGTCTCCATAGTTCTTTGCACGCTGCCCAGCGCCCGGCTGTGTCCGCCCACTCTCCGGCCTCCTCTGGGAGGTGGGCAGGCTCGCTGTTCAAGCCGACACTGCTATGGACGACTTCGGAGAACATTCCTGGCCCCTGTGGCCTTGGAGGATATGCCTGGGCCGAGGGTTAGGGGCAGTTATACATTTCAGCTGACCCTGGCAGACTGCCCCCCACCACGGGAGCAGCTCACCCCTCCAGCCGCAGGCGGGGCGCTCGCGTGGCCCCAGGTCCCCACCGGCTCGCGGCCTCATCCGGCGGCACAGCGGCCAACTTGATGGCGGCGTCTTTTTTCACGTTGTCTTTTCTGATCATTGAAAACGCACCGATCGCCTCTGGGTTTCCTGACCATTTGGGTTCCTCTCCTCTGCTCACCAGCATCCACGTTGGCGGTGCTTCCCTCCCCACGCCGCCCGCCCAGGGCTCCCCATGCCTTCCTCCTCCTCCCCTGCCCCCACACCTGTGCCTTCCACCCCTCAGGCCTCCCCACACGCCCTGGGCTTTCTGTGACGCTGAGTTTGCCTCACCCGAGCCTCCCCCTGCCGCGGTTTCAGCGGTCTGGGAAACAGGCTTACGCTGTAATGAGCAATCCAGCCCTAAGCCTCCGTCCATATCATCTACTGAGAACTTACCATGTGCCAAGGACTTGCTCTAAGCGTGTAACTGTGGGCTCATGTCACAGCGACGGTGAGAGGTGCTGCTGTCATGCAGAAGAGAAAATGGAGGCACAGAAGGTCAGTAAGTTGCCACCAGGCTTCCCGCTGGTAAGTGGCAGAACCAAGATTCAAACCCAAGCTCTACTGCCAGCCTCCTGAGTGCTTTGATGGCCAGGGGTGAGGGCAGGGCTCAGGAAGCACAAAACGGACACGTCACCCAGCCAGGCAGTCAGGACTGGCTTCCCGGAGGAGGTGGCACACCAACTGAAGCGGGAACAGAGGAGATTTCTAGGCGATAACATATGACAAGTTGTTCAGGAGGGAAGGGCCCGGGCATGCTGGGGGATGGAGAGCTGACTCCTGGCCGCAGCCTGGGTGAGTGAGAGCAGGAGATGGGCCAGCACCAGGTCTGGGCCCCCCAGAGCTTAGAGCTTAGACCTCATCCCTCGCCCCAGTGGCAGCAGAGGGCAGTGGGGGCCAGGAGACAGCGCCAGGCCCAGGCACCCTCCGGCGAGACACTGCGCAGGCGTGGGAGGGAGGGTGCTGCTGGTTTACATCCTGCAGGTTGGGGGGAAACCCAGGAAGTGCAGGTCGCACTAATCAAATCTCAGGCTAATAATAGCCAGCCTGAGTGATGAGCGGCCTGCGCCGGGCAGCGAGGCGCTGGGTCCCGGCCAGGAGGACCCTCGGGGGCAGGTGAGTGGTGCAGGGAGGGCTTGGCCTGGGGCACTTCGTGGGGTTCCGTGGGGTTTGGTGGGCACGGCCCCCACAGCAGGTGAGACGGCTCTGGCAGCGCTGCTCCCCCCACCCCGGCCTGAGTCTGGAGCCGGCGGGGACTCAGCGGCAGGTTGATCGGGACATTTAAAACCTCCCCTGTGAGGCTGGCACTGATGCCAACGCAGGGGAGCGTCTGCCCTCCTGCCCCCGCCATCTCACAGTCAGCGTTGGGCGCCTCCTCTCCCTGCGGTCCGGGCCCCGAAAGCAAATTCCAAACTCCAGGCTGTTTGACTTGTAGATTCCTCGGGGTCTATCCCTTAAAACAGAAACTCTTTAAAAAGCAAAGCCCCAAACTGAACCGTCCCGCATACCATGACCACCTCTGAGGAGTGGTTCCTTCGTCCCCAGAGAGCCCACGTCCCCTCTCCCGGCTGATTTGTTCAAATCGGGATCCAGCCTCAACCCACGCTGCTCGCGTTGTTGCAGGTTTTGGTCTAGAAAGCGCCCTCTGCCTCACTGTTTGTTTCCTGGCTCTTTATTTCTTGAGGAAACTGGGTGGTTTATCCTGTAGGGTTTTTCTCGGGGCAGGCTTTAAGGGTTGGTGCAGCCTGAGCCCCGGGCCCATCACCGCGCGGGGGGACCGCAGGCCGGATCTGAGGGGGCCGGGGTGCCGGGGTGCCGGCCTCGGGCAGGGGCCACGCGGGCGTCCGGAAGCCGAGCTGCGGCAGAAGCAGCCCCGGACGGTCGCTGGGCGCACGTGCTCTGTGGCCGCCGGGAGCGCTGACCTCCCGGGCTCCGCGTCCTCGGCTGCGACGGGGAGAGGGGCTCCGGTGCCTCCGGACGTCCCCCAAAACAGGAGCGGCTTTGGGCTGCCGGGTCCCCCCCAAGACAGAATGCCCGCCTCCCGGTTCCGTGTTTCCACCTTAATCTGGCCGTGAGGATCTCGCCTGCTCGCACCTGTTACCGGGCCAAGCCCCGCCCACACGGCCGGAGGCCGGGGTCACCCCTCCTCTGCTCTCCGGCGTCAGAGTCGGGGCGGGAGGGGGGTCGGAGGGGGGGAGGGGGGTCGGAGGGGGGAGGGGGGAGGGGGGTCGGAGGGGGGGAGGGGGGAGGGGGGTGGGAGGGGGGCGGCCCAGGCCGCAGACAGGCGCGCGAGGCGTCTCCTTCCTCCCTGGATGCCCACGAGCTTCCTTCTCGGGCCTCTGTCCGCCGGCAAGGGGCGGTCCTGGGTTACCCCCTCTCCTGGGGCGGAGGACGGCTTTGGGCTCTGATGGAGGCCTGGGTGGTGCTGGAGTTGGGGGCAGGGGTGGCGTTCCTCTGGCCACTGGGGGTCAGCCATCTGGCCACAGGAGCAAGATGTCCCGCTGGACCCGCGGCTTCCAGAGGTGGGCAGGTTTGCAGCTCTCGGAGGCTGCCCTGTCCTGGCTCAGCCCCTGTCTCCTGGGGAATGGGGGGCGGGGGGGGGGGGCATCTCTCTCCCTCTCCCTCCCAAATAAGGGGGAGGCTGGGTGTCTTCCTTTTTTAGTTTGTTTGATTCTCTTGTTTTTTCAATTTGCTGGTTGAATAGATGGTCACGTGTTGGGAGACCAGAAACGATGATACGGTCTTCCCTCCGTGACCCCCAGCTGCCCGCTCTGGCTCCCCAAACAGCGAGACCGGCACCTAACTTACATGCCCTACGTTCACTTGTTTAAAGTGTACGATTCAGTTTTTTAAGAATATGACCATCACTATAATCTAATTTAAGAATATTTTCATCATCCTAAAAAGAAACCCTGTCACTCCTATGTCTTTCCACCCTAGGTTGCCACTAATCTACTTTTTATCTCTAAATATTTACCTACTTCAGTCATTTTAGAAAAATGCAATGTGGTGTTTTGTGACTGGCTTCTACTTAGCATGATGTTTTTGAGATTTATCGATGCTGTAGTGTGTAGCAGTACTTCATTTCTTTTTGTGGCCAAATAATATTCCATTTTATGGATATACCGCCCTTTCTAAAGTCCTCACCCAATGTATGTTTTTATTGATTTTAGGGAGAGGGAAAGGGAGAGAGAGAGAGAGAGAGAGAGAGATCAGTTGCCTCTCATACAGGCTGGACTGAGGATTGAACCCACAACCCTTTGGTGTATGGGATGATGCTCCAGCCGACTGAGCCACCCAGCCAGGGCTGGACAGACCACATTTTATCTATTCATTCATCATTGGAGGGCAGTTGGGCTGTTTCTACTTTTCCGTTGTTATGAGTCCTGCTGCTGTAAACACTCGTGTAGCGTCTGGGGGGGGGGGGGGGCGTGTTCTCACTTCTCTTGGGAGTGGAATTTTTGGGTCACATGGCAAGTCTGTGTTTAAATTTTGAGGAATTGCCACACGGCTTCCCAGGTGACGGCACTGTTTTATCATCTCACTGAACACACGAGGCGCCCCTTCCTCGGTCCTCGCCAGTCCTCGGCACTGTCTCTTGTCCGTGGTAGCCAGCCCCGTCGGTATTCCGTGGTTTTAATTGGTATTTCCCTAATGAAAACGGTGCCGAGCACCTTTCACGTGCTTACGAGCCATTCACATGTCTTCTTGGAAAAAATGTTTATTTAGCTCCGTCACCCATTTTTAAATTGGGTCATTTATTACCAAACACCAGGGGTCCCGCTTGGCTCCATGGGAAAGGAGACCTGGCTGCCTTAGGAAGCTTCCTTTACTCCCAGCCTCTCCGGGAGAGGGATTCACACCCACAGCCCTGCCTGCGGGAAGGGGCTCAGCCGGCTCACCTGCACTGTGTGGTCATTGCTCGTTGATTTCTTGTTTGCAGTTGGTTGGGTTCCTGTCAAGCTTCTGTTCACAGCTGGTCTGCAAACTACTGCATGTTAACCTTCAGCAAGAATAGCGTTTAGTGAGAATGGCCCAGACCTCGAGGCCCGTCTGTCTAACAGTCCCCCTGAGATCGTACAGTCCTCACTCTTGCGGGAAGGGGATGAGGTCGCACTTCTGTTTTTCAGTTTTCAGCGAAGGCTAGTATTTTGTTTTAAAATCTGTACTGTTGAGTATATTACAGATGTCCCTCTTCTCTCACACCCCTGGCCCCCACCACAGGCCCTCACCACCCTATTGTCTGTGTCCATAGGTGATCATATATACATAGAAGACCTTTGGTTAATCTCTTCCCACCCCCTCTCCCTCCTTGCTCTGAGATTTGTCAGTCTGTTCCATGTTCCCATGCCTCTGGTTCTATCTTATTTATCAGTTTATTTTGTTCATTAGATTCCTTCTTCGTTTATTTTATTCTTTAGATTCCACGCCTCCGCCCCTCCTACTGTTTCCATGTGCCTCCTTCTTTGCTTCTCTGGTTGTGGGATTTCCATTCAGCCAGAGTTCAGGCGGTTCTGGGTGAGGGTTGTTCTGTATTTTAGTTGTAATTTCGATGTGGTTGTGGGGGCGGCGAGTACAGGCGTTCACCTATGCCGCCATGTTAGTTCTGCTTTGAGGGTCACACGTGTGTAACAGCTCCTGCTGCACTTGGGTGGGGTATGCCTTGAGTGAGAGGCGTGAGGTTCTGGCTGCCTGACTTCTGGGAGTCTTGGGGTCCCCTGGGTTCTGGGCTCCTGAGAACAGGAGCGTGCAGAGAGAGCACGGCTCTGACAGGAGCCAGGAGCCATAAGAGGGGAGGCAGAAGCAGGGAAGAAGCAGGGAGCCCGAGACGCTGCCCTCGAAAACTCTCACTGGTGGGACCTCATGAGCCAGGAGGCCAGAGTGACCGCCTCCCTGAGGACAGAGATGCCGGCACGGGAGAGAGGAGGCGCTGTCCTAGTTGAGCCTCTTCCCATGTGACCCAGGACACCAGCCTGATTTTTGTTCAGGACGCAGAGAGCGAGCTTCCGGGTCTATCGCGCTCCAGGCCTTTGGAGGACAGGCGGGATCTGGGCTGGTAGTGGCTCTGCAGAAAGGGGGGCCCTGGACGAAGCACAGCAGCCCCAGAGGGGAGGGGACCCCAGCTGGGACAGTGCTGCACAGTGGCCAGCCAGTGTCCCGCGGTTTCTCGGGCACAGGGATGCTCCCCTGTGGCGAGCAGAGAGCTGCACCTCCTATGGCACGTTGGCCTGGGGGGAGGGCAGCACGGGAGTCAGTCCTGACCCCGCTCTTCGCATCTGCTCGCCTGGGACAGTGCCCCACAGAGAAGGCCTGTGACGGCAGGAGGCACCCCCGGGAGCACAGCTGTGTGTGTGTGAGCGTGTGAGCATGTGTGTGTGTGAGTGTGTGTGTGTGAGCATGTGTGTGTGAGTGTATGTGTGTGTGTATTGTGTGTGAGCATGTGTGTGTGAGTGTGTGAGAGAGAGAGAGCGAACACACGTACACTTACACTTAGGAGGAGGGTGAGGTCAAACAGGTGAGGCCACGCTGTCCAGGCCACACAGCACAAGGCCCTCTGTGACAGACGCCCTGTGGGACACCAGCCCCAGCTCGCCCGCTGCCCAGCTGCAGCTCAGACCTGAAGCCCTTCGGAAAGCCGGGGCCCAGCGAGGAAGCCCACCCGCGCGGCCCCTCTTGGTCCCCCAGCCACTGCCAGGGGCGCTGGGACGGGCCTTGCGCTGAGCAGCTCCCCGAGTCTCCACAACCCACAGGCTCCCTCGTTCACCGCCGCTCCTCCAGCCCTTGTGCCCACGTTGGAAACACTGGGAGCCCAAGACGGACCGTGAGGACAGGAAATGGCGAGGGCGCAGGGTGTGATGAAAGGAGCGGGAGGTGAGGAGAGTCAGCCATGCCCCAGGGGCTGCTCACGGGAGGTGCCTGGTGTAACCGCGGCCCCCTGCCACCGTGCAGGCCCCACCTGCCAGAGGAAGGCCCGGGGGTGTGGCCTCCTCCAGCTCCCACCTCCGGGCAGTGTCTGCCCCTGAACCTGGCCTGCGCCCCTACGGGATCCAACCGTGACCTCCTGGCTCATAGGTTCAGGCCCTTCTGCTTTCTTACAGTGTTTCTTTCTTTATTATGTAAAAGCACTTACACAGTCATAGGTTACACCTTTCCCCCTCTTTGTAGGAAGGAAGGGAGGAAGGAGGGAGGAGGGAGGGAGGGAGGGAGGGAGGGGGGAAGGAGGGAGAGAGAGAGAGAGAGAGAGAGAGAGAGAGAGAGAGAAGGAGCTATGAACCATGCTGTTATAACAATACCTTGTTTTGTTTTTGCTTTCTTTCTACTTACTATATCTTAGAGTTCTTTCCATAGTAATATATAAAGAGCCTTCTTATTCCTTTTTTTAAAAAAAATCTTCACCTAAGGATATGTTTTTTATTGATTTTTAAAGAGAGAGGAAGGGGTAGAGAGAGAGAGAGAGAGAGAGAGAGAGAGAGAAAGAAAGAAACATTGATCGGTTGCCTCCAGTATGTGCCCGACTGGGAATCGAACCCAGAACCTAGCTTTGTGCTGTGACCTAGAATCAAACCTGCAACCTTTCGGTGGACGGGATGACCTCCAGCCACTGACCGCCGGCCAGGCCTCCCCTCCCCAGCTGCGGAGCGCCCATGCGTGAGCTTCCTGCCATCTCCTCATCAGCCCCACTGACGGGCGTGGGGCTATTTCCAACCGCGCGCTTCACCAGTGTTTCTGCGATGACTATCATGTGCGCTGGGTGAGCCCAGCACTGAACCCCGTGTTCCTGGTGAATCCAGCAGGAACGGTGGCCAGTGCTGCCCAGTGGCCTTCCTGGGGCCCCGCTTCCTCTCCTTCCAGGACGAATGAGGCCTGTCAGTGTCGCGGCCGATGGGGTGGTTAACTTCCGCCTGTGTAGCGCTCTCCTGGGGGAGGGCACCGGTAGGGTCCAGTCCCGGCATCTTCGCTGGCCTTCTTGTCTGTCGGTCCAGGGCCGCTGCCCGATTCTCTGTGGGCAGCTGGTCTCTCCCTCCTGTTCGGCGTTCAGCTCTGAGTGCAAATGTCTTGTTCCCGCTGTTCATTTCTCTGGGCTTTCTCTAAGGTGTTGTACCTCAGGCAGAAGTTTTTTGCGTCTATTTCATCAATCTTTTCTTTTATAGATTTTGGATTTTGTGTCATAAGTAACTTTATCCTTTTTTCATGTGGCAGTCTACCGGCTGTTTGTAAGTAGGAGGCAGTTACTTTCTGTGCTGGTTTCCGGCCCTCTGTCCGTATCGAGAACCCTGTCCCCTAAGTTTTGAAAGCAGAAGCCAGGCCCAGCTAGTGTGGCTCAGTGATAGACCGTCAGCCCACCGACTGAAGGGTCCCGGGTTCGATTCCGGTCAAGGGCTTGCACCACCATTGCAGGCTCCATCCCTGGCCCAGGTTGGCGTGCGCAGGAGGCAACCAATCGATGTGTCTCTATTACATCAATGCCTCTCTCTCTCTCTCTCTCTCTCTCTCTCTCTCTCTCTCTCTCTCTCTGTCTCCCCCCCGCCACCCCCCCCCCCCCCTTCCACTCTCTCTGGAAATCAATGGAAAAATATCCTCAGGTGAGGATTAACGAAAACGAAAGCAGAAGCCAAGATTTCTGCCCCGCCCCTCCAGGACACCCCCCCTTAGTTCTGTGTGAATACAGGAATGTGAGCTGGGAGGGAGCAGAATAAAACGCCAATGTCACCCCCGCCACCGCACACGGCGCCAGGACCACGGCTGCTTCCGTCCGGTCTCCCCGAGGACCGCGGTGTGCCAGGCGCTCGGCCACCGGTGAGCCTGGGCCCAGGACCGGCTCTGCGTCTGGTGCGGGGAGGCTGGGTTCAGAGATGCGTGAGACCACGGAAGGAGGCAGAAGGGCTCCACCCTCAGATACCAAATTATAAAACAGGAAACGCCACGGGTCGAGGGTCTCAGGCCCCACAACCACCCAGAAAGGCCTGGGAGGCAGCTCAGGGGAGAGCAGCCGACACGCGGTGTGGGGACCCGTGTCTGGAAGATTCTGGTGCTTGAGCTCCAAGCGGAGGTCAGAGGTCATCCCCATGGTTCTAAGTGATGGCTTCACCTACATCGGAGTCACACCCACCGGCTGGCAACCACGTCTCGGCTGGTGGCAGCTCAGGTGCACGCTCGTCCTTGAGAGCCGTTCTCTGCGAAGGCTTCTGGCCAGGCAGCCCCCCAGGAGGTGGTGGTGCGAGGCGGGCCTTCCCCACGTCCGCACCGGCTGCCACTGAACCGTGGAATCACACCCGGCAGGAAACTGAGAAAGTGACTTGACTGGTTCTCCCAAGACCTGGTTTAGTTCTGACTGTAGATCTGGCAGGAGGCGGGGGGGGCGGGGGGTGGGGGCGGTGGCACCACCCCGAGGGTCTCTGGAAGTCCACCTGGGCCTGGTGGGGGCTGGCAGGGGCAGGGCTCAGAGCTATTTTCAATATTTCAAAAAAGCCTGGAGAGAAACCATATATAACCAGCTGAAACGAAAAGCCACCTTCTTCTCTTCCTTCTTCTTCCCCACCCTTCCCTTCCCCTCCTCTCCCTTCTCTTCCCCCTCCCCCCCCTTCTCTCCCCCCCACCCCCACCCCAACCTCTTCTTTCCGCCTCCTCCTCCTCCTTCCTTACAATGAATAAACCAAGGCTGTACACGGCCATTGTCAATCTCTTGTTCTCACTCGGTTTGTGAAAAGACTGGGTGAGCACTCCCTCCGGCCTGGAAGCGCTTTGAATTTGGAAGCTAATATCCCTTACGTCTGTTTTCTCAGAATTCCCATTAGTCAACCTTTGGACCTCTTGAAATTATTCCATAGCTTTTTAAATCTTTTCTCCCCCCGTTTACAGGGAAATTTCTTCAATTACATCTTCCAATCCTGATGTTTATTCTGAGCATCATATTTTTCAATGCCTAGTAATTCTTATTTTTTCTGTGCATATTCTTCTGTTGAAACAGTATCCCGTCCTTTTCCCGAATGTGAGGTTCCCGTGTCTCCCTAAGGACGCCGTTGTCGCTCTGCAGTTCTCCTCGCGTCCCTCGCGCCGGCCGCCCGGGTCTGCGACTCCAGCTCCTGCTCCTCCAGGAAGGGGCGCTGGGGCTGGTGACCTTGGCTCATCCCCGGGCGGAGGGCGGCATGACCGTCCCGGGGAGCTCTGGGTGGGCGACGGGTGGGCAAGGCCACGGCCTGCCGGGGAACGAGAACTGAGAAGACTTGTCCGGGGCTTGGCCTCCCGTTGCCACGCTCAGAGGAGCTTGGTGCCTCCCGGGCCAGAAACTCCTGGGCTCTGTGGCTCCAATCAGTGTCCTCCCTCCCTCCTGTGGGCATCGGAGGAGAGAGGGGCCGCAGCGCTGTGTCCAGGCCGTCGTTTTACTTAACGATGGTCCCCGCGCGCAAAGGCTGGGCCCCGGCCGCTCAGATCGACCTGGGGGAGCATGAGGCGCGTTCTTTAATGGAGAGATGAGTGGCATGAGATAGTGTGAGAGAGAGACCACATTCACTCAACTGTTACTATACTGCATCGTTATAATAGTTCTATTTTATTAGCTATTGCGTTAACCTCTCACTGTGCCCAATGGATAAGTTAAACACTTATCACAGGGGTGCGTGTGTAGGAAAACCGGTAACATGGGGCTGGTGCTCTCCGGAGTCTCAGGCGTCCACGGAGGCTCTGGGAATGTGTCCCCCACAGGAAAAGGGGGGCCTCCGCATACACAAGGACCAGTTCACAAAGCTACGCTTTCATGTTACAGCACACTGTGTGTCATAGCTCAGTGAAGAGGGAAATGAGGGAGCCGTCACTACTGAGAGCTGCTGTGTTAATCTCTCCGCTTCTTCCTGTGATGAGGGCCTGCTGTTTCTCAGGACCCAGCAGTGGGAAATTAGACAGAGACCCTGCCGGCACGATGCTCACAGTCAATGGGGCGAAAGCATGGAATAATCACACCCCTGCAGTGAGTGACAACTGAAGGGTAGATCCCTGTGCAGACGTGTCTCCCTGGGAGGGAGAGTCAGAAAGGCTGCTCCGAAGAAAGGAAACACAATCCAAAGGAGGAGGAGGGGGTACACCCGAGCGGAGGGCGAGGGTATCGCACGCGCAGCTCAGCATGTGCAAGGGTCCTGTGGTGGCCATGACCAGTGTGCTCAGTGGTTACAGTGTGACCCTAATCCTGTGAGCATGGGAGGTCGAGGGTTCAATTCCCAGTCAAGGGCACCTACCTGGGTTGCAGGTTCACTCCCTGGCCCCCATCAGGGCATGTGCGGGAGGCAACCAATCAATGTGTCTCTCTTACATCAATGTTTCTCTCTCTCTCTCTCTCTCTCTCTCTCTCTCTCTCTCCACCTCCCGTCCCTCCCTCCCTTCCACTCTCTCTTGGCCAATGGAAACGATATCCTCTGGTGAGGATTAACGACAACACACAGATCCCCTGGGAGGAGGAGGAATGGTACACTGAAAAGGGCAGATGCCCGGGCCCTGGCCATGGGACTCAGTTGGTTGGGCATTCTCCTGTGCACCAAGGTTGTGGGTTCGATTCCCTGTCAGGGCACATACCTAGAATGTGGGTTCAATCCGAAGTTGGGGCTCATGTAGGAGACAACCAATACCTCTCTTTCTCCTCCTTCCTCTCTCCCCTCCTTCCTCTCTCTCCTCCTTCCTCTCCCCTCCTTCCTCTCTCCTCCTTCCTCTCCCCTCCTTCCTCTCCCCTCCTTCCTCTCTCCCCTCCTTCCTCTCTCCCCTCCTTCCTCTCTCCTCCTTCCTCTCCCCTCCTTCCTCTCCCCTCCTTCCTCTCTCCCCTCCTTCCTCTCTTCCCTCCTTCCTCTCCCCTCCTTCCTCTCCCCTCCTTCCTCTCTCCCCTCCTTCCTCTCCCCTCCTTCCTCTCCCCTCCTTCCTCTCCCCTCCTTCCTCTCTCCTCCTTCCTCTCCCCTCCTCCCTCTCCCCTCCTTCCTCTCTCCCCTCCTTCCTCTCTCCTCCTTCCTCTCTCTTAAAAACAATTTAAATTAAAGAGGGCAGAGAGCAGTGTCAAGCAGGGCACAGCCTGATGCCTGGGAGGAGGCCAGCTGGGCTTTCCACGGGCCAGGAAACTCAGGCCCTGGGGCAAGGGGCTGCCCCAGGCCCGCAGCGATGGCAGCTGGGTTGAGCCAGTCTTGTCTGGTTCCCCTTCTGCTCACGGAGCAGAGCCTTGGTCCCGACCACCAGCTGGGTGCCCGCTGCCCACACGCTCCTGCCTCTTAGCCCCACAGGCCCTGCGGACGGGGCGACCATGAAGCCGTGCCCCGAGGAGCGGTACTGGGACCCCCTGCTGAACGGCTGCGTCTCCTGCAGACCCATCTGCAGCCATCAGGTTCCACGGACCTGCACCGCCTTCTGCAGTGAGTTCTGGGCCTGAGCCGAGGGGGTGGTGGGACCCCTCTCCTCCGGCCAGCAGCCCCTCCAGCCCCGCTGCACTGGGTGCCTGACAGGCTTGGTGAGGATTTCATGTGACACCCTTCACGTCCGTCTGCTCTGTGCACCGGCCTCTGCAGTTTCCTGAACGTGCTGGGTCCTTTCCTGCCTCGGCCTTTGCACATGTTGCATCTTCTGCATGAAAAGCCTTTCTCTGTCTCCCTCCTGTGGCTCCCTCCTACCGGCCTGCAGGGCTCAGCCCAGTGGCAGGGTCTGCTCTGACTGCCCATGGGAATCAGGCTCCCTGTCCTTCTCTGGTCTCCCTTTCCTTTGAAAGTTTCGTTATAGAAATGGTCACACACAGAGAGGAGGCACAGCACTAGCAAACCATCAGCCGCTCTCAATGGCTGCCTTTCATTCCCCAAACAATTGTTTACTTCTGTATTTTATATCACTTACCTGTAAATACTAGAGCAGTGATGGCGAACCTCCTATGACACGCGTGTCAGAGGTGACACGCAAACTCATTTTTTTTTGTTGATTTTTCTTTGTTAAATGGTATTTAAATATATAAAATACATATCAAAAATATAAATCTTTGTTTTACTACGGTTGCAAAGATCAAAAAATTTTTATATGTGACACGGCACCAGAGTTAAGTTAGGGTTTTTCAAAATGCTGACACGCCGAGCTCAAAAGGTTCGCCATCACTGGCCTAGAGCATGAATCCCTAACATATAGATAGGCCTCTAAAATAGAACCTCAGGCCTGGCTGGTTTGGCTCCGTGGATAGAGTGTCGGCCTGTGGACTGAAGGGTCCTGGGTTCAATTCTGGTCAAGGGCACGTGCCTGGTTGTGGGCTCAACCCCCAGTGGGGGGCGTGCAGGAGGCAGTGGATCAATGATTCTCATCATTGATGTTTCTATCTCCCTCTCCTTCTCCCTTCCTCTCTGATATCAATAAAAATATATTAAAAAATAATATCCTCTATATAAAAGACTAAGCAACCATCAGACCAGCTGGTAGGTATGATGCACAGTGACCACCAGGGGGCAGACACTCAGCACAGGAGTGGTTCTCGGGTGACACACCCTGGAACCAGAGAGGAGGGAGCCCGATTCTGGTGCATCACCTGAGAACTGCCCTCTCACAACCCAGGACCCCCTGGGGGATGTCAGAGCCAGTTTCAGCCCGATGCGGCCAGGCCGAGGAACCCCACCTGCCAGAGGGACCCCGCTCACCCCGAAGATGTCCTCAGGTGCAGCCGGCCAGGGAGGGGCCACGGGAGGTTGGCCCCAGGGTGTGTCCAGCCCCACTGGCCACCTTTTAATTAATTTCCTTTCAATGTGCACAAATCAGTGCACCTGGCACTAGTAAATAAATAAAATAGAGCCTCAGTTTCTTATCACCCCCAGCAATAATCCCTTAATGTTGTCTTTACTCAGCCATATTCAGTTTTCTCTGGTTGTCTTGACAAATGCATTTTGCTTGCTGTTCTTTTTCATAACTTGCTCTTTTCCGTAACCGAACTTATCACAATTTGTATTATGTTCTTTTATGTGGATTTGTTTCCTGTCTGTTTCAACCTCCAGGCTGTGAGCTCCTTTCCTTGGTTGAACTTAGCACAGTGCCTGACACATAGTAAGTGCTTCATAAATACTTGTTGAGTGGAGCTCAGAGAGGCTTAGTGACTTGCCCAGATCACACAGCATAATAGTGGGAAAGCCAGGAAGTGAGCCCGAACCCTCTGACTCTGAAACCAGGACTGCTAACCACTGTCCGTTAATCACGTAGAACGTTCGTCCTGTTGTGTGTGAGTATTCACGGAGCTATCCAGCCCCTTTAAAATACAGGCTTCACGTGACCCACAGCAGGCCATCATCTCATGGAGAAATGACTACATTTTAAGGCACAAAGAGAAAGTGCCAGAAAATGCCACATTTGGGAGAAACCAGCTCGGCTGAGGGGGGGGGGGGGGGCCAGGGACGTGTTCTTGGAGGAAGTGCCCCCTGAAATGGGTTGTTAAGAGTTTGTAGATGTGAAAGTCAGAGGAGGGGGAACGGGGCTCCTGGGCGGAGCACATGTGGGGGCAAAGGCACATGGGAAGCACCACGGGGAAGACTAGGCCCCGGCGGAGGCTGGGGGGTCAGGCATGAGGGCTGGTGGTGCCGGAGCTCGGGCACCACTGCATCAGCCACACCAGGTCCCTGAGAGAGAAGGGGAGGTCACTGCGCCCCAGAAATTGCCGGCGGGCTGACTCCGTGTCCCGAGTGCGGCGCAGTGCCCCGGGCCGAGCCGTGGGGCCGGGACTCTCAGGCCGCCTGAGCCTCCGTGGGACCCAGTGGCCCACCTGCCTGGCCTTTCCTTTCCTCTGTCAGGCTGAAGCGCAGATGATTATCCTGCCTGACCCTCCCATTAGCGGAGCACGTGTCCGCCGCATTCAAATCCTGGCAGCAGCCTTGAAAAGTCAGTATCACCACCATTCCTCTCGGAAATGGGGAGCTGAGGCAGGCGTGGTTAAGACCCCACAACCTGCCAGCAGTGGAGCTTGGCCTGAGGTCTGCGCCGTCTTGGCCGCCTCCGGATGTGCCCTCAGACCCTCCTGTGGGCGCGGCTGCCCAGACAGGCCCTCCCGCAGCGACAGCGGGGCTGCGGGCAGTGGAGGCCTCTGCGTGGTGAGCAGGCTTCCGCTGGGCCTCTGCCCTGCGCCTCCCTGCCGGCCCCTGTGGCTCCCAGGCATCGTCCGGACAGAAGACCCGCCCCTGCACCCTCACCCGCCCCTGCACCCTCACCCGCCCCTGCACCCACAGCCGCCCCTGCACCCACAGCCGCCCCTGCACCCACAGCCGCCCCTGCACCTACAGCCGCCCCTGCACCTACAGCCGCCCCTGCACTCACAGCCGCCCCTGCACCTACAGCCGCCCCTGCACTCACAGCCGCTATCTGAGCAGCGCTCACTGCCACAGACTCACCACTTCACATCGGAGCGGCACCTGAGCTCCGGCTCAGCAGCTTCTCCCATCCCCCCTGCCCAGCACCCTGCCCAGCACCCTGCTCAGCACCCTGCCCAGCACCCTGCTGCTCTCTGTAGCTCACACGGTAACCGCCCCCTAACTCCTCTCCCAGCGCACAGGCTGGGAGCATGGTGGCCACACGAGCTGTCTGTGAGCTCTCGGCCTCACATCGGAGCGGCACCAGCTCTCAGCTCCGGCTGAGCTCTCCTGTCTCCTGCACGCGGGAGCTACATCCTCTGTGCTGCCACCTCTCTTCTGAGCGCTCTCGCCTCTGCCGTGCCGCACACTGGCCCTAACTACACACTGGCGATACCCCTGACACAGAGAGGCCAGCTGCCCACAGGGACGCCCCCCATGTCGGCCGCCCAGGGCACAGCGTCCCTGTGTCCTTGCACCCGTTCCTGGGGTCTTGGCTTTGGACACCCGATAAGGCTCATGCTCAGAGCGGCCTGGGCCACCTGGGTATTGACAACAAGGCCTCGGTGCTCCCATTGGCCTTGACTGTCCGGGGACCCTGGCGCGGTTCCCACAGGCCTGAAAAATGCAAGTAAAAACTTTAATGACTACAACGCATATAACTATGTAATTATGTGTATACAATCTTTAAATTAGAATTTTTAAAAGAATAAAGTCACACATATGTACAGAACCTAAAAACAGACAAACAAACAAACAAACAAATAAATAATGTGATGGTAGGACATTCCCCCCCAAAACGCAAAAACTTTAGTGACAATTTTAAGAGATACCTGAAAATCCTTATGTGTGTAGAAACTAGAGAGTGCATTCTAAACAACCTTTAGGGACAGAAGAACAACGAGAAGCAGGAACATGTAAAACGGGTATGAAAGCACGCCGTCTCCATGGGTGTGGTCTGGCTGGAACGGCGCCGAGAGTGCTGTCGGAGGAGGACCGGTCGCAGGTCGCGTGGAAGGGCTCTGGGGAGTTAGATTGTGATGTTTTTACCTTTGATGCCCTTTGAGGCCCGACCCCAGTCCCCACAGTCTCCGCCCCCCGGTGGCATCACTGTTTCTGTCGCCCAGAGTCGCTGAGCTGCCACAAGGAGCAGGGCTGGTACTATGACCAGCTCCTGCGGGGCTGCATCAGCTGCGCCCCCATCTGCGGACATCACCCCGCGCCCTGCGCGCACTTCTGCGAGAGCTTCCTCAGGAGCCGCGCGGCCCTCCGCCCAGCGGCCAGGAGGCCGAGGCCCGGGCAGGCCGAGACCGGAGCAGCCGCCGCGGGGAGGTACCAGGGGTCCGAGCACAGAGGCCTGGAGGCAGGTCCAGGTAAGCCGCCCGCCCGCCCGGGTCCTGAGTGAGTGGGGGGCCGGGCACTGGACTGACGAAGGAGGGTCTTCCAGGGGGAGGGCAGAGGTCCAGGCAGATGAACAGAGGTCATCACAGGAGGAAAAGGGAGAACAAGGACGTACCAGAAGCCCACGGGCAGGAAGGAAGCAGCAGCAGAAGAGACCGCCGTCGGAGGCTTTCCTAATTTCAAAACAGTGACTGTGGGCTTCCAGCCTCACACCCCGCAGCGGCCAGTGCAGCGGCCAGGCGGCCGCGTCCCCATGCAGTGCCCCCAGCCAGTCCAGTGGCCACAGGACCCGGGTCTAGTTGCTGCAATGCACTGGCACACGCCCACGCTGTGCCACAGCCCGGAGTGCGTTCTCGCTGGAAATGTGTGCCTCTCCGTCCCTTCCCCTCACTCAGGCCCCTCGCCCCTCCCCTCGGGCAGCCATCAACGTGTTCTCCGTATCCACGAGTTTGTTTCTGTTTTGTTTGTCCATTTGTTTTGTTTTTAGATCCCACATGTAGGTGAACCACACAGTATTTGTTTTGACATTTCACTGAGCAGAGCACTAGGTCCGTCCATGGTGCTGCAAATGGCGAGATCCCCTCTTTGTCTGGCTTCGGGGTGTTCCACTTATGGGGTCCCATCAGCCCATCGTCTCTGCTGCAGGCCCAGGCTGCTTCCCTGGGGTGGCCATTGCAAACTGCACCCTCACCACTCTATTCCATGCTTCCATGTCTCTGGATCCACTCCGTTCATTAGTTTATTTTGTTAATTAGATTTCACATATGAGTGAGATCGTGTGATACTTGTCTTTCTCTGACTGACTTATTTCACTGAGCACAGTGGTCGGCAAACTCATTAGTCAACAGAGCCAAATATCAACAGTACAACGATTGAAATTTCTTTTGAGAGCCAAATTTTTTAAACTTAAACTATATAGGTAGGTACATTTTTATTAACTTAATTAGGGTACACCTAAGGCTTAGGAAGAGCCACACTCAAGGGGCCAAAGAGCCGCATGTGGCTCGCGAGCCGCAGTTTGCCCACCACGGACTTAGTATGATACTCTCCAGGTCCCTCCATGCTGTCTTGAAGGGTAACAGATCCTTCTTTTTTACAGCTGCATAGTATCCCATGGTGTAAATGTGCACAGCTTTTATATCCACTCATCTGCTGATGGTCACTTGGCTGTTCCCAGATCTTAGCTACTGTAAATTGTGCTTCTATGAACATAGGGGTGCATACATTCTTTCTGATTGATGTTTCGGGTTTCTTAGGATATATTCCTAAAAGTGGAATCCTTGGGTCAAATGGCAGTTCCATATTTAATTTTTTGAGGAAACTCCATACTGTCTTCCACAGTGGCTGCACCAGTCTGCATTCCCACCAGCAGTGCACTAGGGTTCCCTTTTCTCCACATCCTCACCAGCACTTGTCATTTGTGGATTTGTTGATGGTAGCCATTCTGACAGGTGTGAGGTGATACCTCAGTGTCGTTTTAATTTGCATCTCTCTGATGATCAGTGACTTTGAGCATTTTCTCACATGTCCCTTGGCCATCTGTATGCCCACCTTGGAGAAGTATCTATTTAGGTCCTTTGTCCATTTTTAAATTGGATTGTTTGTCTTTCTTTTGTTAAGTTGCATGAGTTCCTTATATATTTTGGATATTAACCCTTTATCAGATGTCATTGCCAAATGTGTTCTCCCATACGGTGGGCTCCCTTTTCACTTTGTTGATGGTTTCTTTTGCTGTGCAGAAGCTTTTTATTTTGGTGTAGTCCCATTTGTTTATTTTCTCCTTAGTTTCCTTTGCCCTAGGACAGTGATGGCGAACCTTTTGAGCTCGGCGTGTCAGCATTTTGAAAAACCCTAACTTAACTCTGGAGCCGTGTCACATATAGAAATTTTTTGATATTTGCAACCATAGTAAAACAAAGATTTATATTTTTGATATTTATTTAACATATTTAAATGCCATTTAACAAAGAAAAATCAACCAAAAAAATGAGTTCGCGTGTCACCTCTGACACGCGTGTCATAGGTTCGCCATCACTGCCCTAGGAGATGTATCCATAAACATACTGCCATGAGAGATGTCTGAGATTTTGCTGCCTATGTTTTCTTATAGGATTTTCATGGTTTACCGGCTTACATGTAGGTATTTTTCCATTTTGAGTTTAATCTTGTGTGTGGTGTAAGTTGGTGGTCTAGTTTCATTTTTTTTTTTTTGCATGTATCTGTCCAATTTTCCCAACACCATTTATTGAATAAACTGTCTTGATTTCACTATATTCTCTTGCCTCCTTTGTCAAATATTAATTGAGTGTAATGGCGTGGGTCGATTTCTGGGGTCTCTGTTCTGTTCCATTGATATGTATGCCTGTTCTTGTGCCAGTACCAGGCTGTTTTGATTACGGTGGCTTTGTAGTATAACTTGATACCCGGTATTATGATTTCTCTAACTTTGTTCTTTCTCCAGATTGCTGCAACTATTCGGGGTCCTTTTTGGTCCCATATAAATTTTTGGAGTATTTGTTCTAGCACTGTGAAATATGCTGTTGGTATTTTAATAGGAATTGCATTGAATCTGTCAATTGCCTTGGGTAATTTTAATGGTGCTGATGCTACCAATCCATGAACATGGAAGATTCTTCCACTTGTTTATATCTTCTTCTAGCTCTTTTTTGAATGTCCTGTAGTTTTCCGAATACAAGTCTTTTACCTCCTTGGTTAAGTTTATTCCTAAGTATCTTAATTTTTTTTGTTGGAATGGTAAATGGGATTGTTTTTTAGTTTCTCTTTCTGAGAATTCATTATCTATATTGATAAAAACCCAGTGGCCCTAATGCTGTAATGACCAAAGACCAGTCACCAGGAGGCTGCGTGTGCAGCGAGGCGAGTGCGGGTGGGCAGGGCCACATGATTTCGCACGGTGGGCCTCTAGTTGGTGTGTAAAAAAGCCATCAATTTCTGAGAGTTGATTTTGTATCCTACTACATTGCCAAATTCATTTATTAAATCTAATAGTTTTTTGGTAGAGTCTTTAGAGTTTTCTACATATAATATCATGTCATCTGTGAAAATGAGTGTTGTACTTCCTCCTTTCCAATTTGGATGCCTTTTATTTCTTCTTGTCTGATCACTGTGGCTAGGACTTACAGTACTGTGTCAAACAGGAGTGGTGAAAGCAGACATCCCTGTCTTGTTCCTGTTCTTATGGGAAATGGTTTTACATTTGCCCCTTGAGTATGATGTTGGCTGTAGATTGGTCATATGTGGCCTTTATCATGTTGAGATATGCTCCCTCTATTCCCACTTTGCTGAGAGTTTTTATCAAAAATGGGTGTTGGATTTTGCTGAATGCTTTTTCTGCATCCAATGATTATGTGATTTTGTCTTTCAATTTATGTTATGTATCACACTTATTGATTTGGGAATGTCATACCAGCCTTGCATTACTGAAATAAATCCCACTTGGTCATGGTGTATGAACTTTTTAATAAAGTGGTGGATCCATTTTGCCAATATTTTGTTGAGGATTTTAGCATCTATGTTCATCAGGGATGGCCTGTAATTCTCTTTCTTTGTAGTGTCTTTATCTGTTTTGGAATTAGGTTAATACTGGCCTCATTAAAAGAGCTTAGAAGTGTTCCTTCCTTTTGGATATTTTTTGGATAGTTTGAGGGGTATAGGTGTTAGTTCTTCTTTGAATGTTTGGTAAAACTCCACCGTGAAACTGTCTGAACTATGGCTTTTGTTTGCTGGAAGATTTTTTTTAGTACAGCTTCTATTTCATCAATTGTTATTGGCCTATTCAGGTTTTCTGATTCTTCCTGATTCAGTTTTTAGAGATTGTAATTTTCTACAAATTTTTCCATGTCATTCACATTGTCCAGCTTGTTGGCATATAGTTGTTCATTGTATTTTCTTACAGTACTTTGTATTTCTGTGGTGTCAGTGGTTACTTCACTTTCATTTCTGATTTTATTTATTTGTGCCCTCTCTCTTTGTTTCTTGAGGAGTCTGGCTAACGGTTCATCAATATTTTTTTTAAAATATATATTTTATTGATGTTTTACAGAGAGGAAGGGAAAGAGATAAAGAGTTAGAAACATCGATGAGAGAGAAACATCGATCAGCTGCCTCCTGCGCACCTCCTACTGGGGATGTGCACGCAACCCAGGTACATGCCCTTGACTGGAATTGAACCTGGGACCTTTCAGTCCGCAAGTCAACGCTCTATCTACTGAGCCAAACTGGTTATGGCACGGTTCATCAATCTTGTTTATCCCTTTTAACAAAAACAGCTCTTGGTTTCATTGATTTTTTTTGTATTGTCTTTTTAGTTTGTATGTCATTATTTCTGCTCTAATCTTTACTATTTCCTTCCTTCTACTACTCTGGGCTTTTCTTGTTTTTCTCTTTCTAGTTCTTTAAGGTGTAGGGTTAAATAGTTTATTATTGATTTGTCTTGTTTTTTGAGGTAGGTCTGTAGTGCTATGAACTTCCCTCTCAGGACTGCTTTTGTTGTGTCCCAGAGATTTTGGGTTGTTATGTGTTCATTTTCATTTGTTTCTAGGAAGTTTTTTTTATTTCTTTCTTGATCTCATTGGTAGCCCATTCATTGTTAATAACATGCTATTAGCTGCCATGTGTTTGAATGTTTTGGGGTGTTTTTACTGTAGTTGATTTCTAATTTCATTCCACTGTGATCTGAGAAGCTGATTTATATGATTTCAATCTTCTTGAACTTGTAGAGACTTGTTTTGTGTCCTAACATGTGGTCTATCTTTGTGAATGATCCATGTGCATGGGAGAAGAATGTATATTCTGCAGCTTTGGGTGAAATGTTCTATAAATGTCAATTAAATCAATCTGATCCAGTGTGTTCTTTAGAGTCACTGTCTCCTTGTTAATTTTTTGTCTGGAAGATCTATCCAGTGAAGTCAGGGAGGTGTTAGAGTTTCCTACTATGACTACATTGTTGTTGATCTCTCCGTTAAAGTCCTATAGAAGGGTATTTGTTTGTTTGTTTGTTTGTGGTACATTGAGGTGCTCCTATATCAGGTGCATGCATGTTTACCAGGGTTCTATTCTCTTGTTGGATCGATCCTTTTAGTAATGTGTAGTGACCTTTGTTGTCTATTGTGATGGCCTTCATTTTGAAGTCTTTTTTTTGTTGAATATGAGAATTGCTACTCCAGCTTTTTTTTCTTTCCCACTTGCATGGAATATTTTTTTTCCAACCCTTCACTCTCATGCTGTGTGTATCTTCTGTTCTGACTTGGGTCTCTTATAGACAGCATATAGATGGGTCATGTTTTTTTATCCCGTCATGTCTTTTGACTGGGGCCTTTAATCCATTTGTATTTAGGGTTATTATTGATAGGTACTTATTTATTGCCATTTTAATTCTGTATGCCTAGGTTTCTCTCTCTATTTCATCTCATTACAACAGTCCCTTTAGCATTTCTTATAATACTGGGTTGGTGGTGATGAACTCCTTTATCCTCTTTATGTCTGGGAAGCTCTTTATTTCACCATCTATTTAGAATGTTAGCCTTGCTGGATATAATAATCTTGGTCTCAGATCCTTGCTTTCGATTACCTGGAGTACTTCATGCCATTCCCTCTGGCCTGTAGAGTTTCTGATGAGTAATCAGGTGTCAGCCTTATGGGAGCTCCTTTGTAGGTTACAGTTTGCTTTACTCTTGCTGCCTTTAAGATTCTCTCTTTGGCCCTAGCTGGTTTAGTTCAATGCATAGAGTGCCGGCCTGCAAACTGAAGAGTCCCAGGTTCAATTCCGGTCAAGGGCATATGCCCAGGTTGTGGGCTCAGACTCCATTGGGGGGAGGGAGGTGCAGAAGGCAGCTGGTCCATGATTCTCTCTCATCATTGATGCTTCTATATCTCTCTCCCTCTCCTTTTCTCTCTGAAATCAATATATATATATATTTAGAAAAGATCCTCTCTTTGTCTTTAAGTTTTGGCATTTTAATTGTGCTGTGTCTGGGTGTGGGTCTATTTGGGTTCTTCTTGTTTGAGATTCTCTGTGCCTCCTAAACTTGTGTGACTTTTTCCTTTACCAGGTTAGAGAAGTTTCTGCCATTATTCCTTCTAACACTTTCTCTATTCCTTTCTCCCTTTCTGCCTCTTCTGGTACACCTGCTATTTGAATATTCTTACGTTTCACATTGTCCCACAGCTCCCTTAAGCTGTCCTGCTGTTTTTTAATTTTTTTTTTTATTTTTGGCTCTCTGATTGAGCACCCACTGCCATAGTGTGAGAATTGGTCTAGATGTTGGAAATCTTGCTGAAAACATGTGAACGCTCCCATGTTTACTGCAGTTTCTCCTTGACTGACATGGCAGTGCATTTGTACTTTGCAGCCATCTGGAGCGGGGCAGCCAGAACAATGTCTTCATTTTATTCCAGAAGCAAGTAGGCGGTAACAGATGGAGAGACCCGGGAGTGGGAATGTGTGTCACCTTGCCCTGCCCTGTGCCCTATGGACTTCCCTGGGCCCCTCTCCTCGCAGCGCCTCAGGCTCAGATCCGGATCACCAGTGCGCATGCCCTGGGGTCTTTGCTTCCCCTCCCCAGGGCCTCTCTAAGCTCTGGGCCCGAGGAGCAAACGTCCGCAGGCTGGAGGTGTGACCCATCATCCCATCTCAAGCTTGGTTCCCTCTGTGAACGTCAACTATGAAACTCCCGACACCAAGGAGCTGTGTCAGGAGGAGGGCAGTGCCCAGCTCACTGCCCTGTGTGGCCAGCTCAGTGCACTGGCCAGGGCTCCATCAGACCTGCTCCTGGTTGCAGCTCTGTGATTGGAAACCGTGCAACTTTGACCCTGGCTTTGTCACAAGCAAAATGGAGTGTAAAATGGTGCAGCTACTGTGGAAAACAGTCTGGCAGTTGCTTAAAAAATTAAACAGAGAGCCCTGGCCAGTGTGTTCAGTGGTTAGAGCATTGTCCCACACATCGAAAGGTCTCGGGTTCGATTCCTGGTCAGAGCAGGTGCCTGAGTTGCAGGTTAGATCCCTACCCTGGTCCAGGTCATGTGGGAGGCAACCAATCGATGTGTCTCTTACTTGAGTGTTTCTCCCTCTCTCCCACTTCTCCCTTTTATTCTCTCTAAAAAGCAATGGAAAAAAATATCCTCAGGTGAGGATTAAAAAAAAGAAAAAGTTGCTCTGCCAGGGTGGCCCAGTGGTTGAGCATCAGCCCATGAATCAGGAGATCACTGGTTTAATTCCTAGTCAGGGCACATGCCTGGGTTGCAGGCTTGATCCCCATGAGGGGGTGTGCAGGAGGCAGCCGATCGATGTTTCTCTCTCATCATTGATGTTTCTATCTCTCTATCCCTCTCCCTTTCTCTCTGAAATCAATAAATATTTTTTTACAAGTTAAACAGAGCTAACTATGACTCAGCAATTCCACTCCTAGGTATGTACTCCGAAGGAAGTTGAAAACATACATCCACACAAAACCTTGCACACAAATGTCCATAGCAGCACCATTCATCGCGACAGCAGGTAGAAACAACACACAGGTTCATCAGTGAGTGAACGGGTAAGCAACATGTGGCATGCCCATCACATGACGTGTTATCCAACCATGAAAAGGAGTGAAAACCTGACCCACACTACATAGATGAGCCTCAAAAACATGCCAAGTGAAGGAAGCCAGACACACAGGTCACCTGTAGTCTGTGATTCTATTCATAGACAATGTCTGAATGTGCAAGGCCACAGGGACAGAGATTTAAAAAAAAAGTTGCCCGGCCAGGGTGGCCCAGTGGTTGAGCATCAGCCCAGGAACCTGGAGGTCACTGGTTCAATTCCTGGTCAGGGCATGTGCTCGGGCAGAGCAGTCATTGCCAGGACCTGGGGCGGGCACTGACGGCTGGTGAGGACATTTGATGGAGCTGTGTGGTCCCTGCACAGTTTCATGGCTGTCCTACAAGCCTGCGGTGTGCACCTTGACCGGGGACCGATGGCATGTGGACTCCATCTGCGTTAAAGGGGGTGGCGAGTCCTCCTGGGAGCAGGGGGATGAAGGCAGATGCTGCAGGAAGTGCCTGCAGGCACCAGGCTGGGTGGGCCGCCCCCAGGATGAGCCTGTTACTTACACATTAAACCGACTCAGGCTCGTCTGTCCTGCTGGGGGGCATCAGGGGCTCCCCACTTCCAGGCCCCGGAAGAGCTTGGGATGGGGAGACATTTCAAGGGGAGGCTCTGGTCCTGGGCTGGGTCTTCCTGTGGCACCCAAACCAGACTCCAGGCCCTGAGAGGCAGTGGCCAGCGCCCCCTCCCAGGCCCTCCTGGCCTAGACCTGCTGTCCAGGCTCCTCCGCAGCCGCCCCAGCTCACCCCGCCCCGAGGCTTCTCCCGCAGAGGCCCAGGTCGGGACAGACAGACAGCCTTCCTAGACTGTCGTCCAGTCATCTGTCTATCATCCATCCGTCCACCTGGGCTCCGCCCCATGCTGCCTCCTCATGGCAAGTGGAGAGGCACAGGGCTGCTCCAGGTCCTGCACTGAGGTCCTGGAACGGGGAGAGGGCGGTGTCCTGCGGGGCCAGAGAGGCCCAGCGGTGGCAGCTGGGGCTCTGCCTCCCAGAGGGTTGGGGGGGGGGGCGGGGGGGGGCACGTAAGGCTTGCTTGACCCTAGTGTGGAAAAAGAGAGACTGTAGGGCAGGGCTGCTGGTCTCAAAGGGGGACACTTCGGAGAAGGGTCCTGGCAGGGAACCCCCTGAACTCAGGGCCGCCCGCTGTCTTGCAGCGCCCCCAGGGCTGCGGCTGAGCGCCGACCAGCGGGCCCTGGTCTACAGCGCGCTGGGCCTCTGCCTGGGCGCCATCCTCTGCGGCTTCCTCCTGGCCATGGTCTGCTTTCTCAAGAGGAGGGGGGGCCAGGCCTCCCGCCAGTGCCCCCCAGGGCTCTGCCCCACCCCAGCCGCGTCCTCCCAGGGTGAGCATGAGCGGGTGTTCGCCTCCCCTGCTGTGGGAAAGTGCAGCCACCCCGCCCAGGCACTGCCCTGCTCCTGAGCCCAGAGCACGGGGCCACCCCGGCCCTCCCTGGGGTGCGCCAAGGCAGGCTGGTGTGGGGGCAGCGGGTGGCGGGGCCGGGCTGCCGGGGGCCAGGGAAACCGGGAGAAGGTGGTCTTCCCAAGGGCCTGGGGCCTGGGCAGTGTCGGCCCAGGGGTGACAGCCGCCCCTGCGCAGGTCCCCGAGCAGAGGGAGCCGGCCACATGGACGGGCGCTGTGGGGCGCAGGGCGGCTTACCCAGAGGGCGGTCCCGGGCTGCAGGTGGGGGGAGGGCTGGGGCCAAGGCCAATGCCTTTTCCTTCCACACAGATCCCAGGATGGAAGCCGGCCCGCAGGAGCTGGAGCAGGAGCAGGAGCGCGTGGAGGCCTGCAGCTTCTGCTTCCCCCAGTGCAGGACGCCCGCCCAGGAGCGCGGGGGTGCACCTGGGCCCCCTGGCCCCATGCGTGCTGGGAGGTGCGGGCGCCTGGGCCCTACCATGGCGGAGCAGCCCTGCGCGGGGTCTCCCGACAGCAGCCTCCAGGCCGTCTGCTCCCCCACCCAGGAGGGGGGCCTGGCTGTGTGAAACCAGGAGGGGAGAGAGGAAGTGGTGAGGGAGAGATGGGGACAGAGAGGAAGCACTGGGGAGAGCAAGAGGAAGGGGCGAGAGGGCTGGGGGGAGAGGTGCCGGGCAGAGCCTGCACTGTCCTGACCCCAGGTCCCCACACCTGCCACAGCCCGGCGGGTGCGCAGTAGTTGAGCGCCCTCCCATGGGCCCAGGCGTCCTGGGTTCGATTCCCCGTCAGGGCGCCTGCCCAGGCTGTCCCTCCCCAGGAGGGGGCGTGAGGAGGCAGCAGGTGGATGTGGATGTGTCGCCCTCTCCCTTCCCCGCTATCCAGTCAATAAAGACGTACTGAGCACACCTGCGACAGGGTCCCCGCCGCCCTTCCTTCCACGGAACCTCTTGGCTCCTGTGTCGCTCACTTAGCGCGAGGCTTCCTGGGGGGACTCCGAATGGTCCTACCTCTCCAGCTGCCTGCCCTGGCTCCAGAGTCCACCCCAGCGAGGTCGCAGCCCCGGCTTCCCAGGATCCACACTGACTGTCCCCCAGGCCCGGGAGCACTGGCCGGCCTTGGGTGGGAAGCAGCGGGTACACCCTGTGGCCTCCCCCAGGAAGACGAGGCTGGGCCGCTTAGAGCTGTTTTCCCGAACAATTCCCCATCGCGCCTTGTCAGGAAGGGAACCAAGATCAGTGTGCGTGCGTGCACAGGGGGTGTGTGTGCACATGGGGTGTGTGTGCACATGGGGGGGGTGTGCACATGGGGTGTGTGTATGTATGTGCACATGGGGGGTGCACATGGCGTATGTGTGCACATGGGGTGTGTATGCACATGGGGTGTGTGTGCACATGGGGTGTGTGTGTGTATGTGCACATGGGGTGTGTGTGCACATGTGTGTATGTATGTGCACATGGGGGTGCACATGGCGTATGTGTGCACATGGGGTGTGTGTATGTATGTGCACATGGGGGTTGTGTGCACAGGGGCATGTGTGTGCACATGGGGTGGGGGGGCAGGGTGTGGGGGCAGGCAGGGGCAGGCAGGTTGAGTTCGGGGTATTCTCATTTGCACCCACCTTTGGCCATATCAAGCCACCAGCCTGCACTGTTAGTTGCCTAATATTTTTCTTGCCCTATCACACCTTTTCTTCTAGATCTACTTTAACCTCATGCCAAATGTCATGGACTCTGGTAGCAATAAGCAATTCACAGTTTTAGTGTTACCTATACTTTGTATTTTTATTAGCACTGAAGCCTGTATTTTAGTAGCATTGAAACCTTAAAATGCATAACTATTCTTAAAAGCATTTTCTCAGTAAGACAAATACCTGATTATGTAAATTAAAGCTACTTTTCCTGTGCCATCCAAAACGGCCTTGGCCACTTCCGCATCCCAGGTTCACATGGCACACGGGGAGGCGCACCCGCAGGGCCCACGGGCTGCGCGCTCCCGGGGCTGCCAGCACCACATGGGCGCTCAGAGCGCGGTCTCCCTGCCTCTGTGGAGCTGAGGAGCCTGCGATCCAGGAGCCGCAGGGCTGGCTCCCTCTACGCGGTGAGGGCGGGACCTGTCCACGCCTCGCTCCTAGGCCCACGGCTTCTCCCAGCCGGTCTGTGTCCAACGCATTTCTTTGTATAAGGACACCAGTCCTATTAGATGGTGCCCACCCCAGTGACCTCATTTTGACCTGGTCTCCCTGTAAAGACTCTGTCTCCAAATAAGGCCACGGTCTGAGCTCTGGGTTAGGACTTCAGCATGTGGATTTGGGGGGACACAGTTCACAGGCTAAGGCTGGTCTTCCTGTGGCCGCCAGCGCTCTCATGGACCGGCCGAGGGGAGTCCCGGTGCTGCGGGCAGTCAGGGTGCTGACTGCTCCATCTGGTCCGCATAGGACAAAAGATACTGGGGTTTTGTCCGTTTCTCAATCGCTCTTTAAGTTTACGATTTTTGGTTTTTTAAAGACAGGACCCATCCCTTGCTGGAAAGACTATCGGAAACTGTAGACACGGCCCTTTATCCAGCTGGGTGTCTGCTGGTTCTCTCTCTAAATACATTCTGGTTCTGACTCGCCAGGCCCGCCCGTGAGGCTGAGCCCCGGCCCGGCCCCAGCGGCCCCAGCTCGGCAAGCTTTCCGAAGACAAGAGAGGAAACGTCTTGGACTTTGCGGGTCTTACAGTCCCTGCTGCAGTGACCACACACTTAGTCCCATCGGCTGTGGTGGAGCAGAAGCCGTCAGACAAGAAAACACACAGATGACCTGCTCTAATTAAACTGCTAAGGAAGCGCCGGCCAGGGTGGCTCAGTGGATAGAGTGTTGGCCCAAGGAATGAAGACTCCCAGGTTCCATTCCGGTCAATGGCATGCACCTCGGTTGCAGGCCTGATTCCCGGCCCTGATTGGGGCGTGTGCCAGAGGCAACCAATCGATGTGTCTCTCTCACATCGATACTTCTCTCTCTCTCCCCCTCCCTTCCACTCTCTCTAGAAATCAATGGGAAAATATCCTCAGGTGAGGATTAACAACAACAACAAAATGCTTAGGAAAACAGTTTTGGATGTGGGCTGTGGATCATAGCTTGTCAACCCTGCCCTACTTCATTGCAACACTGATCTTTTTTTTTTTTTTTTAAGATTTTTTCATTGATTTTTAGAGAGAGAAGAAGGGAGAGGGAGAGAGAGAAACATTGAAGTGAGAGCAAAACATCTATCAGCTGCCTCCCACATACACCCCAGCCAAGAACTGAACTGGCAACCCCTCAGTGCATGGGGCAACCCCAACCAACTGAAGCCTCACTGGCCAGGAGAGCACTGATTTTTTTTTTTTTTTTTAACTACAAAGCATGTGCCCTTAAAAAAAAAATCTTAATTTTTGAAAGTACTGCAGATGTTCCATTTTTCCCCATTGACTTCCCCCCACCCCCAGCCCTACTGCACAACACCGATCTTTTTTTATCCCCAGCTTTGTTGAGACATAGTTGACATATAACATTGTATAAGTTTAAGCTGTTGATTGGATATATTTATAAACTGCAAAATGGCCCTGACTGGTTTGATCAGTGGATAGAGCGCTGGCCTACAGACTGAAGGGTTCCAGGTTCGAGCCCAGTCAAGGGCACATGCCCAGGTTTCGGGCTCCAGCCCCAGTAGGGGGTGTGCAGGAGGCAGCCGATCAATGATTCTCTCTCATCATTGATGTTTCTCTCTCTTTCCCTCTCCCTTCCTCTCTGAAACCAATAAAAATATGTTAAAAAATAAATTGCAAAATGATCTCCACCAGAGCATCAGCTGCCACCTCCGTCCTGTCACATAATTACCGTTCCTTCCTGTGGTGAGGACATTTAAGATCTATTCACTCAGCAGCTCGCAAGTACACAATACAGTATTGTGAGCGCCACTCGCCATGATGTCCACGGGGCCCCCGGAATGTGTTCATCTCATGACTGTGAGTTTGTGCCCTTTGACCAACACTTCCCCCACCCCCAGCCACTCGACTCTGTTTTCCAGAACACAGACCTTTTATTTAGGCCTCTCCATTTTCTACAGTTGACTTTAGCACAGTGACCCCTCAAACAATGACGTATCACTTCACAGTACGCGTACTCCCAGCCCCACCTTCCTGCTAACGTGGTCATGCGTCACTCTCACACATTCCCTAAAGTCACAACCTGTCACTACTGGTTTAGCTCAGAAATTCAATACCCTTTAGAGCAATAGAAACTAAGAAAACAATGCCTTTTATATTTATCTCATTTCGGGAAATCCTCATTTTGTGCGTAGATCCGAGTCTCTGTCTGGCTTCGCATTCCTTCCGTCTGAAGGACGTCTCTAACATTTCTTATCGTGCAAACAGATCTGCAGGAAATGAACTCTCAGTTTGGGCTCATTTGAAAAAGCCTTTATTTCTCTTCTGTTTTTGAAAAATAATGTTTCTGGGCATCGACTTGGGGCTGCCAGTCTTCGTTCTTTGCGCATTTTAAGGGCGTCACTCCCTCCTCTCTGGCTTGCATAGTTTCTGACAAGACATCTGCTGTGTTCCCCTCTTTGTTCCTCTAACCTGTGCCCTCAAAACATGCTTTTCCCCTGACCATTTTAGCAGCGTGAGTGCACTGTGTCCAGGAGTGTTTGTTTGTTTGTTTATTGTTTGTTCATCTTGGTTAGATTTGTTTTGTGATTTATCCTGCTTTGGGTTCTCAGATTTTGGGGATTGTAGTTTGAGGTTTTCCATTTTTTAAAAAAAGCACTGGCCCTAGCTGGGTAGCTCCGTTGGTTGGTGTCGTCCCGTACACCAGAAGGCTGAAGGGTTCAATTCCCAGCCAGGGCATATACCTAGGTTTGGGTTTGATCCCTAGTTGGGGAGTAGGAGAGGCAACCAAGCGATGTTTCTCTCTCTCATCAATTTTTCTCTCTCTATCCCTTTCTCGCTGTCTCTTAAAAAAATCAATAAAAACATATCCTCAGGTGAAGCTTTAAAATTTTTTATTGGCCATTATCTTTTTTTTTTTTTTACATTCAGAATTTTTATTTCAAAACAAAGAACCACAGTAACATTAATAATTTGGAGATATTCACAGCCGGGTCACTGAGAAATGGAACCGCCCACGCCCATTACTGCCCCCGCGGTGCCCAAGGAGCCGGGAGGCGGGAGGCGAGGTGTGGCTGGAGGAGGTCGCGTCCCAGCAAAGCCCAGGCCGCAGCTCTGACTTTTCGCCAAAGGCTCTGTGACCAAAGGGAATGGTAAGAACTGAGAACTAAATATTGTCATCGGCAAGGACTAGGCTGAAGCCTCAAATGTATGAGCACCAGGAGGGAAGGAGGTCGAGGGCATGTGAGCCCGGAGAGAGGGCGTCCGCGTTTACCCGAGCAAACACACGGCACGAGCAGCGGAGCTGTGCTGGCGGGCGTGCCAGGGACACCTCCATCTCAGCGAGCTCTGAAACCTTCCAGACTGCCAAGCCGTAGGGTGCTTCTTACCCCCCCCCCCCCAAAGAACGCCTCCTCCCCAGGGCCCCCTCTCGCTGCCCTGATTTCTCTCCGGCTCCCGCTGTCTGCGTCCAGGGGGAGGCGAGTCCTCGCCGTGTCGGGAAGAAGCACAGATGCAGATCGCACCGGCTGCCACACACACGGGGTGGGCTTTTCCACATCCCACCCAAGGGGCACATGGAAACAAGCTCCCATCAGCCACCGCACGGAGCAAGGTGACAGCGCGCACACGCCCCCTCCGGTGCGCTGCCGGCGGTGACTCGCCCACCCAGCGGTGGGCCGTGGGAACCTGGCAGAGAACACGACAGGAAACAGACAAACCAGCAGCTGACCCTCCAGCAGGGCCAGCTTCAGGCTGCAGAGGGAGCAGCCCTCAGGAGCGCCCCCCGAGGCTGCAGTTACACATCCCAAGTCAGCTGTGAGCGCTCTCCTCCGAACTCCTTTAAAGCGATGGCTTAAAACAAAATTTAAAAAATCTAAACATCTAAAATATCCTAAAGAACAAAATGCAGGAAAACCGAACCTTTACCAAGAACCAATACTTTAGGTTGCTCTGTGGCAGGAGCACTTAAAAAGCGAGTCCACTCTAAGAGGGAGACGCTTGATTTCTCTCTCTCTTTTTTTTTTAATTAAATCTTTATTGTTCAGATTATTACATTTGTTCCTCTTTTTTCCCCCCATAACTCCCCTTCTCCCAATTCCCGCCCCACCATCCACCCTCACTCCCCACCCACTGTCCTCATCCATAGGTGCACGATTTTTGTCCAGTCTCTTCCCGCATCCCCCACACCCCTTTCCCCCTCAAGAATAGTCAGTCCATTCCCTTTCTATGTCCTTGATTCTATTATGATCACCAGATTATTTATTCACTTGATTCTTAGATTCACTTGTTGATAGATGCATGTTTGTTGTTCATAATTAGTATCTTTACCTTTTTCTTCTTCTTCCTCTTCTTAAAGGATACCTTTCAGCATTTCATATAATCCTGGTTTGGTGGTGATGAACTCCTTTAGCTTTTCCTTATCTGTGAAGCTCTTTATCTGACCTTCAGTTCTGAATGATAGCTTTGCTGGATAAAGTAATCTTGGTTGTAGCTTCTTGGTATTCATCACTTTGAATATTTCTTGCCATTCCCTTCTGGCCTGCAAAGTTTCTGTTGAGAAATCAGCTGACAGTCGTATGGGTGTTCCCTTGTAGGTAACTGAGTTTCTTTCTCTTGCTGCTCTTAAGAGTCTCTCTTTGTCTTTTGCTCTTGGCATTTTAATTATGATGTGTCTTGGTGTGGTACTCTTTGGATTCCTTTTGTTTGGGGTTCTCTGCACTTCCTGGACTTGAAAGTCTATTTCTTTCACCAGGTGGGGGAAGTTTTCTGTCATTATTTCTTCAAATAGGTTTTCAATATCTTGCTCTCTCTCATCTTCTGGCACCCCTATAATTCTGATGTTGGTTCGCTTGAAGCTGTCCCAGAGGCTCCTTACACTATCTTCGTATTTTCGGATTCTTTTTTCATTTTGCTTTTCCGGTTGGGTGTTTTTTGCTTCTTCGCATTTCAAATCTTTGCCTTGATTCTTGCGGTCCTCTGGTCTGCTGTTGGGAGTCTGTATAATATTCGTTATTTCAGTCCGTGTATGCTTAATTTCTAGTTGGTTCTTTATCATAACATCGAGGGTCTCATTAGATTTGTTGAGGATCTCAATAACTTTATCGGCGGCTTCTAGACAGTTCTTGAGAGACCTTAAAAGTGTGGTTCTGAACTCAATATCCTCCATTGACAGTTTTGTCCTGTTTCTTTGTCTCCGCATTTTTTATGCTTTTTTGGTGCACCTCCTAGTGGTCTTTGTGTGCAGTCTTCCTGTAGTTAAGCCTTGATTGTTGTAGTTAATACTAGGGGGATTTGACCTCCAGGCCAACTGGCTGTGAGAATCAGCTGTGTCTGCAGTGGGAAAACTTCTGTCCTCTAGGGCGGTGCTAATCTAGCCTTTGCCTGAGGCTATCTGGCAAATGGCTCTGCGCAGGGCTTGAGCCGGGCGGGTGGGTTGCACGGGATCAACAGGGTGGGCCGGAGAGAGCAGTTATGGCTGCTCTCAGTTCCGTCCCTAGGGGTTCTGCCTCACAGAGTCCCAGCAACCGCTGCAAACCTCGGAGAGAAAGCTGCCTTCGAGTTCCGACTGAAGCCAGATAGTCCCGCTTCTCCCGTTTGAGTCTGGGTCCCTAGAGACTTGCCTGGATCTGGAGCTCAGAGTCTGAAACTCCCTCCCGATTGAAAGCGCCAACCGCGCTCTCCGCCGCCAGCCCGCTCCGCGCACACTCCGTACCTGAGTATTTCACTGCAGCACTGTGCCTCCTCTGAGCCTGGGTATGATATTCTCTTTCCTCCTAGTTGTAGAATTTCCACTCAGCCAGCCTTCCTGTGGTTCTGGATGACGTCCGTTCCGTCTTTTAGGTGTATTTTGGTTGTTCAAGGCAGCAATCTCCGGCGTTAACCTATGTCGCCATCTTGGTTTTCCGAGACGCTTGATTTCTACAAACAACCTTCCCCTCTCTGGACGACATCCCAAATCAGAACCCATCCACCACCGTTAACTACATGCCCACCTGAGCAATAACCTAGGTCTCAAGTGACACTGCATATGATCTTAAAGAAAACGTTCCAAAGGAAACCGGTAGTTTCTTTCACAGGCCCGTGAGTTTCCTGAGAAACGTAACTTGAGGATTTCATCTGAAGGCCAGAATGTTAGGAGGCAATCTCCAAGCCTCACACACATCACATACCTTCCAATAACGCATTACATTCTGTGCAAATCTGCCCTTGTTAAACTAGAAATCTCTCCAGTATCAAATCTTCCACTCCATAAATTCTTTAAGCACCTCCCTCTAACCTCAACGTCCTTATGTTCTCATTATTTGGTAAAAATTACACTTAAAAAATAAATATGCAATAAAATCAGAAGAGGAATAAAATTCCAATTAATTTGCTCTGCAGAGCTGGATGGAAGCGAGGAAGTTGCTCTTATGTAATTCCTCTCTGCCCTCCACACTCTCATGTCTATCTGCTTCCTGGTGAGTCTGGGTTGAGGGACTCATGAAGCAATGTTAGAACTTAAAGGAGGAAGAGCTGGCAAAGCTGGCAAATGCCAAGTAGGCAATTCCTCCTGAAATGAAGGTAGGTTCACTTGGTCTCTTCTAAACAGAAGAGAATGTCCAAGAAATGAAATGTTTAAAAAGCCACCGAAGATACAACTAACCCCAGCACTGGGTCCTCTGAGTCTCATGGGGTCCTCGGAGGCTCATGGGGTCCTCGGAGGCTCATGGGGTGCGAGGATGAGAAAAGCATCAAGTAGCAGCATTCAGAAACAGTCCTGGGTTACAACCTGTGAGGTCCCTCCCCATTCAGGAGAGGCGACTTTGCATGCTGGGAGGGAGGTGGGAAGGAAGCATGGCCGAGCTGTTGGTGGTGGTCTCCTCACCAGGCTGCCTGCTGTTCATTTCAAAGGTGCCTCTCTCAGCTCTGTTAGCCGTGTGTGCTGGCCCTGCAAAGGCTCGTGCACTGTCCTCAGAAGTCCTGCCGCGGGTCTCAGGAGCTTTCAAGAAGGCAAAGACCAAGAAGATCACAAGGAAGCCAGTGAAGACAATAAACACGTAGGGTCAGGGAGAGAGTGCAGCTGCTGGGAGGAGCAACCCAACCAAGAAGCTGGAGGGCCAGTGGGAGCAGCTGCCACGGCCAGGCAGCCGCGCGGGCCCCTGGCTGAAGCGTTCGGCCACAATACACCAGGGACTGGGCCTGGGCCCATTTCAAAGCAGGCCGCGAGCACCAGCACAGCCCAACGCCAGTGAAGCTTGTCCAGCTACATCACCCTCTAATACAGCGGGGCCTTGACTTACGAGTTTAATTCGTTCCGTGACGGAGCTCGTAACTCAAATTACTCGTCTGTCAAATCAAAAAGTGAACGAGTGAGACACGTGATGCTGGGCTGATGTTGTGACGTTCACTGTGACGTTCGCTGCGCCAACTAGCGGTGGGGTATCTGAAGCTGCTCGTAACCCGAATTTTAGCTCGCAACTCAAAGCAAAAAATCGGCCGAGAGACGGCTCGTATCTCAAAAAACTCGTTAGTCGGGACACTCGTAAGTCAAGGCCCCACTGTACAGTGATGGCGAACCTATGACACGCGTGTCAGAGGTGACACACGAACTCATTTTTTTGGTTGATTTTTCTTTGTTACATGGCATTTAAATATATAAAATAAATATCAAAAATATACATCTTTGTTTTACTATGGTTGCAAATATCAAAAAATTTCTATATGTGACACGGCACCAGAGTTAAGTTAGGGTTTTTCAAAATGCTGACACGCCGAGCTCAGAAGGTTCGCCGTCACTGCCCTAATACATGGACAAAGTCGCGAGGATGGAAAAGAAGCCGTTCCCCAAGGCCCATCCGGTGTAGAGTCCTCCTTCCGGCTCTTCCATCGGAAACAGAGACGGCGCAGTGAAGACAGGGGGAGCCACGCCGCACCAATGCTGGCGGAGACGCTCCTCCACACCGGCACCTTTGAAGATTCCTGCTGAGGAACAGAGCACAGCACTGGTCCCAGGGGGCTGCGGGGGGAGCTGGAGGTGATGGAACGCTGAGGGGCCACGGCAGCTCGGGGGTCACAGAGCTGCGCAGTGGCCTGCCTTCCTTGTGACATCCCAACACTCTCATCTTTCATCTCCCGATTCACGTCCTGGGTGCCCCACGACCGCCGGAGGGCCTTCCTAGCACCGTCCTCTTCCTTTCTGTTAATCAGCAAGAATCCAGGACTTTCTGGGCAAAATGGCAGGGCTGTGATTTGCAGGAAGGATGGAAGGATGGGGAAGCCCAACCGCACGGGCCAACATCTTCACTGCGCACCGACGATGCCCAGCCAGCTCAGAGTGCCAACGGCTCCCCGGGGCAGGAGGAGCTCTCTCCAATGTCCACGGGCACAAAACCTGTGCAGAGTCTGCAAGAGGCCCGTGACCAACCGGCCCAGGATCTACACTGCAACTGCCTCTGCTAATCTGCAGAGTCCCGTAAGGCAGCCACCAATGGTAGCCAATAGGTTGACAATAAGCATTGAACTGTGCCTGCCAAAGCAGCTGACAACGAGTTTAACGGAAAAGGATCCAGTCATACCCCCAGCGGGGAAGATAGCCACGGCCAGGACCAGGGCCCCCGCGCCCCTCACTGGGCGGGCGAAACAGCCGCCCTCCACAGGGCGGTGGGCGAGTCCTTTCTGGCCGGCTCAGGGCACTGCTGAGCCCAGTGCTGTCGCCAAGCTGGAAAGAGACTACTGCAGCCCTGGTGCTGACAAAGGTCGAGGTGCGGGGCCTTCTGTGTCCCCATGGCCCTCATTTAATTCTTTCCGAATCTTCAAGAAAGATCTGGAGGGGGATTCCAGGGGCTTTTCAGCAACAAAGCCTTCCCAGTGTCCGTCCCTGTCAGCAGGTCTTCCTCCAGCTCCTCGGCATCGCGCTGCCTCGGCCTCATTCTCTCTGCAACCGGCCGGCGTTCACTGTGCCCTGGCCCGGGCCTTTGCGTGCTGGGTCTCCCGGTTTCTGTTTGCAGTTTGGGGAAGTCCTGTGGCCTGTTCCAGCGTCCTTCCTCAGCGGTGCTGAGCACCCCGTGGCCGTCAGAGGTCCCCCTCTTACCACTGTCCTCCGAGCACCCCACCAGCTGCCTCCTCAACACTCATCTCCGCCGAGGCCCCCCCGCCCCCCCCCCGTCCCCGCAGGGCCCCGCGTCCCCGGCCCGAGGCTCCCCCTTTCCCGCAGGGCCCCGCGTCCCCGGCCCGAGGCTCCCCCGTCCCCGCAGCGCCCCGCGTCCCCGGCCCGAGGCTCCCCCGTCCCCGCAGCGCCCCGCGTCCCCGGCCCGAGGCTCCCCCGTTCCCGCAGGGCCCCGCGTCCCCGGGCCCGAGGCTCCCCCGTCCCCGCAGGGCCCCGCGTCCCCGGCCCGAGGCTCCCCCGTCCCCGCAGCGCCCCGCGTCCCCGGCCCGAGGCTCCCCCGTTCCCGCAGCGCCCCGCGTCCCCGGGCCCGAGGCTCCCCCGTCCCCGCAGGGCCCCGCGTCCCCGGCCCGAGGCTCCCCCGTCCCCGCAGGGCCCCGTGTCCCTGGGTCGGCCTCCAACATTCTGATCGTGGTTTGAAATTCCTGCCCAGTTCAGCAGCTGGGGCGTCGGTTGGTCTCTTCACAGCGGGTGGTTACTTGCTCTTTTGTGTCCTGAAATGTCAGACCTGGATAGGAAGCATTTATGCCTGGAGGTGCGCACACCTGTGTTCCCGCTGGGCTGTGTGCGGGGTGGGACCAACAGAGTCACGAACTCAGCTGACCAGCTCAGGGTTTGAATGCCTCCAGTGCGCCATGTTCTTAGCTGGGGTCCGGGTTCCCAGTATTCCTGCTCCGCCCGGCCCTGCGCCTCCTCTGCGGGCCTCCCCTCGAAAGGGTCTTTCTCCGTCCTTGGTGGTAGTGGCTACAACCTGGGGCTTGCGCCCTGGGTGGGAGTGTCACCTGCTTCACCTCAGGCAGTACCTGTGCTCCTGGTGGGGGAGGCTTGTGCAGCCCCCCCCCCCCCCACACACACACACACAGGAGCTGCTCCCGCCTCAGCCAGACCAGTCTCCTGCCCCAGCTGCAGGCAACAGGGCTTGCTGCCCTTTCCCCAGCAGCTTGCAGCTTCAGTTTGGGAGGGAAAGTCTGAGGGGGCTGCACGTCCTGTCACGGGCCTCCCCCTGCCGGAGCCTCACCCCCGAGGGAGGCTCCCTGGGTCTCCCCTCTGTGCTGGTATTTTTATGAGGGTCCAGTGGAGTCTGTGGAGAGGAGCCTGCAGGTGGTGTCCCCTCCCCTGCCCGTAGCTCTCAGCTCTGCTCTTCCTGCGCACCCATCCTCAGACCCCAGGGTCACTGGCTGTCCTGCAGCTTCAGTGCATGGATGGGTCCCAGAGAAAACGTAGTTGCATCGATGATCCAGCTTTTTATTTCCAGGGAAGGAGGGGGCTTGCTGCTTTCTAGCGGGCAGCTGAGAGACCTTGACAAACACAACGAGCCTTGGGAAGTCCTTTCATTCCCGCTCCTGCCCCTAGCCTCCGCCTCTGCTGCTCCCTCCACCAGGACTGCTCCCCACTCCCTGGCCTCTCCATCTCCTGAGGCTGCTCCTCCATCTCCCCAGGGGTGCCCCTCCATCTCCTGCAGCTGCTCCTCCATCTCCCCAAGGCCACTCCTCCACTCCTGGGGCTGCTCCTCCATCTCCCCAAGGCCACTCCTCCACTCCTGGGGCTGCTCCTCCATCTCCCCAAGGCCACTCCTCCACTCCTGGGGCTGCTCCTCCATCTCCCCAAGGCCACTCCTCCACTCCTGGGGCTGCTCCTCCATCTCCCCAAGGCCACTCCTCCAGCTCCTGAGGCCGCTACTCCATCTCCCCAAGGCCACTCCTCCACTCCTGGGGCTGCTCCTCCATCTCCCCAAGGCCACTCCTCCACTCCTGGGGCTGCTCCTCCATCTCCCCAAGGCCACTCCTCCACTCCTGGGGCTGCTCCTCCATCTCCTGAGGCCGCTCCTCCATCTCCCCAAGGCCACTCCTCCATCTCCTGAGGCCGCTCCTCCACTCCTGGGGCTGCTCCTCCATCTCCCCAAGGCCACTCCTCCATCTCCTGAGGCCGCTCCTCCATCTCCCCAAGGCCACTCCTCCACTCCTGGGGCTGCTCCTCCATCTCCCCAAGGCCACTCCTCCAGCTCCTGAGGCCGCTACTCCATCTCACCAGAGCCATCCCTCCATCTCCCCAAGGTCACTCCTCCATCTCCCGGGGCTGCTCCCCTCTCTCCCTGGGGCTGGAGGCACTCCGGTCACTGGTCACGCAGGCCACGTGCACTTCACATGCTGCTTTCTATGAGGCCCTTTCCTACCCAAGTGCCTTCCTCTCCCCAGTTTCTTTAAAGTCTCACTGCATTAGATATGGCTTTAGGAGCTTCTCAAAATTAGTTTTGGGACAAAGGAGTTTGGGAAGGGTTAGATTTTCTCTAGCTGTTTTCTTGGCTCTCAAATTTTCCTCAGGCCATTTGGCTGGTGTTTCATTTCTATTTTATTTTTTAAATATGCTTATTCATTTTAGAGAGTGGAAGGGAAAGAGAGAAACACCCACTGGTTGCCTCCCCCACGCACCTGACTACACCACTACCATGCTGGACCAGGAAGACAACCTACAGGCGACACTCCCACCGACCGAGAGCCGCACTGGCCAGGCGGGCTGGTGGGGCTGGCGCTTCTTACCAGCTGCTGAGCATCAGAGTCCCTGGGGGAAACCTGTAACACAACCCCGAGGCCCTTATCAGACCAGCGGTCGGCTCAGGCCTTCCAGGCTCCCTGCAGCTCTCCTCTGGGCATGAAACCGCCCAGCGGGCCTCGGCTTCCAGCCCATCAGGGAGTTCCCAAACTGGCTGAGCCAAACACCTTGTTTTTCCTTCCGCCTTCATTTGGACACTTTCTCCTCAGACCAGTGAAAGGGAAAACTACACGTACCCTAGGAAACACACAGGGGCTCACCACTGCACTCTCCATGCCGCCGGGAGACAGTGGACATTGTATGTGCAACTTGGTTTTAAAAACTGACAAGTAGTGGATCCATCCCGTGGCTCTTTCTCCCATTGAGTGTGCATGGGCATGCTCGACAACCAGCAGGATCCCCACACCCACTCTGACCCACCGGAGGAGGCTAAGGTTGGAAGAATATGTGCAAGTGTCTGGCCTTACCTCCCGACAAAGATAATAAACTAGCAGCAGTCCTGTATTCCCGGAGGGCGCGCGATTTCAAAGATTAACGCTCCCACCAACGACTTCAAAGCAGCAGTGACACCTCTCACACTCCCAGGTAACCCACCTGTTTGTCCATGCAAAAGTCTGATGGGTCTTAGAAAATGACTACAGACTGTGACACACCTAGGAGACTGTGGATTCGTTCCAGATCACTGCTAAAAAGCAATTATCGCAATAAAGTCAGCTGTACAGACAGTCCTCGGGTTATGTCGGACTCTACGCACGTCGTTTCATAGTTACGTCACCATCTCCCATTTATTTATAAAAAAAAAAAGTTCCGTCATTTCAACGTATGTACATATGTGCTTTATGTTTTTTATTATTTATGTACCACAAGTAAAGGTCAGGAATTATCTTTCTTTTAAATATTTTCTATTGTTTCCCTTCATTACTGCTGTGTCTGTGCTCCATGTGAGCTTATGTAGGTGGGTTACAACTTACAGCGAAAATCGCGGTACGTTGTGCCGTAGGAACCCATCTCCGACGAAACCCAAGGACCTACTGTAATCCTTTTATTTGCTGGCCTTCAACTTGTAAAAAAAAAAAAAAAAAGGAAAGAAACAGCAACATCTGTGAAACCGAGAGAAGTAAAGCTATGCTTGTACTAACTATAAACCCACTCGGGTGCCCTCCCAGATGCTGGGTCTTTCCTGGAGCCAGTCACCAGGCGTAGCACTGAGGATGCACCCGCCCACCTGGCTGCTGCCCTGCTCTCACCCGTCTGTAAGGACCGCAGGCAGCTCGTCTTCCCCCGGGAGGGCCAACATTGTGCCTTCATGGTACAGCCTCTAGTCTCAGGGCTGTATTAACGCTGCTATCATACAATCTAGAGAAATATTAACCATCTTGCTATTTCATAAAATACTAGAGGCATGGGGGTGGGGCGTTCCCTCAGCCCGGGACCCCTTGGGGGATATCAGACTGCGTTTAGGCCCAAAACCAGCAGTCAGACATCCCTCTTGCATATGGGACCACTGGCTCCAAACCACTGGCCTGCCTACCTGCCTGATCGCCCCTAACCACTCACCTCCCTGCCTGATCACCCCTAACTACTCACCTGCCTGCCTGATTGCCCCTAAGCACTCACCTGCCTGCCTGATTGCCCTATCCACCTCTGCCTCGGCCCCTGCAGCTTCGTCAGGAAGGTTGTTCGCTGTCCAGTCTAATTAGCATATTACGCTTTTATTATTATAGACTAGAAGCCTGGTGCACAAAAGTTTGTGCACTCAGGGGGTGGTCCCTCAGCCCGGCCTATGCCCTCCTGCAGTCTGGGACCCCTCAGGGGATGTCCACCTGCTGGCTTAGGCCCGCTCCCCGGGGGATCGGGCCCAAGCTGGCAGTCAGACATCCTCTGGCAGCCCGGCAGCACTTGGGGGATGTCCACTTACCAGCACGGAGCAGGCCTAAGCTGCAGTCGGACATCCTTAGTGCTGCTGAGGAGGCAGGAGAGGCTCCCGCCATCAGCTTGGCTTGTGGCTGAGCAGAGCTCCCCCTGTGGGATCGCACTGACCACCAGGGGACAGCTCCTGCATTGAGCATCTGCCCCCCTGGCGGTCAGTGTGTGTCATAGCGACCAGTCATTCCCAGTCATTCTGCTGTTAGGGTCAATTTGCATATTACCATTTTATTATATAGGATAGAAGCCTGGTGCATGGGTGGGGGCCGGCTGGTTTGCCCTGAAGGGTGTCCCGGATCAGAGTGGGGGTCCCCGCTGGGGTGCCTGGCCAGTCTGGGTGAAGGGCTGAGGGTCGTTTTCAGGCTGGCCAAGCCCGCCAGCAATGGAAGCTCCCAGCCTCTCCGTTTTTTCTTTTTTTTTATTCTGGGACTTATTTACCTTCTATAATTGAAACTTTGTAGCCTTGAGAGGAGCTCAGAGCCGGCCAGGGTGGGCAGGAGGGAAGCTTGGCTTCCTCCATCGCCAGGGGCAACCCAAGCCTCCAGCTCGCTCCAGCTCTGTGGTCGGCCAGCTGAAAGCAGGTATCTGGGGTTTATTTATCTTCTATAATTGAAACTTTGTTGCCTTGAGTGGAGCTCAGAGCCGGCCGCAGCAGGCGGGAAGCTTGGCTTCCTCCATCACTGGGGCAACCAAGCCTCCTGCTTGCTCCAGCTCCGTGGCTGCTGGCCGCTATCGCTCTGACTGGTGGGTGGGTGTGGCTTAAGGCATAGCAAAGGTATGGTCAATTTGCATGTTTGTCTTTTATATTATTATACATTACTCAGGTTCACAATATTGATGACTTTTTGCTGATTGGAGCTGATGAGTAGCAAATTCTATAAATGCTTTAACATTTATAAGTAGCAAAAATTAATTCTATAAGTAGCAAATTCTATAAATGCTTTAACAAGACAAGTGAACCAAAGCATGAGAAATAAACTCCCCAAACTCTGGGCTCCCCACTCAATGATGTTCCAGTGGTTTGAAGTGTATGAAGATATCCTCTCAGGCTGGCGTGGCTCAGCACTGAGCACAGGCACAGGAACCAAGACCCACAGGTTCAATCCTCAGAGGGCACATGCCCGGTTGTAGGAGCAGCCAACTGATGATGCTCCTTCCTCTCATCGATGTTTCTCTATCCCTCTCCCTTCCTCTCTCTCTAAAAATGACTAAGAACATTTTTCTTTAAAAGATATGCCCTTCGGGGAACTCAGTGGGACTCTTTCCCCCTGCCCACGTGGGATTCTGTACTTGTTCTTCAATAAATTCCCACCTTTGCTGTACCACCTTCCATCCCTGGTTTTCATTCTTTGATTCCCATGGACTAAGAGCCCGGGATCCAGCCTTCCCAGGGGAACCACGTGTTCCAGTCCAAAAATTCCATTTCACTAATAAGGGGGGGGGGGGGTTACTATAGAAAGAAGTAGATGATGTGCTGATGGGAGCAGAGGACATAGAAAGAATTTAAGATGCTATGTTGCCGACTTTGAAGACAAAGGAGATTCTATGAGACAAGATACAAGAAATACAGCTCTAGAACCTGGAAAGGCAGGAAAGGGATTCTCCTTTAGTGGGAGAAGGGAGCATGACTGGCCCTTCCGACCAGTGAAGAGAGAAACGATTCTCTCTTCAACAGCACTCAGTGAGGCTGTCAGAGGCAGGTCCCACACCCAGACACCGAGGCTCCTGACTATTGACTAAGCACATCGATGAGGGCTTTATTGTACCCTTCGTCTGTCCCTGCCAGACCCAGCCCAGCAGCGTGCTCCAGGGCAGATGGCGAGTGGGATGACAAACCAGCCTGGACTGGCAGGCCACCAGGATCAGAGAGCGGACCGAGCCTGGCAGACTCGGCATAAATACACTGGGGCCTCCCCATTGAAAGTCAAGTCGGATGGACCAGAGGCACAGAAAACCTCCCGAGCCAGTGTGTGAGGCTCCCAGGCCTTTCCTAGTTCTTATAATCTGTCTCCGTGACTGGACTCTGTATCTAAGAGACTTTTCTTGTCTCTGGCCTCCTGCATTCTGAACATTCAGAAAGCATCTTTCCTGCTTTCTTTTTTCTTTTAAATTTAAATTTTTTGTTGTTTAAAGTATTACATATGTCTCCTCCTCCTCCCCCCGCCTCCCCCCATTGACCTTCTTTCTTGATCTGTTTCTCATACATCCCTATTTGGACCTAGCCCTTACTTCCAGTACCCTCCTGCCCTCATCCATGCCAATCCTTGGAGAGCTGTTACTAGCCAGAATTCCTTATCGAAAGTCAAGTATGTTTTAGAATTTAGAGCTTCTCGGATTTTAGAGAAGCCTGATGCCTCCGGTAACAAAACAAGTCAAACCTGTTAATATTTGTTATTGGACAGTCTATGGGAAAAGAGGTCAGTGTCCCTGACTAAATAGTATTGCGTGTTTTAGAAATTCTTGTGCCACACCAATGTGCCTCTTGTGGCACATGGGTGAGAATGGCTGTCTGCACACATCATAGCTAGAGCTATTAGATTAGATGGAAGTGGGGGGTGGGGGGCGGAGAAAAGTCATGTGACTGCCACTGGAGCCTGGATCTTCGCTGTTTTTTTTTGTTGTTGTTATAGTAAAACTGTGATTCTATTGCACTTTTCTGAGTTGTGTGAATCATTCTAATGAATCAGCATGCCAAAGTGGACAGTGGGAACCCCAAGATTTATAGCCAGTCGGCTAGAAGTGTGAGTGGTCTGGGAATCCTGAAACTTGTGTTGTGTCTGAAGTGAGAGTAGTCTTGGGGAGAACTGTACCTCTAATTTGTGAAGTCTGGCTGAATGCTGAGTAGTGTCAGATTTGCATTGCAGAAGGGTAGTGTTTTCCTTTCCTTATTTTGAGCCATTTTGTGATGGTTCAGAATTCAGAGACATCAGTGAGTAGAAAAGACAGCACAAGGAAGGCATGGGAGTCAGTGTGGAAGGACTGCTCATCCAGCTCAGAACACTGAATACCTTTTCAGGGTTGTAACAGCTACAGATGCTTTTAAGTGCATTTGGCAGCAGGAAATGGGGGAAGCAATGAATTCCTCACATAATGGTTTGGCTTGCATGGGAATAGCACTAAATGCTGCTTTTCCACTGCAGCAAAAATGTGATCTGCTGGTTAGAGCATTGTCCTGATAGGCCCAAATTGTGGGTTTGATCCTTGGTCAGGACTCATACAAGAATCAATCAATGACCGTATTACTAAGTGGAACAACAAATTAATCTCTCTCTCTCTCTCTCTTAAAAAAAATCAATAAATTAAAAAAAAAAAAAAGATATGCCCTTCAAAGTGGGAGTTGCTGCACCTTGCAACACCTACAACACAGAGGCCCAACGCTTGGCAGGCCTTGCTGGACTGGAGGCAGCACACCCCACCAAGTGCCAATTTGACCCACCAACAGGGGCACCACACGGCTTGGTTCCCAGTGGGACCGAGCAGTAAGTTCAGGCTGCACCACCACTCAGACCTCATGGTCCAGGGAGACCACGGTGCTCCAAGGCTGAGGCAACAGGAGGCCCCACGGGAAAACAGCACAGACCTCCAGGGTTCCGGGCAGAGCAGACCAAATCTGCAGCCTCCTCTACAGACAGTTACTCTTTTCAGAAACACCTTGTTTGCTGTTCTTGGACTTCGTGGAGACTACACACCATTCATAGGACAACAGTTGACCAGAAGCCTGAGCATCCCATTGTAAACCGAGTGTCATCTGCCTTGCTTGGCCTTGAGGTGGGGTGGGTACAGCGGCCAGAGTGGGAAAGGCATGTCCAGAAGTGCTGTGACCTGAGCAGGCGGGTCAGGCTTCGTTACCAGAGACCTGTGCATGGCCCCCGTGACCAGGGAACCGAGGGGACCCTGCCGGACGCGATGGAGGAAACCCTGGGAGTGGAACTTGGGAGCAGGAAATGGGTTACCCGCTTTGGAGAGAGGCCACAGTGCTGATCTACACGGGCTTATGGGAAGTCACCAACAGCCTGGATGGACTGTCAAGGACTTAGAAGAGGGTTTAAAGGTCAGTGACCAGATCTGGATGGGGACACAGCTCTCAAAACGGGCAGCCAGTGCAGGCACCTGCATCCCAGAGCCCAGAACTCATCCCATGGTGCCCTTCACAACCAGGGGCACAGAGGCACGCCTCGGGGCGCAGGTTGTGTCCTTCCCGGCCCCCATGCTGCTTGGCAGACTCGTGAAGAAGTGGCCATCAAGACAGAGGTGGCCAAAACCGGTTTGGCTCAGTGGATGGAGCGTCGGCCTGCGGACTGAGGGGTCCTGGGTTCGATTCCGGTCAAGGGCATGTACCTGGGTTGCAGGCACATCCCCAGTAGGAGATGTGCAGGAGGCAGCTGATGGATGTTTCTCTCTCATCGATGTTTCTAACTCTCTTTCTCTCTCCTTTCCTCTCTGTAAAAAATCAATAAAATATATATATATATAAAAAAAAAAAAAGACAGAGGTGGCTTGGTGGTTGAGCATTGACCCATGAACCAAGAGGTTCAATTCCCAGTCGGGACACGTGCCCGGGTTGCCGGTTGCAGGCTTGATCCCCAGAAGGGGGCCAGCCATCGATCGAAGTGTTCCTCTCATCAATGATTCTATCCTTCTCCCTTCCTCTCTCTCAAAAATCAATAAAAATGTATTTTTTTAAAAAAAGACTGACGAGGAAGCTAGAATAAGGTCAATGCCACAGATCTGCCCTGACCCAGGCTCGCCAGGCTGATTGCTGAGCGCTGCCTGGCGGCACCGACTCCCAGACAGCACGCCCGAGTGGGCCAGCTGGCTGCCTGGTGGCAGGTGGACCACACGGCCCCCTTCCATCCGGAGGTGGCAGACTCTCTTCCTGAATATCCCACAGGTGAATTCGCCTGCCCTGCCTGTCCGCACTTCTGCCCGTTGCTGCGACATTCCACCAGGAAACGCGGGAGGCAGCTGCGCTCACAAGCCTGTCGGGTGAAGGGTATGGCTGAGGCTCTGTCGTCTCCTCTGGGCCGATGTGTGTGCTTTTAACCAGAAGCCAATCCATGATGCCGGCTCCCCACGGCCAAAACACAGACGGGCCCCAGGCTCGGGCTGGAGTGGGGCTGGGACTGCTCAGCTTTACGCTGAGGAACCTCACCACACGCTCTTCTTCCTCCTGCCTGGAGGGGCGCTCTGCTGCCTCAAGGGGGAGCCCGAGAGGGGAGCTCCCCGGAGACACCTGCTCTGTGTGAGAGGAAGCGACGGCTGCCCATGGGGACAGGAGGGCTCGGCAGGATGCCCAGGGAGGGAAGTAGAGGAACTTGCAGCGAAGGCACCCAGGAAAGAGCACCACAGAAAGGCTCGGGCCCGACAGGTGCACAGCAGCCGAGGTGCTGGGCCGGGAGCAGGTGCCGGGGAGGGGCCAGCTGCCAGCTGCCTGTGGCCACAGCAGAGCTGACAGCAGAGCCACCAAGTCTTCTCTCCACTGACTTACACCTGCCCTTCCACCACCCGAGAGCTTTCCCACCCCAGTCAGGGCTCGGCCTCGGCCTCCACACGGCGTCAGCCAAAGGAGCCCTCAGGTGACTCATGCACAGCAAAGGCCACGTCTGGCGTCCGGGCACGTCACATCCTGCCCCCGTGAGGATGACAGGCCAGACAAGAGAATGAGGTGGCGCAGGCTGCGCGGGCGCCCACACCAGAGCACGGAGGCTCCCAGGCGGCCCGCACCCTGGGACTCTCATCCCAGCCCCTCCTTGGCTGCTGGTGTGAGGAAGGGGAGAGCCAGCCAATGTTCGGAATAAAATGTTGCTTTATTATGACATAGAATGACTACAAGCATGAAGGGAGGGAAGGGCCACGCAGTCCTCACACAGCAGGTGAAAGAGGCGCAGACATCTTGGCACAAACCCACGGCACGATCACTGGGATCTTTTTCTTACAATGTGTGTTTTGTTTATAGCAGGCCCCAATCACTTCAATTATTAAAAAACAAGCAAACACAAACACACGCACAAAACCCCAGCCGGCAATCTTACACAGTGAAAGCGCACACACCAAGCCAAACCACAAAAGCTCCTGGGCCACAGGCTGCCCCTAGCTGGCCTGACCGGCGGCCCAGCACCCCCACTGCTGGGAGCCTCTCCGCACCCTAAAGAGGGAAAGCCCGCTGTGCCCGAGAAGCGCACAGGGGCAGCCGCGTCTCAGTTCAGGTTGTTAAATGCACTGATGGGCGTGGAGGGGCCACCTGACTCCATGGTGGTCAGACACACTTGGTGACGACAGGAACCTACGTAGTAGTGGTTGTTAGGAAACAAAAACCGTTTTCCTGAATTTAATAGCTGGACTGGGAGCTTCTTTTACAAGGACATTTCATGTAACATTTCGTCGCTACCACAGACCCCTGGGAGGCAGGAGGAGGGGAGCCCTTGCGGGCAGGGCCGGGTAAGTGCTCAGAGCCCCAAGGCGAAGGGGAGAGAGAACTTACTTGGAGACACACGCTTCAAATAATGTCCACAAAAGACACGCGTGGGCCCACTGCTCTCCCTGTCCCGTGTCCTCAGGGTGGCTGAGCCTCTGAGCACCAGTGACAGCGGGAGGGGAGGGGAGCACAGGTTGGGGAGCAGGCCGGCCAGATCACATAATCTTCCAGAAACTCCCCACCCTGCTTGATAGCTTGCAGCCAGCGAGGAGGCCCCAGCAGCAGAGGCAGGGAGACCTCAGGCCTCAGCACCCTGCGCCAGCGCAGCCCGCTCGCCGCCCAGCTGCGCTCATCATGGAGGACGCCTCTCCCCCGGCAGGCACACACCTTCGACACAGGCAGCCACTCCTGAAGGTCTGCCCCCACTACTTCCTGAAAACACTTGCTATTTTAAAGCATGCTTTACAGCCGGCGCCCCATTAATGCAGAAACATAACTGAGAGCGAGCTGAGCAAGTGCTTCTAAAACCATCGCGAGGCCCCTATGTTCACTGCAGCCAAGATGAGGAAGCAGCCCAAGTGCCCTCAGCAGACGAGGGGTAAACAGCGGCGGAACATTCACACAAAGGAAACTACTTGATCATTAAAAGGAAGAAAATTTTACCCTTTGAGACAGCATGGAGGCACCTGGAGAGTATCATGCTAAGTGAAATAAGCCAGTCAGAGAGAGACCAGTACCACATCATCGCACTCTGAAATCGAATGAGCAAACAAGCACAGAGACAGACTCATGGACAGAAAGCAGGCTGACAGCGATGGGGGCAGGGCACTGGAAGGGGGGGAGTGAGGAAAAGGGAGAGAACAAAACTCATGGACACACAACAGTGTGGGGGCTGCCAGGGGACAGGCGTGGGTCGAGGTGGAAAATAACGGAAAGAGAACACCTCTCGGGATTTCGCCACGTAGGACGGCTCTGCAGGGCAGCTGCTTGCATGTTCCAGCATTTTCCACAGTGAGGATAACTGCTCAACTCCGGGAGCACCTGCCCTGCCCACTCACCCAGCCAACGAGCTAGTCGGGCCCACTGCCTGCTTCTGTGTGGCCTGTCAACTGAGAGTAGCTGACACATTTTTAAACAGTGAAAACAACTTCATGATGTGAATTATATGGATTCAAGTTTCAGTGCCCATCAATACAGCTCTGTGGGAACACAGTAGTCTCATCTGCTCACCTGTTACCTGTGGCCACAGAGCCACACACTTACCCCTGGTCTCCAGGAGAGTCTAGTCTGCAGCTGGAGGGACAGCGCAGCTCGGGCACGCCCACCGGCTGCTCCAGCAACAAATCCAAGCAACCCCCCCCCCCCCCCCCCCGCGACTCGGGGCTGCAAGGTCTCAGAAAGGGACCAAACGCTCTGAGGTGGGGTCTGGACAGACAGATGCATGCAGCACAGGACAGGCTGCGCACCGCTCTGCCCACAAGGCAGGCAGCTGCCCTTCCCACCCAGCCCTGACCCCGTGAAGCAGGCCCTCAGCAAGGTGAGCACTCCCCTCACCCAACAGGGCCACCGAGCTGTGACGGCCGGTGGGACAGGCAGCCAAGGAGAAAACACGAGGAAGGAAAACAATGAAACCATCGGAAAATGTGTCGCTGACTCAAGAGGAACACGATGAGACTGTTACTACTGTAGCCTGACTCACACCTGCCAGGGGCCACCAGGACACCCAGGCTTGGGGGGGGGGGGGGGGGGCAACAACACAGCACAAGAGCAAGACTCTTGAGAATGACACTCTAAATTTCAGCATAAGCTCGATTCATCCAGTCACGAACACACAGTTACGAAGTCCGTCACGCGGGAAGAGCTGGGAGGGAGGGGAGGAGGGGCTGGCCGGGAGCACGGAGGGCCGGCCTGGCGCCCCAGGCAGTCGGGGCTGCTCTCTGCACACATTTAACAGGAAATTCAGACCCCGCCAGGCCCTCCGTCCTAGTCCCAGCCGCGGGCTTCTCCATGCCCCGAGGTCATGCTCCTGGAATGACTGTCCAGGGGGCTAGCGCCTCCTGAGGCGGCACACACAGCAGCACTGAGCAGAGGCGAGGCTGCTCCCTGCGTGGGGTGCCCCACACCCTGTTGGAGGAGCAGGAGACACAGCGGTGACACCCCCTCTGCCCTCCCAGGCAGGCGCGCCTTTCTGTCGTGCTGTCCTGCTGTGCAGCTCCCAGGTCCCCCCCATGCGCTGTCCATCCACACCCACACCCTGGCCCGGGCTGCAGGCCCCGACGCCCGGGGCGCAGCTGTGGGAATGGGGGGGCCGTGGTGCTGGGTGGGGTCATTTTGTGAGGCGCCACTTCATGGCCTGCGCTCTGACGAGCAGAGGGGAGGCTATTCGTACTCCAGGAACTGCTTGTGGTAGAACAGCAGGTACCTGCAGAGGCAAAGACAGGGCACGCTGACGGTCCCTCAGGTCCCTGCACGAGGCCGGCAAGACCCGCCCTCCCACCCGGTCCTGGCACCGCAGTCACCAGCAGACTGAGTTCTTGTTTGGATGGGTTTTGGTTTAGTCCCCAAGGAGGAGGGTCCTTAGCTAGGAAGTGGCAGTGCCCAAGCCCCCTAAGCCCACCCTCCCGCCTATTCGCCAGGAAACAGCTCCTGAACCGGGCCCCACTGTCCGGGACTCAGGCCCCGGGTCAGTGGCACTGCTGGCAAGACTCCTGCTGCGAAGGCAGGACCACCGCACGGGGCTGTCCTATGCACTCTCCAGGGGGAGGCAGGACCACTGCACGGGGCTGTCCCATGCACTCCCCAGGGGGCTGCCCACAGCCTGGAACCACAGCGCCCTCGCGGCCCAGCAGCTCAGTGGGGCCAGGACCCTAATGAGGGCTCAAGGCCAAGGACTGAGCGAAGCTCAAGGGGATGAGGATATGCTGGAAGGAATGAATCGGGCCAGGAGCAAGGAGCTGCAGAGACCCCCTGCCCGCTCTGGCAGACCAGGAGACCCCTCGTGCCGCTGTCAGGGCGTCCCCTGAGGGCGCTGCACAGGACCAGAGGCTGGGGCCTGTCTGCAACAAGCCTCCTTGCTTCAGCCACCAGAGGTGCACACCCTTTGTAGCACTAAAACCAGGCGTGGCTTTGGGTGTGGATGCCCACGCGGACGCCGGCTGCACCTAACGTACCCCTCGCTGTCCAGCACGTCCTCGATGCTGGCCTTGGTGATGATGGCGTCGTCACACTTGAACCACTGGTCCTTGTGCTGCCGGATGAAGCTGGTGTAGTGGCCGCTCTCCAGGGTCCCCTGGTGGTTAACGACTGCGAACAAGGAGTACCTGGTTTGGAAGGGAAGGAGCAGCCGTGACCTCAGTGTCACCATCACCAGGAGCCTGCACAGCGAGGGGAGCTCCCCGACCCCCCGTTGTGCCCTGGGAACCAGAGCGGGTGCATGGGGTGCAGAGGGAAAGGGGCCCGTGTGGCTCCCCCTGCTCTGCAGCTGCCTCAGTGGAGCCACGTGTGGTGGAAGTGGAGAGAGGAAGGGACCGGGAGACACGGTGAGCACTCTCTCCCTCCATGCTTTCTGCCACGGCCAAGGTGACCAGGCAGGTAGAGAAGAGCAGAGCCTCATGGCAATGCCACCGAAGGAAGAGCCAAGGGGCCCAGGGCGCAGAGGCTGAGCTTCCCGTCGGGGCCTGCGAGGTCAGGCTGACCCTCTCGCCCCGGCGCCAGGAGGAAGGGTCAGGCTCCCGCAGCAGGCCTGAGTGTCTGCGATCAAGGTTGTGACAAGTCCTTTCCTAAAAGATGGATGGGCAGCAAGACAGGAGGCGGCCAGCGGCCTGAAGAAACAAGCTTGCCGTGGCCACGCGTTGCTGCAGCCGTCTCCCGGGAAACACTGCGGTCGCTGCTCCCACCCAAGATGCCAGGGCACTGCCCCCTCCCCCGCCCCCCGCCTGCAGGCGCCGCTCACTTGTTGTCGTTACTGAGACTGTCCGACGGCTGCTGGTACTGTCCATTCATCCTGCTCTCTTTGCTACAACAAACAAAGCAAAACTCAACATCAACAAACTAATTAACCGAAGCAGAGATTTTCAACCTTTTCCATCTCATGGCACATAAACTAATTAGTTAAAATCCTGCAGCACACCAAAAATATATATATTTTGCTGATTTGACCCCCCCCCCAAAAAAGCTGTAATTTTGTAATTTTGATTCATTTGCACTGCACTGCTATTGTTGCGTTGGATGTTGTCATTTCTTAATTTGACGACCTAGGGGAGAAGAGGTCAGTGCCCTGACTAAATGGCCAGGCACTGCGTGTTCTGAAAACTCTTATGGCACAGCAGTTAAAAACCACTGAACTGAAGAGACGCATGACTTAGATAGTAACAGCCACCTTCCTGGGCCCCCACGCCAGGCGCTGTGCGGGACCCATTTTATACACACTTTCTAGTTCTTCCATCTGGACCGGCCGGTGACGCGAATGCAGAGCACACCTGCTCTGAGGTGGGGCTGCCAGGTCTCCCTGGTCAGCGCACCCCGCCAAGGGGTGACGTCATCGGGCCCTGCCCACTTGCTTCCAGCCACCAGCCTGGGGCCGTTTGTTAAGTGGCTCCAGGAGACCAGTGTGTGGCCAATCTATCAGTGTCACACTCTTTTTGGAGGATACATTCCAAGTGCTCTATAATATTGATTTGAAAACAAGAAAAATGGAATCTACAGCTGCAAACTCAACTACGTTTATCTGTATCCAAAACCAACTCCATCAGCTAAAATGCTGCCTTCTTGCTGTGATGCCACCTTGACCAGGAATGGCTGGGGAAAACCCACAGCAAAAGGGCATCTTAGGAAAATGACTGATTAAACACAAGGGGCCTTGGGGCCTTGGCGGGGCAGGAGCTTGGTTAGAGCACTGTCCGCTATGATACACCAGGGCTGTGGGTTTGGTCCCGGTCAGCGCACATCTACACTAATAAAAGAGAAAAATGGTAATTGGCGTACGACGATACCCTTTTCATTGGCTAATCAGGGCTATATGCAAATTAACTGCCAACTAAGATTGGCAGTTAACTACCAACAAGATGGCGGTTAATTTGCATATGTAAGCACAATGCAGGGAGGCAAAAGGGAAAGCAGGAAGAAGCCCCCTGCCACTGACAGTGATCGGAAACCCAGGGGGGAGCTAAGAGCTGGGGGGCAGGGCAAAGGCGGCCCTGCCCCCCAGCCATGATTGGAGAATCAGGTGCCTTTTCCGCCCTGGCCAGTGATAGCAGGAAGTAGGGGTGGAGCCAGCGATGGGAGCTGGGCACGGTCGAAGCTGGCAGTCCCAGGAGCTAGGGGCCCCTTGCCTGGGCCTAAAGCCGAGCCCACGATCGCGGGGCCGCTGCCACTGCAGGTCCCCGCTGCCCGGGCCGGACGCCTAGGCCAGAGGCGTCAGGCCTGGGCAAGGGGCCGATCCTGAGATTGGAGGGTGATGGGGGTCAACGCCTGAGGGCTCCCAGTATGTGAGAGGGGGGCAGGCTGGGCTGAGGGACACTCCCCGCCCCCCGCCCCACACCCAGTGCACGAATTTCGTGCACTGGGCCCCTAGTACATAAATAAGTGGAACAGCAAATCGATGTTTCTATCTCTCTCCCTTCCTCACTCTACAATCAAGAAATTAAAATTTACAAATAAACTAAAATGTGTCTTGGGTAAGATCAGGACAGTAACTTGGCTTTAGCAGTTATGGTTGTGCCAACACCTACAATGGTCTCAGCACAGAACCAGTGCCAATCACTGACCCGACAAAGCCACAGCCTCCCAACGACAAGGCACTGCAGAACTCCCATACCTGGACGCCATGAACGGGGTCATGTCCAGCTCCAGGGGAAAGGACACGTATGTAGTAATCTTCCGCCGCAGTTTGGCTGAGTGTTCAAATCGCTAAGAAAGTGGGGGAGAGGGGAGAGGAGTGAGTTACTCTGAGCACACCCCACAGGTGCTTTTTGCTCTCATTGCCTCTGGGAGGCTCAATAAAACGTCTACATCAATTTAAACTATGGGGTTCCAGGCAAGTCTTGAAATGAAGTTCAAAGTGATAAACCCAAAGTGATAAAAAAAGTAACCTTACGATAAACCCAACAGCGCGCAAGGGAAGAAGCCTCTGGAAGCCAGACAAGCACATGTTTCTTTCACACAGCACCAGGCATCCCTTTGACAACATCAGGCGCCACCAAACCCAGCAAGGAAGCTAGGAATCGTTTTTTGTTTTGCTTTTTAACATTTTTAAAGGGTCATAAAATAAAACAAAGACTATGAAACAGAGATCACATAGCTGCAAGCCCTAAAAGCTTCCTAGCTGACCCTTTACAGAAAGCTCTTGCTGGCCCCTGGACTAGTCACAATGCTAAGGGACTTTGCTGCTTTTAAAGTAAAAGAAAAATAGGAAACTTGGGGCGAGGATGGAAGAACTCAGGCAGCAGTAGTAGAACCTTCACAACCCAGCCCCCGCAGCGCACTCCCACCCTCTCTCCACTGTGCAGGAGCCACGTCCTGTTCACCGGGCCTCTCTTGCCACAGAGAACAGGGAGGGAGGACAGCCTGGCACCTCGCTCGCCAGGCAGCCCTCCTGCGGAGCCACGGCGATGACCACATGTGCTCGGTGGCCCAGACCACAGGCTCCACGCTGCCCTAGGGACTAAGCATTCAGTCTGCTACGAAAAGTTTTCCGGAAAACTTACTTTGAGATGAAAACAGGCGACGATTGGCAGTTTCTTCATGGTGAGCTGTTTAGTGGACTCCTGATAGCTATGGCAACCGCTACATTTGATCTTAGCACTGCTTCCTAAGTGCTCTGGTCTGGTAAATCTACAAGGCATTTAAAAAATGTACTTTTAAGAAAAAATATGGAAGAGTTAAAAGACAGAAAAATTATTTCGTCACTTTCAATGGATTCATTTCCCTAGTAAAAACATACATACATTCGTACATCTGTCACCTTCTCCCTGTATCACTTTAAAAAATGCTTACCTTATAGCTGAATGGGTAATAAAACAAGAACCATATGAAGGCTACAAGAGACCCACCTCCTACCAAAAGGTACACACAGACTAATAGTAAAGAGATGGAAAAAGATAATTCAGGCATATGGAAAACAGAAAAAAAGCTGGGGTAGCAATACATAGATAAAAAATATTTTAAAACAAGGGTGATAATAAGAGACAAGAAAGATATTAATTACGTAATGATAAGGGGAGCTATCCAACAAGAGGATGCCCTTGTAAACATTTATGCATCCAACACAGGAGCGCCTAAATATGGAAAGCAAATCTTGATGGCCATAAAGGGGAGACTGACTCTAGCACAGTCACAGCAGGAGAGTTTAACACCCCTTAACATCTACGGATAAAACTTCCAGACAGCCAATCAACCAGGAGATGGCAGCCTTAAATGACACACTAGAGCAGATGGACTTAATTGTTATCTTCAGAGCATTTCACCCCAAAGCAAGAGAATATACATTCTTTAAAAGCGGACATGTTAGGATAGAGCACAAAACAAGTTAAGATACAAAACAAGCCTCAATAAATTTAAGAAAACTGAAATCATAGCAAGCATCTTCTCTCAACCATAATGCTAGGACACTAGAAATCAATTGCAAGAAGAAGATTGAAAAACACACGAAGACATGGAGGTTAAATAACATGTTAGTAAACAATGAATTGGTCAACAATGAGATCACAGAAGAAATCAAAAGATACCTTGAAACAAACAACCTAAAATCTATGGGACACAGCAAAAGCAGTCCCAGGAGGAAAATTCGTAGTATCATACGCTGATCCTCAAGAAAGAAGAAAAGTCTCAATCTAACTTTGCACTTAAAGGAACTAGAAAAATAAAAAACAAAGCCCAAAGTGAAAATAAGAAAGGAAATAACAAAATCAGAGCAGAAATAAGTCTAAAAACAATACTAAAAAAAAAAAAAAAAATTAAAAAATCAATGAAACCAAGAGCTGGTTCTTTGAACAGATAAACAAGATTGGCAAGCCTTTAACCGAACTCATCAAGGGAAAAAAAAAAAAAAAAAAAAGAGGACCCAAATATATAAAATCAGAAATAAAAGAAGCAAAGTAACAACTGACACTGAGGAAATACAAAGGATTGTAAAAAAATATTACAAACAACTATATGCCAACAAATTGGACAATCTGGATGAAACAATCTTCCAAAACTAAGTCAAGAAGAATGGAAAAATGGAAACAGATGACAATGAATGAGATTGAAGCAGTAATAATAAGACTCCTGCCCTAGCCAGTGTGGGTCGTGCATAGAAGGTCATGGGCTCTATCCCCGGTCAGGGTGCGTACATGAGGCAACCCATCAAATGTTTCTCTCTCTCCCTTTCCCTTCCTCTCTCTCTAACATCTGTAGAAGCATGTCCTTGGGTGAGGATTAAAACAAGCAAACAAACAAAAAACTTTCCAACAAAGAAAAGTCCTGGACTGAATAGCTTCACAAGTGAGTCAGGAAACAAGAAATGTCTCCTTGAAGAGAAGGGAAGACTCCCAAGCTCATTACACAAGGTCAGCCTTATCCTAATTCCAAAACCACAAAGAAAGAAAAGAATAAGCCAATCTCCCTGATGAACATGGATGCCAAAATCTTCAACAAAATATTAGCAAATCAGATCCAGCAACACATGAACAAGATTATACACCACAACCAAGTGGGATTTATTCCAGGAATGCAAGGTTGGTTCAATATCTGCAAATCAATAAGCATAATATACCACATAAATGAAATGAAGAATAAAATTCATATCAATAGATGCAGAAAAAGCATCTGATAAAACCCAGCACCTATTTATGATAAAAATCCTCAACCAAGTGGAAATAGAGGGATCATACTTCAACATAATAAAGGCCATATATGACCACCTACATCATACTCAACAGGCAAAAGCTAAAAGTGTTTCCATTAAGTTCACAAACAAGACAGGGGAGTATGGTTTCAGCACTCTTATTTCAACATAGTACTGGAAGTCCAAACCACAGCAATCAGACAAGAAGAAAAAATAGCGCTGGTGGGTGTGGCTTAGTTGGTTGAGCATCATCCCATACACCGATCAGGGCACATGCCCAGGATGTGAGCTTAATTCCCAGTAAGGGGCATGCAAGAGGCAGCCAATCAATGTTTTTCCCTCTCCCTCTAAAATCAATAAAAACATTTTTTTTGGGGGGGGGGGGTAGAGAAATAAAAGCATCCAACATGTTAAGAAAGAAGTAAAACTGTCATTATTTGCAGATGACATGATACTATATATAGAGAACCATAAACTTTATTCTTTTGAGACAAACCGTTCAGAGACCCAATTTTCCACTTCTTTGTACATTTTGAAGTGCTGCTCTGTCTACGGCCATACCACCCTGAACGCGCCCGATCTCGTCTTAAGTGCTGCTCAGAAAGTGCATGTGCCGTCGATCAGAACAAGTGGTAATCTGAAGGAGCAAGGCCTGGTGAATACGGCGGGTTGGTTAATACATCCCAGGCAAGATCTTTTAACGTGTCTTTAACTGGTTTTGAAGTGTGTGATGGTGCGTCATCATGAAGTAAAATTACTTTGCCGTGTCTTCTGGCCCATTCTGGTTGTTTCACATTCAAAGTGTGGTTCAGATTGATTATTTGTTGTCGGTAGCGATCAGTACTAACGGTTTCACCTGGTTTTAGAAGCTCCTAGGGTAGGACTGAGGAGCAGCCATAGCTGCTTGTCCACCCTGTTGATCCCCTGAGACCATGCGCCACCCAAGCTGTACGCTGAGGCTTTTGCATATGAAAGGCCTGGCCCTTTGCAATCTGAAAATTACCTAACAAACTGCAGCTGGGTCAGAGAAACCCAGAACTTCCAAAAGAAGGCCCAAGGCCCCACAGCAGCTTGCATTGCTTCACAGCTGGGCTTCTGCTGGGTAGCCTCAGGCAGAGGCTAAATTAGCGCCTCCTTAGATCAAAGAGCCAGTGTACCCAGTGGTCAGAGTGGGACCATCCAGATTACAACTCCTCAGATCCATAAGGGACACACTCAGGGGGCAGACTCAGTGAGCACCCAACCCCTTCTGAAGCAAGTCTTGCCCCCTAAGGGTGTCTCTAGTACAGAAGTTCTCCCACGGCAGACACAGCTGATACTCACAGACAACTGGCCTGGAGGTCAATTCCTCCCAGTGATACCAACAACAATCAAGGCTTAACTACAACAAGACTGTGCACAAAACCCACAACGGGGTGCACCAAGAGTGTCCACCTCAGGTAACTGGGAGGCTGAGCCACTGGGCCCTATAGGACACCTAGCACACAAAGCCACTCTATCAACACAGGGAAGCAGCCAAAATGCGGAGACAAAGAAACAGGTCACAAATGACCGAAATGGAGGAAAGCAAACTACTGGATATAGAGTTCAAAACCACACTTTTAAGGTTTTTCAAGAATTCTCTAGAAACCGCCGATAAACTTAGTGAGACCCTCAAGAAATCTAGTGAGACCCTCGAGGTTATGAAAAAGGACCAACTAGAAATTAAGCATACACTGACTGAAATAAAGAATATTATACAGAGTTCCAACAGCAGAAAAGAAGATCGCAAGAACCAAGTCAAAGATTTGAAATACAAAGAAGCAAAAAACACCCAACCGGAAAAACAAAAAGAAAAAAGAATCCAAAAACATGAAGATAGTGTAAGGAGCCTCTGGGACATCTTCAAACGTACCAACATCTGAATTATGGGGGTGCCAGAAGAAGAGAGCAAGATATTGAAAACCTATTTGAAGAAATAATGACAGAAAACTTCCCCTACCTGGTGAAAGAAATAGACTTACAAGTCCAGGAAGTGCAGAGAACCCCAAACAAAAGGAATCCAAAGAGTACCACACCAAGACACATCATAATTAAAATGCCAAGAGTAAAAGACAAAAAGAGAATCTTAAAAGCAGCAAGAGAAAAAAAGTCAGTTACCTACATGGGAGTACCCATACGACTGTCAGCTGATTTCTCAACAGAAACTTTGCATGCCAGAAGGGAATGGCAAGAAATATTCAAAGTGATGAATGCCAAGAACCTACAACCAAGATTACATTACCCAGCAAAGCTATCATTCAGAATTGAAGGTCAGATAAAGAGCTTCACAGATAAGAAAAAGCTAAGGGAGTTCATCACCACCAAATCAGTATTATATGAAATGCTGAAAGGTATCCTCTAAGAAGAGGAAGAAGAAGAAAAAGGTAAAGATACAAATTATGAACAACAAATACACATCTATCAACAAGTGAATCTAAAAATCAAGTGAATAAATAATCTGATGAACAGAATAAACTGGTGATTACAATAGAATCAGGGGCATAGAAAGGGAGTGGACTGACTATTCTCAGGGGGAAAGGAGTGTGGGGGGTACGGGAAGAGACTGGACAAAAATCGTACACCTATGGATGAGGACAGGGGGGTGGTGGGGGGAGTAAGGGTAGAGGGTGGGGTGGGAACCGGGTGGAGGGGAGCTATGGGGGGAAAAAAAGGAACAACTGTAATAATCTGAACAATAAATATTTAATTTAAAAAAATGTAAAAAATAACAAATACTGCTAGAAAAAAAAAGAATATATATATTATTTGTTTTAATGGAATAAAATATTTTGGTTTTTATCTGAAAAAATATCATGAACTATCTGAAGCAAAACTAAGAAAACAATCCTATTTACAATTGCTTTAAATATATCTATCTACCTAGGAATAAATTTAAATAAGGATGTAAAAGACCTATAATCGAAAACTCATAAAACACTGAAGAAAGAAATTGAAGACATAAGTAAGTAGAAGCATATACCAGGTTCGTGGACTGAAAGAATTAACATCATTAAAATAGCCACACTACCCAAAGCAATCTATATAGTCAAGGCAATGAACTAGAACAAATATTCCAAAAATTTATATGGAACCAAATAGCCTCAACAATCTTGAAAAAGAACAAAGTTGGAGGAATCACACTACCTGATATCACACTATACTACAAGGCCATAGTAATCAAAACAGCATGGTACTGGCATAGAAACAGACATATAGGTCAATGGAACAGAAGAGACATCCCAGAAATAAACCCATGGCTTTATGGTCAATTAATATCTGACAAAGGAGGAAATAAAATACAATGGGGTAAAAACAGTCTATTTAATGGTGTTGGAAAAATTTGACAAATATGTGCAAAAAAATGAAACCAAACCACATTCTTATATTATACACAAGAATAAACTCAAACGGACTAAAGCAGTGGTTGGCAAACTGCGGCTCATGAGCCACATGTGGCTCTTTGGCCCCTTGAGTGTGGTTCTTCCACAAAATACCAAGTGCGGGCGCGCACGTACAGTGCAATTGAAACTTCGTGGCCCATGCGCAGAAGTAGGTATTTTGTGGAAGAGCCACACTCAAGGGGCCAAAGAGCCGCATGTGGCTCGTGAGCCACAGTTTGCCAACCACTGGACTAAAGACTTACATGTAAGGCTTAAAACAAGCAAAGTCCTAAAGAAAACATAGGCAGTTAAATCTCAGACATTTCTTGAAGCAATATTCTTTCTGATATATCTCCTCATGCAAGAAAAACAAAAGAAAAATATACAAATGGGACTACATCGAAGTATAAAGTTCTTGCACAGCAAAGAAAAGCAGTAACAAAATGAAAAGACAACCCGCTGAATGGGAGAACATAATTGCCAACGATACATCTAATAAGGAGCTAATATCCAAAATTTATAAAGAACTTATAAAATTCAACATCATAAAAACAACTTAAAAATGGGCAAAAGACCTGAATAGACTCTTCTCCAAAGAGAACATACAAATGACCACAAACATGAAAAGATGCTGAATGTCACTAATCATCAAATGTACAAATGTACAAATTAAAACTATAATGGGGTATTCACCTCACACCTGTCAGAATGACTATCATCAATAAATCAACAAGTGATGGAGAGGATGCAGAGAAAAAGGAACCCTCATGGACTGTTGGTGGGAGTGCAGACTGGTGTAGCCACTATGGAAAACAATATGGAGTCACCTTTAAAAAATCAAAAAAGGGAACTACTGTAGACCCAGGGATTCCACTTCTGGGAATATACCATAAGAATCCCCAAACAGTCATTGAAAGAATATGTGCATGTTCCTCTACCATCATGGCAGTTATTTACACCCTGAGGCCCGGTGCATGGATTCGTGCACCGGTGGGGTCCCTCGGCCTGGCCTGCAGGATCAGGCCAAAACAGGCTCTCCAACATCCCCCGAGGGGTCCCAGATCACGAGAGGGCGCAGGCTCGGTCAAAGGACCCCATTGTTGCATGGTTGGGGCCGGGGAAGGACCGCGGGAGGGCTCCAGGATGTATCTGGCCCATCTATCCCAGTCCCGATCAGCCGGACCCCAGCAGCAAGCTAACGTACCAGTCGGAGCATCTGCCCTCTGGTAGTCAGTGCGTGTCATAGCGACTGGTCAAACGGTCGAATGAACAGGCGGACATTTAGCATATTAGCATTTTATTATATAGTATAGCCAGGATCTGAAGCAGCCTAAGTGTCCATCAGTAGATGAGTGGATAAAAAAAGCTGTGGTACTACACCATGGAATGCTACACAGCTGTAAAAAGAAGAAAATCTTACCTTTGTGACAGCCTGCATGGACATAGAGATTATTATGCTAAATCAGTGGTTCTCAACCTTGGCTGCACATTAGAATCACCTGGGAATCTTTTTAAAATCCTGATTTCTGGGCCTCATCCTCCGGAAATTCTGTTTCTTTGTTACTAATGTTGTGGCCTCACCCCATAACAAAGAAACAGAATTTCTGGTGGATAAGGCCCAGACGTCATGATTTTAAAAAGATTCCCAGGTGATTCTAATGTGCAGCCAAGGTTGAGAACCACTGTGCTAAGTGAAATAAACCAGTCAGAGAAAGACAAATACCTCATGATTTCACTAATACGTAGAATCTAATGAACAAAATGAACCAACAAAATAGAAACGGACTCATAGATACAGAGAAGAGATTGACAGCTGTCAGAAGGGAGGCGGGTTAGGTAAAAAGGTGAAGTGATTAAGCTAAAAAACAAACGCAGACACAGACAAAAGTACAATTACCAGAGAGAACGTAGGCAGGGGGAGGTAGAAGAGGGTAAAGGGGGATAAATGGTGACGGAAGACTTGACTTTGGGTGGTGAACACAATACACAATATGCAGGTGACGTATTACATTGAAACCTATATAAATTTTATTAACCAATATGCCCCTATAAATTCTACATTAAACAAATAATACTTGCCTTAAATTTTTTATAAGTGAAAAGTCTGGTGAAATAATAATTTTCTTACTACCATAAGATATAGTAATTTGTCCCAGAAAAATGAAGTTGTGTTCACACAAAAACTGTATGTAAACTTTTTAAATTGTTTTTGTTAATCGTCATTGGAGGATAGTTTTCCATTGATTTTTTAGAAAGAGTGGAAGGTAGGGGAGAGAGAGAGAGAAACATGGATGTGAGACACACATCAATTGGATGCCTCCCATACCACCCCGACTGGGGCTGAGAAATGAACCTGCAATGCAGGTAACATGCTCTTGACTGGGAATCGAACCCGTGACCCTTAGGTCTGAGGGTCTATGCTCTAACCATTGAGCCACACCGGCCAGGGCTGCACACAAGTGTTTTAAGCAGCTTTATTTCTAGTCGCCAAAAAATGAAACAAACGAACAAAAAACTGGAAGCAATGCAGATGTCCTTCAACGGGTGCACGTAAACAGTTCAACAAACTGGTACATGACACCATGGGATACTAGTGAGCAACAAAGAGGAACAAACTATGGATACCTGCACCTGGATGAGTCCCCGGGAATTAGGATGAGTGAACAAAGTCAATCCCCAAAGGTCACATGTTGTATGATTCCATTTACATGTAACTTTCTTGAAATGTGGCATTCATAGAAACGGAGAACAGATTCGTGGCGACCAGGGTCCAGGAGGCAGTCGCGCTCAGAGGGCAGGAGGGGTGGCTGTGAGGGTTCCTGGGTGACGAAGGGCCCTGCATGGTGTCACTATCCTGGTTGCGACATTGTCCTGTAGTTGTGTAAGACCAGGGGGAATCGGGGGAAGGACACATGGGATCCCTATGTAGTATTTCTGACAACTGCATGGGAAGCTACAATTATCTCAAAAGAAAACGTTTAATTTTTTTAAATGAGACATTTGGGAAATTTTAGCTTTGTGATGATGAAGAGATGTTGTGAGATAGGTTGTAGCCAGCATTTGTGGCATCTACTAAAGATAAAAACCACAACACAGATGTTTCGATATAGTTTATGACAAAACTTTAAAATTTAATGCTGAAAACAAACAGAAAATTTGATCTTTTGACAACTGGGTCTGGAAATCCTTGTTTATCCTTTGGAAATGCTGTCATTTCAACAAAGACAGGACCACGCCCCGAGCAAAGCTGAGACTGCCGGGAAGCGGCTGGGCCAGGGCGGGGAGTGCCTGCAGAGCGGGAGTGGGGCAGGCACCCAGCACGCACACTGCCACCTACAGGGACTCCCCGCCCAGCCAGCACAGTCCGCAGTGTGAGGAGTATGGTGGACAAGTGACCTTGTCTTCGCTACAAAGAAAAGGCAGGCAAAGAAGACTTGAAAGTGACTATGAGGCCAATAAACCAAATGCAGTATGTGGACCAAGTCTGAATCCTGATTTGAACAAACTTTAAAACGTAGTTTAAAAGAACACAAACCAATCAGTGAAGTCTGAACACTGACTGGCAGGCCGATGGCAGGAGAGAAGAGTGTGCCCGTGTGAACCAGAGTTGCCACATTATTCCATCATCCAATTTTCACACTCAAAACACAGTTCTTCCTCCTCCCACTCGCAATACACAGGAACAGCCAGGGCCCACCCACGCTTCTCCATGTCCCCGCAAGTGTCCAGGGCCCGCAGCAGCCACAGGAGAATAGAGCTGTGTGTGCAGAGGAAAAACACTGTTTTAGAGGTGGAAGTCCAAGAGAACCAAGATGGCGGTAAACACCTGTACTCGCTGCCTCCCAAAACCACATCAAAATTACAACTAAAGCCCAACTGGCCTGGCTCAGTGGTTGAGCATAGACCTATGGACCAGGTTGCAGTTTGATTCCCTGACAGGGCACATGGCCAGGTTGTGGGCTCAGTCCCCAATGTGGAGTGTTCAGGAGGCAGCCCATCAATGATCCTCCCTCATCATTGATGTTTCTCTCTCTCTCCCCATCTCCTTTCCTCTCTGAAATCAATAAAAATATATATATTTTTAAAAATTACAACTATAATACAAAACCACCGTCATCCAGAACCACCTGCAAGCTGGCTGATGGGAGTCCCACAGCTAGAGAAGAAGGAGGCACGCTGAGCCTGGCAGGAGGGGCAGAGGTGCGGAAGGGGCTGGTCCGACACCCACCAGTGGTGTGTTTTTAATCAGGAGGGAGATGGTCTCTGTGGAGGCCGCCCATGAGAAGCAAGGGGTCCCAGCCCCACACCAGACCCCAGCCCAGGGCCCCATGGCAGGGAAGAGAAGGCCCCATAACTACTGGCTGTAAAAACCAGCAGGGACTGTGGCTCAGTGACATGGATGCCTCTGGAGACCCAGGTGTTCCTCTTAAAGGGCCAGCGCATGAACTTATTCAGACTTGATCCCTCTGAGCTCCAGCACTGGGAGGAAGCTTTGGGGGATCCAGGGACATATGGGGAGGAACTGGACTGTCTGGCATCAGGGCAGGAACTCGGGGGCAGCTTTCTCCCAGATAGGGGTGCTCACAGCGGTCATTGATCCTGTGCTGGGGCTGCCCCTGTGGCAGAGCTGACTGGCAGCCATATCTGAGTTTCCACCAGCCTGGCCCACACTGCTGGCTCTGCCCTGGGGATTCCCTGTGGTCCTGCCCCATCCAATCTGCAGCCCCACCCAAGCTGTTTGTAGCATATGAATGGCCTGTCCTGGCTCAGGCTGCACTTTGCTAAAATCTCTCAAACAAGCAGCAGCTGGTGTCAGCATGCCCCAAACCTATCAGTAAGAGGCCCAAGACCCAGCACTAGCCAGCCTGCCTTGCTTCACAGCTTGGCCTTGTCTGGGCACCTCAAAGCCCAATACATGTAGCACCATTTGTAGATCCCTCTGTAGCTCCTGCCTGGTCGCCCTAGGCAGTGGCTGACTTTGCACCTCCCAAGAGGCCCCAGAGCCAGTGCACCCGGTGGACAGCTTCAGACCTCACCAGATTACAACTCTACACACCCACAAGCAACACACTCAAGGGCCAGACTCAGTGAGCACCAAAGCCCCACTGAAGCAAGGCCTGCTCCATAGTGGTGTCTCCTACACAGCAGATCCCCCACTGTAGTTGCAGCTCGTCCTCACAGCCAAGTTTGCCTGGAGGTTAATTCCTCGCAGTGATGACAACAGCAATCAAGGCTCAACTACAACAGGACTGTGCACACAGCCCACACAGGGCCATACCTAGAGTGCCCAACTCAGGTGACTGGGGAGGCTGAGCCACTGGGCCCTATAGGACACCTACAACACAAGGCCACTCTACCAATTCCAGGAGACATAGCAGCTCTACCCAATACATAGAAACAAACACAGGGAAGCAACCAAAATGTAGAGACAAAGAAACATGTCACAAATGAAAGTTTAAGATGGGCTTCTGGCTTTGACACATTTGTATGTGTAGGGAGCAGCTATAGGGTTAAGCCTCGGACTGACTTGTTGACAAAGTCACAAACAAGTCCCAGCTTAGAGGGCACAGCCTTCTTAGCACTATTAGGCTTGACCTTATGACTGCTCCCTAGATCTTATCTGGGTAGCTAATGGGCTTAGATGCAGCAAGTGCTGCCAAAACAAGTGAAACTCACAAGAACACTGTAACTATGGTGGCCACTACCTTGTTTACCTCTGGCTATAAAATAAAGGCTCAGCTTGCCATCTAGATCTCTCTCTGTGGCCTCAGCCAGGCACAGGAAGATCCACCTAGACCAGTGGTCGGCAAACTGCGGCTCGCAAGCCACATGCGGCTCTTTGGCCCCTTGAGTGTGGCTCTTCCACAAAATACCGACTTCTGCACATGGGCCACGAAGTTTCAATTGCACTGTACGTGCGCGCCCGCACTTGGTATTTTGTGGAAGAGCCACACTCAAGGGGCCAAAGAGCTGCATGTGGCTCGCGAGCCGCAATTTGCCGACCACTGACCTAGACCAGTGGTTCTCAACCTTGGCTGCACATTAAAATCACCTAGGAATCTTTTTAAAATCCTGATTTCTAACCTATAACCAAGATTATTTTATCCAGCAAAGCTATGATTCAGAATTGAAGGTCAGATAAAGAGCTTCACAGATAAGAAAAAGCTAAAGGAGTTCATCACCACCAAATCAGTATTATATGAAATGCTGAAAGGTATCCTTTAAGAAGAGGAAGAAGAAGAAAAAGGTAAAGATACAAATTATGAACAACAAACATGCATCTATCAACAAGTGAATCTAAGAATCAAGTGAATAAATAATCTGATGAACAGAATAAACTGGTAATTATAATAGAATCAGGGGCATAGAAAGGGAGTGGACTGACTATTCTTGGGGGGGGAAAGGGGTGTGGGGGATGCGGGAAGAGACTGGACAAAAATCGTGCACCTATGGATGAGGACAGTGGGGGGGGTGAGGGCAGAGGGTGGGGTGGGAACCGGGTGGATGGGAGCTATGGGGGGAAAAAAAGAGGAATAATTGTAATAATCTGAACAATAAAGATTTAATTAAAAAAATAAAATTAAATTTTAAAAAAATCCTGATTTCGGGGCCTCATCCTCCGGAAACTGTTTCTTTGTTATGGGGTGGGGCCACAACATCCACACTAATAAAAGACAAACATGCAAATTGACTGTACCTTCGCTATGCCTTAAGCCATGCCCATCAGCCAATCAGAGTGACTATATGCAAATTAACCCAACCAAGATGGTGGCCAGCTGCCAAGGAGCTGGAGCAAGCAGGAGGCTTGGTTGCCCCAATGATGGAGGAAGCCAAGCTTTCCAGCTGCCGTGGCCGGCTCTGAGCTCCACTCAAAGCAACAAGTTTCAATTATAGAAGATAAATTAAACCCAGATACCTGCTGTGGCCAAGGAGCTGGAGCGAGCAGGAGGCTTGCGTTGCCCCTGGTGATGGAGGAAGCCAAGCTTCCCTCCCACCCACCCCACACTGGCCGGCTCTGAGCTCCTCTCAAGGCTACAAAGTTTCGATTATAGAAGGTAAATAAATCCCAGAATAAAAAAAGAAAGAAAGGAGAGGCTGGGAGCGTCCGTTGCCGGGGGTCTTGGCCAGCCTGAAAACAGCCCTCAGCCTCTCACCCAGATAGGCCAGGTCCCCCCATGGGGACCCCCCCATCCTAAAGGGGGTGTGGCCAGCCTGCAAACAGCCATCAGCCCCTCACCCAGGCTGGCCAGGCACCCCAGTGGGGAACCCCACCCTGAAGGGGGTGTGACCAGCTGCAGACAGCCATAAGCCCCTAACCCAGGCTGGCCAAACCTCCATGGGGTCTGGGGGGTGGGGGGGAGGGCTTGACCAGCCTGCAAACAGCCATCAGCCTCTCACCCAGTCTGGCCAGGCACCCCAGCGGGACCCCCACCCTGATTCAAGACACCCTTCAGGGCAAACCAGCCAGCCCCCACCCTTGCACCAGGCCTCTATCCTATATAATAAAAGGGTAATATGCAAACAGACCCTAACAGCAGAACGAGTGGGAATGACCGGTCACTATGACACACACTGACCACCAGGGGCCACACGCTCAATGCAGGAGCTGCCCCCTGGTGGTCAGTGTGCTCCACAGGGGGAGCTCTGCTCAGCTACAAGCCAGGCTGATGGCTGCCAGTACAGCAGTGGTGGCGGGAGCCTCTCCCGCCTCCTCAGCACTGCTAAGGATGTCCGAATGCAGCTCAAGCCTGCTCCCCACTGGCAAGTGGACATCCCCCAAGGGCTCCGGGGCTGCCAGAGGGCTGTCTGACTGCCAGCTTGGGTCCGATCCCTCAGGGAGTGGGCCTAAGCCAGCAGGTGGACATCCTCCGAGGGGTCCCAGACTGCAAGAGGGCATAGGCCAGGCTGAGGGACCCCCCTGAGTGCACAAATTTTTGTGCCCAGGGCCTCTAGTTAGTAGTAAAGAAACAGAATTTCTGGAGGATGAGGCCCAGAAATCAGGATTTTAAAAAGATTCCCAGGTGATTCTAATGTGCAGCCAAGGTTGAGAACCACTGACCTGGACCCAGGTTATTCTCTTTGTCTCTTTTCTAAATCCTTCAGCGCCCCCCGAACCCTTGGCGGAGCTTGCCCGGCACAGTATGTGACACCCATTTAAATACATTTCATAGCAACTGCATCTGAAACTCCATCACTTGTCTAAATCAATGACGCAGCAAATGGACAGAGTAAACAGTGTAGATGCGGACAGAAGCTCACGTGTTTCATCACTTGCAGAAAAGACCACCTGCAACGGAGAGGATCCAGAGATAGGGAAGCATGGAACAGAGTGGGGAATCTCAGAGGGAAGGTGGAGGTGGGGGGGTGGATGGGAGGTAATCAACCAAAGACCTTGTATGCACATATGCATAACCCATGGACACAGACAACAGGGTGGTGAAGGCCTGGGGCGGGGGGCGGGCTGGAGGGGGTCAATGGGGAAAAAAGGGGACATATGTAATACTTTCAACAATAAAGAATTATTAAAAAAAAAAAAAAAAAGACCACATGCCTTGGCGGGAGGGCTCCCTCAGTGCAGACTCTGGTACAGTAGGTGAGGGAGCTGTACCCTGTTCATTTACACTGAGGATAGGGTGGGATAGTAGCTGACATACAGACGTCCCACAATACAAAGCTAGATGGACGATATCTACTCACCTTGCAAAAATGTGACAAACCAGTATGAGTCATTGGGCACCAATTGAAGCCATCTGCATGCTGTCATACCTTTTCTCATGTTCCCTACGAGACGTGTAAAAGAAACTACTATTGGAACCCTGGGTGGCCCTAAGTTTATTAGGGTTTTACTCCTGAACAGCCTCAAGGCAAGAGAGACAACTAGCCCTGACCGGTTTGGCTCAGTGGATAGAGCGTCGGCCTGCGGACCGAAGGGTCCCGGGTTCGATTCTGGTCAAGGGCATGTACCTTCGTTGCAGGCACATCCCCAGTAGGGGGTGTGCAGGAGGCAGCTGATCGATGTTTCTCTCTCATTGATGTTTCTAACTGTCTATCCTTCTCCGTTCCTCTCTGTGAAAAATCAATAAAATATATTATTAAAAAAAAAAGAAAAAAAGAGAGAGACAACTGCCTGCAAGGAAATCACTTTATTTTTCTGCAAAAGTGCTGGCAGGGTTCTTACCTTCTCAAGCAGTCCGTCAGCGTAGTGGTTCCAGACGCATGACTTTCCCCGTTCACCACACTGCCCTCACTCCCAGGGCTCAGGGGCCAGAATGGGGAGGAAGAGCCAGGCAGATCTAAACTGATGTCCCAGAAGGGGTCTATTGTGGTGGAGACTCCACTAGAAGCAGGAGACAGAAAACCAAAGTGAGAACTGATACCCACAAACAGTTTCGGAGGTACCACCTCATGGAATATACCCCAACATCTTTTCACAGCTCTGCCCTTTTTCTTTTCTTTTTTTAAATATATTTTTATTGATTTCAGAGAGGAAGGGAGAGGGAAAGATAGACACATCAATATTGAGAGAGAATCATTGATTGGCTGCCTCCTGCAAGCCCCCCAATGGGGACCGACACTGCAACCTGGGCATGTGCCCTTGACCAGCATTGAACCTGGACGCCCTTCAGCTGCAGGCTGACACTCTATCCACTGAAGCAAACTGGCTAGGGCCTCTTTTTCTTTTTTTAAAGATATATTTTTATTTATTTCAGAGAGGAAGGGAGAAGAAGACAGAGAAAGAAACATCTATACTAATAAAAGGGTAATATGCTGCCAGAACTGGTTTGGCTCAGTGGATAGAGCGTCGGCCTGCGGAATCAAGGGTCCCAGGTTCGATTCCGGTCGGGGGCATGTACCTGGGTTGCGGGCACATCCCCAGTGGGAGATGTGCAGGAGGCAGCTGATTGATGTTTCTCTCTCGTCGATGTTTCTAACTCTCTATCCCTCTCCCTTCCTCTCTGTAAAAAATCAATAAAATATATTTTTAAAAAAAGGGTAATATGCTAATTAGACCAGGTGACCTTCAGGGAGACCTTCCGGACGTCCTTTGGGACAAAGCCATGGTGGCAGGGCCAAGGCAGAGGCAGTTAGGGGCGATCAGGCCTGCAGGGGGGAGGGGCTGTTGGGGATGAGCAGGCGGCAGTGGGGGGCAGTTGGGGGTGAGCAGGCCGGCAAGGGGGGGGGCAGTTGGGGGCGAGCAGGCCGGCAGGCAGAGTGGTTAGGGGCAATAAAACAGGCAGGCAGGTGAGCGGTTAGGAGCCAGTGGTCCCGGATTGCAAAAGGGATGTCCCAGATTGGAGAGGTGCAGGCCGGGCTGAGGGACACCCTCCTCTGCCCCCCCCCCACCCCCATGCACAAATTTCGTGCACTGGGCCACTAGTCAATGATGAAAGAGAATCATTGATCAGCTGCCTCCTGCACACCCCCTGCTGGGGATGGAGCCCGAAACCTGGGCAAGTGCCCTGACTGGGAATCTAATTATGACCTGGTTCATAGGTCCACGCTCAACCACTGAGCCACGGCCGGCTGGGCCACAGCTCTGCCCTTTTATCCAAATGACTTCTCAGGTGTGCTCACACCCAATGCATCTTGGGCTCCCAGGGCCCTAGGGAAAGACACTGTGCAAACCACTAAAGACAAAGTCTGCTCCTAAAGCAACAGTTTCTATACCCAGAAGATTAGCACCATCGTTTTAGGTTTATTCTGGGCCCCACGTCTAGAGGTTCTGAATCAATGGATCTATCACCCAAGCGGCCTTGGGAACTGGGAGCTGCTGAGCCTGGATAGTAACTCAGACGCCAAGTGCACTTCACACAGAGTTCCCTACCCACAGCTTCCCAGGCTGAACAGTAGCGCCAGCTAATTCCCTCCCAGAGATTTATTTCAAAACTAGAGGCCCCGGTGCATGACATTTGTGCAGTGGTTGGGGGCGGGGGCGGGGGGGGGCAGAGGAGTGTGTCACTCTGAAGTACTTCCTGGTTTCCTTTCCCATTTGCTTATCACCATGATGGTCCATTTCCAACCTGCAGACTGTGGTGTTCTGAGAAGTTCTCAAAGTCTTTGGATTCTTGAGCATAAAGTGTTGTCAAGGCCCTGACAACACGAACCGGTATGACAACATGCAGATGGCTTCAATTGGTGCCCAATGACTCATACTGGTTTGTCACATTTTTGCAAGGTGAGTAGACATCGTCCATCTAGCTTTGTATTGTGGGACGTCTGCATGTCGGCTACTATCCCACCCCATCCCCAATGGGGGGCAGCCTCAGCCTGGCCTGTGCCCTCTTGCAGTCCAGGACCCCTTGGGGGATGTGCGGCTCGCTGCTCCTTAGCGCTGCCTCGGAGGCAGGAGAGGCTCCCGCCATTGCCACTGCGCTCGCCAGCTGTGAGCCTGGCTTCTGGCTGAGCGGCGCTCCCTCTGTGGGAGCGCACTACCAGGGGACAGTTCCTGCATTGAGCGTCTGCCCCCTGGTGGTCAGTGCATGTCATAGCGACCGGTCACTCGCCTAGCCTTTTATTTTATAGGATATACAAACAGGAAATTCACAGATTGAGAAACTGAATACAGAAATGTAAACGGGATCTACTCTGACAGTCTCCTGTTGATGGAGTTCAATAGTATAGGGCCAAATAGTAAAGCCTGAGCCCCAACTGCTGGGAGTGATGGCCCATGATACAGATGCTACTTAACAGTAAACTGCATCTGTAACTCTTACAGGCAAAACTGACTCCTTGCCAATCTCTTCTATCCTATACAAACTGCAAGTAGTAATCCATTACAGGTTTCTAAATTTTACTGGAGCATGACCAGGCTTCTTTAAAAAGTTGAAGTGAGCCCTGGCTGGTGTGCCTAAGTGGTTAGAGCATAAGGGTTGTGGGTCGATTCCTGGTCAAGGGCACGTTCCTGGGTTGCAGGTTCAATGCCCGGCCCAGGTTGGGGTGCATGTGGGAGGCAACCAATCAAGGTGCCTCTCACATGTATGTTTCTCTCTCCCTCCCTCCTTTCCACTCTCTCTAAAAATCAACGGAAAAAATATACTCAGGTGAAGATTAACAAAAAATAAAAAAAAAAAGCTGAAGAGAAATAAAAACCATGGGAGTGCACTGAAGGTGAAGGAAAGCGTTTTTCTAACCTCATCACCAATGCACTCTCCTCCTAGAAATAAAAGCTTTGAGCTCTAAGCACAGAACCAAAACCCATGAAGGAAGGATTTAGGGACACTACTTGGGAGAAAATGGGAAGGGAAACCAGGAAGTACTTCAGGGTGACACACTCAAGAGCACATATGTCCGTCTCTGAGGGGCCCTTTACCTGGCTCCTGGTTCCAAGGCCCTGAAGAAAGCAGGGGTGGGGGGTGGGGGGTGGGGGCAGCCTACAGTTCACCTGCTCCGTGTGCACAGTGCAGAGGCCCACACCACAGCCCGCAGCCTGGGACCCTGCCCTGACGGCCTGCACAGTCAGGGGACCTGCTAATTCCTAGTGCCTTCACCACTGGAGCTGTATTATCGCCCAAGTGCCAGTGGCGGCCGAAATAAAACGCACCCCGTCTCCCATCTGGCGGTGCTGCAGACACAGCCAGGAGGGCCAGGGCTTGACAACACTTGACACTCAAGAACCCAAAGACTTTGAGAGCTTCTCAGAACACCACAGTCTGCAGGTTGGAAATGGACCATCATGGTGATAAGCAACATCCAGGGAGGTCAGTTTCCCGAAAGAACCGGGGCCCACCGTGTGGGACGGCGAGCAGGGCCTGGGAGGGCCCGAGAGGCCCAGGACCCTGCGAAGCCTCCACTTACTGGCAGACCTGGCAGGTGACGTCCGACTGCAGCCCGCCCGTGAAGATCTGGTCGATGATGCAGTTGCAGTGGTTGGGGTTGCTGGCCTTCTTCCCATTGTCATCGCCTGCGGAAAGATTCCAGCTGTGACCACATCTGTGGCCCCCAAGGCCCCAGAGCCAGCAAGTTTCCAAAAGCACAGACCAAGAGACAAGGCCATCCGCGCACAGAGGCACTATGAAGCCTGAGGCGAAGGGCAGGTGAAGATGCTTAACATTCAAGAAGCTAAGCTGATGTGCTCAGCTTCCAGCTTAGTACCAAAGTGTACCAAACGCCAGTGTCGGGGAAAGTGACTGGCTCCTTTCCCACTTACAGAGGACTACGTGTGTCCTTCCTAGCGAGCGGCCTGACACACTGTGGGGAACACTCCTGGGAAGTGGCCTTGCTTCCGGGACCGTCCCTGCAGGACTCCCGCTCAGTGTTCCTCAGGGGTCCCCACGCCGGGAGCTGCAGGTCAGCTCTGCTCCGGCCAGTTGTACAAGCACAATTCCCACCCTCTCCAGAGCAATGCCAGGGTGTCCGCAGGGAGCCTGGAACAGCATGGGCTTGAACTGCCCAGGCCCACTCACATGCACAGTTCAAACCCAAGCTGCTCAAGGGTCAGCTGAGGGTGGACATCCGAGAGCGTTGAGGGCCGACTTAGGTTATACTCAGAATTCCACCTGCACAGGCAGTTGGCACCCCCATGTTCAAGGGTGCAGTGTATATAGGGGGGGCAAATTACAGCTGTGTGTGTGCGACGGGTTCTTCTTTTTTTAAAATAGTGCTCTTTGCAAATGTTTTTAAGTTTATTTTTATTGATTTTTTTTTTTTTAGAAAGATAGAAACAATATTGAGAGAGAAACATCGATCAACTGCCTCCTTTATAGCCCGCCCTGTGCATCGAGCCTGAAATCCAGGCATGTGCCCTGACCAGAACAGAACCGGCAAACCCGCTCCCACCCCTTTTTTGCTAATCCTCACCGGAGGATATTTTCCCATTGATCTTTAAGGGGAAGTGGAAGAGAGAAGGAAAGACAGAGAGAAAGACATCGATTGGTTGCCTCCTTGCACAAGCCCTAACCAGGGCCCAGGCCGGGGAGGAGCCTGCAACCAACATACATTCCCTTGACCAGAATCGAACCCAGGACCCTTTGGTCCACAGGTCGACATTCTATCCACTGAGCCAAACTGGCCAGGGAGAACCAGTCACCTCTTGGTCAAATGCTCAATCCATTGAGCTAGACCAGCTGGGCTACACGGTTTATTCTTGTATGACTTATTAATTATTGTATTATTTTCCAAACAAACTGTAAACCTACTTTGCCCCACCCTGTACATATTTGTGTAGATATACAAATGTAAAACTTATATGGTTAACTATAGTACATATTAACATACTAGAGGCCCGGGGAACAAAAATTTGTGCACTTGGAGGGGTCCCTCAGCCCGGCCTGTGCGCTCTCGCAGTCTGGGACCCCTCGGGGGATGTCCAACTGCTGGCTTAGGCCCGCTCCCAGCTGAACAGGCCTAAGCTGGCAGTCAAAAATCCCTCTGGCAGCCCGGGAGCCCTCGGGGCATGTCTACTTGCCAGTGGGGAGCAGGCCTAAGCTGCAGTCGGACATCCTTAGCGCTGCTCAGGAGGTGGGAGAGGCTCCTGCCATCACTGCTGTGCTGGCAGCCGTCAGCCTGGCCTGTAGCTGAGCAGAGCTCCCCCTGTGGGAGTGCACTGACCACCAGGGGGCAGCTCCTGCATTGAGCATCTGCCCCCTGGTGGTCAGTGTGTGTCATAGTGACCAGTCATTCCCAGTCGTTCTGCTCTTAGGGTCAGTTTGCATATTACCCTTTTACTATATAGGATAGAGGCCTGGTGCACGGGTGGGGGCCAGCTGGTTTGCCCTGAAGGGTGTCCCGGATCAGGGTGGGGGTCCTGCTGGGGTGCCTGGCCAGCCTGGGTGAGGGGCTGAGGGCTGTTTGCAGGCTGGTCACACCCCCTTCAGAGTGGGGGTCCCCACTGGGGTGCCTGGACTGCCTGGGTGAGGGGCTGATGGCTGTTTTCAGGCTGGCCACAACCCCTTTAGGGTGGGGGGTCCCCACTAGGGTGCCTGGCCAGCCTGGGTGAGAGGCTGATGGCCGTTTTCAGGCTGACCACAGCCATGGGCTGGAAGCAGGTATCTGGGATTTATTTGTCTTCTATAATTGAAACTTTGTAGCCTTGAGTGGAGCTCAGGGCTGGCAGGGCAGGAGGGGGAAGCTTGGCTTCCTCCATCACCGGGGCAACCCAAGCCTTCTGCTCACTCCAGCTCCATGGCTGCCGCCATCTTAGTTGGGTTAATTTGCATACCCGCTCCTGATTGGCTGGTGGGCATGGCTGATAGGCGTGGCTTGTGGGTGTAGTGGAGGTATGGTTAATTTGCATGTTTCTCTTTCTTTAGATTAGATATCCTACATCTTCTATATGACTTTCATTCCACTGGACAACAGGACTAGCACGTGTCCCCCTGGAGATATCACACAGAAAAGGTGAATTGTCACAAGGAATGTAAAGGGCGCCACAGCCTTCTGACACAGCTGCCTGGAGAGATCGGGAGGAAATGCCATCCACAAGGATCTCAAATGCATGGAACAGAACATTAGGAAGCAAAAAATACATCGATGCAAAGAAAAAGGAGCTGAAACATACTTGACGTCCCAACCCCATAAAAGAGCAACGTAAAGCAGGTGGGGGTGCCTCAGGCCCCGGCCGCCCCACGGCTGTGAGCCAGCAGCCTCCATGAGCTCGGAACTCAGGTGGCCCGGCTTCTGAGTGAGCCTCACGCGGCTCCCCAGGCCTTTCAGAGGAATCCTGTCAGGAGGAGGCCTTTTTCGTCACATGAACACTGAACAGCTGTGCATGTTCCAGCACTCTCCTCAGCACTGTCGCAGCCCCCGAGTGGGGCTCCTTCACGGGCTGGTCTGCCTGCACAGCAGCTGTGCATCATGCTGGGAAACCAAGCCTCACCTACGCTCCTAAGCAACATCTACTTGGTTCCTGGGCAAATGTTAAAAGGATAATACATATGCTTTTAAGAGAAAAAATCTTAAGTGAAAAGAGCTCCAGCCCAGAGCCAGGACAGCTGACCCCAATGCGCTGTCTGAGCTGGAGCCTCGGATCCACAGGGCGTCTGAACAGCCCAGACCCAGAGCCTGAGGGGAGCATGAAGGCTGTTCCACCAAGTGACCTAGAAAAGCAGGCTTGTTCTTCAAGGACACCATGTACTAGCGAGAGAAAGCTGGCCAGTAAGAGGTCCCCTGCAACGAGCTACCCCACCCCAGAGGCCACAGGTCACGGGCAGCTTGTGCCCTCAGCACACGTTGGTCACAGCTGAGAGTCAGCTGAGCCAGCAGCACCACCAGGAACCCTTAGGAACCAAACTCTGCTGCCCTCACCCAGGCCCACCACACAGAAGGTCAACTGTGTGCTTCAGGGGCTCCCAGCCCCTCGGATGGGACTTGTCAGTCCACTTCAGCTGGGGCTGCACCGGGCGACCCACACAGGGAGCAGGGCAGGGGGAGGAACCCCACTTGGTGTGTTACTCAGGCCTCATCTCCTGCCTCCAGCCCTAGGAGCTGCTGCCGGCTGCCCCTCCCCTAGACCCACACGTATCTGAGAACCCTACATGTTCCAGTGAGCCCCTAAGCAAGACCTAACAGTGGTTCTCAACCTTCCTAATGCCACGACCCTTTAATACAGTTCCTCATGTTGTGGTGACCCCCAATTTCATTGTTACAAATTGAACACAATTAAAGCGTAGTGATTAATCACAAAAACAGTAAGTAATTATATATGTGTTTTCCAATGGTTTTAGGCGACCCGTGTGAAAGGGTTGTTTGACCCCCAAAGGGGTCGCGACCCACAGATTGAGAACCGCTGACCTAGAAGGAAAGCCCCTGAAGGGAAATGGGCCTGACTCAGGGCCAGGGGGGTCCTGGCAGATGCAGGTGCAGGTGCAGTGCCGTGTGCACAGCTCTCTGTGGCTTTAGAGCAACTCTGGTCTTCCTGGAAGCCCCACAGGGGAGAGGACTCTATGGCTAAGCTGTGCTGAGAGCCCATGTGAAGCTGCTGGCTGAGGGGCTGCAGCAGTTGCAGATGGGGGGTGGGGGGGGGTGGCGTGGACCCGGCAGCCAAGGACTCAAGGCAGAGGGACAGGGAGAGAGGGGTGGGGAGACAGGGGCAGGAAGAGAGGGACGGGGGGGGCGGGGGGAGAAAAGGACAGGAGCTCACTGTTGACCGGCACAGGCTGCCAAGGACCACCGGTTATGCTGCTCTACCCCCAGGAGGGTCGGGAGACAACACTGGAAACTACTGCTCCTCTTGAGAAAACAAACTATAAAGAACCTCTTTAGGGTAATTGCAGTTTTTCTTATTGGGGGAAACAAATCCAATTTGAACATGTGGGCTGCGCCCCGTTGTGCAGAAGCGCACACTTGCCCTCCACCGCCCCCACCCCGTGAGTAGACGCAGGCCCCACCTTTGCAGTGCCTCCCCCCACCGCCCCGGACCCCACCTTTGCAATGACGGTGCAGCACATCCAGGGCGGCTATGAGGAACTCGTGTGCGTCCTGCTGCTCGTACCCTGCCAGGTGCCGGGCGTGCGTCCACACCAGGTGCAGCAGTTTGTATGGGATGTGGGGGGAGCGGTGCCCCGAGTAAAACTGCAGAGGAAACAAAACCACTTGTCAGGAGCAAGTGCTGCACTATGCATGCGCGCGCGCGCGCGCACACACACACACACACACACACACACACACACACACGAAAACACTTAACAGCTGCCTGGAATGTCCACTTCCTGGGCTTCCTGAGCCTGGGTATGGTTTTCGATAAGCCTAGGTGTTGAGTTACGACATGTCTGTCAAGAGAAACAGTCTATACACTAACAGGTGAATTCTGCTGCTTCAAAAATGTACCTTAATGAACCCGATCGATCCTGTTTGAATGGATCAACCAACGTGCCCAGGGAAAATGCCGAAACCCACACCTAAAGGTGACACACCCGCCCAGTCGTTTCTCACTTAAACCCATCTTCCTCCTGTGTGGGCCCAACGCATTCATTCAGTGTGCTCACTGCTGTGGTCCCAGCAGCCACGGGCTGGCTGTGGGCATGAGGGAAACAGGCCAGATGGGCAACGGCTCCAGCTTTGCAGGCCAGGTGGTCTCGGCAGCAACTGTCCACTAGTCCCACCTCCTCTGATGCAGCATGAAAGCAGCCATGCCCAGGATGTGGGAGAGCGGGCACGGCAACACTGCCATCAAAGGTGATCAACAAACAGACCAGGCCGTCTGCAGGCTCCTGTGTGAGACACCTGGAGCCGTGCAGACCATCCCAGCAGCCTGTGGGGTGGGCAGCAGTCCATTCTGTAGTTGGGTGCCTGAGCTGCTTTCGCTCTGAGAGGCTTTGCTGAGGTTGCCAACCTGAGTGCCAATGGTCCACCCAAGGTGCTAGGGCGGTCACACCACCAGTGCTGGTCAGGGACAGACATGGACAGCACAGAATGAGTGTCGCCCATGATCCAGCCCGGGAGCAGAGGCTGGTGAGAGGACAGACAGGATGCTGCACTCAGAATGCCCAGCAACAGGAGAGATCCATGCTCCTGAGACAGGGCAAGGAAGTGATGCACACATGTCCACACACCTGACTGCACGCCAGGTGGCAGACGACAGGGAGGGGTCAGTACTTGCGGACCAATATCAGCCTCTTCTCATTCTCTAAGACACCTTCGTGCCAATGGTCAATGGTCTCCTATCTAATGATTCTTTTTGGAAAGACGTAAGCCTTCCACAATGAACACGCCTTCCTTTATCCTATTGCAGGCAACCGGTTTTCTTAAGGGAAAGAAAAAACCACGTGGTTTCAGGAGCACTCTGTGCACCTGCAGCTCACCTCCTGGAAGAGGGAGGACATCTCGCACACCAGGCAGGAGCTGGGGCTCTGCATCTCGCAGCGGTGCCGGTCTGAGAGGAAGAAGTCGCGCAGCAGCGGCGTGTGCGTGAGCGCCTGCACGATGCAGTTCATGAAGCACGTGTTGCCCAGGTTGATCAGCCCTCGCAGCCCTGGGGGGCAGACAGGAGGCGGTGACAGGGCATTTGCCTGCAGGACTCACCCCACGGTACCACAAGCTCCTTCACATTCACGTGTCCGCTTCCCTTTACTCATCCATTCAGGAAGAAATTTAATATTTTTATGCCACTTTTATGTAAACTATACTGAGGAATGTTCGTCATCATCACTCCCCAACCCTGGCCCCCACTTTAGCCATTGTTTTTGACAAAGTTACCCTAAGATAGTCTTTTATTTTATTTATTGATTTCAGAGAGGAAGGGAGAGGGAAAGAGAAACATCAATGATGAGAGAGCATCACTGATAGGCTGCCTCATACACGCCCCCGACTGGGGATCGCGCCCGCAACCCAGGCATGTGCCCTTGACCAGAATCGAACCTGGGACCCTTCAGTCTGCAGGCTGACGCTCCATATACTGAGCCAAATCGGCTAGGGCCTAAAGATGTTCAGGCAACAAGACAAGTCAGAATGGAGCCCCTCTAACAACAAAAATAGCTTTTAAAAAAGCTTCTATTTCTTCAACTGTTAGGAAACCCAGAGGAAAATTCACACATATCACTGTGAGCCTCAGCCTGGTGAGAGTACACCTGAGCCTTTGCACACGGGGACTTTCAGGGGTAGCAACTGTTCTCCCCATCCCTGCACCCCAAGCCTGCTCCAGGAGCTCAAGAGGTGGCTGGTGAGAGAATGGGAGAGTTATTCAGGGCAGGGCACAGGGCACTGTGCTATGAGACCATTTTTCACAATAATGTTAACCCTCAGCAAGAAGCCTAACTGGGAGTAACCTCAGACCAGCGCCAGCACTGCCACCCACCTATGGTGCAGTTGGAGGTGATCTTCCGCCGTTTGGGGTTGTGTTTCAGCAGCTCGAGCTCCCGCTTGCTGGGTTCCCATGTTGAAAACTTCTCTCCCACACCTACAGAGGAGACAGGCCCGGCGCTCTGAGTTGAATCTGAAACGAGTGTGCTTAGGGGCACATGGCGGTGATGTACTATTGTCAGGCTTCAAAGATATTTCAAAGAGGGACAGCCATACTCTAAGGATAAAGCCTGTTTGGCTGCAACAGGCTGAACCACACGAAGGAGTTTCTCAGAGGCTGTGCTGTGAATGAGCTGCTTCCTGCAAGGAAAGCAACGCCCCCATGAAAGCAGTCCAGCTCCAATGCCAGGGCCTTCCCAAGCCTCACCCCTGAGCAGAGCCCACAGCCTCAGCGCCCAGGGAGTGCACAGCAGTTTAGATGAGGGATTCTCCAGCCAATGAGCAAAACTGATAGAACATGGATTTTGAAAAATATATTTTGAAAAATATATCTTGTTGAGATGTACCCTTTAAAGATTTAAACCGAAGACAAAGCTGTAAATGCTAGTAAGTGTCACATCTCACCCACCACACCCCATGTCCACACGGGCACTTGCTCCGTGCCCCTAAACGCCTGCACAGTGACCGACAGGACAGCACCTGGCGGACTGAGGGCCCTGCAGCGAGGCCTGCGGAACACTGGCTTGCTCCGCACCTGCAGGCCGTGGCCGTGTGGTCAGTGCTCTGCACAGAGAAACAGCCCCTCAGACCCCGGGCAATGCTACTCCACTTCCGGGGGAAAGAGCAGGAAGCTGCAGTTACAGTCGTTCTCCAGAGAAGATCTGTTAGACACAAGGAATTCTGATCACACCGTGTCTGTGCTTCCTTTCTCAAAAACAAGGGGCTGTTTGTAAAGCAGAGCACGCAGGCCAGTTCTGTGAGCCGATGTGGCTACGCTCCCTCCGTAAGCACTGGCGGGCTGCCGGCTGAGACAAGCTCACCAGCCACATGGGGGCACGCTCCACCGCTGTCCTAACAGCACCAGCACACATTGGAAATGAAAACTAATAAAGGGGGGAATCAGGGTGACCAAAAAGAAATGCCTGAACAATTCAGAAAATGGGTGCACTCGCTTGTGTGTGTCCTTGCTTCTATGCCCGACGAAGTCGTGTATGTGGGTGGAAGCCACGCAGACAGAAGCCCACAATGGCAACAGCCCCAAGGCCCTGCACAGAGGGTGCTGTGGAAGTGGCGGATTATTACATTTTCCATCTGGCAATCTTAATTCTGCTAACAGAGATTAAACACAACCCAAACAGTTAAGTTTTAAAAGAGATTCTATAATAATTTAATCAGAAAGCAGTCAGCCCTCCTGAAAGAAGCCAGGTACCTACATTTTTTGGCCAGAGCTGTCTATTTTTGTTTTATTAGAACACAGACCGACATGAAATAAGTATTCATTTTCCAAATTCTTAACCATTTCATAAATAAGTTAACATTTTACAGAATGTTGCATTGAATAAGATAAAAATATACACATCTATTTTGCCTGGAGCAAGCTGGAGGAAAATACTTGCAGGACTCCTATGTCTGAACTGTATCTAGAGCGTTCTGTCCTGTGCTTCCTGCGTTGGTGAGGTGAAGGAGCAGCATGCCTGAAGGGATGCCACTGGGCCGGAAGTTTACTTACCTGAAGAGAAGGCCCTGCCCTGGCTGGCCCAAGTTCTCATGGTAATAAAACATCCTCTCCTCCCCAAATCCTTCGCTACAATGAGCCCGTTTAGTCTCAACTTCCCGTCCACTCCGCATGCATCACCCAGGGAAGACCTGCAGGCCGGCTAGGAACTCTCTTGCTCTCATCACCCCTTCGCACTCCCCGCAGTCTATGTGCTCTTTTACTGAAGACGAGTTTAAGAGAGTTTTCCCGCGCATCCCTCTGCAGTTTGATGCCTTAACATGTCAATCCCCGAAAGACTTCTTCAGGGCACAGCTGGTGGTTTTTACGTTCAGGAGTAGGAACCATCCGGTTCTGGAATGTTCAAAATGCTGAGTAGGATGAGAGGCGTTCCCAACGGGCTCCGTCCCTGGGGCCCAGGAAGGGCCTATCCTCTCCTCCAGGGGCAGCCCAGGCACATACACGTTTAAGATCACCGAGGCGAGCCCGCTCTCTGGAATCTTGGAGAGGGAGGCAGACTGCTCATGGGGACCCGCTGCTGTCCCTGTGACTGTGCCGCAGATGGGAGAACTAAGTGTGGGTGCACATTTTCTCTCAAGCCCAAAGAGCCCCCCAACAGCCACAGGCCCTGGGGGCCCAGGGCAAGGACAGCTCTGGGAGGCTGTGAGACTGATGGGCCTCTGCACCTGAGGGCAGCCTGCAGCCCAGGTTGCCTCCGAGGGGCCTGTGGGAGGGCGCTGCCCGCAGGAGGGAGGCACAGCTGTCTGTGGGGGAAGTGGACAGGGTGTTGTCTTTCCAACAAATAGCAAAACTCCAGCTGCTACCGTACCTGCCCTGCCTCCCTACACGGCCCCTCCCTAGATAACTGGTCTTCCTCTTGGTGAGCTTCACCCTGATGGGCGTGAGGAATGCAGGGCAGGGAAGCCAGGGGGCAGGGAAACCGGGGCGAGACCCACCTTGCAGTTTCCAAGCTTTCCGCTGCTCCTCCTTGGCGATGGTCTCCATGTCCTTGTCATAGATGTAGTCCTGGCACAGGAAGCAGTAGATGCCTCCATACATCAGTTCTATGGCTGAATAGACAAGGAAGAACGAGAGACAAAGGAATGAAAGATGAAAGGTAATGCTTCAGAACACCTATCAGATACCCAGGGCTTCAGGCGCCGGCTGTGGGCAGCATTTCCCACTCTCCAGTCGCAAAGCCCTGTCACTGCAAAGGTCTCCCTCCGCCCACTTCAGAAGGCATGTCCCACGCAGACGACGCGGGCCTCTCTCCTCGGGACACTCCCCACAGGCTGAGGTGCCACATCCACAGTTTAAAAAGAACTATGTATAGTCAAGTATCTGAAAGAGTAACATTTAAAACAAGGGAAACTCTCACTGCGTTTTAAATCAGAATTCTTGCCCTGACATGCAGTAACCATGTTTTCCTACATCTGGAATCCCGGTCCTATTACAAAAGGAATGCAGGGGTTGTTTCCTGCTCTTATTTTGAGGAGAGCAGTCAGTTACCCTCTGACCAAACAGTGCTGACTTCTTGACCAGAGCTGCCTGTTACCCACCTCGAGTGGGTCCTGTGCGCTTTCCCAATCTCTGTAAAATAGAGAGACAGCGGACTCCAAATTAGCTCATTATAGAGATAAATAAGATGAAGCCCTTTGAGCAATGGACAGTTGAATTGAATGAATCTCAATTCAACCATTTAAAGGAATTATTCTGGCTTGGAGTCAACAAGCATTATCAGAGATTTGAGAGGCAATAGCATGGAGGGAACAGCACAAATTCAGAGTAACTGTCATTAGAGCTCTGCACTGGTAGCTATGTTCATTGATAAATTACTGCCCCCCGAGCCTGCCCCCTCTGGCATTATGGGGCAGCGACAGCACGGACACCTCCCAGTCCTGTACGGTAACTGATCAGCGCACGTGCACCGGCGGCACGACCTGGTGCGCAGCCACATCCTAGTGAACCGCAGCTCCTCCCAGTCCGTCTCCCGTGACCACGACTCAGCTCAGCAGCACTGGCAGGCCTGCCAGGTCCTCTGAAACGGGCCCATTACAACACACCTGGCAGGACAGGAGCCCCACGCCTCCCCTTTACCCTCCCCAACACTGAGACTCCGACACTCGCTGCAAGTCCGAGCGCTCAGCCAGCGCCCTTGTCACCACAGGCTAAAGGCACAGTCCTGCATGGGACAAGCTAAACAAGGAGAAAAAACGTTTTCAGAAAAGTAAAGGCATTCTATGAAAAATACGCCAAGCAGACAGCCTGGGAGAGGGGTGCCACTGCTCAGTGCGCTTTCCACAGCAACAGCTCATCACCGTGGAAACCAACGTGGACGGATCAACAGTGGGCAGGACAGGCTTCTCAACCAACGGTGCTGGGACAACGAGGTCTCCACAGGCCACAGTGAGGCTGGACCAGGGGCGGGCAAACGTTTTGACTCGAGGGCCACAATGGGAGGGCCGGAACAAAAGCATGGATGGAGTGTTTGTGTGAACTAATATAAATTCAAAGTGAACATCATTACATAAAAGGGTACGGTCTTTTTTTTTTTTTCTTAGTTTTATTCATTTCAAACGGCCGTAGTTTGCCTACGGCTGGGCTGGACCCTCACCCAACCCACAAACACCCACTCAAACTGGACCTGTGACCTAAACACAAGAGCTAGTTCATTAGCCTGAGAGACGCAGGAGCAAGTCTTTATGGACCGACATATGGAACACCACGAGCACGAGCACCACAGGGAAAAGGGTAAACTGGGCTTCATCCAAACTGAACTCTGTGCGTCAAAGACACACTAAGAAAGGGGAGCGACCCCTACCGGACGCACCACCACCTGCAGACGGTGAATAGGAGAGGACTGACTCTCCTCCACACCCTGTCACTTAGAGGAAGACATCCGTGCACACAGAGCTTCTACACGATGGGTTACCGTGGCACTGTTCATAAGAACCAACCCAACGTCTCTCGGTGGACGAATAAACAGACTGTGGTAAAGCTCCACAACAGGCGTACGAAGGAATGATGGTGGAACGTAGTTCTCAAACTTCATTCATTCCGGAGGCTGTTAGAGAAGCTATATGATCGAAAACGGAACCATCTTTTATGTCCTGGAATTCATCTTTTATCTTATGTAATTAATTTTCATCTATTCACTTTTTATCTAATGTAATCCCCTTTACCTAATGTAATTCAATTTTATCTAACGTAAATGGGACGAACCCACTCCTGACCCCCAAATGATTCCCCCTTAACCTTACTTATATACAGTTCAATGTTAACGTACAGTTCAATCTATAAACACTGCTTTCCTTACAGTATGGAGCCACCCCTACGAGCCCTAGCGCGTCACTGTCAGCATCGCCGGCTGTCTCTCCGTCAGGTGCAGCACCCTTGCTTGTCTATGCATCACGTCTCTGCAAGGCTGTCCCTGGCTAACGCTTTTCGGCTGCTTTTCCTTTATCCACGTCAACAGCAGCGCTCCGACCCCTTCGGCGGCCTGTGGTCACGGTTTCTTCCACACCCTCAGGAACATCAGCATCGTGACGGCCTCCTAGTGATTTAAAGTTGTGCTCATGGTTGATCTCCCGAAAACAAAAGCATTCTCTCCTGTTGGTTGCCTGAGACGCTTTTTGTCACGCTGAGGTCAGGTAGAAAACAGAAGTTTGGTTCAACAACTGGAGACATTTTATCTATGAACAACTTGGTCGAGAACAAATTATTCGAGATGGGAAACGATCGACAAACGAGTTTTGACTGTACTGACACGAGACAACATGGATGAACCCCAAACTTCCTCACTGTCCCATTATGAGAATAAACAATCTTTTTTGTCCAAGAAGGGAGTGTAGGCAGACTCGTGTGACAGGCAGATCCCTGGGGGCCGTCATTGTGAAATGGCAAAGGTAAACCCCTCCCTTTAAATTAGCCAATCGCGCAAGACGGGAGCCTGAGCTCCAATCAAGAGTGAGGGGCAGGTCACGTGCATCAGGCACAAACGCCCAAGCAGACACACTCAGCCTGCGTGCTCCCGCCTGTGCATGCACCAATCCTGCAGGAGGAGAGACATCTGCCTTGCTGCCTGGCTCCCAGTGTCCTTTCAGTTCTACCAGGGCCCCTGATTTGGGGGCTCATGCAGGATTCCGTTGGTCACAACAGGGGGGCCTTGGACCCCTCTCCCGAGGAGGTGCGCCCCACTGCCAAGTTGCGGCAGCCTCGGTGAGGAGGGACAGCTATTACCCCTGGGCCACTACGAGCTCGGATCGAGAGTCAGCCAGCAACATGAGAAGGGCCCAAGCAAGAACTGCGGCAATCAGGTAGGCCCATGCATGAGCCAAGGTGGGGAATTGGACTGAGTACTACTTTGGTGGCTGAGTATCCTAAGAAGTTGGGTATATGTGACTGCGATGTGTCTTGGACATGAAGCAAATGTGGAGTTCTGATCTGCGGGTTCTGTTCTCCCACAAGGGAAGCAGCCAGAGAGGGACGAAGTGAATCTCAGGGAATGCAAGAAATCTCCAATATGGGAGGTTGAACACGTAATCATAAAGGACTTTCCGAGAATAGGAACCAAACATTATAGGTCTAGGGAATAGAATATATCCCCCAAACAGTCGACGGAAAGAATGCTGAGGTTCTGGGGAAGGGCAGCACCCAAACCAGGGACAGGAGATATTGCTCTGCTTCGGTGGTTTTTTCATACAGGGCATTCTGTGGTGTCTGTGGGTCATGCATGCCTGTATAAGTGTTTCTGTTGATGTTTTGTGTCTCTTTGTTGTTTGGTTTAATTTGTTTAAAGATCGGGCACGTCCTGCTTTGGGGGAGCCCAGCTACTGTGGCGAGGATGAACATGTGGCAGAGATGGCAGGAATGTCTCAGCAGCTGCCAAGAATTCTTAGTCTTGGGGACTCTTCCTTCCTGCTCTCCCTCTTAGGGTGTCAGCCACCAGAAACATAGCTAGGGTGGTTTCTGTCTGTGTATGTGTAATGTAATTTTGGTTAACGAGTTACTTTGCTTGCTTGCTATATTTTAGGGAACTCAGTTAGTCATGGGGAAGTAGGGATTACAGGCATGGGGAAGTAAGAAATGGGGACTAAGGTGGAACTCCATTGTTTGGGCAACAAGGTTAATGCTTCCATGATGGTGGGCAGTTCTTGAATGAGAATCCAAGGTTGACCCCCAGGTCCCGGAGGCATGTAACTTGAAACTTTGAGTTTGCTGGGTCAAATGGTAAAAATTATTCATCTGAGTTTGCCTCCTATGGAGAATAAGTATTGTTTGGTGGTCCACTGTAAATTGTGGATGGGTTAATTATACTTACTACTAGAGGCCCAATGCACGAAATTCGTGAAAAAGTAGGCTTTCCTTCCCCCGGCTGCCAGCACCAGCCTTCTGTCTGGCACCCAGGACCCAGGCTTCCCCTCACAGCCCTGGCCTCGTCCAGAAAGTCATCTGGTCTAATTAGCATATTACTAGTTATTAGTTATTATAGATGACCAGCAAAGCCTTGTTAACTATACTCAAGATGAGTTAAAGGGATAGCTGAACAATTAGATGTCACCAGCAGGATGGCATGGGAGAATATGTTGGCCTTGGATAGGATTCTGGAAGAAAAAGGAGGAGTTTGTGTATGTTGTACATTTGTCCCTGACAACACAGTCAGACAGAACCATCAGTAAAGCCCTACAGCAGTGGTTCTCAACCTTGGCTGCACATTAGAATCACCTGGGAATCTTTTTAAAATCCTGATTTCTGGGCCTCATCCTCCGGAAATTCTATTTCTTTGTTATGGGGTGGGGCCACAACATTAGTAACAAAGAAACAGAATTTCCGGAGGATGAGGCCCAGAAATCAGGATTTTAAAAAGATTCCGAGCACCGGGATTCTAATGTGCAGCCAAGGTTGAGAACCACTGCCCTATAGGGATTAACAACTCTAGCTAATGAGTGAGCAGGGAATCCTGAAGCTGAGAATCCTTTCTCCGATTTAGCAATGGTTTGGAAAGAGGAAGGGAATGATGGTATCCACATTCACCTCTTTGATTCGGAGTTACAGTGATGGGATGTTATATCATCCATGTATTAGAGGTACTATCCAAAGGTTAATGGAAACCGCATTGACCAAATAGCAAAATCTTTTAGATACTGCAGAGCATGAAAGTCAGACTGTTAGCCAAGTTTGAAGAAAAGAGTTAAATTAAAAGGGGGGGGGGGGGGGTTGTGAGAATAAACAAATCATCTTTTCTGTTAAAGAAGGAAGTTTAGGCAGCCTCGCCTGACATGCAGCTCCCCTGTGGGCAGCCATGTGGAACAGCAAAGGTCAACACCTTTCTTTAATTTAGTAAATCGTGCAAGACTGTGGGCCTAAGCTCTTCCAATCAAGAGTGAGGCACAGATCGCGTGCATGAGGAATAAAAGCCCGAGCCGACGCCCACTCAGGGTAAACATGCCCCCAGACCATGTGCCTGCACACCCTCCTGCAGGAGGAAAGATACGTGCCTTGCTGACTGGCTCCTGAGGATCCTGTGTGCCTCCCAGGCCTCCTGGTTTGGGGGCTCGACTTATTTACAGTAACATCACGCTGTACTGGATGTTCCCTAGAAGGCTGAAGAGCTTGGCCACAAGGTGAGGCTCCTTGCTCCTCCTCCATGCTGCTCCACTGCACTGCCCGTGAGTACCTGGTACAACACCCTCCATAAAATGACAGCCAACGTGTAACAGCCTATGAAGTTGCTCAGAGTATAACGGGCGGGAAGAGAAGAGGGAGAGGCACAGGGAAAGAATGAAGCTCACTCTCAGAAAGTCAGGAAAGACCAAGACACATGTAAGGCTTTAAGTCTGGGCAACCATCTCCATCTTCCTTCTCCAGCAGTTTCAACTCCCGCCTCCCTGTCTGCTCCCTCCCTCTTCGCCAACTGGACACACAACACTACTTTCTAGCTTTAACACAGATACAAACCATTCCATATCATGGACTCAACAAAGCTAGATCTTTCCTTCATTTCATGAGTTGCTTCATTTTTTTTAAAAAATCATAATTGTTGAAAGTATTACATACGTTCCCCTTTTCTCCCCATTGACCCCCCTCCAGCACACCCCTGCCCCAAACCTTCACCACCCTGTTGTCTCTGTCCATGGGTTATAGAGTACACATGTGCATACAAGGTCTTTGATTTAACTATCTCACACCCACCCACCATTCTTCCCACCCCCGCCCCCGCTTCCTTCTAAGATTCCGCACTCTATTCCATGCTTCCATGTCTCTGGATCTATTCCGTTCATCTTTATTTCATTAGATCCCACATATAAGTGAGATAATGTGATACTTGTCTTTCTCTGATTGACTTATTTCACTTAGCATGATACTCTCCAGGTCCCTCCATGCTATCTCAAAGGGTAACAGATTCTTCTTTGTTATTGCTGCATAGTACTACCTGGTATAGATGTACCATGGTTTTTTTATCCACTCATTTACTGATGGGCACTTGGGCTGTTTCCAGGTCTTAGCTATTGTAAATTGTGCTGCTATGAACATAGGGGTGCATACATTCTTTCTGATTGGTGCTTCAGGTTTCTTATGATATACTAGAAGCCTGATACACGAAATTCCTGCAAGGGGCTCTTCCCTCGCAGCCCCAGCTGCCTCAGCTGGCCCTCGCAGCCCTGACTTTGTCCAGAATGTCTTCTGGACGGTCGTTCTGCTGTTCTGTCTAATTAGCATGTTAGCTCTTTATTATAAAGGATTCCAAGAAGTGGGATCACTGGTCAAATGGCAGTTCAATATTTAATTTCTTGAGGGAGCTCCATATTGTTTTTCATAATGGCTGCACCAGTCTGCATTCCCACCATCAGTGCTCTAGGGTTCCCTTTTCTTCACATCCTCACCAGCACTTGTCATTTGTTGATTTTGTTGATGGTAGCCATTCTGACAGGTGTGAGGTGATACCTTATTATCTAATTTGCATCTCTCTGATGATCAGTGACTTTGAGCATTTTTTCATATGTCCCTTGGCCATCTGCATGTCTACTTTGGAGAAGTGTCTATTTAGGTCCTTTGCCATTTTTTAACTGGATTGTCTTCCTTTTGTGAAGTTGTATGAGTTCCTTATATATTTTGGATATTAACACTCTATCAGATGCATCCTTGCCAAATATGTTCTCCCATTCAGTGGGCTCCCTTTCATTTTGTTGAGGTTTCTTTTGCTGTACAGAAGCTTTTTATTTTGCTGTAGTCCCATTTGTTTATTTTCTCCTTAGTTTCCTTTGCCCTAGGAGATGTATTCAAAAACATATTGCTATGAGAGTTGTCTGAGATTTTGCTGCCCAAAAGTTTCTTCTAGGATTTTTATGGTTTCATGTCTTACATTTAAGTCTTTTGTCCATTTTGAGTTTATTCTTCTGTATGGCATGAGTTCATGGTCTAGTTTCATTTTCCCCCATGTTTCTTTCCAGTTTTCTCAACACTAATTATTGAAGACACTATCTTGACTCCATTGTATATACTCTTGCCTCCTTTGTCAAGTATTAATTGAGCATAATGGCTTGGGTCAATTTCTGGGATTTCCATTCTGTTCCATTTATCTATATGTCCGTTCTTGTGCCAGTATGGTGGCTTTGTAGTATAACTTGATATCCTGGTTTTGTGATTCCCCCAACTTTGTTCTTCTTTCTCAAGATTGCTGCAGCTATTCAGGGTCTTTTTTGGTTCCTTATACATTTTTGGAGTATATGTTCTAGATCTGTGAAATATGATGTTGGTTGCTTTTGCTTTTTCAATGTTTTTATTGATTTCAGATATGAAGGGAGGGGAAGACAGAGATAGAAACATCAATGATGAGAATCATTGATCAGCTACCTCCTGCATGCCTCACACTGGAGATCAAGTCCACAATGAGGGTGTGTACCCTCATGGGGAATCAAATTGTGACCCCCTGGTTCATGGGTCAACGCTCAACCACTTGCAACACTGGCGGGGTGGTATTTTAATAGGGTTTGTATTGAATCTGTAGATTGCCGTAGGTAATGTGGACATTTTAATGACATTAATTCTACCAACCCATGAACACATATTCTCGTCCACTTGTTTATAGCTTCCTCTATCTCTTTTATCAAAGTCCTGTAGTTTTCCAAGTACAAGTCTTTTACCTCGGTTAAATTTAATCCAAAGTATCTTAATTTTTTTGTTGCAATGGTAATTGGGTTTGTTTAGCTGCTCTTTCTGAGAATTCATTACTGATGTATAAAAAAGGCCATCAATTTTGGGGTGTTGATTTTGTATCCTGCTACATTGCCAAATTCATTTATTAAGTCTAGTTGTTTTTTGGTGGATTCTTTAGGGTTTTCTCTGTACAATATCATGTCATCAGCGAAATTTTATTTCCTTCTTTCCAATTTAAATGCCTTTTATTTATTCTTCTTTTCTGATAGTGGTGACTAGGGCTTCCAGTACTATGTTGAATGACAGTGGGGAAAGCGGACATCCCTGTCTTGTTTCAGTTCTTAGGGAAAATGGTTTTAGTTTATGCCCATTGAGTATGATGTTCGCTGTATATTCATAATGTACTAGAGGCCCGGTGCACGAAATTCGTTCATGGGAGCGAGGGGGATCCCCTCAGCCCAGCCTGCACCCTCTCCAATCTGAAACCCCTTGGGGGATGTCCAACTGCTGGTTTAGACCTGATCCCAGGGAACGGGCCTAAACTGGCAGGCAGTCATCCCTCTCACAATCCTGGAACGCTGCCTCCTAATAGATCACCTACCTGCCTGCCTGCCTGGTCGCCCCTAACTGACCCCCTCCTGCCGGCCTGATCATCCCTCACTGCATCTGTGTGCCAGCCTGATCACCCCTAACTGCCCCCCACCTTGCTGGCCAGGTCACTCCAAATTGCCCCCTCCCTGCTGGCCTGGTCGCTCCTAACTGCCACCACTGCAGGCCTGGTCACCCCTTACTGCCCCCCTTGCCGGCCAGGTCACCCCAAATGGCCCCTCTGGCAGCCTGGTCGCCCCTAACTGACCCCTCTGCCAAGCTGGTCACCCCTCACAGCCCCCCAGCCGTCCTGGTCGCCCCATGCAGCCTGCTATTCAGTCGTTTGCGGTTGTCCCTCACTAACCCCGCTGCCAGCCTGGTCGTAGGCAGCCATCTTGTGAGGGCATGAGGATTAATTTGCATATTACCCCTTTATTACATAGGATGGCCTTTATTGCCTTGCGGTATGATCCCTCTAGTACCACTAGGTTCAGAGGTTTTATAAAAAATGGGTGTTAGATTTTGTCGAATGCTTTTTCTATCTGTTGATATGATCATGTGACTTTATCTTTCAATTTGTTTATGAGCTGTATCATGCTTATTGATTTGCAAATATTGTACCAGACTTGCATCCTTGGAATAAACCCCACTTGGTCATGGTGTATGATCTTTTTAATATATTGCTGGATACAATTTAATATTTTGTTGAACTTTAGCATCTATGTTCATCAGAGATATTGGCCTTAAATTCTCTTTGTAGTGTCTTTATCTGGTTTTGGAATTAGGATAATACTGGCCTCATAAAAAGAGCTTGGAAGCATTCCTTCCTCTTGGTTTTTTGGAATAGCTGTGGAATATAGGTGTCAGTTCTTCTTTCCATGTTTGGCAAAACTCTGTGAAGCCATCCAGAACTGGGCATTTGTTTGTTGGGAGTTTAGTTATGACAGCTATTTCATCAGTGTTATTGGCCTATTCAAGTTTCTGATTCTTATTCATTCAGTTTTGAGAGATTGTATTTTTCTTGGAATTTATCCATTTCATCCACATTGTCCAGTTTGTTGGCATATAGTTGTTCATAGTATTTTCTTTCAAACCTTTGCATTTCTGTCATGTACGAAGACACTTCTCCACTGTTTCTGATTTTATTGATTTGGGTCCTCTCTGTTTCTTGTTGAGTTTGGCTAACACTTCAGCAATCTTGTATATCCATTCAAAGAACCAGTTCTTAGTTTCATTGCTTTTTTTGTATTGTCTTTTTAGTCTATGCCATTATTTCTGCTCCAATCTTTATTATTTCCTTCCTTGTACTTACTCTGGGCTTTTCTTGTTGTTTTCTTTCTAGTTCTTTAAGTCATAGGGTTAAATAGTTTATTATTGATTTTTCTTCTTTTTTGAGGTAGGTATAAAGAGCTACGAACTTACCTCAGAATTGCTCTTGCTGTGTTCCAGACATTTTGGCTTTTTATGTGTTCATTTTCATTTGTTTCCAGGATCTTTATTTCTTTTTTAATCTCACTGGTAACCCATTCATCATCATTTAATAACATGCTATTTAGCCTCCATGTGTTTGAATGTTTTGGGGGTGTTTTTACTTTAGTTAATTTCTAATTTCATTCCACTGTGATCTCAGAAGATGTTTGATACGATTTCAGTTTCCTTGAATTTGTAGAGGCCTGTTTTGTGTCCTAACATGTGGTCTATCTTTGTGAATGATCCATGTGCACTTGAGAAGAATGTATATTCTACAGCTTTGGTGTGAAATGTGCTATAAATGTCAATTATATATATCTGATTAGTGTGTCCTTTAGAATCACTGTTTCCTTGTTAATTTTTTCTCTGCGAGATATATTCAGTGAAGTTAATGGGGTGTTCAAATCACCTACTGTAACTGTATTGTTGTTGATCTTTCCTTTAAAGCCCTCTAGGAGTTTTTTCATATATTTAGGTGCTCCTATATTGGGTGCATATATGTTTACCAGGGCTCTATCCTCTTGTAACAATCCCTTTAATATTATATAGTGACCTTTGTTGTCTCTTGTGACGGCCTTCATTTTTAAGTCTATTTTGTCAGATGTTTTGCTACCCAAGCTTTTTTCCCTTTCCCATTCCTTCACTTTCATCTTGTGTCTTTTGTTCTGTGGTTGATCTCTTGTAGACAGCATAGAGTTGGCTTTTTTATCCAGTCAGCTGCCCTATGTGTTTTGACTGGAGCATTAATCCATTTAAATTTAAGGTTATTATTGGTAGGTAATTATTTATTGCCACTTTAATTCTCTATACCTATGTTTCTCTCTATATATATTTCTCAGCAGTCCCTTTAGCATTTCTTTAATGCTGGCTGGCTGGCTGATGATGAACTCCTTTAGCCTTTTTTTTGTTTCGGATTCTCTTTATCTCATCATGATTTGTTTCTTAAAAGAGACTTTAAAAAACTTTTTTCTAGCAAAAGTGGAGGCAGAGCCCAACCCCTGTGGATCAGCATTTGATCATCGGCCAACAGATCAATCATTGGTTAAATGCCTAGTCGGGCACATGCCTAGGCTGCAGGCTCAATCTCCAGTAGAGGGCATGCACAAGGCAGCCAATCGATGATGTTTCTTTCTCAGAGATATTTCTATTTCTCTATCTCACTTCCTCTCCCTCTAAAAATCAATAAAAAATAATTTTTAAAAAAATGGTGGCAGAGTTTATCCATCAGGTCGATTGATTGAATTAATACCATAAATTTCACAAGTGAGGCTTTTATATTTTATTTTTCAATTACAGTTTGCATTCAACATTTTGTCTTAGTTTCAGGTGTACAGTATAGCACTTAAGACAATCAGACTTTTCAAATTGTTCCTTTTTTTTTGTTTTTATTGATTTGAGAGGAACAAAGAAGGACAGAAAGCAATATTGTTTGCACCCATATATAACCCCCACAGGATCAAACCCGCAACCTGTACCTGTGTCCTGACTGGGAATCGAACCAGTGACCTTTCCATGCCTGGGATGATGCTCAACGAAGTGAACCACACTGGCCAGAGCCAAAGCGTTCCCCTTTGACATTTCAAGTACTTATCTGGCACCATGCAATGTTATTACAACACTAGAGGCCCAGTGCCTGAATTCATGTACCACTGGGGTCCCTCAGCCTGGCCTGCGGGATTAGGACTAAACCAGCTCTCTGACATCCGCTGAAGGGTCCTGGATTGTAAGAGGGCACAGCCCAGGCCAAGGGACCCCACTGGTGCACGATCAGGGCCGGAGAGGGACGCATGAGGTTGTCCAGCTGGGGAGAAACCGCAGGAGGGCTCCAGGGCGTGTCTGGCCTGTCTCGCTCAGTCCCAATCGGCCGGAACCCAGCAGCAAGCTAACCTACCGGTTGAAGCGTCTGCCCCTGGTGGTCTGTGCACATCACAGCGAGGGGTTGAGCAGACTTAGCATATCATTACCATATTATGCTTTGATTGGTTGAACGGACAATTGGATGACCAGACACTAAGCATATTAAGCTTTTATTCTATAGGATCATTGACTATATTCTTTATGCTATTCTATAGGACTCTGTGACTATCTTGTAACTGCCAGTTAGTACTTCTCAATCCCTTCATCTTTTTCACCACACCTCTCACATCCTCCCCTCTATCAGCCAATGCCGGGAGCCGGTCCATCCTTGCTGTTTCAAGGGACCTGGCATATATGGCATACGGTTCTTAATATGTTTGCTCACCTTCTTGGCACTATGTGTTTTAACCAAGGTCTCTGAGAAAGGTTGTTTTCCCCAGGTAGGGATTTTCCCCTGAAGTTAGGGAGGGAATAAAACCCCTCAACTAAGTGCCAGGCGGGTAATTAATCCCTTTAACTACGAACAATCATGCTTAAACTACATAATCTTTTCTCCCTGGAATGGAGATAAGAAACGCCCTAACCTTTGTAATAGAGATTGATAGGATTGAATCAACTGGTATAAATACAGTTGTAACAAGACAGAAACACTCAGAACTTAGAACAGAATCAAGAAGACAGAACCTACTCGGAGCCTAGAGACAGAGCCTAGCGGGAGAACATGGCAAGGGATCCTGGACTGAACCTGACTACAGAGATTGGCAGGAGAACCTGACTGGAACCTGGACACTGAACCTGGCTGGAGATCTCAGACAGAACCTGGCTGGAGAACCTAGCAAGAGAATATGGACACAGAACCTGGCTGGAGATCCTAAGTAGAACCTCTCTGGAGATCCAGACCAGAACTTGGCTGGAGATCCGGGCTAGAGATCCTGGCTAGGCTGCTGATCAACTGAACGCTATCTCCGTGTCATTCCTTCTTCGCCGACTCCGTCCACACTTTTGGGGACCCCTGGACCTGCTGGGGCTGGACCCCAGCAAGCCAACAGTCTGTTCTGATTATCTATGAGTCCATTTCTATTTTGTTTATTAGGTCCACACATTAAGTGAAATCATATAGTACTTGTATTTTTCTGTCTGGTTATTTTCCTTAGCATAATACCCTCTAGGCCCATCCATGCTGTCACAAATGTAAGATTTCATTCTTTTTTTTTTTTTAATATATTTTATTGATTTTTTACCTAGAGGAGGGGAGAGGGATAGAGAGTTAGAAACATCGATGAGAGAGAAACATCGATCAGCTACCTCCTGCACACTCCCCACTGGGAATGTGCCCACAACCAAGGTACATGCCCTTGACCAGAATCCAACCTGTGGATAGGCCGACGCTCTATCCACTGAGCCAAACCGATTAAGACAGATTTCATTCTTTTTTATGGGCAAGTAATATTGCATCATATATACATACCACATTTTTAACCACTCAGCTATTGATGGGCACTTGGGTAACTTCAGTATCTTGGCTATTGTAAATAATGCTGCAATGTGCATAGGGTGCACGCATTCTTTCAAATTAGTGTTTTGTGATTGTTTGATAGAATGTCAGAAGTAGGACCCAGCCAGCCAGGGCGCGTACAGGCGGTAAACCATCGATGTTTCTCTCTCACATCTCTGGTGATTACTGATGTGGAGCATGCTTTCATGTCTGGTGGCCTTATGTATGTTCTCTTTGGAGAAGTGTCCATTCAGGTCCTTTGCCTACTTTTTTATTGTACTGTACGTTTTTGATGTTGAGTTTTATAAATAGTTCATACATTTTCGATATTAACCCCATATCAGATTCATCATTGGTGAATATGTTCTCCCATTCAGTGGGTAGTCTTCTCATTTTGTTGATGGTTTCCTTTGCTGTGCAAAACCGTTGTTTGATGTAGTTAGATCTGTTTCGTTTTTGTTTTTCTTGTCAAAGGAGACATATCAGAAAAAATATATTTAGAGAAATGTCTCAGATTTTATTGCCAATGTTTCCTTCTAGGAGTTTTATAACTTCAAATCTTACATTTAAGCCATTAATTCAGATTGAGTTTATTCTCATACTAGAGGCCCAATGCATGAAATTCATGCATGGGTAGGGTCCCTAGGCCTGGCCAGTGATCAGGGCCAATCTGTGGGGCGACTGGCAGAGCGATCAGGGGGCCCCCGCTGGCACCTGCCTTGGCCAACCTGGTGCTGCACGCTCGCCAGCCCCACCCCCTGCTGCCACCACCAGTCACCTCCCACAGAGGGAGACAACCAGCAGGGCAATCGGGGGTGGTGCCAGCCCGCTCACTAGCCAGCTATGCCCCCTGATAACCCTGCCACACCGCCAACCGCCTCCCTCTGCAGGGCAACTGGTGGGGCAATTGGGGATTCCCCCTTCCTCCCACCCCCGCCCCCTTGCTGGCACCTGCCTTGGCTGGCCTGGGGCCTGGAGACTGGGGGAAGCTCCTGCATTGAGCGTCTGCCCCCTGGTGGTCAGTGTGCATCAAAATGACCAGTCATTCCACCGGTAGTTCTGGCATTCGATTTGCATATTAGACTTTTATTATATAGGAGATGGTATAACAAGGTGGTTTAGTTTTATTCTTTGCATGTATCTGTCCAATTTTTCCAAAGCCTTTATTGAATAGACCACTTACCTTTACCCACCCCATTGAATGTTCTTGCATCCTTTGTCATAGATTGACCTTTTTAAAAAAGATTTTAAAATCCTCACCCATGGATAGGTTTTTATTAATTTAAGAGAGGAAGAGAGAGAAAGAAAAAAATGGATGTGACAGAGAAACATTGATCAGTGTGTCCCATACACACCTTGACCGGGAATCAAACACACAACCTTTTGGTGTAAGGGAGGACGTTCTAATGGAGCCACCTGGCCAGGTCTTCATTGACCATTTAGACTCAGGCTTACTTCAGGTTCTGTTTCCATCATAATTGTAGCTACTGCCCTGGCCAGTTTGCTCAGTGGATAGAGCAATGCCCTGCAGACCAAAGGGTCTCGAGTTTGATTCCAGTCAAGGGTATGTACCTCGGTTGCAGGCTTCTTCTGGGCTGGACCCTGGTCAGGGCTCATGCAGGAGGCAACCAGTTGATGTGTTTCTTTCACATCGATGTTTCTTTCTGTCTTTCCCTCTTCCACTCTCCTGAAAAATCAATGGAGCCCTAGCTGGTTGGCTTAGTGGATAGAGCATCAGCCTCCAGACTGAAGGGTCCCAGTTTCGATTCTAATCAAGGGCACATGCCTGGGTTGTGGGCTAGATCCCTAGTAGGCGTTTGCAGGAGGCTGCCAATCAGTGATTCTCTCTCATAACTCATGTTTCTCTCTCTCTCTCTCTCTCTCTTTTTTCTCATACCTCTCTGAAATCAATAAAATACATTAAAAAAATGGAAAAATATCCTTGGGTGAGGATTAATAAAAACAAAAGTAATTCTACTGAAAACACATGATATTAAGGCAGCTTCCCTGTGTCCGTAATAAAACAACTGGCTCATGAACACATCATATAAGATAGAGATCCGTGTTGTTTTAACATCAATTTGCTTCCTAAAAAAAATTTTTAGGAAAAATCAGACATGCACTGTGTCAGTCTCAACTTTACCTTCTGTATGTACACTGCTTACAGGAGCTTTAAGGGATACAATCAGCACAGTGACTTTGTAATCTGTGAAATACCATTTTCAATTAGGACGACATGAAGCATTTTGTGGTACATTCTTTGGCTTACACCTTTTGAAAGTGATTTTCTTAAGGATACCCTGACACTCTCACAAATTTAACAGAAAACACTATTCAGAAGGAGACAAATGTTTAACAACCACTCTAAGAAAATAAAACCACGAGCAGAACCGTCCTTTATGTCAGTGGTTCTCAACCTGTGGGTCGCGACCCCTTTGGCGGTCGAATGGCCCTTGCACAGGGGTCGCCTAAGACCATCCTGCATATCAGATATTTACATTACGATTCATAACAGTAGCAAAATTGCAGTTATGAAGTAGCAAGGAAAATAATTGTATGGTTGGGTCACAACGTGAGGAACTGTATTTAAAGGGCCGGAAGGTTGGGAACCGCTGCTTTACGTGAAGTTACAGACATGTGAGTGTCCATCTGTAAGTACGAAAGGGAGCCCTATCCGGATGCCACACAGTGCTGTATGTTCATGAATTTGTATTACTCAGAACAATAAAATCCATTACTGAAAGCAAAAAATCGCCTATGTTCATAACTCCATGTTAACATCAGTAACCTAACACCGCATTTCAGATCTTTCTTTGTGAATATTTGCCTAACCTAAATGCTAACTATGTTTTTCAAAGGGAAAGTTGAGGCTCTAATAATCCATTAAAGAAAAAGCACTTTTCAAAGAAAGTTAGCAGGATATAGGGGTCAGCCATCATAATTTATAATTAAATATTACATCACCGCCTGGCCATCATATCTCAGTGGTTGAATGTCAACCAGTAGGTCACCGGTTTAATTCCTGGTCAGGGCACATGCCCAGGTTATGGACTTGATCCCCAATGTGGGGTGTGCAGGAGGCAGCCAATCGATAATTCTCTCTCATCACTGATGTTTCTATCTCTCTCTCCCTCTCTGAAATCAATTAAAAAAATATATATATGTATGTGTGTGTATATATATATATATATATATATATATATGTTATATATATACACTAGGGGCCCGGTGCACGAAATTCGTGCACTGGGTGTGTGTATGGGGGAGTGTCCCTCAGCCCAGCCTGCCCCCTCTCACATACTGGGAGCCCTCAGGCATTGACCCCCATCACCCTCCAATCGCAGGATCGGCCCCTTGCCCAGGCCTGATGCCTCTGGCCTAGGCGTCCGGCCCGGGCAGCGGGGACCCGCAGCTGCAGCGGCCCCACGATCGTGGGCTTCGCTTTAGGCCCAGGCAAGGGACCCCTAGCTCCTGGGACTGCCAGCTTCGACCGTGCCCAGCTCCCATCACTGGCTCCACCCCTACTTCCTGCTATCACTGGCCAGGGCGGAAAAGGCACCTGATTCTCCGATCATGGCTGGGGGGCAGGGCAAAGGCGGCCCCAGGGCCGCCTTTGCCCTGCCCCCCAGCTCTTAGCTCCCCCCTGGGTTACCGATCACTGTCAGTGGCCGGGGGCTTCTTCCTGCTTTCCCCTTCACCTCCCTGCATTGTGCCTACATATGCAAATTAACCGCCATCTTGTTGGCAGTTAACTGCCAATCTTAGTTGGCAGTTAATTTGCATATAGCCCTGATTAGCCAATGAAAAGGGTAGCTCGTACGCCAATTACCATTTTTCTCTTTTATTAGTGTTGATGTGTGTGTGTGTGTGTGTATGTATATATATATATACACACATACACACACACACACACACACACACACAAAATAAAAGATTACATCACCAAATTAAATGCCACAGGCAAGCTGGGTAAAACAATCTGTTTGAGTTAACTTTATCTTTCATTTCCCCTGTGAAATTTCACAAAAGAAGGCCACAAATTATTTTAGACAAAAGAAGTGGACTTTTAAGAGAGTGGAACTGCAAATCTAAATCCAGACAGCAGAGAGGGCAGTAACTCTTCCCAGCACTGTAGCAGAGGGTGCCTTACCTAGGTTGTGCCGTTTGGACTTCGCATGTTCGTGAATGTGCTTCTTTGTGAAACAGCCAAAGAAGACACAGTGGAGGCAGGAGTGCAGCCTGCTCAGGTGGACTCCACAGACGTGGCAGACGCAGGACTTGGCCTGGAACATAGAGAAGAGAATGAAAACCAGCCCAAGTCCTCAGAGAGAAATATGCAAGGCGAGCCAGGGGGTCCGTCCACAGGGGCACAGAGTGGGCGGGAAGGGAAGCAGGGACTTTCCTCCAAGTCTCATTTTGCTAAAAGATCATTCTGTTCATACATTCAATGGCCCCCAGGCCCCCGAAGGCACTTCCTTCATTTAGCTCAAAACTACCTCCATGTAAGAAAACAGTCCACAATTCACCAAAACCTGGGAGCTCCTTGGATGTGCCCCACATGTGGCTTTAGAAGCGAAGTCTGCATTCTGTCTACACCAGCCGACAGGCTCAGGCTCAGGCCCAGGCCCAGCCCCAGCCCCAGCTCCGACCTAGCCCCATAGCAGGCTAGCAACTCACAGCCTATCGGCTCTGAATCTGGGTAGCATTTTAAATTTGATAACCCCCAATCACAGCACATTTAGAAGCAATAAACAGACAGAGAGGGACATGATCCAGAGCAATATACAAAAACAGGAAAAGGGAACAATTTTTTGGCCAAGAATTAGACCACAGAAACAGAACTTTAGTCACAGCAATCATGAGCACAGGGGTCAATAATTCTCATACACCCACACCAACCAAGAAGGTCAGCTTTCTACCACAGTAAGGCAATCACACTTACTTTAAATACTAGAGGCCCAGCACACGAAATCATGCGTGAGTAGGGTCCCTAGGCCTAGCCTCCGATCAGGGCCATGTCTGCCGCCCTGCGCCGCTCCAGGACACCCAGTGACGCTCGCTGCTGCCGCCCTGAGACACTCCACAATGCTTGCCTCCGCCGCCCTGCAAAGCTCCGCAATGCACACCTCTGCCACCCCAAGCCGCCCCGCCACGCTCTCCACCGCCGCCCCATGACACTGCCCGCCCTGCAACACTCCGCAACGCTCCCCGCCCCATGAAGCTCACCACCGCTTGCCACTGGACGCTCACCGCAGTTCGCTGCTCACCGCCCACTGCCGCTCAACAGTCACCAGTCCTGCCACACTGCTACCCCCCCCCCCCGCCCCCGTTCACCATGGTTCCCTGTTCGCCATGCTGCGATCAGAGCCTGCGGAGCGGGGTGGGGGACCAAGAGGTAGGTGGTCAATGCCCGCCATGGCGACTGGTCAAGCGGTCTTACGCTTATGGTCCTGGCCTTTTATTATATAGGACTAGAGGCCCGGTGCACGAAATTCGTGCACTGGGAGGTGGGGTTCCCTCAGCCCAGCCTACCCCTCTCACAGTCCGGGAGCCCTCAGTGGATGTCCTATTGGCCACAGTCTGGCAGCAGAGGATTGGAGCAGGCATCCCTTGTGTGTGTGTGTGTGTGTGTGTGTGTGTGTGTGTGTGTGTGTGTCCCCACTGGGGGTCTGCCCCCAGCCACATTGGAGGCTCAGAGGAGGCACTGTGTGTGTGTGTGTGTGTGTGTGTCCCCACTGGGGGTCTGCCCCCAGCCACATTGGAGGCTCAGAGGAGGCACTGTGTGTGTGTGTGTGTGTCTACTGGAAGCCTGCCCCCAGCCACACTGTGGAGGCTTGGAGCAGGAGCCCCTCTGTGTTGATCTCTCAGGCTCCTGGCCTCCACTGCATGTTGTTCTCTCCCTTGAGCTATGGCCAGGATGGGGGTTCTGCTTGCAGGCCGGGCTTTCCTGCTCCCGGATCACCATGGCGACCAGGGAGCAGGCCCAGCTGGGGGCTGCCCACAGGCCGGGCTTGTTCTCCTGCTCCCAGGTCTCCATGGCAACCGGGGAGCAGGCCCAGCTGGGGGCTGCCTGCAGGGTGGGCTTTCCTGCTGCCCGCAGGCCAGGCTTGCTTTCCTGCTCCCGGATACTCATGGCGACCGGGGAGAAGGTGCAGCTGGGGGCTGCCCGCAGGCCGGGCTTGCTTTCCTGCTGCCAAATCAGGCGCAGCTGGGGGCTGCCTACAGGCCGCACTTTTCTACTTACCGATGGCCGGATCACCACAGCGATCCAGGGCCCAGCGGCACTTTCCTGCTCTCCAATAGTCATAGGGTCCCGGCTGGGGGCGGGGCTTAGCAGTGCAGGGCTTACGCGGCACGGGGGTCCCGGCTGGGGGCTCAGGTGGCACACAGGGGTCCCAGCTGGGGGCGGGGCTTATGCCCCTCTGCCCAGGGCTGCACATGGGGCCCGGATGGCAGCTCGCACTGTCCCGCCCTGCCTGTAGTATAGGATAGAGGCCTGGTGCATGGTGGGGGCCGGCTGGTTTGCCCTGAAGGGTGTCCCGGATCAGGATGGGAGTCCTGCTTGGGTGCCTGGCCAGCCTGGGTGAGGGCCTGAGAGCCATTTCCAGGCTGGAGGGCAACTTAAGCTCCCAGCCTCTCCTTTTTTTCTTTTTTATTCTGGAATTTATTTACCTTCTATAGCTGTCACTGGAGCTGAGAGCCGGCTCCAGCTCTGAGGGCTGAAAGCAGGTTTCTGGGTCTGTTTGGCTTCTATAACTGAAACTCTGTTGCCATCACAGCAGCTCTAAGCTCTGAGGCCGAAGCTGGCTGAAAGCAGGTCTCTGGAGCTTGTTTAGCTTCTATAATTGCAACATAGCTGCTTAGAGTGCAGCTCAGAGGCTGGCAGCAGCAGGCAGGGAACGTTGGCTTCCTGTCACTGGAGCAAGCAAGCCTCCTGTTCACTTCAGCTGAGTGGCTGCTGACCGCCATCTTGGTTGGCAGTTAATTTGCATATTCTGCTGATTAGCCAATGGGAAGAGTGTTGGGGTTATGGTCAATTTGCATGGTTTTCTTTTATTAGATAGGATAAGTCCCATGAGATTGTCAGATTGAATATCCAACTGCTAAGATAATACTGCACACAGTATATAGCAAACTCACTTCTATCTTAACTGGGAGGGGGAGATGAAGGGAGGCATAAACTGGGTATGGGGAAGGGAAGATTAAAATTGAAAGGGCCTCTGCCCAACCGTGTGGCTCAGTGGTTGAAAGTCGACCTATGATCCAGGAGGTCACTGGTTCGAGTCCCAGTCAGGGCACATGCCCAGGTTGTGGGCTTGATCCCCAGTGTGGGGCGTGCAGGAGGCAGCCGATCCATGATTCTCTCATCGTCAATGTTTCTATCTCCCCATCTCCCATACTCTCTGAAATCAATAATATATTTTAAAACAAAAATTGAAAGGGCCTTTAAAAATAATAGCAGGCACCAACATTACCTGCTACTTGCTGAATGCTCGCTAGACACTGGACAGTTATTCTCATTCAATCTGCACAACCACCCCATGAAGAAGGCTTGAAGGCCCTCTGACATTGAAAAAATTTAGTGTACATGCTGTGACAATACAGCCAGCTAGAACGTGGACCAGGACCTGCCTGATCCTAGGAGCCCACTCGACCATGTAGCCAGAGGCTGCCCCTTCTAAGCTTCCCTCTGCACACACAAGACCAAGCAAGGGCTCAGCCCAGAGGGGACAGGCTGAGCCCTCACTCATGTGGAGTGCAGGGCCTGGGCACTAGTCTGCAACCTTTCTTTACATAAAACAGAAACCATGGGAAACTGTCTTAAGAGAGCTGCACAGGGGTGTTAATAACTTGTGCGGCCTCCAGAAGAGGCAGAATCAGTGGAGAGGAGTTGGCGGGAGGGTGTGTGGAGTGTGGAGGTTCACTCCATAAAGTGAGACAGCCCTGAGATGAAGCATTGGTCAGAGAGAACTGTGAACACCCTAAGACCATGACACAGGGTGCACTTTCCATCAGTGCTCAGAGTGCACTCCTAGCCTGCAACCATGGAGAGGCCCATGTCCCCCTTACCCTCCAGCTGGGGAGAGGCACACATCCTGTCCCCTCACTTCTCCCCACCCCCCCTCCCCCACTTCAGCTGGGGAGAGGCACATGTGCCCCCAGGCACACTTCTCAACAGCAGCATCAGCAGCACAATGAACGCTGCAGGGCTGAAAGTTCTGTCTGTACTTGGAGCTGTATGCTGTGTGCAGGATGTAAACCAGTGTCTAGGGCCTCCACCCACTAGGTCACAGAGCACACTCTTCCAGGTGATAGCACTGCAGGGCCACAGGGGGGAGGCCACAGAATGTCTGATGCTGCAGTAAGGCACTGCCATTGCCTCCTCACTGCTAGGCTCTATGGGCCCTTCCTTTGCCTCTGTAACTTCTTTCCTAAGTTCATTTCTTCTACAAATTACTTCTTTATCTCTGTGATTTTCCGAATAAATGTTCTCTTACCCCCCCCACCCCCCCGCAAAATGCCAAAGCAATAGAAGTTGTATCATCTATTTACTCTTCCCAATGATCAAAGGAATTAACTAACTGTAACTGCTTTCAGTAATACAGAGGAAATTTTAAAATTGCTAATCTATACATATAAAAGGCTAATATGCAAAGTGTCTCCTCAGAAGTTCAACTGGGAATTCGATTGCTCACTATGATGTGCACTGACCACCAGGGAGTGGCACAGAACAAGGCAAGCAACCAGTGGTGGTGGCGGGGCGCTGAAGAAGTGAGGGAAGGAGGAGGCGGGGGGGAACCACATGGTGGCTGCACGCAGCCAGGCAGAAGGGAAGGAGGAGGCAGGGAGGCGGGGAATCTGATCGGCCCTGATCACTGGCCAGGCTTAGGGACACTACCTGTGCACGAATTTCGTGCACTGGGCCTCTAGTACTGTTATATTTGATGTGTAAAAAATGACATTTACAAGTACTATGGAAGATTTCATTCCTTTAGTTACAAAACCTGTTAGGAACAAAGTCCTAGAGATTTTTAGAATACATTTACTGTTAACAAAACTATAGATTTTAGTAATAAAGTAAGGGCAGGATTAAGAGGTGTCCTTTATTTTCACTACTTTATTGTTAAAACTTTTTCTTTTTAATTTTTTATCACTAATTTAAAGGCATGACCAGAGGATTTTTTAAATCCTCTATGAGCTTAATAAATCCAATTCTCTCCCCCAATATATAAAATAAAAAGTTCAAGGCTAGCATTACCTTGAAAATATATACTGTATTTTTCATTGTATAAGACACCCTCATGTATAAGACGTCCCCCACTTTTCCCAAATTAAGAAATCATTATTTTAAACATAAAACAGAACACATTTTATTTAGTAATTACTGCAGCTAATGTTTACGTACCAGGACTATGATACTATGCAGCATATCACTTTATGCAGCCTCTGTTGCATCACTGCTCCGTTCTTCATCACTGTTAGTTCCAGGCACATCAATTTCTCCAACTTCTATTGTGTCACTGCTGTCTTCTGAGTCACTGTCTGTATACGTGAGATCATCCTCATAAACTGGTGGCATTTTCTGACTTTGTTCATGTTCTCATGGCCAACCAAACTCTCCTCATGAAATTGAAGCACCATTTTGCCTTTCCAGCGTCCATTTCACTTGCAAACATTCTTGCCTGACCTTGAATAAGCGTGGTTGACACACACAAGCCCCTTGGCGCTGCTCCGTAATCCAAGTCTTAAGCCTCTGCTCCACGTTTGCCCATTTTGCTGGTTTTCCTCTTATGGCCTTCTTCTTTTGTGGCATCGTAAGGAGTTGTTCTTCCTGTTTTCTCCACTGTCTGATCATACACTCAGTGGGAAGAGGTCCAAATTGTCTCTTTGCAGCACTATTTCCTTGCTCTTTTGCATAGCGGATTACATCTAGTTTGAATTTTGCAGAGTAAGACAATCATTTACCAGTATTTATCTTATTACTAAGTGCCCAGCACACAAAATTCATGCACAGGTAGGGTCCATAGGCCTAGCCGGCAATCAGGGCTGATCAGAGCCTGCCGGCCGGGGCCTTCCTTTCACGGAGGCCGGCTGCCAACTGGGGCCTTCCTTCTCCGGCTGCTGGCTGTCAGGTGGGGCCTTCCTTCATTCCACACCATCCCTTGGTGGTCAGCACACGTCATAGCAAATGATCAAACTCCCGGTCTAATTCCCGAAGGGGGATTTTACATATTAGCCTTTTATATATATAGATAGAAGATTTGGTGACATCTTTATGGGCTCAGAAAGCTCTGGTCCCTGTTGCATCTGCACACTCTCCACCTCCATCTCCAATTACAGCATCAGGTGATGTCAGTAACAATAAGACTCATGATTGGAGGAAGCCTGTCTGACAAGGTATGGGCAGCTATGCACCCACACGGCTCCCTCCTCGGCCGAATTCCATGTGTAAAACGCCCCTCGATTTTCAGTCTAACAATTTTATAAAAATATAGCGTCTTATACATGAAAAAATACAGTACTCATCATGATTCTTAGCAAGATAAGTACACAATTTTAACACTTAACACTATTATTTTCCCTTAACATGAAAATTTTGTTTTAAAAATCGACCAAAGTTAAGCCCTGAAGTTTAAATGTAAAACTGCATCACCTGTTCTGTTGCAGAACTTCATTAAAGAAAAAATCTGCCTAAACAAAAGGTACTTCAAGAATTTCTGCTGCACAAAAAGGAATTACAGAAATTAAACAGAGGCCAATTAGCAACAACTACAAATACAGAAAGTGGTCATGTCCTGCTGTTATCAGTCAGGGAAAGAAAGCCTTAACACGTTAAGCGCCCAGGCTGTTTTTCCTTCCGGACGGAAAGCAGTGTCAGTCACCGGTGACTGACTGGGTGCTTAACGTTTTGAATATAAACACCCACCACAGAGTCCCATGCAACCAGGTCTTTCCCATTAAGTGAAGCCCATACCCCACAGGCACTGAGAGGCAGGGAGCCCGGCTTCAGGCTGGGTCCCAGGAACACAGAGACGGAAGTCAGAAACCAGCTATCCACATCACCAGTGACCATCGCACTCCAGACACAAACAAGGCCTGAATTATCTGGTGCTTTCTAACTAAGAATGAACGTACAGCAATACCTCCTAGAAGCCACTGACTCTAGCAATGACAGGGGTAAGAAGGATAAAGTCGCTGGGCAGTTCTGGCACAACTTGAATATAAAACTGAATTAGTAACAAGAATGAGTATTATATACAAATGAAAAAAAAATCGCTAAGTCTGTGCTGAAATTAATACCATACAAACACACACGTTACCAGGCTTCTTTACCAGAGAAGTCCATCTAATAAATATAGCAGGAAAGACAAAAATACAAAATCTTCATTTTATAATCACAGTAACACCTGATTCAGGCAAGAATTATCGATGGCTGCTAAAAACATGTGGGTAAAAAACACCAGGTAATTTATATTTACAATAACTGAAAGGTGGAAAGAGCCCAAATATCAAATGATGTGTGAATGGATACACAAAATGTGTTATTATCCACACACTGGGAGGTTATTCAGCCTGAGAGAGATGAAGTGCTGACATGTGACAACATGGGTGAACCTTGAACACATTACACTGAGTGACAAGTTATGACATGAAGCTCACACTATACATGACTCCATTTACACAAATACTCGGAATAGGTCAATCCAGAGACAGGGTGGAGACTGCACGTGACCAGAGCTGCGGAGAGAATGGGGAGCAGATGAAATGCTTTAGCACTTGACAGAAGTGGAATAGTGAGTGCACACTTCTGAATATGCTTTCTGACATGTAACATAAAATTAAACGTAACCAAAGTTAAGCCCTGAAGTTTAAATGTAAACTGCATCATCTGTTCTGTTGCAGAACTTCATTAAAGAAAAAATCTGCCTAAAGAAAAAATACTTCAAGAATTTCTGCTGGCCCTAGCCGGCTTGACTCAGTGGATAGAGTGTCAGCCTGTGGACTGAAAGGTCCCGGGTTCGATTCCGACCAAGGGCACATGCCTGGGTTGCGGGCTCGTTCCCCAGTGGGGGGTGTGCAGGAGGCAGCCAATCAATGATTCTCTCTCATCATTGATGTTTCTATCTCTCTCTCCTTCTCCCTTCCTCTCTGAAATTAATAAAGAAATATATTTAAAAAAAAGAATTTCTGCTGCACAAAAAGGAACTACAGAAATTAAACAGAGGCCAATTAGCAACAACTACAAACACAGAAAGTGGTCATGTCCTGCTGTTATCAGTCAGGGAAAGAAAGCCTTAACACGTTAAGCGCCCAGGCTGTTTATTTGAACAATTCAATTCATGTAACATAAAATTAACCACTTGAACAATTGGTTAATTTTATGTTACATGAATTTCACTTCAATAAAACTATATTAACATATTTACATGCACACATGTGATGCATATTAGGGCAGGAATATCTCCAGTTTCAAGGCATCAGCACAGAGACCACTGTTGCTGACTGGAGGGAACTGCAGTCCAACAAGGCTTGCCCTGGGCCTAACCATGAATACAGTGGGGCCTTGACTTACGAGTGTCCCGACTAACGAGTTTTTCGAGATACGAGCCGTCTCTCGGCCGATGTTTTGCTTTGAGTTGCGAGCTAAAATTCGGGTTACAAGCAGCTTCAGATACCCCACCGCTAGTTGGCGCAGCAAACGTCACAGTGAATGTCACAACATCAGCCCAGCATCACGTGTCTCACTCGTTCACTTTTTGATTTGACATACGAGTAATTTGAGTTACGAGCTCCGTCACGGAACGAATTAAACTCGTTAAGTCAAGGCCCCACTGTACTCAGACTAGGCCAGATGGAGCTCTTTAAAAGTATCTATGCAATGAAAGCCAGAATAGGCCAGGGAACTCTTCGAGATGCATAGAATCTAAAAAGACATGAAAATAAACACAATGCAAGATCCTGGATTGAATCCTATATCCACTTTTTTAAGCCATGAAGGACATTATTGGAACAACTGCTGTATTTAAATATGAACAATATGTTAGGTAACACTATTTCACCCACATTAAACTTGCCGAGTGTGGTCACTGTCTTGTGGTTCCACAGAAGAATGTCCTGGTTCTTAGGAGATGCACATAGGGATAAACTATCAAGTCTACAACCAACTTTCAGATGATTCACAAAAAAAGGTACAGAGAAACAAAGCGCAAACCAGCAAAACCTGACAATCTGATCAGCGGTTCTCAACTGTGGGTAGCGGCCCCTTTGGCGGTCGAACGACCCTTTCACAGGGGTCACCTAAGACCATCCTGCATATCAGATATTTACATTATGACTCATAACAGTAGCAACATTACAGTTATGAAGTAGCAATGAAAATAATTTTATGGTTGGGTCACATGAGGAACTGTATTTAAAGGGCCATAAAGTTGAGAACCACTGATCTAGATAAATGTGGAGAATTTTTATTTTAGTATTCTTGCTATTTATGTAGTTTCATATTTTAAAAAATAAACTAAGGGAAAACTATTGAACTGAATATATACCTTGTAACTCAATAATTCCATTCTGTTTATACTTAACAAAAACAAGACTTTTTAAGGAATAGAAATGTGTATGTTAAGGACACCAAAAGACATGTAAAGAAAGTCATGGTAGCAGTCTTTATAATGCCCCAAACCTAAAAAAAAATGCTCATCAGCAGTAAAGAGAATAAACTGTGGTGTTTAGCAGAATACTCCAGCGATGAAAAGGAAGCCACGGTGTAACCAGCAGCATGGTAATCCTCACAATGGAAACTTGGGAAACCGGCCACTCGGCTAAAGTGAGAAGCAGGAAGGTAAGTAGTCATGTAAGGCCAGGTGTGGGCACCCTTGAGGGTGGAGGGCTGGGACCAGGGAGGGCGCGTGGATTCGGGAGTGCTGGGCCCACACCTTTGCACAGTGGAGTGCAAACCTGTTCACTTCATGAAAATTCATCTAGGTGTATGCTTTCTTTAGGGAGGGAGGAAGAAGCCATACTCCTATATAATAAAGAGCTAATATGCTAATGGTCGTGACACCCTCACACAGTTCAGCAGGAGGCTGCGCGTGGCGGGGCGGAGGGAGGGCGGAAGCGGGGAGGCATCTGGAGGAGGGACCATCCTGTGGTGGGGAGGGCAGGGGTGAGAGTCTGTAGCGCCCTCCTTATCAGTCCTTCGCCACCCACCGCTCGCAGAGCGCCCCGCCGCCCACCTGCGAGGGGAAGGAGCACAGCGCGCATGCCACCAGCAAGCGGCACTAAAAACTCTGCAGCAGGCGCAAGGCTTCCGTGCTCCCTCCAGCACCATGACAGGGCGAAGCCGCCACGTTGCTCCAGAGACAGGGCGGAAGCCGGTAGGCGCCAGAAGGAGGCAGGACCAGCCCAAGGCGACTTGTGGGACTGAGGATGGGGCTTGAAGCAGCCAGAGAAGGTCAGAGGGGTCGGGCAGGGGGCCAGGCACGCTCCAGTGCTGAGTGGAGAGGTTAGGGTGTCAAGGCGAGGCAGTGGGTGGCAGGTGGGGCGACCGTGGGTGGGCAGGGCCACGTGATTTCGTGCACTGGGCCTCTAGTACAAAATAACACACAGAGGTGTAATGTACCTGGGTATATTAAGAGAGATCAATGAAATGCTATGAAAATTAAAAGAACAATCACACCTAATTAAGGAGGATTGGGGGAAATAATAAAAAGTTTGTATACAAGAGGTGGAATTTGAGCAGAGAGCTCAAAATTCTATGTAATCCTATGGAATGTTTCTTATAAAGGGTACTGGTGGCCCGGTGCATGAAATTCGTGCACTGGGGGATGAGGGCGTCCCTCAGCCCGGCCTGCACCCTCTCCAATCTGGGACCCCTGGAAGGATGTCCTACTGCTGGTTTATAGGGATCAGGCCTAAACCAGCAGTCGGACATCCCTCTCGCAATCCGGGACTGCTGGCTCCTAACCGCTCACCTGCCTGCCTGCCTGCCTACCCCTAACCACTCTGCCTGCAGGCCTGCTCGCCCCCACCTTTCCTCCCCACTGGCCTGCTCACCCCCAGCTGCCCCCCAGCTGGCCTCCTCACCCCAAACTGCCCCCCCACAGTCCTGATCACACCCAACTGACCCCCACTGATGGCCTGCTTGCCCCCAACTGGCCCCCCGATGGTCTGCTCACCCCCAACAGCCTCCACCCACTGGTCTGATCACCCACAACTGCCCTCCCCTCTTGGCCTCTAACCACCTCTACCTTGGCCCTGCCACCATGGCTTTGTCCAGAAGAACATCCAGAAGGTCTCCTGGAAGGTCTCCCAGTCTAATTAGCATATTACCCTTTTATTAGTATAGAGGCCTGGTGCCAGGGTGGGGGCTGACTGGTTTGCCTTGAAGGGAGTCCCAGATCAGGGTGGGGGTTCCCTTGGGTCGTGTGGCTGCCTGGGCAAGGGACCTGTGGTGGTTTGCAGACTTGCCACGCCCCCATGGGGTGAGGGTCCCCGCTGGCAGGGCATGCTGAGCCTGGGTGAGGGGCTGAGGGCTGTTTTCAAGCTGCCACACCCCTTCAGGGTGGGGGTTCCCACTGGGGTGCCTGTCCAGCCTGGGTGAGGGAATGATGGCTGTTTGCAGGCTGGCCACAGCCCCTTCTGGATGGGGGTCCTGCTGGGGTGCCTGGCCAGCCTGGGTGAGGGACAAAGGGCTGTTTTCAAGCTGGCCACGTCCCCCAGAGACCCAGGCCCCCAGCCCCTCCTTGAGCAGAGGCCAGGGCCGGCTGGAAGCTTGGGTCACCCCCAGAGACCCAGGCTCCTAGCCACTCCTTCAGCAGCAGCCAGGAAGCTTGGCTTCCTCCGTCACCAGGGGCAACTCAAGCCTCCAACTCTGTGGACACCGCCATCTTTGTTGGGTTAATTTGCATAATCACCCTGATTGGCTGGTGTGTGTAGCAGAGGGGCGGTCAATTTGCATGTTTCCCTTTTATTAGTGTAGACTAGAGGCCCGAAGCACAAAAATTTGTGCACTCGGCGGGGGGGGGTCCCTCAGCCCGGCCTGTCCCCTCTCGCAGTCTGGGACCCCTCAGAGGATGACCCCCTGCTGGCTTAGGCCCGCTCCCCGGGGGATTGGGCCTAAGATGGCAATCAGACATCCCTCTGGCAGCCCAGTAGCCCTCGGGGGATGTCCGCTTGCCAGCGGGGAGCAGACCTAAGCTGCAGTCGGACATCCTTAGCGCTGCTGAGGAGGCAGGAGAGGCTCCCACCACCACCGCTGTACTGGCAGCCATCAACCTGGCTTGTGGCTGAGCAGAGCTCCTCCCATGTGAGAGCGCCCTGACCACCAGGGGGCAGCTCCTGCATTGAGCATCTGCCCAATGGTGGTCAATGTGTGTCATAGTGACCAGTCATTCCCAGTCCTTCTGTTGTTAGGGTCAGTTTGCATATTACCCTTTTACTATATAGGATAGAGGCCTGGTGCACGGGTGGGAGCCGGCTGGTTTGCCCTGAAGGGTGTCCCAGATCAGGGTGGGGGTCCCGCTTGGGTGCCTGGCCAGCCTGGATGAGGGGCTGATGGCTGTTTGCAGCTGGTTGCACCCCCTTCAGGGTGGGGGTCCCCATTGGGGTGCCTGGCCAGTCTGGGTGAGGGGCTGAGGGCCGTTTTCAGGCTGGCAGGTGACTGAAGCTCCCAACCTCTCCTTTTTTTCTTTTTCTTTTTTTTTATTCTGGGATTTATTCACCTTCTATGGCTGTCACTGGAACTGAGAGCCAGCTTTAGCTCTGAAGCTCGGCTCCAGCAAGCAGGTATCTGGGTTTGTTTGGCTTTTATAATTGAAACACTGTTGCAACTCCAACTCAGCCGGCTGGCTGAAAGCATGGGGTTTTTTAGCTTCAATAATTGCAACATTGTTTCTTAGAGTGCAAGCTCAGAGGCCGGCAGCAGCATGCGGGGAACTTTGGCTTCCTCCTTCACTGGAGCAAGCAAGCCTCCTGTTCCCTTCAGCTGCCTGGCTGCCGGCCGCCATCTTGGTTGGCAGTTAATTTGCATATCTCGCTGATTAGCCAATGGGAAGCGTGTCAGAGGTATGGTTAATTACCATGTTTGTCTATTATTAGATAGGATGATTGCAATTCACATGAAGAGAATTAAAGCAAAGCAGAAAAATACTGCTAGGAGAAAAGGACTCACTAACCACCTAATTTCCTCCTCTGGGAGCTGTGTGTGGGCAGGCAGGCCGCCAGCTGAGGGTGGGGTTAGCACTCACCAGTACAGAGTTTGCTGAGCTGGTGGATCAAACAGCTGAGACACTCCTTCTCTGACATTAATTAAGTAGCCAACCAATAGGCAATAAGCATTGAATACAGGAAACAAATCCTTTGTTATGTATTCATAAAGTGTCACCATTGTCTTCTGCATTATTATTTCTCCCTGTATCACCACTGTCCATTACAATAACCACTAACCACATGTGACTATGGAGCTCTTGAAATCAATAAGCATATCCTCAGGTGAGGATTTAAAAAAAAAAGTATGTTTCTATCTCCTACAGCTACCATGAGAATTAAATAAGCTGATGCTGTAAAGTACTGGGAATACTGTCTGTGCACGTTAGGGTCTGTAGTGGGCGGACAGTGGCCCCACATCCTAATCTCCAGAACCTGTGAATGCTTCTTTTTTGCAAATGTAATTAAGGGTCTCAGAACACGTATTTTTGTATATGTCATTAAGTTAACCCTTTTCGGTCCAACGTCGAGGCTGACTCGACAGACCAGGCGCTAGTAGCAGGTCCAACTTCGAGGTTGAAGTCGACACCGCAAACCGGTTCAACATTCAATCCCGTCAATTAATTTGGACCAGACTGTTTGAATTCCAAAAAAGAAATTGGACCGCAAAGGGTTAAGAGTCTTGAGATGAGACTGTACTTGATCATCTGGGTGGGTCACAGATGTCCTTAGAGAGGAAGAGAGTCTAGACACCCCAGTGAAGGCCCTGTGAGGAGGTAGAGACTGCAGCAAGGGCCAGGCTCCAGGCGCGGAGGCGGCCAGCAACGAGCCCTCCCGTGGAGCCTCTGGAGGCACAGCCCGGCCAACACCTTACCGGAGCCTCTGGCCTCCAGAACTTGTTCTAAACCACCAAGTTTGTGGTCATTTGCTACAACAGCCACAGGAAACTAATGCAGGGCTCAGGTTAACTATTTTTATTCTAACTCCTTTCTATAACACTGAGAAGGTAAGAAACTAATTCCCCAAACACCCTTACATCAGACTCTGCTGCTCTACGCGGTTGGGAAGGAAGGGTGGAATGTCTCCTGCGGCTTGCAGGCGAGGGGTCCATATGGTTCCCATATCACTGATCTCTTAGCTTCCTGTTGTGGAGACTGTGGGCAGAATTCTGGAGACTGATGGACATTGCTTAAACATAACCTAGAATCTATTGCTCCGGGAGCCTTTGCAATAATTTCTGTATTACATCCCTTTTCCTATAAATTAATTCAAGTAGATTTCATGGCCTGCAAGGAAATACTGAAACATAACAAGGATTAGTGCATGACAGGCCCCTGAAGTCAAACATGTGTGGCTCACATCAGGGTGATAACTCAGTTGTACAGTGAATTGAGCCCAGTGTAAAAAAGTGGAAACATGAGATAGTCTCTTAAGAGCTGACTGACATTTCGCACATTGCACCCCAACTTCCAACGACTGTTGGTCTGGGAAAGCCTGACATCTACAGGAAGACACGTTTACTAATTCCTGTGCATTCTCTTCAATGAATTTTTCAAGGGCTCAAAATACTTTTCTACCATCCTGAGTTTTGATATAAGCAAAGAGACAGGTATAAACATTCCATCATCTACAGGACAGAGACATTAAGAAGCAAAAAAGTTGGCCAAAAATAGACAATCTCCTCAAATAAATTCCCAACCTCAGAAAGCCAGACTAAGACTTTTGCATCTCAGAGTTAGGATGAGTCTAGGACTTCTCTCGTCCAACACCTTCGTCTATAAAAGTGACGTGACTGTGTTGCTGCGATATAGTAAGAAGTGGGTACTCGCTTCTGGGTGGTGAATGCAACCAGGAGGGTGGTGTGCCAGGCTCCACAGGGACACAGCTCCTGGGCGCTGGGCCTTCCAGCCCTCACCCGTGCCCTTTATAAGAAACTGGTAAATGTTAAGTAAGGATTTCCCTGAGCTCTGTGAATCACTCTGGCAAATCGTGGAACCTGGACTTGTCACTATATCTAAAATTGGGTCAGTCTTTTGGGACAAAACCCTTAACCTGTGGATCTCTTGCAATCTCCAGGTACTGTCAGAATTGAATCAAATGTATAGGACACCCAGTCAGCACCCACCAAAATTAGAGAATTACTGCAACTGTTAGCATATCATAAAAACAAAAATTTAGTTTTAGTTAAAATTATTAAGTTAGCTACTTTTAAAGTTGTGGTTGCTTTGCCTATCACAAAGCAAACTATAGCTAGAGGTTAAGAAAAGAACATAGCCATGTCTGGGAGCCTGGAGACCTGCCAGTAAAACAGGTTTCCGGGAACAGACTGACTGAGATGAGAAGATGCAGGTGGTTAAGCCCAAGATGGACATCTAGATCTGTTTCTCAGCACTCTGGTAACATCGCTGACTCACAATCCCAAGATGTGTTACGGGCTCTGGTTTTTTCGGAAACAGGAACAAAGACCCAGGGGAAAGCAAAACCAATTAAGCCCAACTGGTGTGGCTCAGTGGTTGAGTGTCAACCCATGAACCATAAGGTCACAGTTCAATTTCCGGTCAGGACACATGCCGGGGTTGCAGGCTTGATCCCCGGTAGGGGGCGTGCAGGAGGCAGCCAACTGATGCCTCTCATCCATGTTTTTCACTCTCTTTCCCTCTCCTTCTCCCTCTCCCTCTCAACTCAATTTAAAAAAAAAAAGTTAAAATAAATCAGACTAAGAAAATCGTCGGAGCTTCAACATAACTGACCAATCAATGCAGCCCACCTCCTTGAAACCCTTACTTGTGATTTTTGTCCTTAAACAGAGTCTTCTTGAAGGCCACTGGGAGTCGGGTCTTTGAGCCTCCTTCCTCTGGTGCCTGGGGAATATGTTCTCTTTCCGTTCACTGTAAGCTGGTATCAGTTTACTTGGTTGTCTGCGTGCTGTGTGAACAGACCCCACTTCAGGGCCAACATTGCTTTGTATTGGACACATTCCAGAATAATGTAGTGGGAGCATGAACTTTAAAGGAAGGCCCACACCTGGCACTTAAAATCAGTGTCCCTAACAGGTTAGGCTTGCCTGCCAAGCCTACCAGAAAGTGCATATGATAAATACCAACACCGAAATGGAATTATACTTGAAACATGCTTTATAAATGTAACATGCTATGTAACTACAAGTACTGCTACTGTAAGTGAGAAATGAGTGAAGCTCTGGAAAGACTCCTGGACTTGCCCAAGGTCACACATTGCAAAAGCCGGGCAAGGGCAGTCCCCATGGTGCTCAGTTATAATGTAAATGTTAAGTCACCTCCTAAATGTCAATTAAACATGTATGTAAGGAGCATCCAGATTATTCTAAAACATTCATTTTAACCTGTGGTTCCTGTCCTCCCTCCCCCACACAGATCTTTTGAGAGAGCTGCTAACAATATTCCTGACACCCAACTCCGTTTTAATGTATGTTCTCTGCCACTCTCCACTGCCGGTGCTGGAAGGGCAACATCAGAGGCAAGGAAGACCTCACATATCTGTAAGGCCCATCGTTTCAGGCCCTGAACACTAAACTTATTTACTTTCTGCCGAATCTTCTGCGTGTCTGCCCCACGCCTATCCCATCAGCTCTGTGCGCAGAAGACAGTCTTCACAGAAGACACGCTGCTACTTACAGTCTCACCCAAGGGCCAGGCCTAGGTGTGGAAGGAGGTCTGTAGACTAGGAGGTTCAATGCTGTGGCCCACTGGGGTTTTAGAGCAGGGACCCTTCCACATAGCAGAGGCTGTAGTAGATGCATGACACTATGCATCTGCAAAACCCACTGAACTTTACAGCATAAGAGCAACCTTTACTATGTAAATTTTTAAATAATTGGTTAGGCAGTCAGAGGGTGCCAGGATGGAATGCAGGCTATGAACAAAGAACCTGATTGGTTGGTTACAAATGTATGCCATAACCTTACTGAAAAGAGCGTAGACAAAGTAACTTGAAACGGATGGAGTATATAACAAAAGGCAAAATACATACTTAAGCACTGTACTCCAGGTGATAGAGTTGTTGCCCAAGGGGGTACAGATGAACAATTCTGAAACCGCCACACGTCACTGTGGTTAACCAGATCCATGCATGGATGGGGGTGATGGGGGCTAGGTTTCCCAGGTGCACAGAGCAGCTACAGAGAAGCAAGACAGGAAGGCCAGGATGATGCACGTAGTGCTGGGTCTGAGATGGAGACACCGCATGAACTCAGGTAGTTTAATATGGGTAGAGATACGTATACTGAATTAATTATAGTAGGTCCTCAAAAAACATCAGTTACTTCAGCGACCACTTCATTATAATGTTAACGATGGGGGGGGGGGGGGCGCAGAACTGATTCCCAGCTATGGCCACTGTCTGTGGCGTTTGCATGTTCGCCCCATGCCTGCATGGGTTTCCTCTGGAAACTGTTTTCCTTGCACGTCCTAAAGCTGGGCATGTGAGGTTAACTGACATGTCTAAGTTGTCCCAATAAGAGCGACTGTGGTTGTGAGTGCCCTGGAATGGAAGGACCTCCTGTTCAGGTGGGCTGTTCCCTTGCACTGGCTGTGCGTCAGAACCCACGGTTGGAAAATAATTACCTTTTTTTAAATTATATTTTTATTGATTTCAGGAAAGGAGGGAGAAGGCGAGAGAGAAAGAGAAACATCAATGATGAGACAGAAGACAGAATCATTGATCGGCTACCTGCTACACGCCCCCTACTAGGGATCGAGCCCACAACCCGGGCATGTGCCCTAGACCAGAATTGAACCTGGGACCTTTCAGTCCATAGGCCAATGCTCTATCCACTAAACCAAACTGGCTAGGACTACCTTACTTATTTTTATTAATCATTCTTAAATGTATATATAGCTCACACTTATTACAATGCTTAATATTAGAACTGTTTTGGGATCTTTATTTAGAAGTTTGGTTATGTTTTTGTGACCACATGCCATAGGAGCTCAGCTCTCATTTATATCAACTCGTGTTTGGTAAAACTGGTTTCAATAAACGTTTCACTTAAAGTCGCAGTTCCCAAGGATCTACTGACAGACATTAAGTGAGGAATTACAGTATGACATGTGTAAGCACGACTTAGTAAGCACACATCTGTTTCCTAGCTCTGTCCCTAAAGGTCAAGAAGCCAAAACCTCCAGTATTAACAGCAGCACAGCCAGTGCCCACACAGTATTTTCAAACTCCATCTCCAAGAGGAAAAATCAGGGCCCCTTGGAGCAGATTCTAAGGTTTGAGCAGAAAATACACAAAAGGAGCCTTGAACATCTTACAATACCAGAAAGGAAGAAAGTGCTCGACAACAAAAAACAAAGGACAAGGGGCCCGAGCCGGTTTTGCTCAGTGGACAGAGCATCGGCCCACAGAATGTAAGCTCCCAGGTTCGATTCCAGTCAAGAGCAAGTACTTCAGTTGCAAGCTCAATCTGATCCCCGGCCCTGGTAGGGCTCAAGTGGGAGGCAACCAACTGATGTGCCTCTCTCACACGATGTTTCTCTCTCTCCGTTTCTCCCCCTCCCTTCCACTCTCGCTAGCAATCAATGAAAAATATCCTTGGGTGAGGATTAACAAAAAAACAAGTGACAAGGGTATGTAAAGAGACGCAGAAGCCAATTGGAAGAGCTCCCAGAAGCTAAAGCCAGAACAATTTGAACAACAAAATAAGTAACGTAGTAGGCACCGACATAAACGACTGAATACATGCATGGATGAGCAAGGACAAACCTTCCTGTAAAAAAAAATCCCTAATCCTTTCTGTAGAGATACCTGTCCTCAGGGAGGGAGGGAGCACTGCCACCAACACGCTCAGGCCTGTGCAGGGGTGGCAAGGAGCAGCCTCATGGCCACAGGTCTGGCTTCCATCAGCAATGGTAAGTCTACCTACCATATCCCCCCTGGGAAACCTGAGGAGGGCACTCAGCCTCTGTGGTCTTCCTCCCAGACCTGTAACTATGAGAAAAACATCACACAAACGCAAATTAAGGGACATTCTACAAAATAGTTGGCCAGTACTACTCAAAACTGTCAAAGTCCTAAAAATAAGGAAAGTCTGAAAAATTGTCACCATCTGGAGAAGCCTGAAACAGGATGGTAAAGTGTAATGTGTGCCCCGCCTGGGGTGCCAGGGAAAAAAGGATTAGGAGAAAACAAGTAAGATCTGAATAAAGTGTGAAGCTTAGTTAATAATGATGTTATCAAGCTCGGTCATTAGTTGTGACACATGTACCACAGTAAAGTAAGATGTTAATCATAAAAATTGTGTTTGAGATATGGGAACTTGGTTGTTTTTGTAACTTTTCTTGAAATCTAAAACTATTATTAACTAGAGGCCTGGTGCATGAAATTCGTGCACGGGGGGGGGGGGGCGCGGGGGTGTCCCTCAGCCCAGCCTGCACCCTCTCCAATCTGGGATCCTTCTCACAATCCAGGACTGCTGGCTCCCAACTGCTCTCCTGCCTGCCAGCCTGATCACCCCCTAACCACTTCTGCCTGCCAGCCTGATCGCCCCGAACTGCCCTGCCCTGCCGGCCTTATCCAGCCCCTAACTGCTCTCTCCTGCTGGCCTGATCTCGCCCCTAACTGCTCTCCCCTGCTGGCCTGGTCGCCCCTAACTGCCTCTGCCTGCCTGATCGCCCCTAATTGCCCCCCCTTGCTGGTCTGATCTCACCCCCAAATGCCCTCCCCTTCCAGCCTGATCGCCCCTAACTGCCTCTGCCTGCCTGATCACCCGTAACTGCCCTCCCCTGCTGGTCTGATCACACTCCCAACTGCCCTCCCCTGCAGGCTTGATCTCGCTCCCAACTACCCTCCTCTGCTGGCCAATTTGGTTCTGATTGGTCAGTTTCTATGCCAGTCAGTGTCAAAAGCTCCGCCTCCTAGGCTGCCATTGGCTCCTCACAGTTGACCCAGATTTGGTTCTGATTGGTCAGTTTCTATGCCAGTCAGCATCAAAAGCTCTGCCTCCTAGGCAGCCATTGGCTCCTTTCTATGCCAGTCAGCATCTCTGGGACAATTACACGGGGAGAATTATATCTACCTGGGTCACTGTAACGATCATATTTAATTGCTATTGTTATCTCTGTGGGAGCAATACCTTTTGCTGCTGCTTCAGATTGAGTTCCTTTTCTGCCTCATGTAGCACCTTGTACAATTTTGTTAATTCATTTATTTCATGCATGAGGTTGTTGATGTTGATCATGAGTCTCTCTAAGCAGCCCTGGTTTTCTGGCATTGTTCATCTTTTACTTGTAGCTTCGGCTGTATCCAAAATATAGAGTTGAGCAAACTCAACTCTTGGCGTTCCAAGAAACACCATCCAACGGATGTAGAGTTCCAGCACGGTGATAAACTTGTTCATGTATTCTAAAACAGTATGGCCCATATCCTGATGGCGATGCAATATTTGCACCCATGGAAGCAAAAGAACTATTTATGGAACAAATACTTTCCATGAAGTTTTTACTGTCAGATCTTCGTTTGTCATTAATCTTTTTAAATATGCCAGGTAATCTGGAAAATGTATATCATTTGGACAGACTTTCCCTTTGCTACAACATCAAGTAAATTTCCCATCGGATGGTTTTTCATCAGAGAAATTTAGTGATAGGCAAAATTCACATCAAACAGTCATTCCACCACAACTATGTTCGAGGATTGCATCCTTATGTACTCCATTTTCACTGAGAAGGCAGTTCCTACCAGTATTGGTAGTACTTGTTGATGACTGTTCTCTTGACATATTCTGTCGTCGCCACTGCCTTCTTTCAACTTCAAAGGCACGTTGGTCTTTAGACATTTTCTGTCGATAACGCCGGTGTTTTTTGGCATCAGAGCAATGTTTTTCCAGTAGCTGGTGTTCAGATACATTCTGTCCCAGGTGCTGCCTTCTTTCAAGATCAGGCACATGCTGCTCTGCAGACATTTTCTGTCAATAATGCTGGCATCTTTCGGCTGCAGAGCTACATTGTATCAACAGTTGTTCTTTAGACATAGTCCCACCTCTCTACTGTCACGGTCTGAGTTGCAAGTGAATGAGAGTCCTGGCTGTCAGGCCGCTGAGAGCTGTCTGACTAAAGGCTGATTCTGCAGGGTGTGGGACTTCCTCCTCCCTGCTGTCAGTTTCCACAGCTGTGATGAGGAAGCTGGGGTGACAGAGGGAGCGGTGCCCTCCAAGCCACCCGCTCTCTCGCTCTGCTCTATGTCCAGCAGTCTCCTGCTCTGCCAAGTCCTCCAAACCTCCCACTCTCCGCCCGCTCCTCTCCTGCACTGCTGTCCGCCAGCAAGGTCCCGAGAGCGCCTGGGTATTGCTAGGCGCAGCAGGCCTCGTCTCCCGGACCGGCAATGGTCCTGGGAGCCCGTGGCCGCCGTCGCCTCCTGGGGCGCTTGACACCTGCGTATGCAAATTAACAGTCATCTTTGTTGGGTTAATTTGCATAGTCACTCTGATTGGCCTGTTTGCATGACTTGTGCATAGCGGAGGGATGGTTAATTTGCATGTTTCTCTTTTATTATATAGGACTCTCAGAGGCCCGGTGCACAAAAACTTGTGCACTCGGGGGGGGGGGGGGGGCCTTAGCCCTACCTGTGCCCTCTCGCAGTCTGGGACCCCTCGGGAGATAATGACCTGCTGGCTTAGGCCTGCTCCCGGGTGGCAGAGGGCAGGCCCAATCCCTAGGTGCAGCCCCTGGTTGGGCTCAGCAGGGCTGATTGGGGAGTTGGGGTGCCGCCCCTGTCATGCACAGATCAGGGCGGATCAGGAGGTTGCGATGCCACCCTCAGTCATGCTCAGGGTAGGGCCGATTGGGGGGTTGGAGCACCGCCCCTGTCACACTCAAGGCAGGGTCTATGGGGAGGTTGTGGCACCACCCCCTGTCATGCACAGAGCAGGGCCCATCAGGGGGGTTGGGGCTCCGTACCCTGTCACCCACAGAGCAGGGTCAATCAGGGGGTTGGGGAGCTCCCCCCCGTCATGCACAGAGCAGGGTCCATCAGGGGGGTTGTGGCCCCGCCCCCTGTCACACACAGAGCCACAGGGCGATCAGGGGGTTTGGGCGCTGCCCCCTGTCACGCTGATCCTGGTGCCAGGGGGACTCTCGGCTCCGCTGATCCCAGTGCTGGGAGGCATATTACCCTTTTACTATACAGAATAGAGGCCTGGTGCATGGGTGGGTGCCGGCTGGTTTGCCCTGAAGGGTGTCCTGGATCAGGGTGGGGGTCCCCACTGCAGTGCCTGGCCAGCCTGGGTGAGGGGCTGAGGGCTGTTTTCAGGCTGGCGGGTGACTGAAGCTCCCAACCGCTCCTTTTTTTCTTTCTTTTTTCATTTTATTCTGGGCCAGCTTTAGCTCTGGCTCCAGCTCTGAGGCCTCTGCTGCTGAAAGCAGGTATCTGGTTTGTTTGGGTTCTATAATCAAAACACTGTATCAACTCCAGCTCTGAGATACCGGCTGGCTGAAAGCAGGTTTCTGGGGTTTTGCTTAGCTTCTGTATTTGTAACAATGTTTCAAACTGCAAGCTCAAAGGCCGGCAAGGCAGGCAGGGAACGTTGGTTTCCTCCGTCACTGAAGCAAGCAAGCCTCATGTTAGCTTCAAGCTGCCTGGCTGCCAGCCGCCATCTTGGCTGGCAGTTAATTTGCATATCACCCTGATTAGCCAATGGGAAGGGTAGCGGACACACGGCTAATTACCATGTTTCTCTTTTATTAGATAGGACTAGAGGCTCGGTGCACAGATTCATGCACCAGTGTGGTCCCTCAGCCTGGCCTGTGCCCTCTTGCAATTCAGGACTCCACAGGTGCAAGATCGGGGCAGGGGAGGGACTGTGGGAGGACTCTATGGTGTGTCTGGCCTGTCTCACCCAGTCCCGATCGGCCGGACCCCAGCAGCAAGCTAACCTACAGGTCAGAGCGTCTGCCCCCTGGTTGTCTGTGCATGTCATAGCTACCGGTTGAACAGTCACTTAAAAAAAATTTTATATATATATATATATATATATATATATATATATATATATATATATATATAAAATACACACACACACACAGATGTTTCTTATCTCCCTCTCCCTTCCTCTCTGAAATCAATAAAATATATATTTTTTAAAAAGAACAAATTCATAAAATAAAATGGGGAAAAAAGCAGGCGGAGGAGAGCCAGGAGAGACCTCTCAGCAGCAGGCTCACCCCCATCAAAGCGCCTGACTTGGTTATCAACACAGACTCATTTGGTCATTTGTGGAGCCAGATACACGTACACTTCATGACACTGTGTTGTGTCAGTCAATCTAGGCACAGTTATTCCCTTATGATGATTTCTACTCAAAAGATCAAGCATGAGATTCACTATTTCAAGAGAAGAATCTAAGACTGCAGAACTGAAACAGCACTGACAAGAGAGAATCAGTACAGAAACCTAGAGTAAACCATTTTCTAAAACACACCAAAGTGCCACTGACTAGAGATAAATAATACAAGACCATGTTCAATGAAGTGATCTCCCTTTCCACAGCACACGCCAAGGCCTGACCCACCCTCCACACTGACTATAAAGGCTCTCATCTACGCAAGCGTCCACAAGCCAGTCCCCTATGCTGTCGCTCTGAAAGGCACAGAATGGAGGGTAGGGTGCTACTTGTACTCTATGAAACTGTGTTATCCTAAACTTCCATCGTTCACATTTAATTTTTTATTTCTCTCCTTTTAGCTGCCTCCTCTGCTCCCCATTATTTCACACACATAAAACTGTACTTTTTAAGTGCATCTCTGGTTTGATGTCAAATAATCACATTTCAATCCCTCAGCAAACCAAGACACATTTAGTTCATTGTCTAAAACTTCTCTATATGGATTCTAAAATTAAATTTTACAAATTCTTAAAAGTCTTAATTAAATTCTCCAAATTGAAAGCATATATATGCATACTTAAAATGAGTGAATGGAAGGGAAAATACACGAGGCCGTTACCATTCAATGGAATATTAGGTGCATGGTTGAAAAGAGTAAGTGAGCCCTGGGTAGTGTTGCCAAGTGGTTAGAGTTGGCCTGAGCACGAAAGGGTCTCAAGTTCAATTCCCAGTCAAGGGCACATAGCTGGGTTTCAGGTCTGACCCTTGGCCTCAGCCAGGGTGCATACAGGAGGCAACCAATCGATGTGTCTCTTTCACATAGATGTCTCTCTCTTTCTCCTCCTTCCTTCCTTCCACTCTCTAAAAATCAATGGGAAAAATATCCTCGGGTGAGGATTAAAAAAATAATAAAAATAAGTGAGATCTATATGCATAGGCAACAAGTGAAAAAAGGAAATACTCGTAACATGTATAGTTACAACAACAAAAACAAAAACATTTAACTTTGCTTCATATGTACACAGAGTTGCAATTTTTAAAAAATCTGTGCCCTGCCCTGACCAGTTTGTCTCAGTGGATAAAGCGTTGGCCTGCGGACTCAGGAGTCCCGGGTTCGATTCCAGTCGGAGGCATGTACCTTGGTTGCAGGCACATCCCCTGTGGGGGGCGTGCAGGAGGCAGCTGATCAATGTTTCTCTCATCGATGTTTCTAACTCTCTATCCCTCTCCCCTCCTCTCTGTAAAAAAATCAATAAAATATATTTTAAAAAAAAATCTGGGCCCTAACCGGTTTGGCTCGGCGGATAGAGCATCGGCCTGCGGACTCTGGAGTCGGGGGTTCGATTCCAGTCGGGGGCATGTACCTTGGTTGCAGGCACATCCCCAGTAGGGGGCGTGCAAGAGGCAGCTGATCGATGTTTCTAACTCTCTATCCCTCTCCCCTCCTCTCTGTAAAAAAATCAATAAAATATATTTTTAAAATAAATCTGGAAGACCTAGGCAGCAAACAGATCTTTTTTTTTAATTGATTTCAGAGAGGAAGAGAGAGGGAAAGATAGAAACTTCATTGATGAGAGAGAATCATTGATTGGCTGCCTTCTAAATGCCCCCTACTGGGGATTGAGCCCAGAAACTGGGCATGTGCCCTCACCTAGAATTGAACTGTGACCTCCTGGGTCATGGGTCAAAGCTCAACCACTGAACCACACCTGCCAGGTTGTAATTTAAAATCCACGTTTTTTAAAAAACATGGATTCATAAATTTAAAACTTCCTTAGTAAAACTTACCAACATCTGAGCATCTAGAATTATGTATGTATTCCACTACGTATGTTTAAGCTAAAATTATCCTATGTGTAGGAATTTTCATTGGACATCTACAAATAGTCTAAATTTTAAGGCAGGTATTAACTTGCTAAGTGACATCTACCATTTAAATGGCCTTTTAACAATTATGATTTCAATTCCTCAAGAGAAAAACCCACGGGCAAGCGCTGACTCTGAACTGAAGAATGGGAAGTTCAAAAAAAGATGGAGTCATCCCACTTTCTTCCAAAGGGTGCCACACCACATTTCTATAAGCAGTTACGTGAAAACCACAAACACAGAAACAGAAGAAAACACTAGGTCAGCGGTTCTCAACCTGTGGGTCGCGACCCCTTTGGGGGCTGAACAACCCTTTCACAGGGGTTGCCTAAGACCATCGGAAAACACATATATAGTTACATATTGTTTTTGTGATTTATCACAATGCTTTAATTATGTTCAATTTGTAATAATGAAATTTGGGGTCACCACAACATGAGGAACTTTATTAAATGGTCACAGCATTAGGAAGGTTGAGAACCACTGCACTAGGGTAAGGTATGACTCTGGATCTCAGAGCCCTCTGGCCTCTCACCTCTCATTTCCAAGACAGATACCCTTCTTTCTAGCCCCTTTCCCAAACAAAACATTTCTCTAAGAAGCTCTACCCGCCCTGGCCAGTGTGGCTCAGTGGTAGAGCATTGTCCTGTGGACCAAAGGGTCCCGGGTTCAATTCTGGGCAAGGGCACATAGTTTGGTTACATGCTCCTCCCCGGCCCTGGCCCTGGTCAGGGCTCGTGCAGGAGGCAACCAATCAATGTGTTTCTCTCACATCGATGTTTCTCTCTGTCTTTCCCTCTATCACTCTCCCTAAAAATCAATGAAAAAATATCCTTGGGTGAGGATTAACAACAACAACAAAAAAAAGAACCTACCCAAAGAGTTGCTTTAGGTACCAAACTCTATGCCTTAGAAGCCTTCAAAAGCAATTTCCCAACCTCCAGATTACTGCCCAAATTAAACCAGACTCAATAATGGCCCAAAATTACTAATAGTATGCATGACAACTCTTCTTCACTTATGGTATATTTGGTAAAAGTATTTACGGTAGCTACAAAAAGGGCTGTTTTGAGGATAGGTTGCTGTAAAATTTTAGTCACAGAATGGTTCGAAGATAGGAATAATTATTTTTTTAAAATGTTCAAAATATAATGCAGACTATGTTAAGTCATACAAGCCATACAACTGCAAATCCCTTATGTTTTTACTGCTAGTGTCAATCTTCACACACAAACCCGTAAGTGGCAAGATACTTGTTCTATTTAACACAAGCCAGAAATGCAGATAGGCCACTGTGATAGCACTGAGTCTAAATCATGGAAAATTTCACATTCTATAGTGCAATTCAAGCCTAAAGCGGGCAGAAAGTTACCAAATCTAACCATGGTCTTCTCACTCTCCACCTATCAAAAGAAGAACCAAAGTGTGGCTACAAAAGCCCATAACCCGCCTGTACTTAGATAAGCAAAGTTTCAACTCCTGCTTATCCAGGGGTTCACTTCTGTAGTTACATTGTAGCCGAGTGTCAGGCTCACAAAAAACCTTTACTTATTTACAAAGGTTATAACATAAATTGGCATTTTAATAGGAAATCATACCATTAAAAACAAAAATGTACTAAGCTTATAGATATGCTGTGAATTCTATTCAAACTGTCAAACTGTAACACTGTTACTCATCAAGGTTAAACTCTCTGAAACCAACTCTTCCTCACCGGACCACTAGAAAGTGCTGGAAACACAGTTGCCCAGGACCCAAACAGATGCAAGAAAATGATCCCCCTTAAGTACCGAGAACAGATGAGGGACACTACGGTTCATGATTGTTATACTACCAAAAGGTATTGCAACACTGACAGATCTGAATTTTGAAAATATTTATCACCACCTCTTGTCTATCTATAGCTGGAGTTGTTTCTTCAAACTAAGCAATTAACATTTAAAACAAAACAAAACAAACACACACACTAATCCAGCCCTGGCCAGGTGGCTCAGTTGATTGGAGAATCCTCCCATACACCAAAAGGTTACAGGTTCCATTCTGGGTGAGGGCACATACCTAGGTTGTGGATTCCATCCCTGGTCGGAATGGACCCCCAACTGCCCGCCCCCCCCCCCCCCCGTGCCAGTGTGCTTGGCCCCAACTGCCCCCACCTGCTGGCCTGCTCGCCCCCAACTGCCCCCACCTGCTGGCCTGCTCGCCCCACCTTCCCTCCCCACTGACCTGCTCACCCCCAACTGGCCCCCTGCTGGCCTGCTCAATCCAAACTGCCACCCCCACAGTCCTGATTACCCCCAACTGACCCCCACTGATGGCCTGCTTGCCTCCAACTGGCCCCCCTGCTGGTCTGCTCACCCCCAACAGCCTGATCACCCACAACTGCCCTCCCCTCTTGGCCTCTAACCGCCTTTACCTCGGCCCCACCACCATGGCTTTGTCCAGAAGAATGTCCGGAAGGTCTCCCGGTCTAATTAGCATTATTACCCTTTTACTAGTACAGAGGCCCGGTGCACAGGTGGGAGCTGGCTGGTTTGCCCTGAGGGGTGTCCCAGATAAGGGTTGGGGGTTCCCTTGGGGCCTGGGGCAGCTGGGCGAGGGTCCTGTGGTGGTTTGCAGGCCAGCCACACCCCCATGGGGTGAGGGTCCCCGCTGGGGGGGTGTGGCCAGCCTGGGTGAGGGGCTGATGGCTGTTTGCAGGCTGGCCACGCCCCCCAGTGGGGACTCTTACTCCATGAGGGTGTGGCCAGCCTGAGTAAGGGGCTGAGGGGCATTTTCAGGCTGGCCACAGCCTCTTCAAGGTGGGAGTCCCCACTGGGGTGCCTGGCCAGCCTGGGTGAGGGGCTGAGGGCTGTTTTCAGGCTGGCCACGCCCCCCAGCAACCCAGACCCCCAGCCCCTCCTTGAGTGGAGGCCAGGGCGGGCAGGAAGCCTGGGTCGCCCAATCCAGGCCCCCAGCCACTCCTTCAGCAGCCACGGGAAGCTTGGCTTCCTCCGTCGCCCGGGGCCACCCAAGCCTCCTGCTCGCTCCAGCTCCATGGCTGCCGCCATCTTTGTTGGGTTAATTTGCATAGTTGCCCTGATCGGCTGGTGGGCATAGAGGGGACAGTCAATTTGCATGTTTCCATTTTATTAGTGTAGATAGAAGATAGATGGCCTGTACTTCCATTGAAGGCTCAGTACAACTTCTTTTTGCCACATTCTTTGAACACCAAGCTGAGGTGAAGGAGGACATGGAAAGCAATTCCTAAGCTTATCTAAGAGGGTGTGAGAGTAAAATCTGCCTTCCAATGTTTAAGAGGCCTGAGATAGATAACTGATGTATGGCATACAAGCGCTACAGCAGTGGTTCTCAACCTTCCTAATGCCACGACCCTTTAATACAGTTCCTCATGTTGTGGTGACCCCCCAACCATAAAATTATTTTCGTTGCTACTTCATAACTGTCATTTTGCTACTGTTATGAATTGTAATGTAAAAATATCTGATATGCAGGATGTATTTTCATTGTTACAAATTGAACATAAAGCATAGTGATTAATCACAAAAACATTATGTAATTATATATGTTTTCCGATGGTCTTAGGCGACCCCTGTGAAAGAGTCATTCGACCCCCAAAGGGGTCGCGACCCACAGGTTGAGAACCGCTGCTCTACAGTCTGCCCTGGAGTTGGAGAGCCAGTTAATCAAGCTCCAGCTAGACCTGAAGACCATGGCTTCTGCCAACAATGAATATGTCTTATGCTTCATGGGAAATGCCTGGATGAACAGAAGAGTAACACAGACCACCTGCAACGCCAGCTAGGACATGGTAAGGAACTGGAAAGTCAGGCCCAGGAGGAGGGATCCACTGGGAAAGCCTGCAGAAGCGTTAGGTAAATAGACCAACATCTGAAGACAGAGCAAGTCTTCCCGCTGTAGTGGTCCCCAATCAGCTACTTAGAATCTTGATCCTCTCTACTTGACAAAAGACTGATCTCCTTCATTGATGTGTGTACAAATACACCTCTTTTGCACTTAAAAAAAATAATTAAAGAAACATGCCACTGAAGGTGGTCATTGCCTAAGTCCCAACCTCAAACTGTAAACTGCACAACCACATTTAACTGTAAAATCCAAGGCTTATTCAGATAAAAAAATACCGGTATTTTCTGATTTCCAAAGGATTAAGCCTAATCACTGAGATGAAATGTGTATCTACACATAACACAACAGAAACATTATTTCCGCGGTGTCTGCTGGAGGTGACTCATTTCTCGCTGAAGCAGGCACCCCAAGTCCGGCCTCCCACCAGCCTCAGTCTGTCCAATGCGCTCCTCCCTCCGGCGCTGCAAGTGCTTCTATCAGCCGTGGGCAAACTACGCCCGTTTGAAATGAATAAAACTAAAAAAAAAAAAAGACCGTACCCTTTTATGTAATGATGTTTACTTTGAATTTATATTAGTTCACACAAACACTCCATCCATGCTTTTGTTCCGGCCCTCCGGTCCAGTTTAAAAACCCATTGTGGCCCTCGAGTCAAAAAGTTTGCTCACCCCTGTATCCTAGCAACCGTCCTAACAGGGCCGTAGCCTCACACACACCCCCATCCCCACCCCCACCCCCCACCTCCAGGGGCGCCGGAACGTGCAAGCCTGCAGCCCGGCCGGAGGGCCTCGGCCTCGCACAGCGGTCACAACCCACAGCCGCAGGCCCTCCAGGGGGCGGGAGCCGGCCGCGCAGATCCCGCGGCCCCGGCAGCCTTTGTCCCCCGATCAGATCTATGTCTTATTTCTTCTGCGTACCGAACCCGAACCCGAACCCTCCCACGTCGGGAGGGTTCCTGGGAGGCCCCGCTCTGGAACGTAAGAGACCGGCCTAGTGGCCTCCTCGCACTAGGCGGCCAACCGGGAAGAAAAACGCCCTCCCAGACCCGCCCTCGTCCGCCCCAAAGTCCCCACCCCAGACCCCCAGCCCGAGGCGGAGGAAATCCCGGGGAAGGGGCGGCGGGGAAGGAGGAGGGGGGGAGGGGATGGGGCGGGGGGTGGCGGAGGGGGAGGCGGGGGAGGGGCGGCGAGGGAGGCGGAGGGGCGGCGGGGGAGGCGGCGGGGCGGCGAGAGAGGGCGACGAGGGAGGGAGGGGGACTGGGGAGGGGGCGGGGAGCGGCGGAGGGGGAGGCGGGGGAGGGGGAGAGGGAAGGCAGTGGAGGGGGAGGGGGAGGGTGGCGGGGGAGGGGAGGGTGGCGGGGGAGGGGGAGGGGGAGGGTGGCGGGGAGGGGGAGGGTGGCGGGGGAGGGGGAGGTGGGGAGGGGTGGCGGGGGAGGGGAGTGGGGAGGCAGTGGAGGGGGAGGGGGAGGCAGAGGGGGTGGAGGGGGAGGTGGGGGAGGGATGGCGGAGGAGGGGGAGGAGGGGGAGGTGGGGGAGGGGTGGCGGGGGAAGGGAGTGCGGGAGGGGAGTGCGGGACGCGAGCGCGGTCAGGCCCCGGCGCGCGCAGCCCAAGGGTCGGCGGAGGCGCCCCCCCGCCCTGAGCCCGCCCCGGCCCCGCGGCGGCAGCCGGGCTCACCTTGCGCCTGCGGGCCTCGGCCGTGCCGCCCCACACGAAGCACTGGTAGATAGCGCGCAGGTTCTGCTTCCAGTTGTCCACCTTGAAGCTGCTCAGGTGCGTGCAGCCCGGTGGCGCCACCACCAGCTCCGCGTCCATGGCCTCGCTCTCGGGCTCGGGCCGGGACACCATGGGGGGCAGGGCCCGGCCACGCGCGGGGGGCGGCGAAGGGGACGAGGACGACGCCAGCGCGGCGCGGGGCTGCTCGGCGGCCGGGCCAGCGGCGGGACGGGCGCGGGACAAAGGCGGGCCACGGGCCGCGGACAAAGATGGTGCTGCGCGGCGGGGCTGGCGCGAGGCCACGGCGCCACCAGCGCAGGTCCAGCCGCCAGGCCCAGCCCCCGGCTCCCCGGACGGCGCCGCGGGAGGGGTGGGAGCCGAGAGGCACCGCCCCGCGCTCACGCCATTGGTCGTCCGCTGGGTCGCGTCACCAGCGGCAGCGGTGGTTGGTTGTCGGCGCCGTCCGTCTGGCTCGGGACCGCCTCTCGCTTCCGGTCTCCGGCCGCGAACCGGGGAGGAGGGGTGGCGCGGTCCCGGAACCGGCTCGCCCCGGCCGTGCTTTGCCGCAAAGAGGCGGGGCGACGAGCTGGGCGGCGCGGGTCCCCGCAGCCTCGCTGAGCCGCGGGCGCGGCCCCTCCGCCCCCCTGACGCCGGCCGCGCGCTGGGCCCCCGAGGCTGGCGCGGCCGCCGCCTGCGGGCGTCGCTGCGAGGAGGAGGCTGGTCCTCCCACGGGCGCGCCGCCAGCCCGGTGCCATCCCGATAGACGGCGCGGCAGCCGTAGGGCTCCTCTCGCTTGTTCCAATAGCCACATTCTGAAAAATGAAAACGAATGACATTACGTCGTAAAAACTTTCATCCAGTATAGCCGGTCTATCATTTCAGCATGTGAGCAACATTGTAGATTTATTCAATAAAATACTTTACAGTCTTTAGACAAAAAGACTGTAAAACTACTATTTTACGCTTACAGCTGCATTTCCAGAGCCAGCGGCTCCCTGGACAGCAAGGCCTCACCAGACACCATGACAGAACCGGGAGGGCTGGTTGGGAAAAGATCTTTAACGACGATGTCATGTCTTCGGGAAGCAAAGGCCCAAAAGCTCTGGGACCGGACCTCACCCGCCGGCGGCCCACAGCTCCCGCATGCCCCAGCGTTCGGGTACTGGCCCGGCGGGAGCTGCAGGGTAACGGGGCCCACAGCGCCCGCATGTCCCAGCGTTCGGGTACTGGCCCGGCGGGAGCGGCAGGTTAACGGGGCCCACAGCGCCCGCATGTCCCAGCGTTCGGGTACTGGCCCGGCGGGAGCGGCAGGTTAACGGGGCCCCAGCGCCCGCATGTCCCAGCGTTCGGGTACTGGCCCGGCGGGAGCGGCAGGTTAACGGGGCCCACAGCGCCCGCATGTCCCAGCGTTCGGGTACTGGCCCGGCGGGAGCTGCAGGGTAACGGTCTGAGGACCGGAATGGAGCGAGTGTGGTCGGAACGAATTGCCGAGAACACTGGCCTCTCGGCCTCGTCCCCTCTGCCTGCAACATGTTCTCTCCCAGACTCCGTGACACCCCCCGCCCCCTCCTCCAGGGTCAGCAGCCTCTGCCTGCGCAGTGAAGCCCTCAACCTTCCACCCTGATGAAAATCATACCCCTCCGCCTCCCCAAGTTCTCCATCCCCTTCCCTGCTTTTTCTCAAAAGAATGTATTATTATTCATTCCCTCTGTAGCATAAAAACTGCACGAGGGTAATGGTTTTTGTGTATTTTATTTACTTCTGTGCCCTCCCAGGCCCAGAGGAGTACTGGCTACATGCAAGTTCTCAAAATTATCTGTTGAATTAATTAACCCAAACAAACTTTTTTGTTGTTGTTAATCCTCACCTGGGGATATTTTTCCCATTGCTTTTCAGACAGAATTGAAGGGTGGGGGTGGGGGGGAGAAAGAGAGAAACATCTATGTGAGAGAGACACATAGACTGGTTGCCTCCCACATGTGCCCAACCAGAGACAGAGCAAACCTGCAACCCAAGTATATGCCCTTGACCAGGAATCTAAACCACAACCCTTCAGTGTGCAGGTCAACGCTCTAACCATTGAGCTACCAGCCAGGGCCCCAAACAAACTTTTAAGATCATTCTCAGAATAAAATGCTGGTTAAGTAAGGCACCCTATGGATATCCTATATAATAGGTAGACCAGAGACCAGAACCACCACGGCCCCTCGTGGAGGGGCCATCAGGCAGGCAGGCCAACGGTTAAGGGTGATCAGGTAGGCAGATGGCCCCTTACCAGGCTGGCCCCACCCCTAAGCAAGCGGTTAGGGGTGATCAGGCAGACAGGCAGAGTGGTTAGGGACGAATCAGGCAGAGTGGTTAGGGGCGATCAGGTAGGCAGGCAAGTGGTTAGGGGTGAACAGGTAGGCAGACGGCCCCTTGCAGGGCTGGCCCCATCCCCAGCAAAGAAAGAGGGAGACCCAGGCCAGCCAAGCCATCACACCCCACACCTGTTGCCTGCAGAGGGAGGCCACAGGTGGCAGGGGAGTGTGGGGCAGCGCTGCACAGATGGCAAGCAGTGGCAGTGGCAGCGATGGGGCCAGTTGCCTGTAGCCGGGGGAAGGAAAGCCCTGGATAGGCCCTGACCTCAGGACAGGCCTAGGGGACCCTGATTGTGAGAGGGTACAGGCTCTGCTGAAGGACACCGTCCCTCCTGAGTGCACGAATTTCGTGCACAGGGCCTCTAGTATATATATTAGTAAAAGCCTAAGTGACCATTACAACCGGTCGACCAAACAACCAGTCACTATGACGCACACTGACCACCAGGAGGCAGGTGCTCAACGCAGGAGCTGTCCCCTGGTGGTCAGTGTGCTCCCACAGCCAACCTCCCATGGTCTCTTCCCCCTCCTCACCCCCAGGGAGGTTGGCCAGCCAGCACATCAAACTGGGTGAGATGGCCCCAATTGGCCCCAATCGCTGGCCAGGCTGAGGCACCCCACCTGTGCACGAATTTGTGCATCAGGCCTCTAGTGTTACAGAAATGAATATCAGTTTACTAAAATGTGAAATCACTAATAGTCAATAACTTAGGAATTACAAATTATATGTGATTCACCTCTATAAATATTATATGTAAGGAATATTCCAATATTACTGGGCTTACACATATGATTTGGTTTCAAGAATGTGTACTTAGAATTCAGGGCCCTAACATTCATAATAGCATATTTAGCGATATGTGATTTAACAATGGGAGAATTGCTAAGTGCTCTACTAGAGCTTTAAATAATTATTTTAAAAGCTCTGTAATCATAATAGCCTTACACATAGATAAATCAAAACAATGTATCCTTCAGAAACAATTTCCAAAAGAGGCACGGACAAAGCTTTTTAGTACAGCCTTTTTTGTGGGGAGGGAGTTGAAAACACCTTAAATGACCATTAATAGGAGAATGGTTGAATAAAGTATGGAATTGCCATTCTAGGAAATACTATGCAATTGTTTTTAAAAATGAACTATAAGTACTAATGTGAGAAGTATATAAGTGAATAAAACAAATTGTAGAAAAATACAGTATGTTCACATTTATGAAAAGCAATACTAAATACAGATACATATAAAGGGCTACAAGAAACAAACCCATTAAAGGTAAAGTTAGCCCTAACCGGTTTGGCTCAGTGGCTAGAGTGTTGGCCTGCGGACTGAAAGGTCCCAGGTTCGATTCCGGTCAAGGGCATGTACCTTGGTTGCGGGCACATCCCCAGTTTGGGATGTGCAGGAGGCAGCTGATCGATGTTTCTATCTCATCTATGTTTCTAGCTCTCTATCCCTCTCCCTTCCTCTCTGTAAAAAAATCAATAAAATATTTTTAAAAAAATAAAATAAAGGTAAAGTTAATCTATATATCTATATCTATACTAATAAAAGACAAACGTCCAAATTGACCATACCTTTGCTAGGCCTTAAGCAACACCCACCAGCCAATCAGAGCGACTATATGCAAATTAACCCAACCAAGCTGGCGGCTGGCAGCCATGGAGCTGGAGCAAGCAGGAAGTTTGGTTGCCCCAAGGATGGAGGAAGCCAAGCTTCCCGCCAGCCGCGGCCAGCTCTGAGCTCCACTCAAAGCAACAAAGTTTCAATTATAGAAGATAAACAAATCCCAGATACCTGCTTTCAGCCAGCCGTGGACACGGAGCTGGAGTGAGCAGGAGGCTTGGGTTGCCCCTGGCGATGGAGGAAGCCAAGCTTCCCTCCTGCCCACCCTGGCCGGCTCTGAGCTCCTCTCAAGGCTACAAAGTTTCAATTATAGAAGGTAAATAAATCCTAGAATGAAAGACAAAAAGGAGAGGCTGGGAGCTTCTGTCGCCAGGGGGCTTGGCCAGCCTGAAAACGGCCCTCAGCCCCTCACCCAGGCTGGCCAGGCACCCCAGCAGGACCCCCACCCTGATCCGGGACATCCTTCAGGGCAAACCAGCCGGCCCCCACCCGTGCACCAGGCCTCTGTCCTATATAATAAAAGAGTAATATGCAAATTGACCCTAACAGCATTACGACTGGGAATGACTGGTCACTATGACACACACTGAACACCAGGGACCAGACGCTCAATGCAGGAGCTGCCCCCAGGTGGTCAGTGGGCTCCCGCAGGGGGAGCTCTGCTCAGCCACAAGCCAGGCTGACAGCTGCCAGTACAACGGTGGTGGTGGGGGCCTCTCCCGCCTCCTCAGCAGCGCTAAGGATGTCCAACTGCAGCTTAAGCCTTCTCCCCACTGGCAAGTGGACATCCCCCGAGGGCTCCCAGGCTGCCAGAGGGATGTCTGACTGCCGGCTTAGGCCCAATCCCTCAGAGAGCAGGCCTAAGCCAGCAGGTGGTCATTCCCCGAGGCAGGGGTCCTCAAACTACGGCCCGCGGGCCACATGCAAATACAAATATTGTATTTGTTCCCGTTTTGTTTTTTTACTTCAAAATAAGATATGTGCAGTGTGCATAGGAATTTGTTCATAGTTTTTTTTTAAATTATAGTCCGACCCTCCAACGGTCTGAGGGAGAGTGAGCTGACCCCCTGTTTAAAAAGTTTGAGGACCCCTGCCCCGAGGGGTCCCAGACTGAGAGAGAGCACAGGCCGGGCTGAGGGAACCCCTCGAGTACACAAATTTTTGTGCACCGGGCCTCTAGTCCTATCTAATAAAAGAGAAACATGGTAATTGGCATACGACCGCTACCCTTCCCATTGGCTAATCAGGGCGATATGCAAATTAACTGCCAGCTAAGATGGCGGCCGGCATCCAGGCTGCTTGAAATTAACATGAGGCTTGCTTGCTTCAGTGACGGAGGACTCCAACGTTCCCCGCCTGCCGCTGGAGGCCTCTGAGCTGGCAGTTTGAAACATAATTACAAAAATAGAAGCTAAACAAAACCCCAGAAACCAGCTTTCAGCTAGCCGGGATCTCAGACCTGGAGTTGATACAGAGTTTCGATTGTAGAACCTAAACAAACCAGATACCTGCTTTCAGGAGCGGAGGCCTAAGAGCTAGAGCCTCAGAGCTAAAGCTGGCTCAGAATAAAAGAAAAAGAAAATAAGGAGCAGTTGGGAGCTCTAGTCCCAGCCTGAAAACAGCCCTCAGCCCTTCACCCAGACTGGCCAGGCACCCCAGTGGGGACCCCCACCCTGAAGGGTGTGTGATCAGCTGCAAACAGCCATCATCCTCTCATCCAGGCTGGCCAGGCACCCAAGTGGGTACCCCCACCCTGATCCAGGACACCCTCAGGGCAAACCAGCCAGCCCCACCCATGCACCAGGCCTCTATCCTATATAGTAAAAGGGTAATATGCCTCCCAGCACCGGGATCAGCGGAGCCTCGAGGTCTCCCGGCACCGGGATCAGCATGACAGCGGCAGCGCCCAAACCCCCTGATCGCCCTGTGGCTCTGTGTGTGACAGGGGGCGGGTCACAACCTCCCTATCTGCCCTGCTCTGTTCCTGACAGGGGAAGGCGCCCCAACCTCCTGATCGGCCCTGCTCTGTGCCTGATAGGGGGGAGCTCCCCAACCTCCTGATTGCCCTGCGGCTCTGTGTGTGACAGGGTGCGGCGCCCCAACACCCCACCCCACGGGCCCTGCTCTGTGTATGACGGGGTAGAGCCATAACCTCCCCATCGGCCCTGCCCTGAGTGTGAGAGTGGCGGTGCCGCAACCCCCTGATCAGCCCTGCTCTGTGGGTGATAGAGGGCGGTGCCCCAACCCCCCCCACCCCACGGGCCCTGCTCTGTGTGTGATGGGGTAGAGCCATAACCTCCCCATCGGCCCTGCCCTGAGTGTGACAGTGGCGGGGCCCCAACCCCCTGATCGGCCCTACTCTGTGGGTGATAGAGGGCGGTGTCCCAACCCCCTGATCCGCCCTGCTCTGTGCGTGACAGGGGGGAGCGCCCCAACCCCCTGATTGGCCCTGCTCTGTGCGTGACAGGGGGCGGTGCCCCAACCCCCCAATCGGCCCTACCCTGAGCGTGACTGAGGGTGGCATCGCAACCTCCCAATCCGCCCTGCTCTGTGCATGACAGGGGGCGGCGCCCCAATTCCCCGATCGGCCCTGCTCTGAGCCCGACCAGGGAGCAGGCCTAAGCCAGCAAGTCGTTATCTCCCGAGGGGTCCCAGACTGCGAGAGGGCACAGGCTGGGCTGAGGGCCCCCCCCCCGAGTGCACAAATTTTTGTGCACCAGGCCTCTAGTCTACACTAATAAAACAGAAACATGGTAATTGGCGTACAACCGCTACCCTTTTCATTGGCTAATCAGCGAGATATGCAAATTAACTGTCAGCCAAGATGGCGGCTAATTTGCATACGTAGGCTCCAAGTGGCAGAGCGAAGCCTGGTGAGGACTCAGGCATTCTGCCTCAACCGGCTGGTGGAGGGCCTCTGGGCCTGCTTGGTCAGCGCTGCTGGGGGGGATGAAGGAGCAGAGACACAGCCTGCAGGGGGGCCGCACCCAGCCGCCCCAAGCCCCGCCTCAGCACTGGGGTTGGGGGAGCAGAGACACAGCCCTCAGGGGTCCCTGAAGCCAGCGGCCCCAAGCCCCGCCTCGGCGCTGGGGTCAGAGGAGCAGAGGCACAAGCCGCAGGGGGGCCTGCACCCAGCCGCCCCAAGCCCCGCCTCAGCGCTGGGGTTGGGGGAGCAGAGGCACAAGCCGCAGGGGGGCAGCACCCAGAAACCCAAGCCCCGCCTCAGCGCTGGGGTTGGGGGAGTAGAGACACAGGCCGCAGGGGGGCCTGCACCCAGAAACCCAAGCCCCGCCTCAGCGCTGGGGTTGGGGGAGTAGAGACACAGGCCGCAGGGGGGCCTGCACCCAGAAACCCAAGCCCCGCCTCAGCGCTGGGGTCAGAGGAGCAGAGACACATCCTACAGTGGGGGCTGCACCCAGCAGCCCCAAGCCCCGCCTTGGTGCTGGGGTTGGAGGAGCAGAGACACAGCCCTCAGGGTGACCTGCACCCAGCAGCCTCAAGCCCCACCTCAGTGCTGGGGTCAGAGAAGCACAGACACAGCCTGCAGGGGGGCCGGCACCCAGCAGCCCCTAACCCCAAGGCCGCAGAGGCGCTGGGGCCACTGGGGCTGCAGCAGAGACACAAACCAGCAGGAAACCTGTGGAAAGGGAGATAAACTATCATAACTTTATCTCCCTTTCCACAAGATGAGAAAACTGACCCTGATTATTTAGTGATATAGCCCACACCTTTCTACAAGCACAGGGTACTTATGATCACTCCCAGGAAGTGATCAGAATACTGGTCAGAATACTGTTTCCAGGGAATAACGCTACTGTGGCAAATTATCTAAGAGAAGAAACAAGCTTTTGTTGGGTTTATTCTAAAGGTCAGAGAACAGGCCACCTCAACATATGCCATGTTGTTATATTGACGATCTTGACCTGCAGATGCTTGAAAAACAGCAAATGCAAGGAGAGGTTTTCACTGAAGTCTCCTTCTCTGCCTAAAATCGGACCCCCCAAAAGGTTCCCTTGATGGGAAAAGTGCCATCAGCCAGTGAAGACTGACTCCTGTCACAGGACAGGAGACTAGAAGTTGACATCACATCCAAACTTTGTTACAAACTATCTCCCACACCCCCATTCATCTTTCCTAAAAACCATGTACTCTCCTCTAAGAGGCCTACGTATCCTGTCCCCTTTCCCTAGAAAGAAGGTATTTAAATCTGGATTCTAAGCCACTTTGGGAAGTTATTCATTTTTCCCTGGGATCTCCCACATATACACGAGGTACACAAGTTAATGAACTTTAGTTTTTCTCTTGGTAATCGGTCTTTCATTACAAGGGCCTCTGCTAAGAACTCAGAAGGGTAGAGGAAAACTATTTTTCCTCCTCCATAATTCTATCTTGGGAAATCAAGTCCTGGGCCTAACAGTGAGTTTGGCTTAAGTGCCAAGCAGTCCCGGCTGAGGGGAGGGAAGCTTCTAGGGGGAAATCAATGATACTGGCATCAAAGTAGGACAGAGGGCACATGCATGATTGCTGGTGGGAGTTTAAAGTGATTCAACATTTTTGGAGGATGATTTGGCAAAATCGATAGAAATGTTCAAGGTACAGCCAAGAGTCTTCTAGGAATCTCATCTGCTGAGATAAAGCACGAGTGCATAAGCCCTGGTCAGAACCCAGGATGCTACTGCGGGCTCTCCTTCCATGATGGGAAAACCTGCTAACAACCTGCATTTTTAGGCAAGGTGGCATCTATACTAATAAAAAGGTAATATGCTAATTAGACTGAACATCTTCCAGACGAGGTTCCGAGGTTCCGGACGTCCTTCCGGACAAAGCCATGGTGACAGGGCTGAGGCAGAGGCGGTTAGAGGTGATCAGGCAGGCAGGGGAGAGCAGTTAGGAGGATCAGGACGGCAGGGGAGAGCAGTTAAGGGTATCAGACCATCAGGGGAGAGCAGTTAGAGGGATCAGGCCAGCAGGCAGGTGAGCAGTTAGGTGCCAGCAGCCCTGAGGGGTCCCGGATTGGAGAGGGTGCAGGCCAGGCTGAGGAACTCCCCGCTCCCGTGCACGAATTAGGGGCAATCAGGCAGGCACACAGGTGAGTGGTTAGGAGGCAGCGGTCCAGGATTGTGAAAGGGATGTCCAACTGCCAGTTTAGACCAGATCCCGGCAGTTGGACATCCTGAGATTAGGCCTAAACCAGTAGTCGGCATCCCCCAAAGGGTCTGAGATTGGAGAGGGTGCAGGCTGGGCTGAGGGACACTCTCCTCCCGTGCACGAATTTCGTGCACCGGGCCACTAGTCTATATATAAAAGCCTAAGTGACCAAACAACCGAACCAGTTGGTGGGTTGCTATGACGCACATTGACCACCAGGGGGCAGATGCTCCATGCAGGAGCTGCCCCCTGGTGATCAGTGCACTCCCACAGCCAACCTCCCATGGTCCCTCCCTTATTGGGGACTCTCCCCTCAGCTGGCCAGCCCTGATGGCCCCAATCAGGACTAGGCAAGATGCCCCAATCGGCCCCGATTGCCAGCCAGGCCGAGGGACCCCACCCATGCATGAATTCGTGCACCGAGCCTCTAGTTTATAATGTTTGAATATTTCCACAATGAGAATCATATGATTTTTTACTTGAAAAATCACCAAAACTTAAAAGGAAATGATAAAAATGTCAAGATACAAGGGAGTGTAAAGAAACTAAGGCCCAGGGAAAGGGAACTTGCTCAAGTTCATACTGTACACTCACAGTGTTCCACAACATCCAGAACACCGAAGGCCAAAACTCCATTTATTCATCCCTCCATAAACCCAGTTAGTGCTGAATTAGAGTTTGGCTTCACTGCTCACTATCTATGCAACCTTGGTCAGATTCCTTCATTTTCTCAGCCTGTTTACTTATCTCTTCTTTTTTATTGAATTTATTGGGGTGACACTGGGTCACAAAAGTATAAAGGTTTCGCTATTCACTGTCTGTGGCTGTGTCTGCTGGGCCTAGGTGTGTGTGAGAGGGGACAGGCTGTGTACCAGCATTAGCTTCCTCAAGCTCTGAGCAGGAGGAAGATAATAAAAGTCCAAGACTTCCTGAGATCAGCATCCAGCTGTCAGTTACTCCGCACCCCACCCCCTAAGTTGCTTAGACTTTCTCAAGAGTCTTACGGAGAAAGGCTGTAGAATGGGTCCGAGCTGTGCACACCCCTTTTCCGTGGATCATGCTTGGTAGGGCAGGGCAATCTGGTTGGTGGGATGGGGCTGTTGGGCCCCCTGCTTGGGAGCACCGTGGTCGGGCAGTCAGTGGAGAGAACGTGGCCCTCCTGCAGAGCCGTAGCACTCAGGCTCTGCTAGTCTCCAGCCCTTCTCTGCCTGAGAAGCACCCGCAGGTTCAGGTTGGGTGCAGCCAGCTGTCCCCACTGCAGGAGCAAGCTTGCCAGGACGAAGCCACCAGGACTTGGGCAAACAAATCAAGAAAGCCTTGCTTTGGGCTGGCAGGGGCTGGGCCATGGGAGGGGAAGAGCTGCATTCCTCCCCGAGCTACACAGCTGTGCTGTCAGAGACGCACATCAAGGCCCAGGCTTCTAGCGATGCTCCCTTCTCCCCGTGGAGCTGAGCCAAGTGGAACTTGGAAGAACGGATCAAGCCAGCCCTTGAGCAAACTGTGGTCTGTCAAGTCAATTCATAAGGAAAATGTGTTATTATTTTACTTTCACTTGTTCCTTCACCAATGTGCTTTCCTTCTTTATGTAGATCTGAGTTTCTGACCTATATCATTTTCTCTCTGAAGAAATTTTTTATAAAATATGCTTTTATTGATTTCAGAGAGGAAGGGAGAGGGAGAAAGGTAGAAACATCAATGATGAGAATCATTGGTCTGCTACCTCCTGCACACCTCACAGTGGGGATGGAGCCGGCAACCCAGGCATGTGCCCTGACTGGGAATCAAACCGTGACCTCCTGGTTCATGGGTTAACGCTTAACCACTGTTTTTAGCCCTAGCCAGTTTGGCTCAGTGAATAGAGTTCCAACCTATGGAATGAAGGGTTCTATTCCGGTCAAGGGCACATGCCCAGATGTGGGCTCGATCCCCAGTAGTGGGTGTGCAGGAGGCATCTGATCAATGTCTCTCTCATCATTGATGTTTTTATCTCTCTCTCCCTCTCCCTTCCTCGCTGAAATCAATAAGAACATTTAATATATATAATATATATCTAGTATATATATATATACTAGAGGCTCAGTGCACGACATTCATGCATTGGGGGGTTTGGGGGGTCCCTCAGCCCAACCTGCACCCTCTCCAATCTGGGAGCCCTCTCCAATCCAGGAGTTTCTGCCTGTCTTTTCAATTATATGAGTGAATTGTCTGAGACCCCAACTCAGTTTGGTTTGTTGCTCACAGAATAATAGAGGCATTTATTTTTCCTTTGCTTCATTGGTGGAGATTTCCTGGAAGTGTTAGGATGTCTTCCCTTTAATTTTTCCTAGACACTCTGATTTTACTTATGTCTCTCACCTTCGCTTTCCCTCCATCCCCCACCGCAACAGTAACTTGCTCCAGGCTCACTTTTGCTCCTAGAGATCCATCTGCTACCAGAACTGTGATTCCCAGCATTCCTGGTGCTCCCCGCACTCTGGGCTTCCCTTCCGCTGGGAGCAACCGAGAGAGCAACGTCCCCTCAAGCCTCCAGCTCTTCCGCTCTGCTCTCCACCCGGCAGCTTGGGGATAGCGACCGAGGGAGCCACGTCCCCCCAAGCCTCTGGCTCTCCTGCTCTGCTCTCCGCTGGGTGCCTGTGTATGCAAATTAACCTACCATCTTTGTTGGATTAATTTGCATACTCACGCCTGATTGGCTGGTGAGCATAGCAGAGGGATGGTCAATTTACATGTTTCTCTTTTATTGTAATATATATATATGTTTTTATTGATTTTTAGAGAGGAAGGGAGAGGGACAGAGAGATAGAAATATTGATGAGAGAGAAACATCATTAATTGGCTGCCTCCTGCACACCCTCTACCAGGGATTGGGGATCAAGCCTGAAGCCCAGGCATATGCCCTGACTGAGAATCAAACCAGCGACCTTTTGGTTCATGGGTTGATGCTCAACCACTGAGCCACATGGTCTGAATGAGAATTTGTAACAGTTCTTTTAAGGCAAGTCTACTGGCAACAAATTCCTTTCATTTTTGTCTGAGAAGTCTTTATTGCTCCTTCAATTTTGAAGGATAATTTTGCAGGGCACAGAATTCTAGGCTGGTAGGCTTGTTTTCCCCTCTCAAAACTGTAAATATCTCACTCCACTATGTTCAGTCAGAGGTAGTTCTTACCTATAGGTAAGTTGTTTTCTTCTTTTGGCTTCAATATGTTTTTTCCCTCTGATTTTCTGAAGTTTAACTATGGTATTCCTAGGAATCATGCGTCTGTGGGCTTCTTTTGTGGGGTTACATTCCCTTACTTGGTGTGCTCTGAGATTCCCGGATCTGTGATTTGGTGTCTCAGATGAATTTGGAAACATTCTCAATCATTACTGCCTCACATATTGCTTCTGGGTTTTTCCCTTCTGCCATTCCCATTACACGTGACACACATTGTAGTTGTTCCACAGTTCTTGGATACTCTGTCTTTGTGCTTTTCAGTTTTGGAATTTCTATGGTCCTATTTTCAAGCTCAGAGATTCCTCCCTCAGCCATGCCTAGTTGACTAATGAGCCCATCAAAGTTTTTTTTTTTTCTCATATAGTGTTTTTAAATCACTATAATTTTGTTTTTATTCTTTCCTACATTTTCCATCTCTGCTTATATTATCCATCTGTTCTTTCATTTACATACTCTTTCCTTAAAGTCCTTAGCATATTAATCATAGTTTTTAATAATTACTGGTCTGCCCGACGGTGTGGCTCAGTGGTTGAGCATCGACCTATGAACCAGGAGGTCACAGTTCGATTCCTGGTCAGGGCACATGCCCAGGTTGTGGGCTCAATCCCCAGTGTGGGGTGTGCTGGAGGCAGCCAATCAATGACTGTTATCACTGGTTTTTAAAATATATATATTTTATTGATTTTTTACAGAGAGGAAGGGAGAGGGATAGAGAGTTAGAAACATCGATGAGAGAGAAACATCAATCAGCTGCCTCCTGCACACCCCCTACTGGGGATGTGCCTGCAACCAAGGTCCATGCCCTTGACTGGAATCGAACCTGGGACTCTTCAGTCCGCAGGCGGATGTTCTATCCAGTGAGCCAAACCGGTTAGGGCAGGAGTGGGCAACCTTTTTGTGATTGTGTGCCAAAACCAGCAAAATCTCTGACTCAAAATTCTGCTGCTTGCCAACCCTAATTTTTTGAGAACATGTTATGCCTACGTGATATCTCTTAAGGTGTACATATGTGAAGAACCTTGAAGAAATAATAAAATTCATTCGAGCGACAAAAACACAGTATATGATGATGAAAAATACACTTATTTTTTAATGTATACATGTACACTGATAGTCCGACAGAAAACTTTATGACTCCATGTGATATTATCAGTGGGACTTTTGCTGCTGCATCACTGATGACAGAGATTTTACATCAGGTTTCTATTTTGTGACCTTTAGAGATATGCACGAGCTACTACTTTCATCCGGCAGGCTACTCCTATTACGAGACTTAACAAAATTCATCACTGAGGACAAAGATTCACAAGCGTATGTGGATGAAACCAAAACACTGGTCGGATCTAGGAAGGCAGGGAGAGTTAAGGCAGAGGCATAGAAATTGCTCTTCCCCTCTCTCGTCAATCCATGTCTATGGTCTTTAAGATAACTTGTTATGTAAAATTATTTATTTATCTAAGATGCACCTACACTGAATTTATCTGAAAAATAAAAAAGTCGATATTAAGAAAAAAATTGTAAATGGAAGATTATAAGAGAGGGTTTCGCCTGCCAGCAAAAGTTACTGGCGTGCCATGTTTGGCATGCGTGCTAGGGGTTCCCCACCCCTGGGTGAGGGCATTATCACTAGTATTTCTATCTCTCTCCCTCTCCCTTCCTCTCTGAGATCAATCGAAATATATCTTTTTTAGAAATAAAAGTTACTAGTCTGATAATTCCAACTTCCCTGTCATATCTGACTCTGGTTTTGATGCTGTTCAGTCTTTTCAAACTGTATGCTTTTGCCTTTCGATATGCCTGGTCATGTTTTGTTGAAGGCAGACATGATACTCGCTCAGAAGAACTGCAGTCCAGAGGCCTGTAGTTATGTAGGGCAAGGCAAGCATTATATCCTTCCACGATCGGGCCCGAGTCTTTTGGTGAGACTATGCCCCAGACTGAGAACTTCACCAGGGCTTCTCAGCCTTTGTTTGTTGTTTTCCTCCTCTTAGGTGGGTCAGGATGGCTAGAAAGAGGGGAGTTAGGTAGGTCCCTGTCCCTAGGTAGCTTAGGCTCTGGTAACATAGTTTCCCTGAGGGGAGGCCTCAGCAAGAACAGGACGCGCTGACATATTTCAAAATCATTACTTTCCCACTCCCCCTACCAGGAGCACAGGGGATTTTCCTCCAACATTCACTGTGAGGGCCTCCTAGAGCTCTGGGGGTAAAACTCACAACAGTGTGGGCCCCTTTTGATTGGGTTCCTCTGGCGTTTGGAACTCTCAGACTGTCCACACTCAGCCTCCAGCAGTTTGTCGATTACAGTCCAGGTTTTCTTGCCCCAGGCTTCTGCTCCAGTCAGTTGTGATTCTGTGCATCTGCCTGCCTCTCCGTTGGCGGGGGTGGAGACAGCAGTTTTCCTTTTGACCTCAACTGATGGATCTACAAAGAATTGATTGTTGTTGTTGTTGTTAATCCTCACCTGAGGATATTTTTTTCCATCCATTTTTTTAGAGAGAGAGGAAAGGAGGGGAGAAAGAGATCGAGAGAGTGAAAGAGAGGAGAGAGAGAAACATAGCTGTGAGAGAGACACATTGGTGGTTGCCGCCCACAAAGACTCCGACCTGCAATCCAGGTACGTGTCCTTGATCAGGAATCGAACCTGAGACCCTTGGATGCACAGGCCACTGCTCTAACCACTGAGGACACTGGCCAGGGCAAGAGTTGGTTGACTTTCCAGTTTGTTCAGCTTTTTACTTATGATGATGAAAGGGCAGCTTCTAAGCTCCTCACATGCTGCATAGGAGACTGAAGTCCCAACACCATCAACACTAATAAAAGAGAAAAATGGTAATTGGCGTACGAGCTACCCTTTTCATTGGCTAATCAGGGCTATATGCAAATTAACTGCCAACTAAGATTGGCAGTTAACTGCCAACAAGATGGCGGTTAATTTGCATATGTAGGCACAATGCAGGGAGGCGAAAGGGAAAGCAGGAAGAAGCCCCCTGCCACTGACAGTGATTGGAAACCCAGGGGGGAGCTAAGAGCTGGGGGGCAGGGCAAAGGCGGCCCTGGGGCCGCCTTTGCCCTGCCCCCCAGCCATGATCGGAGAATCAGGTGCCTTTTCCACCCTGGCCAGTGATAGCAGGAAGTAGGGGTGGAGCCAGCGATGGGAGCTGGGCACGGTCGAAGCTGGCAGTCCCGGGAGCTAGGGGTCCCTTGCCTGGGCCTAAAGCGAAGCCCACGATCGTGGGGCCGCTGCAGCTGTGGGACCCCGCTGCCCGGGCCGGACGCCTCAGCCAGAGGCGTCCTGCAGAGGCAGGGGTGGAGCCCACGCGATCGCGGCCGCCCCACCCCCACTGCCACTGCAGGTCCCCGCTGCCCGGGCCGGACGCCTAGGCCAGAGGTGTCAGGCCTGGGCAAGGGGCCGATCCTGTGATTGGAGGGTGACGGGGGTCAACGCCTGAGGGCTCCCAGTATGTGAGAGGGGTCAGGCTGGGCTGAGGGACACTCCCCCCCCCCAACACACACACCCAGTGCACGAATTTCGTGCACCGGGCCCCTAGTTCTTTATATAAGAAGTTAGCCACTAGTCATATGGTTGCTTCCCTGTGTGTGATGAGCAAATTTTCTCTTGTTGCTTTTAAGTTTTGTTTGTCTGTCAATAGTTTTACTCTGATGTATCTGTTTGTGTTTATCCTACTCGGGAGTTCATTGAGCTTCTTGGATCTGTATATTAATGTTTGTGTTATGCCCTGAATATACCCGGAAGATGTCCCCAGTCCCCAGAACCTATTAGTAGTATAAGTTATCTTATTTATATGGTAAAAGGGACTTTGCAAATGTGATTTAAGATCTGATGAAAGGGCAACTCCTAAGCTCCTTGCATGCTGCATAGGAGACTGGAGTCCCGACACCGTTCTTTGTGGTAAGAAGTTAGCCACTAATCATATGGTTGCTTCCCTGTGTGTGATGAGTAAATTTTCTCTTGTTGCTTTTAAGTTTCATTGAACTTTTGTGTTGTTGTTTTAGACTCTCTTTCATTTATTTCCACTCTGGTCTTCATTATTTCCTTCCTTCTACTCACTTTGAGCTTTGTTCGCTGTTGTGGGAGCACTCGCTCCTCAAACCCGCACATACTTCTGAATCCTGCTCACAGCGCCAAGTGTCAGAGCAAGTTCCTCCTTGAACCCTGCTCACTGTACTATTGTTGGAAGCGCTCCCTGCTCCATCCTGCCTGCTGGTCCAGGTGTGGGAGCACAGGCCCTGACCCTGCCCTACTACACCAACTGTTGGGTCCAAGCCTCTCGGCCAGGGGCTGGACCTTCTGGGACGCCGGGTAGTAGACGGAGAAGCCATGAGAGGTCATAGATATATACTAGTAAGAGAGTCTTTATTGTAGGAACCAGTGACCATGTATCCCAAGTAGCCATTAGACAAAGCAGTTCTCTAAAGTAAAGCCCCATACAGTAGGTAGCTGCACACCAGCTAGGTAACAGTACATCTTTCCTGCATAGCAGCAGCCTCCAGCATAGGAGCTATTATCTGAGGAGCTGCGCTGCCTCTGGACCCACAGCCTCTCATAGTTGCTGCATCTGAGCTCACAGCCTCAATCACCTTAGTAACAAACTTTAATGCTACTTAGACAAAGAGGCTTTCTGCCAAATAATGACATCAATCATTTGGGTTATAGAAGGGCTCTGGGTAATGACATCACATAGCAACACCCAGCTTGCTCTCCCTAGCAACTAGCCTCCTTGGAGTTTCTTCAGCCCAGGAACACAACTTGCTTTATAGCCAAGTGGAAAAATTTTACACTTTAACCAAATGTCTGTGAAGGGTTTTCCCGTGCCTCATCTCATTTGATCCTCAAGAAGTCCTGGAGTAGGTAGATAGGAGACTCGGGGGAATCCTATTTTCTTTTCATTAGCTGGAAAACAGAGATTTAGAAAGCTTAGAAACTTGATCTGACTAAAAAAAAGAAATGGTGGACCTTGAAAATGCTTTCAGGTTTTCTTACTGCGCAGAATATAATCAAACACTGCTGCAGTTAAATATTTTACCCTTTGTTCTCCCTGCGTGACCTACAATAATAATCTGCTTTGTGTTGGTATTTACTGGCGTGTTGCTGACAATTACCTGAAAGAGAAGTTGGGCTGCTTCACTGGGCTGGAAAAAGTTTAGCTACCTCAGAAAGCAGGTCTAATTAAGCAAGTTTATTCTATATCTATAAAAGGCCAAGTTGACGCGCATGCGCAATACATATTAAATTCTCACTGGAGCCAATCGCACGCACGTGTTTCGATCTGTCATTGTCAATCGTGAATTTGGTTGACACTCAGCAACGCTTTCTGGGCTGGCCATGGGGTCTCGGCTGCGATTTGGTGGCTGTCGCTCTGGGGTGGTGGCGGGGCCTGTGTCCCAGTTGGGGGAAGCCAAGTGTTGCTTTGTTGGCCAGGTCTGCGCTGCCATTTCTCTGTAAATGGCACATGTGCATCATGGCAGCCCCTGTGTTGAGCATCTGCCCCCTGGTGGTCATTATGCATCATAGTGACCGGTCGGACAGTGGGAAGGACACTTAGCATATTAGCCTTTTATGTCTATGGCTATTCTCCACACTGCTATTTGCCTTTTACTTTCTTAATGGTATCTTTCCATGTCTTAAATTTAATGACACCAATTTATCAATTTATCAGCCTTTCTCTTTAGTACTCTTTGTCTCTTCATAAGAATATTTACCTATCTCATGGTCACAATATTCCTGCTGTTATTTTCTAGAATTGTACCTTTTACATTTAGGTCTATAATGCATCTCCAATTGATTTTTTTGTGTTTGAGGTAGGAGTCAAGGTTCTTCTCCCTTCCCCCAATTGATATTCTATAGATCTAGCACTACTTATTTATTTATTTGTTTGTTTGTTTATTTATTTTTTTTACTTATTTAAATAAAAAACGTTTAAACCCTGTCCGCCGATGTGACTCCGTGGTTGAGCACCAACTCATGAACCAAGAGGTTCCTTGTGCCCTGGCTGGTTTGGCTCAGTGGATAGAGTGTCGGCCTGCACACTGAAGGGTCCCAGGTTCCATTCCGGTCAAGGGTACATGCCTGGGTTGCGGCCTCGATTCCCCCAGATGGGGGCGTGCAGAAAGAAGCCAATCAATTATTCTCTCTTATCATTGATGTTTCTATCTCTCTCTCCCTCTCCCTTCCTCTCTGAAATCAATTTTAAAAATATATTTTTAAAAACCCTTAGGACAGAGGACCCAGTATGCTCTCTCTCCCAGGAGCACAGCTGTGCCTTTCCCTTAACTTCCCTTCCCACTCCTCCTCCCTCTCAGGACCCCAGGCAGGTTACCATTAGCTTCCCAACTCCGAAGCTTCAAGGGCCCGCCCATCACGTTTCCTAAGCCCATTTCTTCTAAGAATTACTTCCTCTGCCTCTGTGGTTCACCAAATAAATGTTCTCTTACAGTTTGGATCTTGGCTCTGAATTCTTTCCTAATAAGAACCCAAGTACCGAGCTTGCTGAACCCAGGTTTGGTCAGACCCCACAGGTCAGACACCTGGTACCATTCCTGCTGCGTACCACAAAATAACATAATAAAAATAACAGCCAGAGGGTTTGTAATCTCTGCTCTGGTGCATTGGTTGTGTCGTGAGGTGTCCAGAGAAAGGGGAGCACCCTGACCTTCCAAAAGCATGTTATCATCGCTCCATTAAGGTAAAGACTGACTTTTGTCAGGGCAGATTCTAGCCTGGGACAGGACTACCTCCCATAAACTGCTTTTAGTTAAAATTTTTTAATTTCAGACCACGCTTGTGATTATTTTAGGTCTCTGTGTTTGCAAGGCCACAGTGCAGGCCTTCCTTGAACTTGTCAGGTTAGCATTTGGCCCCTTTTCATCCACAGGCCACTTAAACAAGGACGGGGGTGGGGCGAGGAAGCCTAGGCTAGGCCGCTTGGTCAGAGAAGGGGGCTTTCCAGGATGAATGTCCCTGCCCATTCCTCCCCTTGAGAGGTCCCGTTAGCTTAGGAGATGCATGCATGTGGGGGATGAAGCGGGAGAGAGGCAGGTGAAGAGCAGAGGCGAGTGCTTCCGGAGGGAGAGTGCATGCTGGGGCCTTCATTTCGAGATGTGTTAAAGGCTGGGCATGTAGGTCTTAGGGGAGTTTCTTAATAGAATATTCATGAGCTTCATGCAGATGTTTCAAAGTGAGATTTATTTCCTTAACTTCATCTGCCTTTGGGTGTGGTTGGCAAAGGGCACTAACTGAGTTCTGCTATCGTCTCCCCGAGGAAGGTGATTGAAGCTGTTTATTCTCGTTGGGAAAAGTAAAAGCCATTTACTCTTTTTTTTAAAAAATAATGTTTTTACTCATTTCAGATAGAGGAAAAGAGAGGGAGAGTTAGGAACATCAATGACAAGAGAGAATCACCCATCAGCTGCCTCCTGCATGCCCCCTACTAGGGATTGAGCCTGCAACCCAGGCATGCCACATGTTGCTTACCCATTCATTCAATGATGAACCTGTGTGTTGTTTCTACCTGTTTTCACAATGAATGGTGCTGCTATGGACATTTGTGTGCAAGGTTTTGTGTGGATGTATGTTTTCAACTTCCTTGGGTGTATATACCTAGGAGTGGAATTGCTGAGTAATAAGTTAACTCCATGTTTAATTGCTCAGTGGTTGAGTGTCTATCTATGAATCAAGAGGTCATGGTCCGACTAAGTTTCCATTCCTGGGCAGAGCACATGCTTGGGTAGCAGGCTTGATCCCCAGTGTGGGGCGTGCAGGAGGCAGATCTCCAGTGTGGGGCATGCAGGAGGCAGCTGATAAATGATTTTCTCTCATCATTGATGTTTCTGTCTCTCTTTCCCTATCCATTACTCTCTGAAATCAATAAAAATGTACCTTAAAAAATAAAAAAAAATAAAAAAGCTTTCGCTTTTTGCCTGGCTGGTGTGGCTCAGTGATTGAGCGTTGACCCAGGAACCAGGAAATCACGGTTCCATTCCTGGTCAAGGCAAAGCCGGGTTGTGGGCTTGATCCCCAGTAGAGGGCATGCAGGAGGCAGCTGATCAATGCTTCTTTCTCATTATTGATGTTTCTATCTCTCTCCCTTTTCCTTCCTCTCTGAAATCAATAACAACATATTTTTAAAAAATTAAAAGCTTTCACTTTTGGACTTATGGTCAAGAGGGCAGCATAGGTAAACATGGAAATCTCCTTCTCCTGCAACCACATCAAGATTATAATTATAGCCCTAGCCAGTTTGCTTAGTGTATAGAGCGTCAGCATGCAAACTAAAGGGCTGCAAGATTGATTCCGGTCAAGGGCACGTACCTTGGTTGCAGGCTTAATCCTGGACATGGTTGGAGTGCCTGCAGGAGGCAACCAATTGCTGTGTCTCCTTCACATGGATGTTTCTCTGTGTCTCTCCCTCTCCCTTCCACTCTCTCTAAAAATCAATGGAAAAATATCCTCCGGTGAATATTAACAACAACAACAACAACAAAAATTACAACTACAGAACAGTCATCATTCAGGGGGCCTGACATCAGGCTGAATGGAAGCTCTACAAACAGGGCTTTACAGAAGCAGCCATGTCAAGATGGTAGGAGGGGCGGAGACACAGAACATGCTGGCCTCACACCCCCGTGTGACAGGTAAAGGTTGGGAGGGGTCACTTGGCTGCAGAAGTCCTCCCTGAAGAACTAGGAGGCTCCCCAGCCCAAGGCTCTGTTGTAGGCAGTTAGACAGACAGTGAGCAGAGCAAGGACGATGGGCCAGGTACAGAAAGTCACCAGGATGGAAAGCCACACATGGGAGACCTGAGCTGGGTGCCTAGGATCCCAGGCCCTTCCTGGGGGCCTCTGCAGGGAGGGCACCCTGTTCCCTCGGGGCCCACCTCCCTCACCTCAGTGGCACACACCTGGCCCGCGAGGGCGGGAGTGGGGAGCACTGACCAGGGGCCCAGAGGGCTGGGCTGGGAACCGAGCGAACAGCGTGTTTAATTGCTTTCCGCAGCTCCGCATAGCCCTTCCCAGACCAGAAAACGAGAGGGCCAGGGCTCACCAACGCGGAAGAGCAACGATGAAGTGGTTTCCCTGCGGCCGGCTTCTCAGAGCCTTCAGTGTTTAAACGTGGCAGCACGTGGCCCAGGAGACACGCAGGGTCGGAGAGCTAAGCTGGGGGGCAGGAGGGGAAAGCTAGGGCCGGAGAGGACGCGGAGCCTGCCGCCTTCCCTCCTTCCATCCATCCATCCCTGAACGATGTGGAGCTCACTTCAGCGGAGGCTGCAGTGCTGGTCTGCACCGACTGCTGCTCAGTGGCCTGCAAGGTCATATTCAAGAAAAAGAAGTCAGAGCAACGTTGAGCTCAGCTGCATTCACTCGGAAGAAAAGAGTTTCGATTTAAATGAACTTTGTGTTTATTGGCAAATCAGTGTCACCGGCAGCAAGCCAGAAACTGTGACCTACTCCCTGTCGGGAAACAGCCCCAGGCCATGACAACAACCAGTGCAAGGAACAGGCCCAGATGGCAGGGCGACTTCTCTCCAGTCTGTACAACATCACCCCCAAGACGAGCACAGGTTTCACTGCCTGGTGTTCAGGAGCTTGAGAGCAGATTTTTGTGTGTGTGTTCTAATAAAACTTTAATTACAATAACAGATGGGCTGGATTTGGTTCCCTGGTTGTAGTGTGTCAACTATACCTGCTCTCCAGTGCATAGGTTGAAAATATGTGTAGGCTGCACTAGTGTGTAGGATGAAGAGTTATAATAAAGAGGGAAGGGAAAGCAACAAGGCATCAGTGGATGTGGAGGGAAGTACAGAGGCGGGATGGGAAAAGGAAGGCAGAGGATGTTGTATGTGTTTCCCCCCACGTCCCGTGTGGTTCAGGGTTCAGGATCGGGAAGAGGAGCCGCACACAAATGAAAGAGAAGAGACAAGAGATAATTTGAAAATACTCGGGGGTCAGGCGGGCAAGTCCAACTCAAGGGGAAGGATCTCCACCGGTGCCCAGGCCTCGCCAGCCTTTTATTCAACTTTGGTTAAACATAAAGCCCTTAGTTAGGCAGGTAATTGCGGTAGCAGATAGGCTATCTTAAAGTCAGTAAATATTAGAAGGATTTACTCTGGGACTATTTGATCAGGAAATAGCTTGAGCCCCCATTGTCAGGACTAGACAATCGGTGCATAACTCAGGCCCTGCCGTGGGTTCAAGGGTCACCAGCCTTCCAGGATCCTTGTTTGCACTTCTTGTTAGTGAAGACAATGGGCAGCCTCCCAAAAGAGGATGTAAGTGAAGTAAACGTGAACATAGAGTGATAAGGATGGAGGTGGCAGGAAATATTGTGGGGGGGGGGGGTCTGCATTTCATGGGAATATCTCTGTATGGCTCCTTTTTTTTTCTCCCCTTGACCCTCCCATAGCCCCCCCCCCTCAGTGTCTTGTGTCCATTGGTTATGCTCGTATGAATGCATACAAGTCCTTTGGTTGATCTCTTACCCCCACTTCTGCCCCCCAACCCTCCCCAGCCTTCCCGCTGTAGTTTGACAGTCTGTTCGATGTTGCTCTGCTTCTGTATCTATTTTTGCTCATCAGTTTATAATGGTCTTAATTATCCATAAATGAGTGAGATCATGTGGTATTTTTCTTTCATTGACTGGCTTATTTCACTTAGCATAATGCTCTCCAGTTCCATCCATGCTGTTGCAAATGGTAAGAATTCCTTCTTTTTTACAGCAGCATAGTATTCCATTGTGTAGATGTACCACAGGTTTCTAATCCATTCATCTACTGATGGGCACTTAGGCTGTTTCTAGATCTTAGCTATGGTGAATTGTGCTGCTATGAACATAGGGGTGCATATATCCTTTCTGACTGGTGTTTCTGGTTTCTTGGGATATATTCCTAGAAGTGGGATCACTGGGTCAAATGGGAGTTCCACGTTTAACTTTTTGAGGAAACTCCATACTGTCTTCCATAGTGGCTGCACCAGTCTGCATTCCCACCAGCAGTGCACAAGTGTTCCTTTTTCTCCACATCCTCTCCAGCACTTGTCGTTTGTTGATTTGTTGATGGTAGCCAGTCTGACAGGTGTGAGATGGTACCTCATTGTTGTTTTGATTTGCATTTCTCAGATGATTAGTGACTTTGAGCATGTTTTCATATGTCTCTTGGCTTTCTGAATGTCCTCTTTTGAAAAGTGTCTATTTAGGTCCTTTGCCCATTTTTTGATTGAATTGTTTATCTTCCTTTTGTTAAGTTGTATGAGTTCCCTATAAATGTTGGAGATTAAACCCTTATTGGTGATAACATTGGCAAATATGTTCTCCCATGCAGTGGGCATTCTTGTTGTTTTGTTGATGGTTTCTTTTGCTGTGCAGAAGCTTTTTATTTTGATGCAGTCCCATTTGTTTATTTTCTATTTAGTTTCCTATGCCCGAGGAGCTGTATCGGTGAAGAAATTGCTTCGGCCTATGTCTGAGATTTTGTTGCTTTTGGATTCCTCTAGAATTTTTATGGTTTCCTGTCGTACATTTAAGTCCTTTATCCATTTTGAGTTTATTTTTGTGTATGGTGTAAGTTGGTGGTCTAGTTTCATTTTCTTGCATGTATCTGTCGAATTTTCCCAATACCATTTATTGAAGAGACTGTCTTGACTCCATTGTATGTTCTTGCCTCCTTTGTCAAATATTAATTGAGCATATTGGTTCGGGTCGATTTCTGGGGTCTCTATTTTATTCCATTGATCTATATGTCTGTTCTTGTGCCAGTACCAGGCAATTTTGAGAACAGTGGCTTTGTAATACAGCTTGATATCTGGTATTGAGATCCCAGCTACTTTGTTCTTCTTTCTCAGGATTGCTGCAGCTATTCGGGGTCTTTTTTTTTTATTCCAGATGAATTTTTGGAGAGTTCGTTCTAGATCTGTGAAATATGCTGTTGGTATTTTAATGGGAAGTGCGTTGAATTTATAAATTGCTTTGGGTAGTATGGACATTTTAATGATGTTGATTCTACCAATCCATGAACACGGTATGTTCTTCAATCTGATTATGTCTTCCTCTATCTCTTTTTTCAACGTCCTGTAGTTTTCTGAGTAGAGGTCTTTTACCTCTTTAGTTAAGTTTATTCCTAGGTATCTTAATTTTTTTGGTGCGATGGTAAATGGGATTGCTTTTTTAGTCTCTCTTTCTGTAAGTTCACTATTGGTGTATAGAAATGCCATAGATTTCTTGGCATTAATTTTGTATCCTGCTACATTGCCAAATTCATTTATTAAGTCTAATAGTTTTTTGATGGAGTCTTTAGGGTTTTTTATGTATAATATCATGTCATCTGCGAATAAGGACAGTTTTACTTCTTCTTTTCCAATTTGGATGTCTTTTATTTCTTCTTCTTGTCTAATTGCAATGGCTAATACTTCCAGTACTATGTCGAACAGGAGTGGTGAGAGTGAGCATCCCTGTCTTGTTCCTGTTCTTAGGGGAAATGGTGTTACTTTTTGTCCATTGAGTATGATGTTGGCTGTGGGTTTGTCATATATGGCTTTTATTATGTTGAGGTATGATCATTCTATTCCCATCATGCTGAGAGTTTTTATCAGAAATGGTTGTTGGATTTTGTCAAATGCTTTTTCTGCATCAATTGATATGACCATATGGTTTTTTTCTTTCAGTTTGTTTATGTGATGTATCACGTTTATTGATTTGTGGATATTGTACCATCCTTGCATCCTTGGGATAAATCCTACTTGGTCATGGTGTATGATCTTTCTGATGTACTGCTGGATCGATTTGCTAAGATTTTGTTGAGGATTTTGGCATCTATGTTCATGAGGGATATTGGCCTGTAATTCTCTTTCATTGTGTTGTCTTTACCTGGTTTTGGTATTAGGGTGATGCTGGCTTCATAGAATGAGCTTGGAAGTGTTCCTTCCTCTTGAATTTTTTGTAGTAGTCTGAGGAGGATAGGTTTTAGTTCTTCCCTGAATGTTTGGTAAAACTCCCCTGTGAAGCCGTCTGGCCCTGGGCTTTTGTTTGCTGGAAGCTTTTTGATGACTGCTTCAATTTCTTCCATAGTTATTGGCCTTTGAGATTTTTAGATTCTTCCTGATTGAGTTTTGGAATGTTGTATTTTTCTAGGAATATGTCCATTTCCTCCTGTTTGTCTAGTTTGTTGGAGTAGAGCTGTCCATAGTATTTTTTAGCAATCATTTGTATTTCTGTGGGGTCTGTTGTTATTTCGCCTCTATCATTTCTGATTTTGTTTATTTGGGTCCTCTTTCTTTCCTTCTTGGTAAGCCTGGCTAGAGGTTCATCAATCTTATTTATCCTTTCAAAGAACCAGCTCTTGGTTTCATTGATTTTATGTATGGTTATTTTTGGTCTCTATGTCATTTATTTCTGCTCTGATCTTTATTATCTCCTTCCTTCTGCTCACTCTTGGCTTTTCTTATTGCTCTCTTTCTAATTCTTTGAGATGTAGAGTTAGATGATTTACTACCATTTTTTCATTTTTTGAGGTAGGCCTGTAGGGCTATAAACTTTCCTCTCAGGACTGCTTTCATTGGGTCCCATAGTTTTTGGATTGTTGTGTTTCATTGTCATTAGTTTCCAGGATGTTTTTAATTTCTTCTTTGATCTCATTGGTAACCCAATCAATATTTAATAACATGCTATTCAGCCTCCAAGTGTTTGAGTATTTTGGGTTGTTTTTATTGTAGTTTATTTCTAATATTATGCCGTTGTGGTCTGAGAAGATGCTTGATATGATTTCAATCTCTTTGAATTTAGACAGACTTTGCTTGTGACCCAATATGTGGTCTATCTTTGAAAATATCCCATGTGCACTTGAGAACAATGTATACTCCGTAGCTCCAGGGTTAATGTTCTGAAGATGTCAATTAAGTCCATCTGATCTAGTGAGTCATTTAGGATTACTGTTTTTATTGCTGATTTTTTTTGTCTAGAGGATTTATCCAGTGATTTCAGTGGTGTATTAAAGTCCCCTACTATGATTGTATTGTTGTCGATCTCTCCCTTGATATCTTTCAGGAGTTTTTTTTATGTAAATGGGTGCTCCTGCATTAGGTGCATATATGTTTATCAGAGTTATATCTTCTTGTTGTATCGATCCCTTTAATATTATGAAGTGGCCTTCCTTATCTCTTGTTATGGCCTTCACTTTGATGTCTATTTTGTCTGATATAAGTATTGCTACCCCAGCTTTTTTTTTCATTTCCATTTGCCTAAAAGATATTTTTCCATCCCTTCACTTTCAGTCTGTGTGAGTCCCTTATTCTGAGGTGGGTCTTTTATAGACAGCAAATATATGGGTCATGTTTTTTATTCATTCAGCCACTCGATGTCTTTTGATTGGAGCATTTAGTCCATTTACGTTTAAAGTTATTATTGAAAGGTACTTGTTTGTAGCCATTTCTATTTTTTGTGCCTGTTTTCTTTCTTAGCTTTTTCTTTCTTCTTTTTATACCAGTCCCTTTAGCATTTCTTGCATTGCTGGCTTGGTGGTGATAAACTCCCTTAACCTTTTTTTGTCTGTGAAGCTTCTTACTTCCACTTCAATTTTGAATGATAGCCTTGCTGGATAGAGCATTCTTGAATTCAGTCTTTGCTTTGTATCACTTTGTAAATTTCCATCCATTCTTTTCTGGCCTGATGTGTTTCTGTTGAGAAATCATTTTATAATCTAATGGAAGATCCCTTGTATGTAACTTTACATCTCTGTCTTGCAGCCTGTAAGATTCTCTCTTTGTCCTGAACATTTGCCATGGTAATTATGATGTGTCTTGGCATGGGTCTTTCTGGGTTCATCTTGTTTGGGACTCTCTGTGCTTGTGTGACTTTTTTCTTCCCCACCTCAGGGAAGTTTTCTGATATTATTTCTTCGAATAGGTTTTCTACCCCTTGTTCCTCTTTCTGTTGTTCTGGCACCCCTATTATTCGTATGTTGTTTCGTTTCATGTGTCCCATGACTCCCTTAGACTCTCCTCCTTTCTTTTAATTTTTTTCTCCAATTTCAGTTCAGTTTGGGTGTGTTTTGTTTCCTTGTCCTCTAATTCGGTAATTCGGTCCTCCACTTCTCCTAGTCTACTGTTGAAACTTTCAATGGTGTTTTTTATTGCAGCTATATCACTCTTCATTTCTTCTTGGTTCTTACATAAGTTATTGATTTTTTTCATCCATTTCTTTTTGATTCTTACATAAGTTGTTGATTTTTTCATCTGTTTCCTCCTTTTTAAAAAAAATATATTTTATTTATTTTTTTACAGAGAAGAAGGGAGAGAGATAGAGAGTTAGAAACATCGATGAGAGAGAAACATTGATCAGCTGCCTCCTGCACATCTCCTACTGAAGATGTGCCCGCAACCCAGGTACATGCCCTTGACCGGAATCGAACCGGGGACCTTTCAGTCCGCAGGCTGATGCTCTATCCACTGAGCCAAACCGGTTTCGGTCTTCTGTTTCTTCTTGATTCTTGCATAAGTTGAATTTTTCCTCCATTCGGTTTATGCACTCTAGGACCCTTAATCTGAATTCTTTTTCTGACATGTTGCATGCCTCTGTTTCGCTTAGCTGCTTATTTGGTGAGTCCTCCTCTTCTTTCCTTTGGTGGTTTCTTTCTACCCATGTTTGATCTCACCGACATATCTAGATGTTGAGTCATTCAGGGGCTGCTCCTTGGGTGGCTGTGGCTCCTTGGGCTGCGGTTGCTCCTTGGGCGGTTGTGGTAGCAGTTGCTCCTCAGTTGGCAGCAGCTCCTCTGGTGGGTGCTGTTCACAGTCGTGGTGGCTCCTCTGGCTGGTGGGGGGAGGCTTCTCACACAGCTGCTGTTCCTCAGACAGAGGGTGTGCTGATCACGAGGCTGCTGTTCCTTGGATGGGGGCAGGCTACACACGCAGCTGCTACTCCTTGAACTGGGGCCGACTGCTCACATGGCTGTTGATCCTTGGGTGGGGACTGGCTGCACGCTGCTGTTGTTCCTCTGATGTGGTGTGCTGCTTGTGGGGCTACTGCTCCTTGGACTTGGACAGGTTGATTGCAAGTTTGCTGCTCCTCGGATGGGGCTGGGTTGCTTGCACGGCTGCTGCTCTTTGGACGGGAGTGAGCTGCACGTGTCGCTGCTCCTCCTCTCCAGGTGTTTGGTTATGTGGCTTGCTCTCTAGCATGGCACTGCATGGTCTGGTCAGCGCTTCAGGCCGCCCCCTTTAGGCTCAATCCTCTGTAATTACGGAACCCAGATCTCAAATCCCTGGTGCCAACGGTCTTGCAGATTTCCTTTTCCCAGTCAGGGGCTGTGCCTGTCCCAAGGGACGTGGCTGGGTGTCACGAGGTGTCCCTCTGACCCTCTGGGCTCAGAGATCTGGCAAACTTTCCTGCCCAGGTCCCTGGTTTTTACCTTTCCAGGGGAATTCTGCCCTTCCCGGCTGCAAACTGTCTCACCAGCTGAGTATACTTCGCCAATTCGGGGGTGGATGTTATCTGTTTCAGCTGCTCATTCTATTTGCTCCAGGACAAGCTTTGGGAAGCGTCTGCCTATTCTGCCGCCATCTTGTCTCTCAGCAGATTTTTAAAAAATATATATTTTATTGATTTTTTATAGAGAGGAAGGGAGAGGGATAGAGAGTTAGAAACATCGATGAGAAAGAAACATGGATCAGCTGCCTCCTGCACAGCCCCTACTGGGGATGTGCCCGCAACCAAGGTACATGCCCCTGACCTGAATCGAACCTGGGACTCTTCAGTCCACAGGCCGACGTTCTATTGGTTAGGTTAGGTGGCTCAGGAGGCGGCGCAAGAAATAGAGTCCAGTGAATCAGAAAAGAAAGGAAAGGAAAAGGTTTATTCTGCGTCCCCGGGAGACCCACGTACCCCCAGGACAGGGCACGTGGATTCACGCCAATAGGGAGGGGGGCACTTTTTTTATACTGCAGTTGGGTGAGGGGTGGGAACATGAGCTGAGGAATTCTCTGCCGCAGGGGATGGGCGTGGGTATTCAGAAGAAGACCGTATCTGTGTGGGGGTATGTGGATTCAGGGAGAAGAAGCTGGTATCTGTGTCTGGCACGTTGATCTGTGAGAAATTCCAGGGGAAGTCCATTGTCTCATCACATGTATCTGATCCTGGGCTCTCTCCGACCTAACATCCCGGCCTTTTGGTGATAAGGGACGGCCTTTTGGTGATAAGGGACGGCGACTCTTTCTAGCTACTTCCAGCTGGCCAAGGGCGACGAAGGGGGCGTTTAAAGGCCAGGGTTTGGCAGAGGCAGGTCGGAGGGGAGCCGAGTGTAGGGATGGAGCAGGAGCTGATTCACAGTCACTCGTGACATCTCTGCGAGGGAGTGGATGAACTTGAGGAGGCAGGGGGCTAGGAGAAAAAAGACACAGATGAGAATCAGGGGCCCTATCATGGGTAGGACCCAGGTGGCTAAGGGGTTTTGGAACCAGCCAGAAGGAGAGTTGTCCTGGAAGTGTCCTGGAAGTTCTTCTCTCAGCTTAGTCAGGGTTTGTACGTTTACGATTTGCTCCACTACTCCGGCTCGATGTAGTAACAGCATTCCTCCTGAAGGAATATACAGGTTCCTCCTTTTTCTGCAGTCAGAAGGTCTGAGGCGAGCCGGTTCTGTAGGGCTACTTGGGCTACTGATGTCACTTGCTGCTGTAGGGAGGCTAAAAGAGGCGGTAGTAGACTCCAGGGCTAACTGGAGCTTGTCATTAAAGTACTGAGCAGTGACCAGACTGTTCCCGAGGGCCCCCCAGTGAGGCCTACTGAGGCAGCAATACTCACCCCTAACATGACAGGGAGAAAGGCAGCCCGGCGGGTCCAGGGATGGGATGGAGGGAGCAACCAGTGAGCTCCGACTCTCCATACAAGGTTAGTTGGGGAACTACTGTGACCACGAAGCAAGGCCTGGGGTCAGAGGAGTTCATGCAGTTGCTTAAGGTGCCATTGCACCAAAAGAAGGTACCTGGACTGGCCTTGGTGGGGCTGGATGCAGTGTAGTTCTGGGTGCAGTTCCACGTGACTCGCCCTCCGGTTACCGGATTACTGGTCTGGTAGCACATCCGTGGGGGCAGGATGGGCTCTGGAGTTTCGGGTTCCCAAAGGGGAATGCCAGCCACGGGAGGCTGACATTCACCTTTCCCTTGGGTTCTTGGAGAAGTCGTGAGTGGGACGGCAGCCAGCAAAGACCTGCCAGGTAACTTGTTTGCCGTTCTGGTAGTAGGTTTCACGGACCTTGAACCTCCACACATAAGTGGGTGGGGGTGGGTGTAGGTTGCTGAGGGCCGGGAGGAGAAGGAAGAGGGGAGGGCGGTTAAGGCAGACCTTAGTGGGGCCCAACACCTCACATTTATAGAAGTCATGCTGCTCCGGGGTCCTCTTGAGTCTGGAGAGGCGGTGCCAGGACAGGTCGTCAAGCTGGGGTCGCCAAGCAGCTTGGCCGCAGTGGGGGCTGTGAGGATTACAGTGTGAAGTCCCGTCCACCTAGGCTCCAAGGCTTGTGGTTGTAGGTTCTTAAGGAGGACCGAGTCACCAGGGTGAAGGGCTGGACTTGGGAGTCCTGGTCGGTCGGCTCTGGCTTGGGCAGAAACCTGTTCTCGTGTTCTCGGAGCAATTGCCTGGTTAAAGACAGATATGGGAGATACGTACCCAGGGGAGGGGGATCAGTAAGAAGACGGTGGTTGAGCAAGAAGAGTCAAATGGGCTCAAGAAAGTGGGGCTCCTTGGTATAGCCGGAGTTTGGTCAGGGCCATGGGCAGGAGGTCCGGCCAGGAGCTGCGAATTTCTAGAGAGAGTTTAGTTAGATGGTTCAATAGGTTGGAATTGAGTGGCTATGATGAGGGTTCGAGCCAGTGACAGAAATCCAGCAGGATGTAGAGGAAGAGGGATTGATGTTTGAGAGTAGATGGAAAGTTGTGTTGATGAGAGTGGGCATAGGAGTAGGTCCAGGGTTTGTAAATAGAGAGTGACACTAGAGGATTTCCCATCCAGACAGTAGAATTGATGACTCCCTCATCATTCCACATCCGTTTCACCTGAAAATATGAAAAACCTGAGCAGAATCGGAGGGTCCCTTGCCAGGTAAGAGCCTGTGAGGAATGATGGGTCATCCGGTCCTGGATGGTGTCGCCGAATCTTCTTCGGGGATGGTGGGAGGCACTTGGTGAGCCTGAGAGAGGTAGGTATTGCAGCAAAGGCGGGAGAAAATGTTAGAATGCGCTGATATCCAAAGGAAAATGGAAGGAGCAGTGGACGCCAGGGACCTGGAGGCTGGAGAAAAGGCGGAGAGGGAGGGAGCAGGTCGCGCAGCCTGTTCCCAGGCCTCTAGCCGCTTGGATTTTAAAGTTGCTGCATTTTTCCTTTGGGAAGGGTGGAGGGGGATGGGGCAAGCTCAGAGCAGTTTTCAGTTCAGAGGAGGGGACAGTTGTGGCGGAGAGAAGGAGAAAAGGCGTTCACAGCGAAGACTGAGGTAGGCGATGCCTGAGCTAGGCGAAGACTGAGCTAGGCTACTGTGGTCTGGGACAACAGGGCCCCATAACGGGACGCATGGCAGTGGAGGATCGGTGTCCCTGTAAAGGGAGGGGGCCAGGAGTGGGAGGAGCAGGGAAGCTGAAGGGCTCAGAGTGAGCTGCAGAGTGGCCACTAGGATGGTGAGGATGTCTCGTCCTGACAGGGGCATGGGGCATGCTATCATCAAGGAGGCAGGGAAGGAGTCCGGTGGCCAGAGGGCAGGTGGATTTGCCGTCAGTACCCATGTCCGAGATCTTGGAAGGATAAAGGGGCCCTAAAAAGGAGGGCAGGACAGAGAAGGCAGCCCCCGTGTCAACCAGGAAGGTGACCCACTACCTTCATTGTGACCCGAGGCTCAGTGAGGGTGATCAGAGTCATCGAGGCTGGGCTTCTTCAGTCTTCAGCCAGTTCCAACATGGCCAGAGGTGGGTCCTGGCCTGGAAGGGTGGCCCCCCTACGCTGAGGCGTAGAGGGCCCACCACTTTTCCAGGGCAGTCACTCTTCTAGTGACCATTTTGACCTCACGCCGGGCAGGGCTTGGTCAGAGCTCGGGGCCAGGGGCACTGCATTGCCCAGTGGCCTTCATTTCCGCATTTGAAGCATTCTCCAGTGGCATTCCTTTCGTTGCACCCCCACCGCTCACAGCCCCCTTAGGGCCATGGCGGCTGCCGTCAACCTCAGGGCCACAAACAACTAAGGCGTGTCTGCAGGTCTACCTCCTGTGGAAGGCAGGCCTCCCATTCTGACTGTGTCTGCTCCTCCAGGGCATTAAGAACCTTCAAGGCCATTTTTCACTGGATCTCGGACCTGGGTTTGAGGACTAATAAAGACCTTAAAGGTTGGGTTAGAGAGTGGGGGGCATAGATTCAGACTATGCCCTCAGTTCCTGATGGGACTATGGCAGGGGTAGAATGGGTGCAGAAATGGAAGAGGTTGTTTTGGAGCTGACGTTCTTAGGATTTGGGCTCTAGGGGAGAAGGAAGCTTCTCGCTAAGAGGGTCTGAAGAGAGCACAGCTGCAAACTCTCGCAAAGGGAACTGGTCGGCCACCTGTGAACTAAAGTGCTGGCAGTCATGGTGGCGGAGGTTCGGCGGAGCGCACAGAGGAAGGCGGGCACAGAGGAAGGCGGGCGGTTAGACCTTAGGGCACTGTGTGGGGTATAGGTTACTAAGGCAGGCCTGTAAGGGAAGGGGAGAGCGCGGGAGAGGTGGCCTGGGTGGGGCTGGGAGAGGTATCGGCAGTTGAGTTTAAAAGGCGCAACCTCCCAGGGGCAGAACGGAGGAGGAAGGACAGAAGGAAGGTAGAGCCTACGGACGCGTGTGTGCTGACTGGGAAAGCAGGCAGGGGCAGGGGCAGCAGGGGACTTGAGTTTCCAGCTCCCGCAGTGGGTACAGCGTTAGCGGCTGCGGTGGTGCGCGGATGGACCGACTGCGCGGCAGCTGAATGGGGAAAGGGGCACAGTGCTCGTGGTGGCGGCGGCAGCGTGCAGGGACTGGGGTTGTAAAAGGCGGTTTGAGTTTCGGCCGCAGTGGGGCGGGCAGAAGAGGGGAGGCGGGATCAGTGGGTCGACGGAAGGCATGGCTGGAGGAAGGTCCAGCAGGGAGGAGGAGGGGAGAGTGTGGACGGACAGGGGCACGAGGCCGGTGGGAGAGCGGCGGCTTAAGCCGGGGGAATCTGTGGTGGCCTCTGGTGAAGGGGGGGTGGGAGAGCACGGAGACAATGATGATGATTACGGCGCTCCGCCACCCACACACAGCACATGAACCCACCCCCACATGCACCACACACACACCGCGGGCTCGGCGGCGCAGGGACAGCCCAGAGGGAGGAGGAAGGGCGGAGCGAGGAGAAGAGATGGCGGAAGGAACTGTGGGGGAGGGACGGGGAACGCAGAGAGATGGAGAGAGGCTGAGAGAGAGAGACTTGGGCAAATTTCCCAGTTCGCTGGCAGAAATTACTGAGGTCGGTGTGACGGTAAAGTCAGGGTCCCAATTTCATACTGAGGCCATGGACGCAGGTCCGGGACAGGCCCCGTGTTAAGCCAGATGGGTGAGCCGGCACCCTAGAGGTGTGCTCAGGTCAGGTTTGGAATTTGGATTCCCCGTGCGCAATACCCGTGGCCTGTAGCGGGGCTAAAGGCTGGCGTCCCAGCGGTTTAACCCACGCTACAGACGGACGGAGGGACCGTGGGCAGGGTAGAGGCGTCCCTGCTACCCTCCCAGGTCCGGAGGAGCCTTCCTGGAAGGGTCCGGAGAGGCAATCTCTGACGTGGCCACGCTTTACGGACAGAGATGCCGGCGGGCGGGCGGCCACATGGGACCGGCGCGGGGGCAGAGCGGGACTCACCGCTGATGCTGCCAAACTGGGAAAAGTTGCTGAGCTGAAGAGATGAGGTCCTGGTGGGTCCAGAGCCACAAGGAGGGAGAGGCGGGCACCCCGAGCCGTGGAGGGACGGCCAAAGGGAGTGCTCGCGCCACCCGGGTTTCAAGGCACCAAATGTTAGGTTAGGTGGCTCAGGAGGCGGCGCAAGAATTAGAGTCCAGTGAATCAGAAAAGAAAGGAAAGGAAAAGGTTTATTCTGCGTCCCCGGGAGACCCACGTACCCCCAGGACAGGGCACGTGGATTCACGCCAACAGGGAGGGGGGCACTTTTTTTATACTGCAGTTGGGTGAGGGGTGGGGACATGAGCTGAGGAATTCTCTGCCGCAGGGGATGGGCGTGGGTATTCAGAAGAAGACCGTATCTGTGTGGGGGTATGTGGATTCAGGGAGAAGAAGCTGGTATCTGTGTCTGGCACGTTGATCTGTGAGAAATTCCAGGGGAAGTCCATTGTCTCATCACATGTATCTGATCCTGGGCTCTCTCCGACCTAACACTATCCACTGAGTCAAACTGGTCAGTGCTTGAGAGCAGGTTTTGAATGGTGGTTATGCTGAGTGGCAGCAAATTACAGCGTACGGTGGCCAGCGCCCTGCCGCCCCCCAGGAGGAGGAGCTCCCCCCATGTGCACCCTACGGGGGGCTACCCCAGGCCAGGCGGGCACTGGATCCACAAAACAGACAGCAGCACCATCTTCCTAAATGCATGGGGCTTGGATGACGAGGTCAGCTTCCTGAGGACCTGGCGACCCCTGATGTGAACTCAACTTGGCTGCTGCACCAGAATCTGTCTGTCAGCTGCCAGAAAAGGGGCGAACCAATCCCGGGAGCTACAGGCAGCAACATGGAGATCCTGGGCTTTGCCTATGGGAGATCCAGGGCTGCGCTGGTGGCAGCGATGGCATTGCTGCTGACTGTGGCAGCGGCGGCGGCGGCTGCAGGCTGGTGGTGCCAGAACCCATGTCTTCGCCAGGGCTATGCTGGTGCCCAGGCTGCCAGGCCAGCGCTGGAGCTCACCCACCATGTCGGACAAGAACTCAACACCCAGGGTGTGGACAAGGCTCCCAGGAGATGACACTGGTGATTCCCTGAGACTCTGCCCCAACCAACTTCCAGGTGCACCTATACTGTTTTCATTGGCTTTTCTATCCAAATGGCCTGTCTTGGCTCATGCTTCAGATTTCCCTAAAATCTCTCAAACAAGCAGCAGCTGGCCTCAGCATGGACCGTACCTCTCACTAAGTGGCCCCAGATCCAGTGCTAGCAGCAGCCGACCTGCTTCACAGCATGGCCTTGCATAGGCACTTACAAGCCCAGCACAAGTAGCATCCATCTGCAGATTGCTTTGTAGCTCATGTGGCCTCGGACAGAACACAGGCAGTAGCTGACCTCCTGGGAGGCCCCAGCGCCAGTGCACCTAGTGGACAGCTTCAGACCACCTTGAAGCAGCACCACCCAACCAGTTCCATAAGCAGACACACTCAAAGGGCGGACTCTGTGAGCACTGGAGTCCCACTAAAGTAAGTTGTGCTGTATAAGGTCTCCTGTGTTAGGGGCAGAAATATCCTCAGGTGAGAATTAACAACAACAAAAAGAAAATATGAATAATAACATAGCAATAAGTACACATATACCAACAATTGAATCTAAAAAGGAAATTAAATGAACAAGCACTTCCGCTCTCGCCCCCAGCTCTGTATGACCTGCTCTCCCACCCAAATTCTCCTTGCTAAAACAGACCCGAAAGCTTCCGCTCCACAGGTTCCAAATCAGCGACCCGGTGACTCGTCCCCAGAGGACTCAGCACTAACCACCCCCACTCCTGTCTGCGAGGAATCCCCCTTCCGCTCCTCCTCCCTGCGGGACCCTCTTCCAGCCACACCTTCTGAGCCCTTAACTACTGATCCAGCCTTCGCTGCCTCGGGAGCTGGAAACTCCAGCCCCTTACAACTGAAACCAGCCTTTCCTATCTGACACTCATTCTCAGGCCACCCAACGACTGCCTTCCTCTTCTGTTCCCGAGCCCATTCTACCCCTGAGGGAGGCAGCAGGGACTGAGGGCATAGTCTGAATCTATGTCCCCACCCTCTACGTCCAGCCTCACAGGTTAAGAGGCATCTCAGGTCCTTTTCCACTGACCTGACCACCTGGGCTTTGCCTATGGGAGATCCTTTACTGTAAACTTGCATAAACCCCTCAAGAAGACCTCGTTAACCTGACCTAAGGTCTTTAATAATAGAGATGAGGAGACCCAAATCCAAAATCAAAGGCGAGATCAGGCCAAGGCTGAGGCCCATTTAAAAGGCCTTCCAGCTCCTAGCCATCGCTCTCACGAACCTCAAACAAAGTGCCGGTCCTCCAACCACGGTTAAGTCAGGGGCTAAGCCGCCTCCGGGCCCATGCCTCAAAAGCAGCAAGGAAAGACAGTGAGCCAAGTCCTGCTCAAACCGGAGACCCCCGCCTGGGCCCTGCCCACGGTGCGGAAGGAAAGGCCACTGGAAATTGGACTGTAGTCTGGCCCTCCGGGTCAGGCCTCAGCCAGTCCAGCATGGCAACCCGCTGGATCCGGCTTGGAGCTCCCAGACCTCCTGGGACTGGCCACCGAAGAAGCTGCCCAGGCCCCGACAGGGCCCCACAGACTCACATCACCAGGACAGAGCCTCGGGTAATGACTGTGGTGGCAGATAAGCCGATCTCCTTATTACTTGACACTGGGGCCACTCATTCTGCCCTCCCTGAATTCCATCCTTGGCCACTCCTCTGTCTCTATTATGGGGGTTGACGGATCAGTCTCACAGCCATTAGACACCTCGCTCCACACTGCATCTTACTAAATTCCCTCATTCACTGTTTTTCTGGTTCTGCCTGGGTGCCCATCCAGGGCTGCCATGCGTCCCGTTATGGGGCCCTGTTGTCCCAGACCACAGTCCCCTAGCTCAGTCTTCGCCTACCTCAGCTTCCTGTGAATGCCTTATCTCCTTATCTCCTCCACAACTGTCCCCTCCTCTGAACTGAGAACTACTCTGACCTCAGCGGCCTCTCTCCCCATCCCCCTCCACCCTTCCCAAAGGAAAAATGTGGCAGTTTTAAAATCCAAGCAGCTAGAGGCCTGGGAACAGGCTGTGCAACCTGCTCCCTCCCTCCCCTGCCTTTTCTCCAGCCTCATACCCAGTCCCTGGCCTCCACGCTTCGTCCCTTTCTCTTTTCCCTTGGAGAACAGCGCATTCTAACATTTCCTCCCACTTTCACTGCAATACCTACCTCTCTCAGGCTCACCCTTTCTCCTGGCTGACAGTCATTAGGGCAGGAATAACACTCCTAAATAGCACATCAATAGGAAATGCCACCAACTGCTTTCTGTGTGCTGCCCTCGGACGCCCTCCGCTAACAGCGGTACCTCTATCCACCCCCTTTAACCTCCAGAGCCTTACATCCCCGCAGCCTCCAAATCTTACAGAAGTACCCCTGTACACGGGAACAGATTTCCCACGGGTCTGCTACTCATCCCAGCCAAGCCTAGCTTCCTGCAACATCACGGTTCGAGTCAACATGACCATCCAGGCACCCCCCGGAAGGTTCTTCTGGTGTAACGGTACCCTAACAAAAGCTGTATCACCTTCGACACAGGTCTGCTACCCAGCTTCCCTGGTCCCCCAGTTAACCATGTATGGATGAGGGGAGTTCCTACAAAACTTCTTACCAGCCCCCCCCCCCCCCCCCACTTAAAACGTGCTATCTTTCTCCCCATAGTGGTCGGTCTCTCCCTGGCCTCCTCTCTGGCAGCGGGGGGCCTGGGTGGCAGTGCTCTAAGTTACAGCGTCTCTTCCTCTCAGGAGCTGGAGGGAAAACTGCAAATAGCCCTAGAAGCCCCTGCTGCCTCCCTAGCCTCCCTGCAGCGCCAAATAACATCAGTGGCCAGAGTCGCCCTGCAAAACAGGCGGGCCCTCGACCTGCCTACCGCAGACAAGGGTGGCCCTTGCCTATTCCTGTGAGAGGAATGCTGCTACTACATCAACGAAACAGGGCTAGTCGAAGAAAACATTGACGTCCTCAGTAAACTGGGGGAGGAACTGAGGCAACGCCGACGGGAGGGAGGCCTCTTCGCAGGATGGTGGGAGGGAGGAATGATGCAATGGATACTCCCTGCACTCACCCCCTTACTAACACTCAGCCTAATCCTAATGCTTGCTCCCTGCATTTTTAGATTTTTGCAGTCCCGCATGCAGGAAATCTCTCGGATAACAGTCAACCAGCTTCTCCTACACCCTTACAGCCCGTTGCCCCTGGACCTCCCAGATCCCGACCTCGCTTAAACTCCGCCCATATCCAGCTCAGAAGCAGTCAGATCGGTCATCGTCCTATATCACCAAAGAGGTCGGGATGTAAGGTCTGGGGCTGGGAAAATAGGGTCTTTCCTGGTCCCACCAGCTGAGTTGGACAAAACAACCCAGAACTGCTGAGCCACATCCTGCTGGACAATAGCTGCCACCCTGGGACCCACCAGAGCATCCTGTTGTGCTGATGGCCAATAAATAACCACTGGAGACTTCTCAAGATGGCCAGGGGGCAGCTGCACCACCTTCCCGCTCATCAATCACCCGCCACAAGCTCCCTCAGATAAACCTGATTGGTCCAACAGCAGCAAAAAAAATCTCTGCCAGGCATAGGCGGGTGTGACTCCCCCGGCCTGCACCTCCAGACCGTGGGACCTCACCCGAGAGCTTCCAATAAATGCGATATTTCGCTCTTACCCTGCTTGTCTTGGTCAATTTATTGGCTTTGGTCAGATTAAATCTCACATCTCAGATTAAACCTTACATTAAACCTAACAGTGATCACTTAGTAAGTTATGTAATGTCTAATCGCTGGGGTGTACACCTGAAACTAATATAATCATGCATGTCACCTTGAGAAGGCTAACCCCTATTTTGTAAAACTACTGTTTGGAATTCTCTGCTATTCTTTAGTCGGCCTCTTATTCTAAAAAAATAACGTTACTTCCTAGCCTGCTTGAATAATGTGGAAGATAAACGTAGCTGTCTGACCTTGTAAGCCAGAGACTAGATACACCCATACTCTCAATGCCATGCCCGGTGTGTTTTTTAATTGGATGGAACCGTGCTGTTTTCAAGGCCCCCAGCGAGAGAACCGCTAAGCACACATAGGGCTGGCTCTTTATAAAAAAGGAAGTTCTGCTTGTAGCTCTGCTTAGGATTTGAATTCATTTTCTCTGAGCCTATGGCGGTGAATGAAGCGTGCCTCCAAACTCTGAGCATTGCTTGATTTATTCCGGCTCTCTGTAACAACCTGGCATTGAAAAATAGAAAAAAACTTTCCCTTTCTGCAGTCCTTTGGAGCGCCTATTTGCTGGGTGAGATGCTTCCCCAGTCATGAATCACTTAATAAACCCAACCAGATCTTCATATTTACTTCTCGAATTATTTTTGACATCATTGATTTTTTGGTTTATCTTTGCGCCAATGTCATACAGTAATATTTTAATTACTATGGCTTTCTAAAAGTCTTGGTAGGTGTAGCACACATGTCCAAATTTGTCCCCCCACCTCCAATGTGCGGAGCCCAAAACAAGACCTTCCCAGCTCCCCTCGGGAAGATGGAGAGAGCACGCAAGTAGGAGGCGGCCCGTAGACCCTGCGCCCCGAGGGCAGCACGGCCAACGCGCTTGCGCAGCCTGAGGGCTGTAATTGGATGGAGCTTGGCAGAGGGAGTTGACGTCACTTCCGGGGCGGAGGACGCGGTGGGTGGACCCATGGTCTCTGCGGCGCCCAGGTAGGGGCTGGGGGGAAGGACCCCGGGCGGGGGCCTGCGTCCCGCCTGGAGCCTCGGCGCGCGGGCGTCTCCGGGCGCTGCGTCCCCTTCCCGGGCGCGGGGAGGCGCGAGGTGCCGAGCGAGCGGGGCGCGGGCGCGGCGTCCTCTGTGGGGAGCCTGCGGCTCGTGGCGCTCGGGTTGCGCGGCCGGAGATGCGCGGACTGAGGCGGCGGCCGGCTCGCGCCCCGAAGGGCGTCTGCTCCCGGCTGCGCCGTCCTTTCCGCGTGGCGGGCGCCGGCGGCGGGCTGCCCTTTAGCCCCGAGTCGCGTCGGTTAGCGAGGAGGCGGGGCGGAGGGGAGCCCGCACCCGGGGTGGCGGCTTCCGACGTCTCCCTCAGACCCGCCCTCCTCGCCGGCGCCCTCTCCCAGGGTCGCCCCGCGCGCGCTGCGGCCCGGCGCCAGGAGCCTCCGGCGGAGCCGGTGACTGAGATGCGCGCAGAGGAGGCGCTAGGAAGGCGCGCGCGGCCCTGCGCCGTCTGGGAGGCAGCCTCCTTCGCACGGGGTTAGACCTCTGGTTGTCCACGGGGCGGGATGGGGGTTAGAGGAGAGAAGCACCTCAGTGTGAGACTCGGTCGGCATTGGCACTGCACTGCGCAGCCGGCAGACACGGAGTGCCGTTACTGGATTTCATTATATTCGCCTCTGGTTTGCAAACGGATTGAACAAGCATAGTTTCAGCCCCACTGTGGCCCATGCCCGGTGTTAGCCACCTAGGATACAAACATGCGTAATTTCCTTTCCAGCATCATTTAGTTCCTGTTTTATTTACCTTCCATGTCAGATGCTACAATTGTCTTACCAACGTGATTCTTAAACGTTTATTTAGCACCTGCTGTGTGGCAGGCACTGTTCTCGGGATATGGCGTCAGCAAGTAGGCACGGTCTCTGTCCTCACGGAACTGAAGCTCCCGTTGGGGCTGGAGGACCGAGGGAGCGAGGAGTCCGGGAGATGAAGCTGGAGAGGTGGCAGCGCTCATGGTGCGAAGGAGGTGGGGCGTCTCTGAAGAATGTGGGAGCCGGTGAAGCGGCGTCACAGGGGGGCACCCGCGGGTCTGCTGGGTCAGGCCACTGGCTCCTCGGGAGATGCGGGGCGGTCAGCGAGAGGGCTGGCAGGGGGCGGTCAGCGAGAGGGCCGGCGGGGCGGTCAGCGAGAGGGCCGGCGGGGCGGTCAGCGAGAGGGCCGGCGGGGCGGTCAGCGAGAGGGCCGGCGGGGCGGTCAGCGAGAGGGCCGGCGGGGCGGTCAGCGAGAGGGCCGGCGGGGCGGTCAGCGAGAGGGCCGGCGGGGGGCGGTCAGCGAGAGGGCCGGCGGGGCGGTCAGCGAGAGGGCTGGCAGGGGGCGGTCAGCGAGAGGGCCGGCAGGGGGCGGTCAGCGAGAGGGCCGGCAGGGGGCGTGCTGCAGGGGCTTAGAGGTTCGTTCCGGTGAACAGGGAGGGAGGTGCCAGGGCTCATGCTTCCTTTTCTGGCTTGTGCATCTGGAATAGGACACTCTGGAGGAAGAGCATGAGTTCCGTTTTGAATAAAATGTCCTTGAAATAATCCAAGTAGAGGTGTCACAGGCAGTGATGAGGGCCTGTCACTCAGACAGCAAGAACGGGCTAGGTCCCTAAGAGCTTTGGTCAGGGAGGAGTAATTTTCCTGTCATTGCGGGCAAGAAAGCCGCATGAGGTGGCCCAGTAGGAAGTGTAGACTGTTCTTCACACTTATGGGGGGGGGGGGGGAGTTAAAAATAAAATCTGCCCACCTGGAAAATTGTTCCTACAAATGTAGAAAGGAAGAAAATAGTTCTGTTACTGAATAAAATGAACCCAGAATTACAAAAACAAAGAAGCAATCCCGTCATTTAAAACATCACAGTCTCCAGCTTCCTTTTGTAAGAAGACGTGATGGCACCATCTCCCATCTGTGCTTTTATAGTTCACCCTCAATTCACCTGGTAATAGGGGTGGTCATCTGTGCTAGTTAATTACCTTTATCTGAAGGAAAAATCGAAAATCTCTAGTCTCTATGAGCAGGTAGTCATGTAACCTCCCAGGGTGACTGAATTTCTTCCTTAATGTTTTCATTGAAAAGAGATGACTTCTAGGCCCTTCAGAAAAAAGTTTCTGGGTAGTGTCTGTGGCTGGAGCTAGTTTGTTTACTTACTTACTTATTTAATAAATATATTGTTATTGATTTCAGAGTGGAAGGGAGAGGGGGAGAGAGATAGAAAGATCAATAATGAGAGAATAATTGACGGGCTGCCTCCTGCACGCCCCACACCAGGGATCAAGCCCACAACTCAGGCATGTACCCTGATTGGGAATCGAACCGTGACCTCCTGGTTTGTAGGTCGATGCTCAACCACAGAGCCACACTGGCTGAGCTAGAGCCAGTTTATTTAGCCTTTTAAAAGATTTGCAGACATACCAAAGGAACAGAGGAAGGAGTTAAAAATACTGGGTTTTTCAAAGAAATGCTTTAAGAAAAAGGAGGGAGAAAAGATCTCTGTCCCTTTGGCAAAAGGGAAAATTTACTTTATTTAAGGTTTATTTACAGTGCAGGAAGTGTTGGACCACAGAACGCACAGCCTGGGGACTATCCTGGAGATGAGTTTCAAGTGAGCTCCTTGCAGTTGTGCATGGCTAGGATGCCCTCCAGTGGTTAGATCCAGCCCGTTATTTCAAGAAAAATGTTATCTGTGGTTCCAGATCCTGCTGGATTCCAGTCAAAAGTTTTGTCTCTGGTAGTTAACCCTTTGAGGACTTGTCCTTTTTCATGTTAATGATGTCATTTCTCACACCCACTCAGTGATAACAGTACGAAAGGCACAGTACGAAGCCTTTCTTTGTTGGTAATGTTCTGATTTTAATGGGGAAGTGAACTCTCCACTAGCCTGCTCTGGAAGGCCATAAGCATGGGAATGAAAATTGAGATTGAATGTCCTGTAAATTTAGCTTGGAAGCTTCTTGCCACCCACCAATGTAAGAAGTTCAACAAATTCCTTTGGATTCTACCTTCTGCATCTTCTTAAATTCACAATAGCCCAAGGCTTGGCTTATTGGAGGGAGAGGCATGCTGATGGCCGCTGAATTAATTGAACATTGCTTATGATAGTTTGAGGTTACCTGCTGCAGTTAACTCCTATTTTATTCAGTAAGGACATGTTTGTACTTGGAACACTAGGTTTTGAATGGAAATGTAAATTTTTCCAGGTTCATGTGAGTAGGACTTAGCTGTTGCTAAATTAGATATTACTGGTATATTAGTAAACTATTATTTCAAAATTCTCTATGCATATAGTATTATAATCCAGATTGGCTTAACATATTAGGTAAACTAGCTCAAGGAAATGGTACTGAGTTCCTGTTAAGCAATGAGCTTATTTACAGTCATTTATCTCAAAAACCTTTCTATTCTGTTTGGGTGATCAGACTGAATTTAGGGATCTATTTACCACCTAGATAGTATTAGAATCCTTCCTCTTTAAGGCTTCTACTAAGGTGTTTTTTTTTTTACATGACCACCTATTTGATGCATTTAAGAGTTAAAAATGTGGACTTTAGAGTCTAAATACCTGGCTCAAATCTCTTTTTTGCCATTAAAATTTTTTTTTATTGATTTCAGAGAGTAAGAGGCAGAGAGAAAGAGAATATCAGTGATCGGTTGCCTTCTGCACACCCACACTGGGGATTGAGCCCGCAACCCAGGCATGTGCCCTGACCGGATCAAACTGTGACCTTCTGGTTCATAGGTTAACGCTCAACCATTGAGCCACACCAGCCAGGGTCTTTTCTGCCATTTAGTAACTATGCAACTTAAGGTGTCTTCTCATTTAGCACATGGAAATAACTATCATACCTACCTCCTAGGATTGCCATGAGGATGAAATGAGATTATGGGTATGAAGTTTATTTATAGCCCAGTGTCTTGGCACATTGCAAACACTAAAAATGTTAGTAATTGTTATAAATATTTTTTTCCACAACAGACATATATGATAACAGGCTACAAATTAACAGTTTTTTAGTTTGTTTTAGGATCTGTGTAGTAAATTTTTTTAGTTAATGGTCATGTATGTTAGAGTTACAGAACAAAAAATTAATTATATTAGAAATAAAAATGTACTTTTGGTTTGGAGTTGTCATAAATTTCTTTCTACTGCATTCAGAGGAGTGAAGGATTGTGGGCCATATAGAAGGCTTCTTAACATACATATACTTATCTAATCCTTACTGCAAATGTGTAAGGCAGGTGTGAGATATATTTTGCAGGTGAGGAAACTGGTTGAAATATTAAATAAATTATTCAAAGAAACTCACTTAGCCTGGTTATTGGCATTCAAACTAAGGTCTGCCTGGTTCCAAACACAGTTTACTGTATCAATAAATGGTTGAAATTATTATTCACATCTCTCATTTATATTCTAATAGAAAAATGGTAGCTGGCAACTTGATCTTAGTGAAAAAGCAAGACAGACTGAAATTTAAAGAGATATTAGTGGGGAAAACTCACTGAACTATAATAAGAAATAATTATATCAGAGGGAAGGTATGGTTGGACATCTGTAGCAACTGACACCAGGCCAAGGGAACTGGATTCAGTGAGGAAATGTGAATTTATACAAGCAGAAGAAAGTTTTGCAGTGATTAGTATCTCCATCCCCAACATTAAATGAAGGATAATTGCTTTTTTCCTCTCAACATCTTTTCCCCCTGTGCAACCTGCTTCAGTGCCTGCAGCCTACAGTCCGGGCAATGGTTCAAGGCCGCAGCTTGCTCTGGCACGGGGCACATGAGAGACCCAGGGAGACGGGCCTGCCATCCATTCAAACCCATGCACTCCTCTCAGTGTTTTTAACTTAATTTGGCACAGAGAAGACATTGAAATAGGAATATTTGAGAGACATTTATCTTTGATTGGGTTTGTACTGTTGTCAGCTTATTTGTTTCTAGCAGTAGAAAAAGTTCTATTTAAAAGTCCTTGTGACGGGAAAAGACTTCTGGTATGGCAGAGTGAGGAAATTGGCAAGTCTCAAAACAACAACAACAAAACAACTATAAAACAAGATAAAATTGTCAAAAACAACCATATCAGAGGTCTGGAAATTGACCAAAGACATACAACAAATTGGGAAACATTTTTTCATGAAAAACCACTGAACATTAGGTAAGACCAGTGAGAATCCTGTATTATTGTCTGGGGTGGTGGCTTCCATCCCATAATCCTAGCTCATCAGTCAATGCAGTAGTTTTGTTTTTGTGGGTTTTTTTAAAATGTAGATTTTTAAAAATACGTTTTTTATTGATTTCAGAGAGAGGAAGGGAGAGGGAGAGAGAGATAGAAACATCAACGAGAGAGCAACATCAATCCTGCACACCCCCTACATGTGTCCCGACAGTAATTCAACCCGTGACTTCCTGGTAAATAGGACGATGCTCAACCACTGAGCCACACTGACCAGTCAGTGCAGTAGTTTAACCAAGGCAGGGCAAGCCTGAAGACCAGCAGTCTCACTGTTGGAGGAGGCCAAGTATTTGGAGCAGAAAACAAAGCATCATGCCAGAAGCTTTGTCAGTAAGGTAGCAACATTGGTGGCAAGTGAGTGGTGAAGGCTAACAGCTTTGCTAGTTTGAGGCTGTGGCCCTTATGGGCAGTGAGTGGACGGTGGACCAGCTGGGAACTTCACAGAGGTCCTGCAAGTGGGACAGGCTTGGTAAACTCCCACAGACCCTACATGCACATACAGAAGAAACGTGACAGGGCCTGCTGAGAAGTAAAAGCTGAGGAGACTTGAACATTGTCTGAACTTTGTGCTTTCCTTGCTACACACAGATCCACCTGCAAAAGCTGGAAGCTGTCTTTTTTGAGGGGTTTGGGCACAAACTTTGAGATATGTAATCGACTCTTACCAGAATGAGCTTTTGACCTAGTGAGCTTTTCCAAATTCTAATCAAGCTGTGCTGCAGAGCCAGATACACCCACACAAAATGCTGTAGACAAAGGATGGGGCCATGGCTGTGATTGGCATTCTTCTCTCCACTAATCTGAGCCCATGTTTAGTTACCATGTTCATAGTTAGTTTTGAACTGTTCTGAGTTAACATGTTTAACCCCATTATAACCTATAGATGACAAATCATATGTTGAAATTTCTGGTAATAAGAAACATGGGGTTATGCAATAAAGGAACATAAAGTGTTTTGAAACTGACAAATGGTTGGGTGCATTTCCCTACAGAGAGAATGTCTGCAAACAACAGGAAGTGAGGGAAAGGTAGGAATCTCAGAGGGCTGGTGAGTGTTAGTTGATGACTCCAGCAGAGAGTAGAAGAGTACCTGAGACCCAATCTTTTTTTTTTTTTTTTTTTTTTAAATATATTTTATTGATTTTTTACAGAGAGGAAGGGAGAGAGATAGAGAGTTAGAAACATCGATGAGAGAGAAACATCGATCAGCTGCCTCCTGCACATCTCCCACTGGGGATATGCCCGCAACCCAGGCACATGCCCTTGACCGGAATCGAACCCAGGACCCTTCAGTCCGCAGGCCGAGGCTCTTTCCACTGAGCCAAACCGGTTTCGGCCCCAATCTTTTTTTAAAAAAATATATTTTCTATTTATTTTTCACAGAGAGGAAGGGAAAGGGATAGAGAGTTAGAAACCTTGATGAGAGAGAAACATCAATCAGCTGCCTCCCGCACGCCCCCTACTGGGGATGTGCCCGCAACCAAGGTACATGCCCTTGACTGAAATCGAACCTGGGACACTTCAGTCCGCAGGCCAACGCTCTATCCACTGAGCCAAACCAGTTAGGGCCTGAGACCCAATCTTGAAGGTCAGGGTGGGCCTCATCCAGGGAGCATTGAGGAGCTTTACAGATTTAAGCAGTGCTGTCCCAGCTGAATTGCTACACCCTTTGTGAAATTTTCCCCAGTCTCTAATCAGAATCAGTCACCTTCCCCTGTATGCTCTGTAACTAGAGTCATCAATTTATCCAACAAATGACACAGAAGGCCGTGAAAGGGAGACAGACAAGTAAACCCAGGGGAGAGATTGCTTTGTTAGAGGAACACTTAGGGAATTAGCAGAGCACAAGGTCTTCAGGGTCCAAGTCAGGTTTGGGAATCTTGGGAGCATCCTGGAGCAAATACCTGAGGTGGAGGTAGTCAAACAAAATGGCAGTGGGAGGAAAAATTCTTTGGAGGAGCTCATTAGGAGGTTTGAGATGGCAGAAGAAAGGATCGGGAAACATGAAAAATCTCAATAGAAATTCAATATGAAGAACAGAACAAAGGTTGAAGATAAATTAACAGCCTAAAAAATCAGTGGGACATCAAGTGAACTAACATTTGGGAGTCCCAGAAGAAGAGTAGCGAAGGAATGAGGCAGAAAAAAATATTTGAAATAATGTCTAAAAATTTCCAAATATGATGAAAGACATTGTATTAGTTTCCTGTTGCTGCTGTAATAAGTTACCACAAACATAATAGTTTAAAACCTCACAAATTTATTATCTTCTAGTTCTGGAGATCAGAAGTCCTAAAATCAAGGTTTCAGCAAGCTGTATTTCTTCTGCAGACTCGAGGAAAATCGGTTTACTTGCCTTTTCCAGCTTCTGCAGGCCACCAGCATTCCTTGGTTCAGGGACTCCTCTTCACATTACTCCAGCCTCTACTGCGGTTGTCACATCTACTCTCTGACTCAGTCTTCTGCCTCTCTGTTCTGAGGACTCCTGTGATCTGGATGAGGCAGGATAAGCTCCCCATCTCCAGATCTTAAATCACATTTGCAAAGTCCCTTTTACCATATAAGTAAGATAACATATACTACTAATAGGTTCTGGGGACTGGGGACATCTTCCGGGTATATTCAGGGCATAACACAAACATTAATATACAGATCCAAGAAGCTCAATGAACTCCCGAGTAGGATAAACACAAACAGATACATCAGAGTAAAACTATTGACAGACAAACAAAACTTAAAAGCAACAAGAGAAAATTTGTTCATCACATACAGGGAAGCAACCATATGACTAGTGGCTAACTTCTTATATAAAGAATGGTGTCGGGACTTCAGTCTCCTATGCAGCATGTGAGGAGCTTAGAAGCTGCCCTTTCATCATCATAAGTAAAAAGCTGAACAAACTGGAAAGTCAACCAACTCTTGCCCTGGCCAGTGTCCTCAGTGGTTAGAGCAGTGGCCTGTGCATCCAAGGGTCTCGGGTTCGATTCCTGATCAAGGACACGTACCTGGATTGCAGGTCGGAGTGTTTGTGGGCGGCAACCACCAATGTGTCTCTCTCACAGCTATGTTTCTCTCTCTCCTCTCTTTCACTCTCTCGCTCTCTTTCTCCCCTTCTTTCCTCCCTCCTTTCCTCTCTCTCTAAAAAAATGGATGGAAAAAAATATCCTCAGGTGAGGATTAACAACAAACAACAACAATCAACTCTTTGTAGATCCATCAGTTGAGGTCAAAAGGAAAACTGCTGTCTCCACCCCCGCCAACGGAGAGGCAGGCGGATGCACAGAATCACAACTGACTGGAGCAGAAGCCTGGGGTAGGAAAACCTGGACTGTAATCGACAAACTGCTGGAGGCTGAGTGTGGACAGTCTGAGAGTTCCAAACGCCAGAGGAACCCAATCAAAAGGGGCCCACGCTGTTGTGAGTTTTACCCCCAGAGCTCTAGGAGGCCCTCACAGTGAATGTTGGAGAAAAATCCCCTGTGCTCCTGGTAGGGGGAGTGGGAAAGTAATGATTTTGAAATATGTCAGCGCGTCCTGTTCTTGCTGAGGCCTCCCCTCAGGGAAACTATGTTACCAGAGCCTAAGCTACCTAGGGACAGGGACCTACCTAACTCCCCTCTTTCTAGCCATCCTGACCCACCTAAGAGGAGGAAAACAACAAACAAAGGCTGAGAAGCCCTGGTGAAGTTCTCAGTCCGGGGCATAGTCTCACCAAAAGACTCGGGCCCGATCGTGGAAGGATATAATGCTTGCCTTGCCCTACATAACTACAGGCCTCTGGACTGCAGTTCTTCTGAGCGAGTATCATGTCTGCCTTCAACAAAACATGACCAGGCATATTGAAAGGCAAAAGCATACAGTTTGAAAAGACTGAACAGCATCAAAACCAGAGTCAGATATGACAGGGAAGTTGGAATTATCAGACTAGTAACTTTTATTTTTAAAAAAGATATATTTCGATCTCAGAGAGGAAGGGAGAGGGAGAGAGAGATAGAAATACCAGTGATAAGAGAGTCATTGATTGGCTGCCTCCAGCACACCCCACACGGGATTGAGCTCACAACCTGGGCATGTGCCCTGACTAGGAATCAAACTGTGACCTCCTGGTTTATAGGTTGATGCTCAACCACTGAGCCACACTGGCAGGCAGACCAGTAATTATTAAAAGCTATGATTAATATGCTAAGGACTTTAAGGAAAGAGTATGTAACATGCAAGAATAGGTGGATAATATAAGCAGAGATGGAAAATCTAGGAAAGAATAAAAACAATTATATGTTTATATATAAGTGAAATGAATGACAGCAATGTTTTAAGAGATGGATGAGAGGAAGTAGGAATATTTTATGACTTGTATTACCTGTGAAGTGGTATAGTATTGTTTGAAAGTGGGCTTGGATTCCATTCTCCTTCGCAACCACTTTAAAAAGTATAATTGCTATGCTAAGGAAGGCGAGAAGATGAAACCATATAAATGCTCAGTTGAAACCACAGAAGGTGGAAAAACTGTGGAAGACAAAAATAAGAAAAAGAACAAGGACAACAAACAAAATAGTAACAAATATGGTAGATATTAATTCAGCTTTATCCATAATCACATAAACATCAATGGCCTAAGCACATCCATTAAAAGACAGATTGTCAGAATGAATCACAAAACAAGACTGACCTATATGTTGTCTATAATAAATCCTCTTTAAGTGTAAAAACATAGATTAAAGGAATGGAGAAAGATATACTAATTAAAGGAAAGCAAGAGTAGCTATATTAATTCCAGACAGGACAGAGTTCTGAGTGAGGAAAGTGATCAGGAATAAGAGGGCATCATCTATGTATATAAAATGCTAAGTATGCTAAGTGTCCAACCATCGGACCGGTAAGTATGATGCACACTGAACACCAGGGGGCAGACGCTCAACACAGGAGCTGCCGTGACATGCACTGGCCATTTACAGAGAAACGGCACCTTGGACCTGGTGCCGACAAAGCAACACTCAGCTTCCCCCAAGTGGGACACAGGCCCTGCCGCCACCCCAGAGCAACAACCCACCAAATCGCAACCAATGCTGCTGAGACCCCACTGCACAAAATGCGGCCACAGTCCAGCCCAGCCCAGAAATGGTGGCTGTGGGCACCGGGGAATGATGTCGCGTAGCAACACCCGGCTTCCTCTCCCTAGTGACAGGCCATTTAACAATGAACGGCACTGTGGAACTGGCGCCCACAAAGGAACACTTGGCTTCCCCCAAATGGGACACAGGCCCCACCACCACCCCGCTGCAACAGCTCACCAAATCATAGCAGACGCTGCCGAGACCCCATGGCGCAAAATGCGGCCCACAGCCCAGCCTAGCCCAGAAGCGGTAGTTGTGGGTGCAGGGTAATGATGTCATGTAGCAACTCGCGGCTTCCTCTCCCTAGCAATTAGCCTCCTTGGAGTATCTTCAGCCCAGAACACAACTTGCTTTATAGCCAGGAGCAAACATTTCACACTTTAACCAAATGTCTGTGAAGCGTTTTCCCGTGCCTCATCTCATTTGATCCTCACAGGAGTCCTGGAGTAGGTAGATAGGAGACTTGATGGAATCCTATTTCTTTTCATTAGCCAGAAAACGGAGATTTAGAAAGCTTAGAAACTTGGCCCGACTGAAAAGTAAGAAATGGTGGGCCTTGAGAATGACTTTAGGTTTTCTCACTGCACAGAATATAGTCAAACACTGCTGCAGTTAAATACCCTTTGTTCTCCCTGTGTGATCTATACTAATAATCTGCTTCATGTTAATATTTACTGCCATGTTGCTGACAATTACCTGAAGGAGAAGTTGGGGTGCTTCACTGGGCTGGAAAAAGTTTAGTTACATCAGAAAGCAGGTCTAATTAAGCAAGTTTATTCTATATCTATAAAAGGCTAAGTTGACTTGCGCGTGCACAATACATATAAAGCTCTCGCTAGTGCCAGTCACACGCATGTGTTTCGACACACGTGTCATTGTCGATCATTAATTTGATTGACACTTATAGAGAGAGGATGAATAGCGATATTAAAATATTCTAATTAATTTCCTTTCAGTGTGCATGAATTCGTGCACTGGGCCACTAGTATAAAGATAAAGGGTTAATGATCCATGAAGGCACAGCATTTCTTAACACATATGCACCTAATAAGAGTGCCAAGATACCTGAGACAAAAATTGATAGAACTAACAAAGAGAAATAGATGATGAATCTAGTATTATAATTGGAGACTTTAACACCTCTTTTTCAGAAATGAAGAGATCTAGCAGGCAGAATATCAGTAAGGACAAAGAGGAAAGCAGATTATTATAAGGAGGGGCCATAGGTGACAGTCTGACAGGAGTCACAGCTGGGTGGTTTAAGGGATGGATGAGAGGAAGGAGGGGATAATAGTTGTGATGAGCAAAGATGATCCCACTGCATCTTCGAGCCAGAATATGAGAGTTGTGGGAGAGAAAAAGGCCACCACTGCAGTGGTCTGCAGTGAAATCCATTTTCTCAGGAGGAACTAGACCAGTGATGGCGAACCTATGACACACGTGTCAGAGGTGACATGCGAACTCATTTTTTTGGTTGATTTTTCTTTGTTAAATGGCATTTAAATATATAAATATCAAAAATATAAGTCTTTGTTTTACTATGGTTGCAAATATCAAAAAATTTCTATATGTGACACGCCACCAGAGTTAAGTTAGGGTTTTTCAAAATGCTGACACGCCAGGCTCAAAAGGTTCGCCATCACTGAACTAGACATTGAAACAAGAGGTGAAGGGACCATTCAGAGTACAAATTGAAGAGGCAGGAATTTTGCTGATGACAGACCAAGAGTATCACAGGGTTTCAGAATATGGGGAGGGGTTGGAGATTGGGTCAGAACAGGGAGTGCACAGAATGATTTGGGGTTTGGGAGACATGGGATGTCTCAGGAGATCTGGACTTCCTGTGGTGACTGGCAGGGGTAAAAGCGTATGATGAGATTGGCCCATAATTTCCAGGCAGATCGGGGTGGGGATGGAAGGCCTTTCTGAGAGCTTCTACTGACCTCCTGTTGATGAAGGTATTTACTCTTTATCTTGTGGGTAGAGGTTTGCAGATAGCTTTGTCATCCCCAGGGTGGCTCATTCTCTCTTGGTAGACAACTATGGAGATCTTCAGGGGTTTCAATATTCAGTACCCATTAAAATTACCAGAGTAGGGTATTAAGAGTCCAGATTCCCAGGTCTCATCCTTTGTGATATTATCAATTTCGAAGGTCTGCACTGGGTAAGGCCATTGATTCCGTTTTAGCAGGTGCTTCTAATGCAGGTAATGATTGGAATACAAAGAGTAATGTGGCTCTGAACCATCTTCATCTTCTTCTATATATATAAAAGCCTAATATGCAAAATGTCCCTTCAGAGTTTGACTGACCAGGAGTTCAATTGCTTACTAACCACCAGGGGATGGTGTGGAACAAGAAAGGCCCCGGTGAGCAGCCAGGGAAGGGAGGCCCCATGCATTGGGCCGCTAGTAAAATATATCAGAAAGCAAGGCCTAAAAAAGCGTCGTCACATACTCTGCAAGTCAGTCACCTGGTCTCAGGTCCCATGAAGGGCCCAGATTAAGACCCCACCCACCATGCTGCCCTATGTAGATGCCACTTGACATTGGTCAGTTTGTTTCTCTTGGTGGTCTTCTCGGGGTATTTATTAGCTAATTTAATTTTATAAGGTTGGTACTTCTAATGTAGCTAATTAATCACTTTTCCCACTTTATTTTGGCAAAGTAGAGCATGAAGGAGAAATGATAGACATGCGCAAAGATGTACAAATGTAAAGTAATATAGCTAACACTTATTTACTCGTTACCCAACATCAACAACCATTAGTGTTTTGCCATACTAGAAAGAAACTTAAATCTTTCATTTCCTGACATATTGGTTTTAAAAGTGTTTGCTTTCACCTCATTCTGTGACTAAGCTTATTAATACTTATATGATTGGGAAAAAAAGCTTTGTTATATAACAGTGTATATTGGTATTCTAGTATAAATGCAGTTTAAAAGATAGCCCTTATGCTATTACACTCTGACAATAATATAAAATATATTTCCAATTTAAGGATTTTTTTCTTTTAATATAGACTCTAAAATCAAATCTTTTTTAAAATGGTTTTTATTGATTTTTACAGAGAGGAAGGGAGAGGGATAGAGAGTCAGAAACATCGATGAGAGAGAAACATCAGTCAGCTGCCTCCTGCACTCCCCCTACTGGGGATGTGCCCACAACCAAGGTACGTGCCCTTGACCAGAATCTAACCCGGAACCCTTCAGTCCGCAGGCTGACGCTCTATCCACTGAGCCAAACCGGTCAGGGTTGTCAAAGCTTTTTTAATTGAAAAGGCTTTGAGAGAGAAATAGGTGGAAAATTATGCATGGGGAAAAGTTGGAAATCTGCTAACATTGGGTGAAATAAATAGATTGATCAAGTACTTACTGTGGACCTATCCTGACAAGGTGTAGCTAAGTCCTCAAGGAAGTATTTGCTAGGATACTGGGAAAATAAAGTGATAGGGCACTAACCAGGCTATTTTTAGATGAAAGCTTAGAGATTGGCAGTGGAAAAACCCTCTCAGGTTGTTATGCTTTTTCCTTTAGTCCTTCCAGTATGTGAAATTCTTTCCTTCATGTTTTCTGGCATTAAAGTCAGTGCACTAAAAGTTTTAAGTCTGAGCGTTAATGAAAACTATTTCAGGATAAAGGCCATTTCTAGTTAAATTTCAAAATAATGTTTACAGGTCTAAAAATAGCTTGGAATTCAGGGTTGCCCATCATCCCAAGTAATTACATTGAGGCAGATTGTCTGAGAGAGAGGCTGGTTAATCAAGTTCATGAGGAAACCAAACAGTTTGTTAAAATTTAGAATTATCTGATTTCAACCATAGGCCTACTTGATATTAGATAGCATTTAATATTTAATCCTATGTTAATGAAATAATTTTTTTTCTATTTTTCATTGTGATAAAATACACATAACATAAAAGTTACCGTCTTAACCATTTTTAAGCATACAGTTTGGTGGTCTTTTTTTTAAAATATATATTTTATTAATTTTCTTACAGAGAGGAAGGGACAAGGATAGAGAGTTAGAAACATCGATGAGAGAGAAACATCGATCAGCTGCTTCCTGCACACTCCCTACTGGGAATGTGCCCGCAACCAAGGTACATGCCCTTGGCCGGAATCGAACCTGGGACCCTTGAGTCCGCAGGCCGATGCTCCATCCACTGAGCCAAACCGGTTAGGGCCAGTTTGGTGGTCTTAAATACAGTCATAATGTGCCACCATCATCACTGCCTGTCTCCAGAACTCTTCATCTTTTAAAACTTAAACACTTCATCTTTAAAACTTAAAAAAATAACTCTTCATTCTTCCCTACCCCAGTCCCTGGTGACCTCATTCTACTTTTTGTCTCTAGGACATTAAAGAATGTAGAAGTGATTTCCTACAGTGTTTGTCCTTTTGTGACAAATTTTGGCTTATTTCCCTTAGCATGTCTTCAGTGTTCATCCATGTTGTAGTATACTATAGTACTTCCTTCATCTTTTCCTTTTAAAAATATTTTTATTGATTTTTAGAGAGGAAGGGAGAGGGAAAGAAAAAAAAGAAACATTGATGTGAGAGCAGAACACTGATCGATTGGCTGCCTCCTGCATCTTCCTACCAGGGATCGAGCCTGCAGCCTGGGCCTGGGCCTTGACTGGGAATCAAATCAGCAATCTTTTGGTGCATGGTACAATGCCCAACAAAGAGAGCCACACCGCCAGGGTTGAACTCCTCCCTTTTTAAGGTCAAAATATTTTATTGTATGTATATACAAAATTTTGTTTATCCACTTACTGTTTGTTTGTTTTTTTTAAATATATTTTATTGATTTTTTACAGAGAAGAAGGGAGAGGGATAGAGAATTAGAAACATCGATGAGAGAGAAACATCGATCAGCTGCCTCCTGCACACTGGGGATGTGCCCATAACCAAGGTACATGCCCTTGATTGGAATCGAACCTGGGACCCTTCAGTCCACAGGCCGACGCTCTATCCACTGAGCTAAACTGGTCAGGGCTATCCACTTACTGTTTGATTGACATTTGGATTGTTTCCAAATTTTAACTATTGTGTATAATGCTATTATAGGAAGATTAAAAATGGGGTGGAGTAAGTGGATGCTGCATGGACACGCTTCCAGGACAAAACTGGAATTACAACTAAAATATAGGAAAACTTGCCCTAACTGGTTTGGCTCAGTGGATAGAGTGTTGGTCTGTGGACTGAAGGGTCCCAGGTTCAATTCTGGTCAAGGGGACATGCCCAGGTTGCGGGCTCGATCCCAAGTTGGAGGCGTGCAGGAGGTGGCCAATCGATGGTTTTCCCTCATCATTGATGTTTCTACCTCTCTCTCCCTCTCCCTTCCTCTCTGAAATCAATAAATAAAAATAAAGTATAGGAAAACTTTCTGAATAATCAACTGAAGACTCACTGGAGAGAACCCTGATACCCAAGGACTGAAAGTGGAGACTGTATAGAGACTGGTAGGAGGGGTGGAGGCAGGACAAGGTTGGCCGGGTTCCCACAGATCGCAACTGAAGTTCTAGAGAGATATCTCAGTTCTAGGGGGTTGCCATTGAGAACTCTGAGGTCTAATCCCCAAGCGGGGCCCCCCAGCAGAGAGCATCAGAACTGAAAAGGGTGCCCACATAACATCTGGCTGTGAAAAGCAGCAGGGTTGCTCTCTGCCATGGACAGCAACCTCTTAAAGGCTGATGCACAAAATTCTCTGTGTTAAGCTACCCACCATGTGCTCTGGCAGAGGGAAGGCAGAGAGGACTGGAGCTGTGTGAACAGAAGCCAGGGTTGGGGGCTCTGGGGTTAGAGCTCAGAAGGCCGACACCTCGGTTTTCTGTGCTGAGTCATTCCCTCATGCTGTGGAGGTCATCTTTCTCACACAGACATTTGCTATACAGGCATCTTTGCCTGGGTGGAAGACAGTTGAGCCACCCTATTGGAATACATGTTGCCCCACGGTATGGAGATTCTGAGGCCCAGGCAGAAGCAATTGCCCCACTCTATTGAAAAAAAAACTCTTGCTACACCAGTGGACGATGGCTATTCAAGACAAAATCCTATCAGTCTATAGGCAGAGGCAGTCTCTAGAGGCTTTGAGTCTTTGCCTGATCTAATTAACCAGAAACAGCATTTGACACTGTCCTGCACTAGAGATTAAGAGGTGTAGCAGATCTGCCTAATACATAGTCATAAACCCAAAGAGGCAGCCAAAATGAGGAGACAAAGAAACAACCTCCAAATGAAAGAACAAGAGAATTTTTCAGAAGAAGAGATAAATGAAATGGAGATAAGAAATTTAAAATGGCACTAAATAAGTCCTTATCAATAATAACCTTAATGTAAATAGATTAAATGCTCCAATAAAAAGACATAGGGTAGCTGAATAGATAAAAAAAAAAAAATCATGACCCAATTATATGCTGTCTACAGGAGACCCACCTCAGAACAAAAGACACCCAAGATGAGAGTGAAGGGATGAACAAATTTTTCCATGCAAATGGAAAATTAAAAAAAAAAGCTGTGGTAGCAATACTCATATCTGACAAAATAGACTTCAGAATGAAGGCCATCACAACAAAGGTCACTGCATAATTCTAAAGGGATCGATCCAACAAGAGGATAGAACCCTGGTAAACATATATGCACCCAATATAGGAGCACTTAAATACATAAAAAAATTCCTAGAGGACTTTAAGGGAGAAATCAACAACAATACAGTCATAGTAGGGGACTTTTACACCCCACTAACAGCACTGGATAGAACTTCCAGACAAAATATTAACAAGAAAACAGTGACACTGAAGGACCCAATGGATTAGATGGATTTATTTGACATTTATAGAACATTTCACCCAAAGCTGCAGAATATACATTCTTCTCAAGTGCACATGGGTCATTCACAAAGATAGACCACATGTTAGGATACAAAACAAGTCTCTACAAGTTCAAGAAGATTGAAATCATATAAATCAGCTTCTCAGATCACAGTGGAATGAAATTAGAAATCAGCTACAGTAAAAACATTTCAAACACATGGAGGCTAAATAGCATTTTATTAAACAATTAATCAGTTCCCAATGAGATTAGTAAAGAAATCAAAACATCCCAGAAACAAATGAAAAAAACAGAACAACCCAAAATCTCTGGATCACAGCAAAAGCAGTCCTGAGAGGGAAGTTCATAACACTACAGGCCTACCTCAAAAAAAAAACAAGAAAAATCAACAATGAGCTATTTAACCCTACAACTTAAAGAACTAGAAAGAGAATAACAAGAAAAGCCTAGAGTAGTAGAAGGAAGGAAATAATAAAGATTGGAGCAGAAATAAATGACATAGGGACTAAAAAGACAATACAAAAAATCAGTGAAACCAAGAGCTGGTTCTTTGAAAGGATAAACAAAATTGATGATCCGTTAGTAAGATTCATCATGAAACAAAGAGGACCCAAATAAATAAAATCAGAAATGAAAGTGGAGAAATATCCATTGACCCCACAGTCATATTAGCGGACTTTAACACCCTGTTGACAGCACTACAAAGTGTTTGCAAATACAAAGGATTGCAAGGAAGTACTATCAACAACTATAGGCCAACAAGCTGGACAATGTGGATAAAATGGAAAAATTCCTAGAAAAATACAATCTTCCAAAACGGAATCAGGAGGAATCAGAAAACCTGAATAGGCCTATAACAATTGATGAAATAGAAGTAGTAATCAAAGAACTTCCAGAAACAAAAGCCCTGGTCTGGACGGCCTCACAGGGGAGTTTTACCAAACATTCAAAGAAGAGCTGACATCTAGACTCCTCAAACTATTAAAAAAAAATCCAAGGGGAAGGAACACTTCTAAGCTCTTTTTATGAGGCCAGCATTATCCTAATTCCAAAACCAGATAATGACACTACAAAGAAAGAGATATAAAGGCCAATATCCGAGGTGAACATAGATGCTAAAATCCTTAACAAAGTATTAGCAAATCGGATTCAGCAATATATTAAAAAGATTGTACACCATGACCAAGTAGGGTTTATTCCAGGGATGCAAGGCTAGTACAATATTTGCAAATCAATAAAAGTGATACATCATATAAACAAATTGAAGGTCAAAAGTCACGTCATATCAATAGACACAGAAAAAGCATTCGACAAAATCCAACACCCCCGTTATTAAGAAAAAAAAAATACTTTTTATTGATTTCAGAGAAGAAGGGAGAGGGCAAGAGAGATAAAAACATCAGCGATGAAAGAGAATCTTTGATCAGCTGCCTCCTGCACCCGAGCCTCCAACCTGGGCATGTGCCCTTCACCAGAATCAAACCTGGGTCCCTTTGGTACATAGGCTGACACTCTATCCACTGAGCCAAACCAGCTAGGGCCAACACCAATTTTTGATAAAAACTCTCAGCAAAGTGGGAATAGAGGGAGCATATCTCATCATGATAAAGGTCATATATGACAAACCTACAGCAAACATCATACTCAATGGGCAAAAACTAAAACCATTTCTCCTAAGAACAGGAACAAGACAGGGATGTCTGCTTTTACCACTCTTATTCAACATAGTATTGGAAGTCCTAGCCACAGTGACCACACAAAAAGAAGAAATAAAAGAGATCCAAATTGGAAAGGAAGAAGTAAAACTCTCATTATTCTCAGATGACATGATATTATATGTAGAAAACCCTAAAGACTCCACCAAAAAACTAGATTTAACCAATGAATTTGGCAATTTAGCAGTACACAAAATCAACAACAAAAAAATCAATGGCTTTTTTTATACACCAATAATGAATTCTCAGAAAGAGAAACTTGACAAGCAATCCCATTTACCATTGCAACAACAAAAAAATTAAGATACTTAGCAATAAACTTAACCAAGGAGGCAAAGGACCTGTACTCAGAAAACTACAGGACATTGAGAAAAGAGATAGAAGAAGATATAAACACGTGGAAGAATATACCATGTTCATGGATTGGTAGAATCAACATCATTAAAATGTCCATACTACCCAAGGCACTCTGCAGATTCAGTGCAATCCTTATTAAAATACTAAAAGCATATTTCACAAATCTAAAACAAATACTCCAAAAATTTATATGGAACCACAAAAGACCCTGAGTATCTGCAGCAATCTTTTTTTTTTTAATATATTTTATTGATTTTTTTACAGAGAGGAAGGGAGAGAGATAGAGAGTTAGAAACATCGATGAGAGAGAAACATTGATCAGCCGCCTCCTGCACATCTACTGGGGATGTGCCCGCAACTCAGGTACATGCCCTTGCCCGGAATCGAACCTGGGACCTCTCAGTCTGCAGGCCGATGCTCCATCCACTGAGCCAAACCGGTTTCGGCTGTTACAGTGTTTCTTAAACTGCAGGCTCAGAGGCCGGCAAGGCAGGCGGGGAACGTTGGGGTCCTCCGTCACTGAAGCAAGCAAGCCTCATGTTAGTTTCAAGCTGCCTGGCTGCCAGCCGCCATCTTGGCTGGCACTTAATTTGCATATCTTGCTGATTAGCCAATGGGAAGGGTAGCGGTCGTATGCCAATTACCATGTTTCTCTTTTATTATATATATATATATATATATATATATATATATATATATCCCCTTTTCTTTCTTTTTTATTCTTTTTTTAATTTTTTTTAATTAAATCTTTATTGTTCAGATTATTACATTTGTTCCTCTGTTTTCCCCCCATAACTCCCCTCCTCCCAATTCCCGCCCCACCCTCCGCCCTCACTCCCCGCCCACTGTCCTCATCCATAGGTGCACGATTTTTGTCCAGTCTCTTCCCGAATCTCCCACACCCCTTTCCCCCCCAAGAATAGTCAGTCCATTCCCTTTCTATGTCCCTGATTCTATTATGATCACCAGATTATTTGTTCACTTGATTCTTAGATTCACTTGTTGATAGATGCATGTTTGTTGTTCATAATTTGTATCTTTACCTTTTTCTTCTTCTTCCTCTTCTTAAAGGATACCTTTCAGCATTTCATATAATACTGGTTTGGTGGTGATGAACTCCTTTAGCTTTTCCTTATCTGTGAAGCTCTTTATCTGACCTTCAGTTCTGAATGATAGCTTTGCTGGATAAAGTAATCTTGGTTGTAGGTTCTTGGTATTCATCACTTTGAATATTTCTTGCCATTCCCTTCTGGCCTGCAAAGTTTCTGTTGAGAAATCAGCTGACAGTCGTATGGGTGTTCCCTTGTAGGTAACTGAGTTTCTTTCTCTTGCTGCTCTTAAGAGTCTCTCTTTGTCTTTTGCTCTTGGCATTTTAATGATGATGTGTCTTGGTGTGGTCCTCTTTGGATTCCTTTTGTTTGGGGTTCTCCGTGCTTCCTGGACTTGTAAGTCTATTTCTTTCACCAGGTAGGGGAAGTTTTCTGTCATTATTTCTTCAAATAGGTTTTCAGTATCTTGCTCTCTCTCATCTTCTGGCACCCCTATAATTCGGATGTTGGTACGCCTGAAGCTGTCCCAGAGGCTCCTTACACTATCTTCGTATTTTTGGATTCTTTTTTCATTTTGCTTTTCCAGTTGGGTGTGTTTTGCTTCTTCGTATTTCAAATCTTTGACTTGATTCTTGCGCTCCTCTGGTCTGCTGTTGGGAGTCTGTATAGTATTCTTTATTTCAGTCAGTGTATGCTTAATTTCTAGTTGGTTCTTTATCATAACATCGGGGGTCTCATTAGATTTCTTGTAGATCTCATTAAGTTTATCGGCAGCTTCTAGACAGTTCTTGAGAGACCTTAAAAGTGTGGTTCTAGCCAAAACCGGTTTGGCTCAGTGGATAGAGCGTCGGCCTGCAGACTGAAAGGTCCCAGGTTCGATTCTGGTCAAGGGCATGTACCTGGGTTGCGGGCACATCCCCAGTGGGAGATGTGCAGGAGGCAGCTGATCGATGTTTCTCTCTCATCGATGTTTCTAACTCTCTATCTCTCTCCCTTCCTCTCTGTAAAAAATCAATAAAATATATTTTTTTAAAAAAAGAATTGTTTAAAAAAAAAAAAAAGTGTGGTTCTGAACTCTATATCTTCCATTGACAATTTTGTCCTGTTTCTTTGTCTCCGCATTTTTTTATGCTTTCTTGGTGCACCCCCTAGTGGTCTTTGTGCGCAGTCTTGTTGTAGTTAAGCCTTGATTGTTGTAGTTAATACTGGGGGGATTTGACCTCCAGGCCAACTGGCTATGAGAGTCAGCTGTGTCTGCAGTGGGAAAACTTCTGTCCTCTGGGCAGGTGCTAATCTAGCCTTTGCCTGAGGCTATCTGGCAAATGGCACTGTGCAGGGCTTGGGCGGGGCGGGTTGCACGGGATCAAACAGGGCGGGTGGGAGCGATCAGTTATGGCTGGTCTCAGTTCCTTCCCTAGGTGCTTTGCCTCACAGAGTCCCAGCAACCGTTGCAAACCTCGGAGAGAAAGCTGCCTTCGAGTTCCGACCGAAGCCAGACAGTCCCGCTTCTCCTGTTTGAGTCTGGGTCCCTAGAGACTCGCCTGGATCTGGAGCTCAGCGTCTGAAACTCCCTCCCGATTGAAAACAACAACCGTGCCCTCCGCCGCCAGCCCGCTCCGTGCGCGCACTCCATACCTGAGTATTTCACTTCAGCACTGCGCCTCCTCTGAGTCTGGGTATGATATTCTCTTTCCTCCTAGTTGTAGAATTTCCACTCAGCCAGCCTTCCTGTGGTTCTGGATGATGTTTGTTCCATCTTTTAGGTGTACCCTTGAATTGGTTGTTCGAGGCAGCAATCTCTGGCGTTAACCTATGCCCCCATCTTGGTTTCTCCCTGCAGCAATCTTGAAAAAGAAGAATGAAGTTGGGGGAATGACAGTACCAGATTTCAAGTTATACTACAAAGCCACCATAACCCAAAGAGCCTGGTACTGGCACAAGAATAGACATAGATCAAAGGAACAGAACAGAGACCCCAGAAATTGACCCAAGCCATTACTGCTCAATTAATATTTGACAAAGGAGACAAGAGCATACAATGGAGTCAAGACAGTCTCTTCAATAGATGGTGGGAAAATTTGACAGATACATGCAAAAAAAAAAAAAATGAAACTAGATCACCAACTTACACCATACACAAGAATAAACTCAAAATTTACAAATGTAAGTTGTTAAACCATAAAAATCCTATAAGAAGACATAGGCAGCAAAATCTCAGGCATCTCTAGTAGCAATATGTTTATAGATACATCTCCTAGGGCAAAGGGAACTAAGGAGAAAATAAACAAATGGAACTACATCAAAATAAAAAGCTTCTGTACAGCAAAAGAAACCATCAACAGAACGAAAAGGGAGCCCACTGGATGGGAGAACATATTTGGCAATGATACATCTGATAAAGGCTTAATATCCAAAATATATAAGGAACTCATACAACTTAACCAAAGGATGACAAACAATCCAATTAAAAAATGGGCAAAGGACCTAAATAGACACTTCTCCAAAGAGGACATACAGATGGCCAAGAGACATGAAAAAATGCTCAAAGTCACTGATCATCAGAGAGATGCAAAGTAAAATGACATTGAGTTATCACCTCACACCTGTCAGAATGACTACTATCAACAAATGACAAGTACTGGCAAGGATGTGAAGATAAGGAACCCTAGTGCACTGCTGGTTGGAATGTTGAGTGGTGCAGCCATTATGGAAAACAATATGGAGTTCCCTCAAAAAATTAAATATGGAACTGCCATTTCACCCAGTGATACCACTTCTAGGATTATTTCCTTAGAAACTGGAAATACCAATCAGAAAGAATGTATGCACCCCTATATTCATAGCAGCACAATTTACAATTGCTAAGGCCTGGAAACAGCCCAAGTGCCCATCAGTAGATGAGTGGATAAAGCAGCTGTGGTACATTTACACCATGGGATACTATGCAGCAATAAAGAAGAAGAATCTCTTACCCTTTGTGAGACAGCATGGAGGGACGTGGAGAGTATCATGCTAAGTGAAATAAGTCAGTCAGAGAAAGACAAGTATCACATGACCTCACTTATATGTGGAATCTGAGTAACAAAATAAACTGATGAATGGATCCAGAGAAATGGAAGCATGGAACAGAGTACAGAATCTTGGAGGGAAGGCGGGGGAAGGGTAGGGGCAGGGAGGTCATCAACCAAGGAGTTTTTATGCATATATACATGGCCCGTGGACACAAATGAGGCCATGCATATATGGGGTGATGAGGACCTGGGGGAGAGGGCTGGAAGAGTTCAATGGGGGCAAAAAGGGGACATATGTAATACTTTCAACAATACAATTAAAAAACAAAAATCCCAATAAAGATTAAAAATAAAATAAATGGTGGTCATCGAACTTAGAGGAAGACTAGATCAACTCAGGGAGAACATCAACATAGAGATAATAAACAAAAAAAAATCATAGAAGCTGTCAGAAAGAACCAGGCAGAAATTTAGAATACAATAATGAAAATGAAGGATACAGCAAAGGATCAAATCAGTGATTTGGAAGATAAGGAAGCAGAAAACACCCTATCAGAACAGCAGGAAAAAAAAATAGAGTTCCACCCCACATGAGGACAGTTTAAGGGACCTCTGGGACAACATCAAGTGTCCCACCATTTGTATCATAGGAATACCAGAAGGAGAAGAGAGAGAGCAAGTGATTGAAAACCTATTTGATGAGATAATTACTGAAAACTTTCCTTACCTGGAGAAGCAAATAGACATATATGTCCAGGAAGCACAAAGAGTCCCAAACAAGATGAACCTAAAGAAGCCCACACCAAGACACGTCATAATTAAAATGGCAACGGTTAAAGACAAAGAATTTTAAAAGCAGCAAGAGAAAAGCAGTTATCTACAGGAAGGCTCCCACAAGACAGCTGATTTCTCAACAGAAACTTTGCAGGCCAGAAGGGATTGGCAGGTAATATTCAAAGTGATGAAAAGCAAGTACCTGCAACCAAGATTAGTCTACTCAGCAAGGTTATCATTTAAAATCAAGAGATATAAGGAGCCTTAACTGGTTTTGCTCAGTGATTGGAGCATCAGCCCTTGGATTGAAGGGTTCCAGGTTCGATTCTGGTCAAGGGCAGATACCTCAGTTGCAGGCTCAATCCCCAACCCTGATCAGGGCTCGTGAGGGAGGCAACCAATCAATGTGTCTCTCATCAATGTTTCTCTCTCCATCTCTCGCCCTCTCTTACAATCTCTAAAAATCAATGGCAAAATTCCTTGGGTGATGATTAACAACAGCAACAACAACAACAAAATATATAAGGTACTTCTCAGATAAGGAAAAGCTAGAGCAATTCATCACCACCAATCCAGTCTTACAAGGAATGTTAAAGAGACTTTTTAAAGAAAAATAGGAGGACAAAACGATATCTGAATAACAAAATGACAATAATTACATATCTATCAATAATCACTTTGTGGTGAAGGCCTGGCGATGGGGGTGGATAGGGTCAATGGGGAAAAAATAGGGACATCTGTAATGTTTTCAACAATAAAAATAAATTAAAAAATAATTATGTTAAATGTAAATGGCTTAAATGCTCCAATTAAAAGACATAGGGTGGCTAAATAGATAACAAGACCCATACATATGCTGTCTACAAGACACCCACTCTATCTATCTATCTATCTATCTATCTATGTTATTCCTCACCTGAGGATATTTCCATTGCTTTTTTAGAGAGAGTAGAAAGGAGAGAAAGAGACAGACAGACAGACAGACATCAATGTGAGAGGGACATATCGATTGGTTGCCTACCACATGTGCCTTGACCAAAGCCAGGGATCGAGCCTGCAACCGAGGTACATATGCCCTTGACCAGAATTGAAACCATGACCCTTCAGTCCTCCGGCAGACGCTCTAGTAGTCACTGAGCCAGACTCAGTGGGTAGGGCAAGAGACCCACTTTATATTGAAAGACATACACAGACAAAGTATTTCGTGCATTGTTGGTGGGATTATAAATTGTTGCTTTTTCTGCTTTGCCCCCACAATGAGCCTTGTTGGGTTTGTGTGTTTTCTAGGAAAAAGGTTGAGGTCACTTCGGCATCTCCAGTCATACTAAATTCATTTTGTAAAGCGCATTAGAAATCAGAATTGTTTTTGAGTCAAGGTGTCTAGGTAGCCAGCACAAGTGCTGTTGTGTGTGTGTGTTTAAGAGACTTCCAGTTTTCAGTGATAAAGTGCTGTTTTTTTAAAAACTGAACTAATCCTTTGGCTCATAGTCAACGTTAGCCTCTGGCCCCCTGTTCCCTGTAGGCAGCCTGCATGGCAGGGTCAGGAGGGACCTGGCCCCGCCTCTGCTCTCCTGGTGGGGGCTGCGGGGCAGTGTGTGCCCAGCGTCCGGCTGGGGAGCAGAGCCCGCTCTCCGTGTTTCTCTTCCCAGGACTGGACATTCAGGAGCTGGTCTGCAGTATCCTCCAGCCTTTCTTTGGCTTTTATTTTTACTAATGCCAGCCTGACTCCTTTCAACCAGGGGCTCTGAGGCTGGCTTCCCAAAGTACAGCCTCCAGGCCACTCGTCTGTAGCTCGGTCCTGCATTCCAGAGAGGGCTGGCTGACCAGAAAGCGTCCTCCGGCCTCTAGTCTCCGTCACTCTGCCCAGGTCAAAACACCGGAGAGGCCACAGCACCAGGACCCACGCTGTCACACGAGCTGCCGTCTGAGGTCGGATAGTCTTTCTGTTCAAAGACAGCCTGGCAGCTGCTTCTCATTTATTTCACACCAAAAAAGAGAGCTTTACTCTGGTTTTACTTTCTGAAAATAGACAGCTATTTTCAGAAATGGGTCATAAGCATGGTCCACAGCTTATGTCACCTTTTTAAAAAAATATATATTTTATTGATTTTTTTCACAGAGAGGAAGGGAGAGGGAAAGAGAGTTAGAAACATCGATGAGAGAGAAACATCAATCAGCTGCCTCCCGCACGCCCCCCACTGGGGATGTGCCCGCAACCCAGGTACATGCCCTTGACTGGAATCGAACCTGGGATCCTTCAGTCCGCAGGCCAATGCTCTATCCACTGAGCCAAACTGGTTAGGGCTTATGTCACCTTTAATAGATGGGCTATTTCAAGCTGTTCGCAGTTATGAAGTATGAGAATGGGTGGCGGTTTGTGGGGATGAGACCCTAACTGCTCTTGGTGATACTAAGCTACTTCTTGCCGCATGATTTCAGCATCCTGCCCTTGAGCCTGGTTTTCTTGTGCATAACGTGAAAAATTACTTCATGACTAATCCTTTTTACAGACCTGAAATTATTGTTAGTTCTTAACCTTGAAGGGTTTTCAGATTCCCTCCTTTGATTTTCAGATGTGTCTCAGAGTTTGATTTCTGTGTAGTTTCGGAGTAGACGCCAACAATCTGTTTTTATTAATAGTACACATTTAACATCAACACTAATAAAAGAGAAAAATGGTAATTGGCGTACGAGCTACCCTTTTCATTGGCTGATCAGGGCTATATGCAAATTAACTGCCAACTAAGATTGGCAGTTAACTGCCAACAAGATGGCGGTTAATTTGCATATGTAGGCACAATGCAGGGAGGTGAAAGGGAAACCAGGAAGAAGCCCCCTGCCACTGACAGTGATTGGAAACCCAGGGGGGAGCTAAGAGCTGCCCCCCAGCCATGATCGGAGCATCAGGTGCCTTTTCCGCCCTGGCCAGTGATAGCAGGAAGTAGGGGTGGAGCCAGCGATGGGAGCTGGGCACGGTTGAAGCTGGCAGTCCCAGGAGCTAGGGGTCCCTTGCCTGGGCCTAAAGCGAAGCCCACGATCGCAGGGCCGCTGCAGCTGCGGGTCCCCGCTGCCCGGGCCGGACGCCTAGGCCAGAGGCGTCCTGCAGGGGCAGGGGCAGAGCCCGCGCGATCGCGGCACCCCCTGCTGCCACTGCAGGTCCCCGCTGCCTGGGCCGGACGCCTAGGCCAGAGGCGTCAGGCCTGGGCAAGGGGCCAATCTTGCGATTGGAGGGTGATGGGGGTCAACGCCTGAGGGCTCCCAGTATGTGAGAGGGGGCAGGCTGGGCTGAGGGACACTCCCCCCTACACACACCCAGTGCACGAATTTCGTGCACCGGGCCCCTAGTTTTTTATAATTGCTTGAGGAAAGAAGGAATATTAGGAACTGATTCATCTGTGCAGTGTAGAATTTGGTAAAAGTATGAGAAATGGAACAAATGGCATAAAGGTGACATTTCTGCTCAGTTGATTTCTTGATAGTTAGTAGCGGTTCTAAAAGCCCTTTTAAAGAACCTCTCAGTGCATAGAGAGTCAGCCTGTGGACCAAGAGGTCCCAGGTTCGATTCCGGTCAAGGGCATGTACCTCGGTTGCAGGCTCCTCCCCAGCCTGGGTCCTGGTCGGGGCTCATGCAGGAGGCATCCAGTCGATGTGTTTCTCTCACATTGGTGTTTCTCCGTCTTTCCCTCTCTTCCACTCTCCCTATAAACCCCCTCCGGTGAGGACTAACAACAACAACAACAGAAGAACCTCTCAGTGGAAAGTAAGAGAGCAGCTGAGTTCTAAAGTCACCGTGAGAGCCCCTGAGCTTTCTGGCTGCCCAGCCCTAAGGACACTCGCCTGAGAAGGAACTTTTCACCTTTACACTCTTTCAAGCCTATCGCTCCATAGTCTTGATACATGAAAATCCCAGCAGATGGGCTTAGTGTGCGAACGACAGCTGATGCAGCTCATAGTGTAAGGTCATGCTTCAGGCCACTTCCTATCAATGAAGAGAGGGCCTGGCCGCCAGTGTGTCCGTCAGACAGTGCACTCTACTTCCAGACCATGTATGACCTGCCGTTCCTGTGTGAGGGGTGAGCCCACCTTCTGTCTTTTCTGGTCTCTCCCCCCCTCCCCACATACTTGTCCTGCTCTCCGGTGTGGTTCATTGGGTGCTGGGCCAACTGTGTCCCCTCTTTCTACAAGCTGATCTCCAAATGCTGGGAGTCGTGAGTGAGGTCCCCCCCAACTCCTTTTTGTACCATTCATCTTACCTTCCCAGTTACATCTGAAGCCAGCAGTTAAAAAGCCTTTTGGTATAAAATGCAACATTTATAAACATATTAAAGTTCTTCTTGTAGCCGTTTTCAGAGAAAACAGGCCCCCTTTGAACTTGCTGCACAAGCAGGTTTATTTCCGTACCTGGACTGTGGCCAGCCCGGACGCAGCGCTTCTTCCACCTGGGAGCTGTCCCTTTACTGGAGAAGGCCCCCGGGACGCAGCCCAGCAGTGGGCTGAGCCAGCTCTGTGTCTTGCTCTCTTGGCCGTGGTGACTGCCAAGGGTGAGACAGGAAGGGTTGGCACAGCTGCCTCTAATTGTCTAGGGAGGCCCAGTGGTCCTGGGCACATTGGGGTGACCACAAGCACTGCAGAGGGGAATAAAAGTTGGTCCGTAAGAGTTAGAAAAACTCCCAGAAAGAGTTGACATTGCTAATATGACCAGCTTCACCTGGTCAGGAAGGTTGCCCTGAAATTGAACATGATTCTCTCAAATTAATGGCTTGCTCTGGAGTGTCTGCCCACCATGCATCCTCATCTTGAGGGAGCTGGCACGTCTGTGCTGATTTCCAGCTTCCTTGGCCTTCTGATTCTGTGACCCTTTGTCAGCCTGAAGGCAGATGTGTGCTGTCCCCATAGGAAGCTGGCCTGTGGGCGAGGTGGATCCTACTCGGCCTGGGTGCCCCGTTGGCCGGTGCCAGGAGGTTCTGGCTGGAGGCACTGTGGGCAGGTGCCCAGGGAACCTGGAAGTGGACACACTGTGTGCAGCTTCTCCTTCCCTTGTGTTGGAGATGGTTGGCTTGGGTGTAGACACGGCAGGTGCATGCAGTGCCGTTCGCTAGCTTTGCCGCTGCTCCAGCGGGAGCCTTGCCAGGGGTTTGTCTTCCTCCCACTCCGCCCTGGCGAGGAGGAAGCAGCAGAGGCAGATCACAACTCGTCTGCTCTCCTGCCTGTTGGCCTTGATGGCTTCACAGAAGCCCAGTTTCTGAAACAAACCTTGGGATACGGGATCCTGACGTTTGACAAAGTTGTGTTTTTCCCCTATTTGTTGATTTAATTAAAGGTGTAAAGGTATGAGATGTAATTAAAACCACAGGAAAGTATATGAGTTCCCTTTATTGAGAAGAAACCAGTGTTCATAAACTAGGGACTCGTGGACAAGCTTCAGATGGGCTGCTCTGAAACCGGTGCCGGGGCCAGGACTGAGTGAGGCGGTGGGATGATGTGACAGCAGCTCCGCTTCCTGGCATCACCTGCCCCAGAGCCGGGCACACCTTTTCGTGAGCCAGCTCCTCGGACTCACAGCAAACCTGCGAGTGGGACACGCACCCTCATTCACAGGTGAGGGTTCTCAGGCTCTGAGCCGTGGAGTCCCTCACCTGGCTGGGTAGTGGCTGAGCCTCCTGTGGCCCTGCACTGCCTTCCCTCACACAGAGTGCTGCTTCCAGGTGGGCTCAGACACCTCTGAGTTTCAGGAGGCAACAGGCTTGTTATCCTCCCCCCACACCTTTCAGTACAACACACACACACACACACACACACACACACACAGCCTTCCATGGAGCTTGCTCAGCCCCAGGCTGCAGGTGGGAGCAGGCAGACCCTGGGCCTGTGGTGGGGAGCAGGTGTAGTTTGTCGCACCTGCTGACCTAGTGGAGCTCTGGTTCCTTTTGTGAGCAGTGTCCCCACCCCCTGGGTATCCTAGGCCATAGCTGGCCCCCAGCTGGTTCTGGGCCAGGCAGGGTGGTTCCCTTTGGGACCTGCCTCACATGAGGACCTGGGTTGCAGCGTGGAAAAAGCTCTTCCCAAACAGCTACCCACTGGGTTGGAATCCTGTCCCATCCCCTCTCTCCACGTTTATTACCTAAAACTTCTGAGCTACGATTACCTTGGGGCCTACCTGTGTTTTCTGTCGATTGCCATCATTTTCTGGTGAAGTGACACCAACAAAGTGGCCCAGCTGTCACTCCTCTGCTCCCAGGTGCCAGAGGGTGGGGCGCAGCACTACCCTGGGATTCAGACTCCTGGCCTGTGCCTCCTGTTGGGGCGGGGGTGCCCTCAGTGCCCAGGTAAAGAGTTTGACACCTTAGAAACCACTTCAGTGACCAGCTGGAGGCTTGGCACAATGGAGGGTGAGAGCGAAACGCAGCCACGTAGCGGACAGTGGCTGGGGGTCTTTCAGAAGCAGATGAAGTGAGTGGATGGTAGTCGTTTTTACCGGTGTTTATGGTAACTGGGAATTGAAGTGCATTGGGAAAGCAAGTGAAAAATAAACACTAAACTAGCTGGGTTCACGGCTGAAGTTGGAGCGGAACCCTTTGCCGAAGAGCAGGCTCGTTCTGACAGGACGGCCCACCCCGACCCGGACCAGAGCCGCTGGGGGAGTGGGTCGCGCGGGCGCAGTGGGCGTCATAGGGCCGGTGTCTGGGCAGGGAGCGGAAGCGTTAGTCTGAGGAGCTGCGGAGGCGGCGTTGGGAGGGGAGGGTGCTCCGTGGTCACCCCCAGGGCGATGAGTGAGCGGGAGCTCCAGGCGGTCACAGGAGCTGCCCCGGGCTTCCGGCCTCTTCCCTGGGGAGGCTCCCGCGCTCCTGCCGCCGCGTCCTGGAGGCGGGCTGTGGGGGCCTCTGTGACAGACGCGGGTCCACCTGACAGGCGGCCCGACGGCATTGCTTTCAAAGTGACCAACACAGTGTTGGTGCCACTCACTCAGCCTTGACCGCTAAGTACCTCGTGTCTCCCCTCTTAGCTGTTGCTTTGGGCACAGGGCGTGGGCGAGTGATGGGGAGCCTGAGGAGTAAGGACGTTGGAGACAGTTGTGGGAGAAACAGACACGTTCCCCAGAATGGCCAGCACACCCTTCCCAACGCAGCTGTGAGGGAGCCTGCGTCTGCCGTGCTGTGCCTCCCGGCACCGCCAGGCCGTGGTCCTGTCACCTCAGAGCAGCACGCTCCGAGGCTGGACACGAGGCCGGACCACAGGCCCAGCAGGTGTCTGCTGGACGCCGAGCCCCAGTCCTCCCAGGAGAGCTCTGGGCCCTCGTCCGGCCGGGGCAGGAGGGTGGCAGGTTTCCCATTTCCCATGTTGCCACTCGTTGACTTGGTTTTGGTCCTTCCAGGAAGAGCTCGCTGACCGTTCGGGCCATGGACTGTGTCACCTCCACGGCCGTCCTGTCCCTGCTGCTCGGCTGCGTGGGCGTCTTCGGCTTCTTCAAGCTGCTGCAGGGCCTGCGGACGAAGGCCCACCTCCAGGACGCCGTGGTGGTCATCACGGGCGCGACCTCGGGCCTGGGGCGAGGTGGGTCCCGGGGGCAGTGCTGTCGGGCGTGGAAGGTGGCCTGGCTGGAGGAGCCGCTCGGCGCCACGGGGACAGAGCACAGGTGCACGTGGGAGGAGCTCTGGGGACTTGGGAACAGGGTCTGTCCCTGTGCTCAGTCCAGTGCCTAAAGCAAGAGCTTCAGTGCGGGAGGCTTCAGCCTCAGCGTGGGAGCAAAGGCTTGTGGGGAAGACCGTGGCCCCTGGAGGCGCCCGTCCACCCGGCGGGCAGCCTTGCTCAGCTCCATGGTGGTTGAAATAGGGCTTTTTATGTAAAGGCCTCTGATTTTCAAATATGGACAATTCAGGGCCTCTGTGAGGGCCACACAGAGAACCCCTGGTTTATAGCCTTTTTGTTAATCCTCATCTGAGGGTATTTTTTTCCATTGATTTTAGAGAGAGGGAGAGAAAAATAGAGAAACATTGCTGTGAGAGAGACACGTCGGTTGGTTGCCTCCCACATGTGCCCCAACTGGGGCCAGGGATTGAACCTGCAACCCAGGTACGTGCCCTTGACTGGGAATTGAACCCATGACCCTTTGGTGCTAAGGCCAACGCTCTAACCACTGAGCATGCTGGCCAGGGCTCCGCATCTTTTCTTGCCTGGAGATGTACCCGACATAGCTTGGCAGGGCTGGAACCAGGATGCGTGATGCCTCAGCTCCCCAGTTTCTTCAGTCTAATCCCATTCTAGTTCAGTGAGCACCCTGAGCTGCTGGGTCCGTCAGTCACCGCCCCCGCCCCCCCCAAGCAGGTGAGTTTGTGGAGCTGTCACTGGTTCCCTTCCAAACATGTGAAGGGGGCAATATATGTCACCCCTAATTCACGCGCACCCCATGTGTCTTCATATAGAGATAGTGAGACAGGTAACATCGGCCTCACACTGCTGGTATTCTGCCCCTTTGACGTGGGAGGGACAGGACTCCATGTGTCTTTGTCCTTCCAGCAGGGGAAATAGCCCAGGTTATTCTGAATGAAAGTTACTTTAGAAACAGCTGGTGCCAGAGGACAGGCCACTCCGGCCTCCTCCGTGCCCTTGAAAGCAGGAACTGCATCTCCCGGTGAGCAGCACCCGCCCTGGCAGTCAGTGATGTGATAGCTGTGTGTGGGGCCGGGTGGGCACTGGTAATATCTGAGAGCTTCATATTTGCGGGGAGGCTCCCATACGTACAACATTACATTTTCCCCTGTAGCCTGTCTTACATCACGTTAATTACAGGACCAGCCACAGAACTGGGGCGGGCAGAGCGTGCACAGGGCCCCCGGCACGTGGTGAGCCTGGCTCGTTCTCAGCACCTCACACACACCGCGTCACACAGCACGTCGGCCACCCTCGCGCTCAGGTCCATGCAGGCTCAGAGGCCCCCACCTGTGGTGGACCCCCCATTGCTGCCTCTGCAGCCGGTGACAGTACAGCCGGCACTGATGGGCATCTTCTCCGGGCAAGGTTCTGGCAGGTGCTGGACAGACAGATGGAAGAGGGTCCTGTCCCTCAGGAGGGAGAGGCAGGGACTTGCTCAGGACACTGCCATTTCAGGCATGGATGATCCCAGCCAGGCCTGGGAGCGGGAGAGTACACGCATGGGCACTGGCTGTGCTTTCTGTCCGTGCAGCAGTCAGGGAGGTCTGACCAGCCCTAGCACTTCTAGCCCGAAAGGGTGAAGCCGAGATTTAAACCCACATCTCTGACTTCAGAACTCAGTCTTGTCTGACCTGAGGGGGACATGGCTCAGGAAAAGGGAGGGAGGGCAGCGGGGAGGGCACTGCAGGCCAGGCCCAAAGCTGGGCAGTACAGCATGCGGGGCTGTGAGCTCTGGTGCTGCAGGAACACGGGAGCAGGTGGGCCCGTCTGCAGGGTGGGTGGCTGTGGGGCCAGAGGAGGGGGAAGTTGTGGGGGAGGTCCCTCCAGGTGTCTGTGGTGCGGGCGATTCTCTCCGGGGGACCCTGGCCTGTCCTTAGATCCGCAGACCTGCACGGGGCTGGCTGCCTCCAGGCCCTGGGCCAGCCGGTCCTCTGACCTCCCTCAGCACTATATATAGGCCAGTCAGCAGCTGCTTCTCTTAATCCCAGAGAGAAGCCCTCCTTCCGAGAGTCCTCGAGGAGCATGTGAGGGTTGGGTGGTGCAACTTTACCCTTTACCAGTTGCAGGTGCTCCAGTTCTCCTCGTCATTCTGCACTTCCTCTTCCAGACACCCCGTGAAGGGAGTAGAAAATGTAATTGAAAAAAGCGCCCACCCCGCGTGTATTCATATGGAGATAGTGAGACAGGTACCGCCAGCCTTTCCCGGGTCCCAGCTCACGGTAGGGACAGGACTCCATGTAGCTCTGTCCCTCCAGCCAGGAGAAGTAGGCCCAGATCAGGCCTGGCTAGTGTGCTCAGTGGTTAGAGCGTAGGCTCACACATCGAAGGGTTGCGGGTTTGATTCCCAGTCAAGAGCGCGTGCCTGGGTTGCAGGTTCATCCCCAGCCCCGGTGGGGTCAGTGCAGGAGGCAACCCATCGATGTGTCTCTCTCGCATCACTGTTTCTCTCCCCTGCACCCCCTTGCCACTCTCCTAAAATCAATGGGAAAATATCCTCGGGTGAGGATTAACAACCACAAAATAGGAACCACGTCTCACCCAGGCATCGCAGCCGCCACGAGGAGGGCCTGCAGCCTGCGGTGGCTCTGCCCGTGTTAGCCGCTGCGGGCTGCGCCCCAGCCGGGCAGCCTTTGGCTCTGCGTCTCCCATTTGTGTGGTGAGGTTCCACCGGTGTCCTTGTGCCACGGCAGGCGCGGGCCCGAGGGGCAGCGTGTTCTGGAGGCCCCTCGCCAGCCTGAGCCCTGAAGCAGCGAGCTGCCTTCTTGATCTGCAAGCCAGGAGGGCGCCTGAAGCCTGGATACGTGGCCCTGAGACTCCCTTTTCCCCCGACCCCCCCGCCTCCCTGGGGCAGCCCTTTCAGACATGAAGATGGAGCCCTTCCGGCTGGCGTCTGCCTCCCTGTCACTCCCTACACGGCTTTATGTCTCCCTGCTCGGCCAGGGCCCTTGTCCGGAACCTCACCCAGCAGGGGCCTCCCTCCCCCTCTGGCTCTGCGTGTCTGTTCCCATGCCTGTGCCCTTCAGTGGCACCTCATAAAGTGTCCACCGTGTGGGCCAGGCCAGGGCCAGATGGGGCGAGGAAGCCAGCAGAACTGGAAATTCCTCATCTTGGGAATGGTTTGGTAGACTGGGGAGCAGTCCTGGTCTCAGGAATGCTGCCTCCGCATCCCCTAGGCCTTGTTGCCTGGTGAGAACAGCAATCATGGAGATGGGCTGTGGCTCTGGCCAGACCTCCCAGGGGCAGGGCAGGGCAGGCTGAGAGGGCTGCTGGCGGCTGGATCTGTGCCCTTTGTCGGGATGAGCCAGTGGACAACCAGCCGGAGCCTTGCCGGAGAACATGCTGAGTTAGTCACTTAGCACCTCCGTCCCTACGGCTCCACCTGTGCAGGAGGCGCAGGCCTGGGTTTGGCAAGGTAGACGCTGAAGAAGCGACAGGAGGGCTGCAGGGCATACAGGAAGGCTTCGCCCCGGGGGCCCGAGGTCAGCCTCCCTCTTCCCGAGGGCCTGGCCTTTCTTTGCCGCTGTCTGTGGCCTCCTTGCTGTCAGGAGGGCTTCTCTCTGGGATTAAGAGCAGGGCTGTCAGACCAGTGACCCTGCTTCCCTCCGGAGAGGTGACAGCCTGACTCTCACCCTCTCTGAGCGCCCCGCCCCCCGCTGTGAGCAGAGGGCAGAGGACACCCCTGGGCTGCCCGCCTCGGAGCGCTGCCTGACCCGCACAGCCAGGGCGGAGGGAGGCCTGTGCTGACTGGGCGGGCGGGCGCTGAGGGGCACGGACTCGGGGCGCCGTGAGGACGGGCACGGGTGCCTCCTAAGCCCAGGCCTGCAGGCTTCGCCAGCAGTCGGTTTACTGGAAGAGCGCGTAAGGCGGCTGCGGGTGCAGAGCAGTGCGGCCGTGCTCTCTGAGGAGTGTTTGTCCCCACGGCTCCGTCTCCTTCGCTCCTGCAGCTCCAGGGCTGTGTCTGTCTGTCCTACATGTGAGGAAAGCGACACACAGAGGGTATCGCCTAACCCAAGGCCACAGAGCCAGGTGAGCACAGCGGGTCAAACACGTCCTCTGGAGCCCTGGGTGGCGGTAGTTTCTAGAAGCTGCTCGTCTTTAGGGCCCTGAGCGTGTAGTTAGAGTGTGTTTGGGGCAGGCCTCGCCCTCTGCCTCCCTCTTCCTCTGAGGTGGCCTGGGGGGCGGGGGCTGCCCTCCTCTTTGACTCAGGGGAGTATGTGGGACCCCTGCTGGGCCAGTCCTGTGGATGCTGCCCCCCAGGCTGACCACAGCCCTGCGTGCGCGAGACTTTGGCATCAGAGCTCGGAGGAGACCAGTTGGAGCCCCTGCCTGGCAGGGAGCTGTGTGGACGTGGCACAGCTGCCTGGAGCCTGCACAGCTGGTGAGGAGCCGGGCCGCGAGAGGACGCCAGCCTGAGGGAGCGGCTTCCTGCTGCCACGGCCCTGGGGGCCACCACCCCGCCCTCCCCTGTCCCGGCCCTTCAGCTGTAGTGCAGGGGCTGTACTGAGCCTCCTGATGAACCCTCGTGGCTTGGCCCCCGTGGGAGCCATGCCTCTTCTCGCACCGAAAGGATGTGACTAGCAGAGGCCCCCACTTGGCTCTGGCTGCGCCTCCCTCCCCTAGGGGCGTCCTCACCATCGTCACCTGGAAGGGTAGTGGGTGCGGTGCAGCCAGTCTGTCTGGTCTCCTTCCTTCCCCATGAGGAGGAGCCTTTAACACGCAGCCCCTTCCTACTGTGGCTGCTATAGGCCCTCCAGGCTTCAGCTCTCTCCGGCTGTGTCCTTTCCCACCCAGCAGCGGAGGGACTCCCCACTGTCTGCCCCCATCCTGCTCCTCAGTGCTCTGTGTGCTCTGCACCCTGCTCCCCCTGCCCCCATCCCCTCTACCCCCCCATCTGCACCCCTGCCCCCTCTGCTCCCCTGCCCTCCCGCTCCCTCTCTGCTCCCCCACCCCATCCCCTCTACCCCCCCATCTGCACCCCTGCTCCCTCTGCTCCCGCCCCCTCTGCTCCCCTGCCCTCCCACTACCCGCCTGCTCCCCCTTCCCCCTCTGCTCCCCTGCCCCATCCCCTGCTCCCTCTGCTCCCCTGCCCTCCCGCTCCCCCTCTGCTCCCTCTTCCCCCTCTGCTCCCCCTGCCCCATCCCCTCTACCCCCACCCTCTGCACCCCTGCTCCCTCTACTCCTCCTGCCCCCTCTGCTCCCCCTGCTCCCCTGCCTCCTGTTAGGTGGCCAAAGAGGAAAGCAGGAGGCCAGAAAGGTGAGGGATTTTGAATTTATTTGATCATCTGCACACCAGGTGGCTGAGCTTGGATGGCTCCAGCACCCAGTGACAGGAGTCAGCGGCTTTTAAAGGACTTTGGGTGGCTTTATCTGGGCAGAGAATTCTCTGTGCAGGTCCGGAGGGAGAGATAATGGAATGTGGTCTCAGCAAGTAAAGTGTGGTGTCAGCAAAAGGGAATGTCTGTTGTGAAGTGGCCTAAAGGTCAGCTCCCGGGGAAGGGGTGTCCATTCAATGATCTGATCAGACCTAACACCCAGCCTGTCTGTTCTATGGAACAGGGACGAAGAGCATATCTTCCGTAGTTACTTCCTGCTGAGGGGGACGGCGAGATCATTTATCTGATCAGAGCGAACACCCAGCCTGTCTGTTCTATGGAACAGGGACGAAGAGCATGTCTTCCACATTTACTTCCTGCTGAGGGGGATGGCGAGGTCCCGGGGAATGGACTTGGACAGTCGGCTGGACGAGGTCGCAGCAGCATGATCTTGCCCAAGAGACTGGCGGGTGGTGACGGCTGGAGAGCGTCCTGTTGAGTGACTGGGAGGTGAAGGCTGGTCCTGAGGCTGCCACAGCGTCGCTGTCTGGTTTTGCTGCTTCTCTGAGCCTGGAGCTGAAATACAACTGAGGCCTAGACGTGCTCTTTAGGGAGGAACAGGTCAGGGTCTAAGTGGCCTGACTGGTGAAATGAAAGGGAGAATAGACTGCCCTGGGGGTGAGGGTCTTTTCCCCAGTTTTGCCCCTTAGTGGGCACCTACATGTTTCTTGTAGGTCCTGAGACAGGGTTTCAAAATAGGCTGAGCAGTGGTTAAGCTCCCGATGGCAGTTCCAGCCCCTGCTGTGATGCCCAGGGTTATGAGGAGAGGGGTTATCTGGACTGCCCTTTTGTGTCGGCTGTGATGGGTTATGGGGACAGGTTACATCTACACTGGGTGAGAGGTAGACGAGAGTACCGGTTCCTGTCCAGCTGGTGGGAGGCAGATGTCTGTGTTCTCCTCACAGAGGAAGAAGAATCCCTGATCACAGAGACAAGCTGAGGGGTAGGGAGAAGAGGTGACTAAAGGGTGAGGTTCCCTTTCCTAGAGGGTCGTTGCCATGGCGCTACCGATAAGGGTGACAGATGAGTGGTTGAGATTCCATTGCAGTGAAAGGGAGGGAACGCGAGGATGGGCTGTTATCCAAGGGAAAAGAGAAAGGGAAGGAAGGGAGCAGTGGAGGCCTGGGGCCTGGATGGCTGGATAAGAAGTAAAAGGACTGGCTGTAGGAAATAACCATTGGCTTCCGGGGAGACCTGGTAGTCAACCCATTGGAATCAGTGGCCGTTTGGTAGTTCTCGGTTAACTGTGGGGTTACAAGCTGATGATGGGAGGTGGTCCACTGATACCAGTACATTGCCCTGTGACCTTGTAAAGCATGAAGGGGCTTGGGCGATGGGTGGGTGTGCAGGGCGTTAGGACCTGTGACGGGAGGGAGGGAGGAGCTGCCTTAGTAGGAGATTGAATATAAGAACGGAAAAGAAGGGAGGCTTGATGCCGGGGCTGCAGGGTAATTACCTAGAGCAGGGGTCCTCAAACTTTTTAAACAGGGGGCCAGTTCACTGTCCCTCAGACCGCTGGAGGGCCGGACTGTAGTTTAAAAGAAAACTATGAACAAATTCCTATGCACACTGCACAGATCTTATTTTGAAATAAAAAAACAAAACGGGAACAAATACAATATTTGTATTTGCATGTGGCCCGCGGGCCGTAGTTTGAGGACCCCTGACCTAGAGGGTGTCTGCCTTTTTGAGAAACATAGTTCCCTTTTTATCAGCTAGAGTGATGTTTGCCTGATTCCACGTCTCGATTGGGATAGGGATGGTGGTGGACGCTGAAGAGGAGAGGGAAGGCAGAGCCAGCAGCCCTGGCTCAGGAGGGAATGGGCGAGGATAAGTGTTGGTTGGAGACAGTGGAGGTGGGAAGGTTCCCTGTGGGTGGAGGAGAGGAGGGCGGGGACAGGGTGAGAAGGAGAGCTAAGCCCCACTCCAGGGCAGAGATGGTCCCCAGGGGAAAGGGTATATTTAGGATCTAGAAAGGAGGAAACCTTGCCCCATGGGTAATCCAAGTCCCTTTGTAGAAGGCAGTCCCATGGGAAGGTGAGAGCCCTGCTGCGGAGGGAGGGGGCAGTAGCTAGGACCGGGAGGATTTTCCTGGGAGAGGAGGTGGGCTTTCAGGGAAGCCAGGGGTATTAGGGGCAGGTGCAGGGGTGCTCACGCATTCGTCCTCTTCTGGGATGCGGGTAAGGCGGGGTCTGGTGGGCCCGACATGGTGGCTGTAATCTAGGGGACTCCAGCTCCGGTGATGGAGGGGCTCCTGAGGTGGGTTTGGTGTGGGAAGGTGGGACCATGGGGGTGCCCTGAGGGTTCAGCTGCAGGGGGCGGTTAAGAGCACCCCGTAAGGGCCTGCCTCCAGCGCTTGAGTTATGATGGGTTTCCTTTAGGAGGAGTAGGGGGAGGTCTCCTGTGAAAGGTCGAGGGAGGACCTGATCAGCATGTTCTCCAGTGATTGTCAGATGAGATTTAAAACGCAGACATAGCCTCTGTGGAAGGGAAGTTTCCGAATAAGAAGGGTCTTCCATACAGGAGTTCAAAGGGACTAAGAAAGGAGGGTGCGGGGGAGGGGGGCGGTGTTGCCCTGATGCGCATAAGGGCTAGAGGTAGGAGAGTAGTTTGAGATTCTTTAGTTTCGAGAGTTAATTTAGTGAGGTGGGACTTACTTAAGAATTTGCCTTTTCTACCCGCCTGAAATCGGGGCTGGTGGGGGGTGTAAATTCCACTGGAGTTCAGAGTGGCGGAGACCTGTGGAGTCATTTGAGATCGGAAAGCAGATCCATTTTCTGATTGTAATGAGGTGGGTCAGACGCAGTGGGAAACGGGCCTCTACCCACCCTGAGACAGTATCTATGAGGGTTCAAAGATATTTGTTCTTTTAATAGGAGGCATGTGAGTGCGGTCAGTCTGCCAGTCCTGTAAGCGGGAAAGGAGGTCTAACCTACCCTGTCCTGAGGGAGATGCTGAGTAACGAGTAGAACAGGTGTTGGTTTATCTTGCAGTAGGGAGGCCTGGCTAGGATGTGCTGGGGGGTAGGAGTTGTAGAAGCGGTCTGTATCCTATACGTAGGGAATTGTGAATAGGCCGTAAGATACCGCGGGCCTTTCCCTGGGGAAGGATGTATTTCCCCGGAAATTTTGACCATGGATCTTCCTGAGTGGCCCCCAGAGCTGCTAGGGACTGAGCTCCTCTGGAGTGTGTTAGGGCGTTATATGGGGTGTAGCTAAGAGTTGGGGAGACGGGGGCTTCCCTGAGCCACTGTCTTGGCCTCCTGGTCTGCTCTGTTATTTCCCTGTATTACGGGATCATTCCCTACTTGGTGTCCTTTGCAGTGTGTGACTTTTAAGAAGGCTAGAAAAGGGGAGAGAATTTCCTAAATACCAAGCAGGAAGACCTGTGAGGCTTTCAATGATAGTGTCCAGGACTGAATGAGCGGTGCAAATAAAGAAAGTCTAGGCTCAGATATAAATAAGGACTTAAGCAACAGGAGAGCCTGCGTGGGGCTACTTTAGCTCAGGAGGAGAGAAGGGGTCCCTTCGGAAGTCAGGGGTGACCAGGTTGTGTTGTCCTGACTCACTGGACAGCACAAACCTTCCACCCAGGCACCAAATCACCAGCTGTAGTCAAAGAGTACACAGCCGGCGTTTACATTCCTGAACACACTTCCCCACAGCAGAATTGTTTTTAATAGGGAAACACTGAGATAACGCCAATGTCCCTCAACATGCGAGTATAAAATAGATCGTGGTATATAATACAATAGGATAAAACAGAGACATGTAAAATGTACTGGTAACAGCTTTTGCAACAACCTGAATCAATCTCACTAATTTCATAATAATAAAATAGAGAAGAGCTACACAATAACGTGCATAAGTGTCTTCAAAACTAATGCCTGCGATTATTTTTAAATGGTTCAGCAAATGAAAGATATACCCATATCCACCTATTCAGATACAAACAAAACATGGCAACTGTTAACAAATATGGATCTAGGTAGGAGTATACAAAGGTTCATTGTATTATTTTGCTACTTTTCTTTAGGTTTGAGATTTTTCATAATAAGCCCGGCCAGCATGGCTCAGTGGTTGAGCGTCAACCTGTGAACCAGGAGGTCACGGTTCGATTCCCGGTCAGGGCACATGCCAGCCTGTGCTGGATCCCCAGTGTGGGGTATGCGGGAGGCAGCCAATCATTGGTTCTCTCTCATCATTGATGTTTCTGTCTCTTTCACTTCCTCTCTGAAATCAATAAAAGTTATTTTAAAAAAAATAATAAAAAAATAAAAAGAAAAAAGTTCAAATATCAGATAAAGCTAATTTATATTGTTTAGGAGTAGTTCTTCAGCTGGGATGTATGAGTTTTCTTTAAAAGTATTTACTAAACTATACATATGTTTTATGCATTTTTGTATGTGTATTTTATAAAAGAAAAAAGATTAAAAATGTGATGATATATTTTTAAAAACTGCTACATACTTGTTAAACATTATTATTAAAAAAATTAACTTTTTGCTTTATAAAGCAACCAAACATTAAGTTAAGGGGGCTTTTTGTTTATGGGTCATTTACTTGAGATAAATTTATCAAAAGGTACATACCCGAGGACCAATTTTTGAGTCTAGCAGTGATGTCATATGATTTTTCCCATGAGATAGTTCTTACAAAACCATCAGTTCTGAATCTTGTTTACTTTGATATTCTAAAATGCTCATTTGGCAGATCTTCTAGCATATGCTACTTGGAAATTTATTGTAAGAAAACTGCATAAGTTTTATAATTGTTCAAATACCATACACAATTTATATTGTTCATGTATAAATGTTATTGTTATTCTAAATTCTTATTAGGACTTCACAGTATTTTTCTGTATAACCTTCAAAGTCTAAAGTTGTTCAGAATTTTATGTTTTCACACTGACTTTTAATATGTTAATCTATGTGATTGTCATCTAAATCAATATCAAAATCTAAATCATCACTTTCTTCTTTATTTCTACTGCAGCTTCTTCTATAATTGGAATGCGGATTATTTTAAATGTTTTCTGTCTTTTCTGGTTCTTTATTAAACGGAGTAACAATGTCTTCTTTCTTTCCACATTTTGCACAAACTTCAAGTTCACAGGCACATGGTCTCTACAAATTATGTGAAAAGGACCTTTCACTGTCGTTTGTAAACGTTTAACACAGTTTTAGGCTTTGACAGTGGTTTGTATTTGCTGTATTTTACACGCCATTTAAGAACTTCTTTGCAGCGCTGACATACTCCATCAAGAAGTTTTGTATTAATTTTCTTGGTCTGAACGCTCTTATCAAACTTGTCATTTTTGAAGCTAAATGTATTTTGATGTCTCTGAGGCCTGGAACAGGCCATGTTCCCTCTCTGGGAGCTCATCGCCGAAATCACAATCACCAAACTCTGGAACAAGGAAGATTCCTATGAACACACTTTAAACACACTCTTACTTTCAAGAAAATATACATTCAACAAAGTACAAGAAACCTCTGTAATAAAATCTAAGAGCAGCCCTAGCCGGTGAGGCTCAGTGGATGGAGCCTTGGCCTGCAGACTGAAGGGTCCGGGTTCGATTCCGGTCAGGGGCACATGCCTGGGTTGTGGGCTCGAACCCAGTTGGGGGGGCGTGCAGGAGGCAGCCAGTCAATGATTCTCTCATCATGGATGTTTCTCTCTCTCTCTCCCTCTCCCTTCCTCTCTGAAATCAATAAAAATATATTTTAAAAGAACAACAAAAAACTAAGAGCAGGCAAGTTAAAACGTGTCTAGCAATCAATGTTTCAGTATTGTATGCTATTTTAAAATATTTAGATGTTTATTATTTAACTCAGCAACACTCCAAAGTTTTTAAGTTAATACAAACGTTGGAAAATTATGTATAGGCATATGAGGCTGGAGAAAGGTGGTGGTGGCGGGGGGAGAGCAGCTCTCTAGCGGCTTGGATTTAAAACTCACATTTTTCCTTAGAGATAACATGCTAAGGTTGGGGAGATAATGAGCTCAGCTTCTGATAATAGCCGGACTGTTAAGTAAACGTGTGCAGTAAAGAAAGTTGTTCTTTGGGAAAGATGGGGTGGGGGGGTGAGAAGGCGCTGAGTTTTCAGAGCATTAAAGGGGTGAGAATGTTGGCCTTGGGACCTAAAGGCTCAGTTGGGGGCCCCTTTGCCATAGAGGAGCTTTGCAAGAAGACTACAGTTGTGAACCCGGAGGCGAGAGTACCCAGTGAGCCTGAGGAAGGAGGAAATTTCTTGTTCAGAGGAGGGGACAGTCATGGAGGAGATAAGGTGTTTACAGTCCCAGGAATGGTGTGGCCTTGTGGGGTGAGACAGTGAAACTGAGGTTGGTGACCGAGGTTTGGGACAGCTGGGCTTTATGAGGGGACGCACGGTAGCCCTGGCCGGGCACTGAGGTAGAACGAGAGAAGGGTGGATAAAGGGGGTGTTTAGTAAGATGCAGTGTAGAGGTGAGGTGGCTCATGGCTGTGAGACTGATCTGTCAACCCCCATAATAGAGACTGAGGAGGGAACAAGGGTCCCAGTGAATTCGGGGAGGGCAGAATGAGTGGCCCCAGTGTCCATTAAAAGGAGATCGGCTTACCTGCCACCACGGTCGTTCCCCGAGGCTCTGTCCTGGTGATGTGAGTCTGTGGGGCCCTGTCGGGGCCTGGGCGGCTTCAGTCTTCAGTGCCCAGTCCCAGGAGGGCTGGGAGCTCCAAGCCGGATCCAGAGCGCTGCCTTGCTGGACTGGCTGAGGTCCGACCCGGAGGGCCAGACTACAGTCTGATTTCTGGCGGCCTTCCCTTCCACATCTTGGGCAGGGCCCAGGCGGGGGTCTCGGGTTTGAGCAGGACTTGGCCCTGTGTCCTTCCTTGCTGCATTTGAAGCACGGGCCCGGAGGAGGCTTAGCCCTGACTTACCTGCAGTTGGAGGACCGGCACTTCGTTTGGGGTTCATGAGAGCGGTGGCTAGAAGCTGGAAGGCCTCCTAATGGGCCTCAGCCTTGGCCTGATCTCGCTTTTGTTTTTGGATTTGGGTCTCCTCATCTCTATTATTAAAGACCTTAAAGGCCAGGTTAATGAGGTATCTTTGAGGGGTTTGTAGACTTGTGTCTATTTTTTGAAGTTTGCGGCATATATCAGGAGGTGATCCTATATAATAAAAGCCTGATATGCAAATTGTCCCCTCTACCCGGAGTTTGACCACTCACTATGACATGCGCTGATCACCAGGGGGCAGCGCAGAACATGGCAGGTGTCCAACACGTGGTGCTGGCAGCAGGTGGCAGTGGAGGCGCTGCTGGCCCCGGCCAGCTGGGGCCTGCCCTTCCATGCCATCCCTCTGGGGGTGGGGCCTAAGTGGTCAATTTCTGCAAGGCCTCCGTGAGGCGGGAGAGGAGGAGAGCTGGGCTTTCATCAGGGCCCTGAGTGACTTCATTAAGTTTGTCATAATTGACCACAATACCCTCAGTTCCTGCCGCATCCCTCAGGGGTAGAATGGGCGCGGGAATAAAAGGCTGTTGAGGGTGGTCTTTGGCCCGAGAGCGAGTGTTAGGTGGGAAAAGGCTGTTTTGGAGCTTGAGTTCTTGGGAGTTGGGCTCTCAGGGGCCGGGAGGTGGCTGCTGGTTGGGAGGGTCTGGGTTTTGGGAATCTGCAGGTGAGGGAGGGGGTGTGTAAGGGGGTGGAGGTCGGTGGTCTGCTGGGTCAAACGTAGATTCAGAATCAGAAGTGTTAGGTGGTGATGTTTTGTGTGACGGAGAAGGATCAGACGGGCAGAGCAGACGGAGAGAGAGGGCTGGGACTGAAGGGTGAAAAGGCCTGGATGGAGGGAATCTCTGACCATTTTGCATTGCGGTGACAGCAATTATCCAAGTTGCTCAGTGTTTTAAAATGGAAAGCGCTGTTTTCAGGCCATTGAGACTTATTATCTAGTTTTTGTTGTGGCCAAACAGTGTTACAGAATAAAGTGAGGTGGTTGGGCATGATCTCCCCCGTGAGTGTGCAGAGGGAGTGGGCGTGGCCACGAGAGAGGAAGGGTGAGTGACAGACCACAGATCCAAAGGGGACTGTTTAGGGCAGGCATCCCCATTGCTAAACAAATCACCACGAGAAACGAGAGGCGAGCCTCCGGACTGGGCGTCCCCAATCCAGAAGGACCCAAGTCAAATGGCCGAGGAGGCTTCTGGCCCAGCGCTAGGACTTTTGAGACGAGAGACTTCCGAAAAGTCAGTGAGAGAGAGTGGGCAGAGGATTCGAGACGAGGGGAATTGTGGGACGTCACTCACCTAGAGGAGACTGGCCGGTGTGGGATGGAGGGTCAGCGATGGAGGAGGAGAGATTCCCCCTCTGCTCCGCCCCCCCCTTACCTCTGTTCCCGCTGCCCCCTCTGCTCGCCCTGCCCCCTCTGCTCCCTCTGTCCCCTGCTCACCCTGCCCCTGTTGCACGAGAGAATAATCAGCCGGGCACTCAGAGGATTCAGAAGAGGAGCCTTTCATGCAGAACCGCAGGAGCACTAGTGTGTGTGTGTGGGGGGGGGGGGGGCTCAGGGGATTGGCCTCCAGAGCCTGAGTGATGAGTGTGGAGGAAGCCTTCCTTTCATCCCCTCAGTTTCTTTGCCCCCCACATAGGGACCAGGCTTCTGGTCTTCGCGGGGGCTTCCCAGCCCCCGTGGGTTGGGATGGGGGAAGTGAGGTTACGCCCGACGGCCTGGCCTGGCCTGGCTGGCCACAGTGCTGACAGCCCTCTGGGGGTGTGTATGGTTCGTGGTTTATGGCCTCTGTGAAATGGGAGTGTTCCGGGAGCAGGTTCTGCAAGGCAGGACAGGCAGCCAGGTAAGAATGGAGCTAATTACCAGTAAGAAGGTGCGTCAGAATGCTGGTCACTGGCACAGATTCAGATTGCCAGCCTCCCTATTATCTTATGTTCCCCTTCACCCACTGCTCCCCCTGCCCCTTCTGCTCCCCCGACCCCTCTGCCTTATCCAGAAAAGAGCCCCTCAGGCCTCCAGCCCCTCTCAACAGAGCCCTGTGTCTCTGTGTTTCCACAGACCCGTGTGAGTGCCCCTGGTAGATATGTGCCTGTTGCATTAAAATGACTTGGGCAGCATCTGGGTTGTGCTAGAAAGTAGGCCTAGACCAGCACAGCACAGTAGCTGGCACTGCCTGGTTGACCTGCTGAACTTGCTCTGTCGTGAACATGGGGGTGAGCTCACAGGTTCTTCAGAGCTAGAGAAGATGATGGAAAGTTCTGAGCACAGCACCTAGCAGTCTGTCAGCCAGGCCGGCCTCCCCTCGCCCTGTGATGTCTGTCCCGCCCCAGATGCGAGCTCTCTGGGGCTCCTTCATCACTGGACCCCAGTTCCTGGCTCCATGCCTGGCCCGTCACTGGGGCTAGCACATACATGTTCTATGCGTGTAGAAACAAGACAGATGATGGAACATGGGGTAAGTGGGAGCTGCACGGGGAGGCAGGCCCTGAACTGTCTCAGACATCAGGTTCTCTTCTCCCTCCAGAGTGCGCCAAGGTCTTCCACGCCGCGGGCGCGAAGCTGGTGCTCTGCGGCCGGAACAGAGAGGCCCTGGAGCAGCTCACCAAAGAACTCGCCGCTTCTCGGGCCTCCGAGGTGAGCCCACGGGCGCGTCTTCTGGGGAGAAGGGTCAGTCTGTCCTCTGCTGAGATAGTGGCCCCTGGGCTACTGGACATGGTCCCTGTGCAGGTGGCCGCAGGCTGCCACAGCAGCTGCTCCGCAGCCGGCCAAGGCAGGGCTGCCATGGTCAGACCCACCACCGCCCATTAGCACTGCTCCCTCCCCTTCACCTGCTGGCACCTGCTCGGCTCTTCTGTTGGGCAGGACGAGGGCAGGTTAGTGATGACTTTTACAATTTTAATTATGGAGAAGTAGGTATAACACAGTATCAGTTTACCCATTTATAAGTGTACCACTCGGTGGCATGAAATACACTCACAATGTACGTAATTATCACCACTGTCTCTACCCAAACCTGTTTCATCATCCCTGACAAAATTTGTACCCATTAAAGTTAATCCATTCGTGCCCCCTCCCCAGCCCCTGGAAACCTCTGTGCTACTTTCTGTCTCTGAATCTGCCTGTTCTAGATCCCTCATGTAAGTGGAAAAAGACAATATTTGTCCTTTTATGTCTGGCTACTTCACTAAGCATAATGTTTTTAAAGTTCATCCATATTGTAGCATGTATCAACACTTCATCCTTTGCCCTGGCCTGTGCGGTTCAGTTGGTTGGATGTCCCGTGCACCAGAAGGTTGCCGGTTTGATTCCCAGTCAGGGCACATACCTGGGGTGCGGGCTCAGGCCCCGGGAGAGGACAGGCAGCTGATCAGTTTCATTCTCACATTGATGTTTTTCTCTCTCCCTCTCCCTTCTTCTGTCTCTAAAAATCAATTAAAATGTTTTTTTAAATTTCATCACTTTTTATGGCAGAAAAATATTTCATTGTATGTGTACACCACGTTTTGTTTATTGATTTATTTGTTGATGGGCACTATAGTTGTTTCTACTTTTTGGCTATTGTGAATGCTACTGTGAACATTGGTGTGCATGTATCTGTTTGAGTCCCTGCTTTCAATTTTTTTGGATATACTAGGTGTACCAGTTAATAATGCGGATTTTTTTCAATAGATGGAGTTACACATATGTTGATATATATGCGATTGACATATATGTTATTTTGTTGTATTAACAGCAAGCTTCAAAACTTCATATGTCAAACTTGCTGAAGGTGTTAACATCATAGATATTTTTACGCTTAAAAATGTTGAATTTCATGCCAAAAAAAGAGCATTTGCGGGAAGTTTCAATTCATTACTTTATTTTGAAGAAAAAGTTATTGAATATTTCGGGAAGCTTATGGGGAACATGCTCCATCTCAAGATACTTGTGAATGCTGGTTTAAATGCTTTAAAAAGTGATGATTTCGATGTGAAAGACAAAGAACGTCCAGGTCAACCAAAAAAGTTTGAAGACCAACAATTACAAGCATTATTGGATGAAGATGCGTGTCAAACTCTAAAACAACTTGTAGAAAGATGAAACGTTGCTCAGCAAACAATTTCTGATCGTTTGCAAGCAATGGGAACGATTTTAAAGGAAGGAAAATGGGTGCCACATCAACTGAACGAAAGACAAATGGAAAACCGAAAAGTCATCAGTAAAATGTTGTTTCAACAGCACGAAAGTCTTTTTTTTCTTTTTTTTTAAATTAAATCTTCATTGTTCAGATCATTACAGTTGTTCCTCTTTTTCCCCCCTATAGCTCCCCTCCACCCAGTTCCCACCCCACCCTCTGCTCTTACCCCCTCCACCCACTGTCCTCATCCATAGGTATACGATTTTTGTCCAGTCTCTTCCCACACCCCCCACACACACCCCGCCCCCGCGCCCCCCCCCCCCCCCGTGAATAGTCAGTCCACTCCCTTTCTATGCCCCTGATTCTATTATATTCACCAGTTTACTCTGTTCATCAGATTTTTTATTCACTTGTTTTTTAGATTCACTTGTTGATAGATGTGTATTTGTTGTTCATAATTTGTATCTTTACCTTTTTCTTCTTCTTCCTCTTCTTAAAAGATACCTTTCAGCATTTCATATAATACTGGTTTGGTGGTGATGAACTCCTTTAGCTTTTCCTTATCTGTGAAGCTCTTTATCTGACCTTCAATTCTGAATGATAGCTTTGCTCGGTAAAGTAATCTTGGTTGTAGGTTCTTGCTATTCATCACTTTGAATATTTCTTGCCACTCCCTTCTGGCCTGCATAGTTTCTGTTGAGAAATCAGCTGACAGTCGTATGGATACTCCCTTGTAGGTAACTGACTTTTTTTCTCTTGCTGCTTTTAAGATTCTCTCTTTGTCTTTTGCTCTTGGCATTTTAATTATGATGTGTCTTGGTGTGGTCCTCTTTGGATTCCTTTTGTTTGGGGTTCTCTGCACTTCTTGGACTTGTAAGTCTATTTCTTTCACCAGGTAGGGGAAGTTTTCTGTCATTATTTCTTCAAATAGGTTTTCAATATCTTGCTCTCTCTCTTCTTCTGGCACCCCCATAATTCGGATGTTGGTACACTTGAAGTTGTCCCAGAGGCTCCTTACGCTATCTTCATATTTTTGGATTCTTTTTTCTTTTTGCTTTTCCGGTTGGGTGTTTTTTGCTTCTTTGTATTTCAAATCTTTGACTCGATTCTTGCGATCCTCTAGTCTGCTGTTGGAACTCTGTATAATATTCTTTATTTCAGTCAGTGTATGCTTAATTTCTAGTTGGTCCTTTTTCATAACCTCAAGGGTCTCACTAGATTTCTTGAGGGTCTCACTAAATTTATTGGCGGTTTCTAGAAAATTCTTGAAAAACCTTAAAAGTGTGGTTTTGAACTCTATATCCAGTAGTTTGCTTTCCTCCATTTCTGTCATTTGTGACCTGTTTCTTTGTCTCTGCATTTTTTATGCTTCGCTGTATTGATAGAGTGGCTTTCTGTGCTAGGTGTCCTATAGGGCCCAGTGGCTCAGCCTCCCCAATTACCTGAGGTGGACACTCTTGGTGCACCCCTTTGTGGGCTTTGTGCACAGTCTTGTTGTAGTTAAGCCTTGATTGTTGTAGGCATCACTGGGAGGAATTGACCTCCAGGCCAATTGGCTGTGAGAATCAGCTGTGTCTGCAGTGGGAGAACTTCTGTGCTGGAGACACCCTTCTGGGGCAAGACTTGCTTCAGTGGGGCTTTGGTGCTCACTGAGTCTGCCCCCTGAGCGTGTCCCTTATGGATCTGAGGAGTTGTAATCTGGATGGTCCCAATCTGACCATTGGGTACACTGGCTCTAGGATCTCTAAGGAGGTGCTAATTTAGCCTCCGCCTGAGGCTACCCAGCAGGAGCTCTGGAGAGATCTGCAAGTTCCTCTTCTTTGTTTGGGGTTTGGAGGTGCCTGTATGAGGCCCAGCAATGCAAGCTGCTGTGGGGCCTTGGGCCTTCTTCTGGAAGTTCTGTGTCTCTCTGACCCAGCTGCAGTTTATTAGGTAATTTTAGATCTCCAAGGGCTGGGGCATTCATATGCAAAAGCCTCTGCTCATAGCTTGGGTGGGGCGGGGTCTCAGGGAATCAACATGGTGGAGCAAACAGCTATGGCTGCTCCTCAGCCCTGCCCTAAGAGGCCCCGGGTCTCAGTGTCCCGTGGTAATCGCTACAAGCACCTCTGAGAGAAAGCTGCCCTCGAGTTCCGCCCGCTGCCAAACAGTCCAGTTTCTCCCCATATGGGTCTGGGTCCCCAGAGACTCACCTGGAACTGGAGTCAGGGCCATCGGGAGCTTGTGCCTCCCTCCTGATTGCAAAAGACACCGGTGTCCTCCGTTGCCAGCCCCTTTCCGCGCGCGCTTGAGCCTCCGTACCTCTGCACTTTATTTCCGCACCGCCTGAGTCTCAGTGTGCTTTTCTCTTTCCTTCTAGTTGTAGAATTTCCACTCAGCCAGCCTTCCTGTGGTTGTGGGTGATGTCTGTTTTGTCTTTTAGTTGTATTTTTGAAGTGGTTGTACGAGGTGGCAATTTCAGGTGTTTACCTATGCTGCCATCTTGGTTTCTCCTTGAAAAGTGGATTTATTTTGAGAATCCCAGATGCACAGCATCATGGGTTTATCCAGGTCAACCAACAACATCAACTGCAAGGCCAAATTGCTTCGGAAAGAAGACATTGCTCTGTGTTTGGTGGGATCAGGAAGGTGTGGTGTATTATGAGCTTCTAAAACCAGGTGAAACTGTTAGTACTGATCACTACTGACAACAAATAATCAATTTGAACCATGCTTTAATCATGAGACGACCAGAATGTGCCAGAAGACACGGCAAAGTAATTTTGCTTCATGATGACGCACCATCACACACCTCAAAAGCAGTTAAAGACACGTTAAAAGATCTTGCCTGGGAAGTATGAACCCACCCACCATATTCACCAGACCTTGCTCCTTCAGATGACCACTTGTTCCGATCGACGGCACACGCACTTTCTGAGCAGCACTTCAAGATGTACAAAGAAGTGGAAAATTGGGTCTCTGAGTGGTTTGCCTCAAAACAAGAAAAGTTTTACTGGGACGGTATCCACAAATTACCTGAAAAATGGGGGAAATGTGTAGCTGGCGATGCACATTACTTTGAATAAAGCACTTTTGATGTTTCTCTTGAAATTATCGTGTTTTCTTTGATGACAAAATCCACATTATTAACTGGTACACCTAGGAGTGGGAATGTGTGGATATAGTAGTTTTCTTTTTAACCTTTTGAGGAACTGCCGAACTGTACCATTTCCACAGCAACTGTACCATTTTATATTTCCACCAGCAGTGCACAAGTTTCCAAATTTCTGTACATACTTGCCAACACTTGTTATTTTCTGTTGTTTTTTAAAATTATACTTTTCCAAGAGGTATGACAACTTAATTTTTTTGCTACTCTTTTAAATCTTATTTTTCAATTACAGTTTACATTCAGTATTATTTTGTATTAATTTCAGGAGTACAACATAGTGGTTAGACAATCATATACAGTAGGTCCTCGGGTTACGCCAGAGATCTGTTCCTACGGCGCGACGTACCGCGATTTTCGCCGTAAGTCAGAACCCACCTACATAAGCACCTACGTTACTCACATGGAGCACAGACACAGCAGTAATGAAGGGAAACAGTAAAAAAAAATTAAAAGAAAGATAACAATTCCTGACCTTTGCTTGTGGTAAATAAGTAATAAAAAACAGCCCTGGCCGGCTTGGCTCAGTGGATAGAGTGTTGGCCTGCGGACTGAAGGGTCCCAGGTTCGATTCCAGCCAAGGGCACATTCCTGGGTTGCGGGCTCAATCCCCAGTGGGGGGCGTGCAGGAGGCAGCCGATCAATGATTCTCTCTCATCATTGATGTTTCTATCGCTCTCTCCTTCTCCCTTCCTCTCTGAAACCAATAAAGAAATACATTTAAAAAGAAAAAAGTTTTAAAAAAAACACTCATATGTACATATGTCGAAATGACAGAACTTTTTTTTTATAAATAAATGGGAGATGGCGATGTAACCGGGAAACGATGTGCGTCGAATCTGACGTCACCGGAGGACTGCCTGTCTTCTGTGAGCCCCAGAATGTGGCTCTGCCAGGGCTGCTGTCTCCAGTGGAGCCCCGTTCTCTGAGGTCCTGAGAAGCAGAGTGCATTGGTCCTGGGGCCTCAGGAAAGGGGCAGGGGTCCCATTGGGTGGAACACAGGTGGCCCGAAACCTGGGGGTAGGGTGGGGCATTTCCAGGGGGTGGCGCCAGGCGGTGTTCCCCACAGCCAGAGGCCTGGGCGGGTTGAAGTAGCTGCAGAGGCTGCTTCTGCAGCAGCAGGAGGAGAGCTCCTGGCAGGCCTGGCTTGATGCCAGAGTCTGTGGTTCTGTCTCTTCTCTTTTCCTTGGGCTGCTTGGGACCTTTCCCATGGCACGTCGCGGTGACAGCCATTGGCCATCAGCTTAAAGGACTTCCCTGCAGCCGTTGCGGCCGCCTGCCTTGTGGCAAACTGCTGTCTGCACCATGGCCATCGCCCGGATCTCTCTGAACGGGTTGCGATGACTTCTGTGGTCTGTCGCAGGAATGGATCGCCCAATCAGCAGCGCGTAGTGGGGACAGGCTTGTCCTCTGGCAGGTCAGACGGGCGCTGTCGAAGCCGCCTGGAAGCTTGGATGCCACAGGGTCGGTCCCGAGGCGCTGATCACTGGGGCCCCGGGTCCCCAGGCTTCTCATGTCTGTGTGGCTCCTCCTCTCTCAGTGCTCCTTCCCCCCGGGCAGGCATGAACTCTGGCAGGGTGCCCCGCGGCCTGTGCTCTGTCACTCTGAGGTGTGTTCGTTTCTGTCATGTCTGACCAGGTGCAGACACACACGCCTCGCATGGTGACCTTCGACCTGGCGGACACCGGGGCCACCGTCGCGGCCGCAGCTGAAATCCTGCAGTGCTTCGGCCACGTGGACGTGCTCGTCAACAACGCGGGGGTCAGCTACCGCGGCACCATCCTGGACACCCCCGTGGACGTGGACAGGAGAGTCATGGAGACCAACTACTTCGGCCCCATCGCTCTGACGAAAGGTAACGTCTCCGGCGGAAGAGAAAAGCACACGGACGTGTTGGTTTGTGTGTTTTCACTTGGTTCCGCCTCCATTTCACCCGGAAACGTGCTGTCACTTACAGCTCGGGTGCTTGCTTTCCCAGATGTTAAAAATACCTTTTATGGATTTCAGGGAGGAAGCGAGAGGGAGAGGAAGAGAGAAACATCAATGATGAGAATCCTTGATCGGCTGCCTCCCCCACACTTCCCCCTGAGGATCGAGCCCACAACCCGGGCATGTGCCCCAGACCAGAATTGAACCCTGGACCCTTCGGTCCGAAGGCCAGCGCTCTATCCACTGAGCACACCGGCCAGGGCAGCTTTTTCAGACTTTTATTTGCCTGTCTGGTCGGAAGTCCAGATGGTCTCTGCAGTGGCACTTCATTTGTAGAGCATCGCGCCCTTCCTCCTGGCGGGGCTGTGAACCCCGCAGAGTGGAGATGTCCTTGTGCCCGGCCTGGGCCCCGGGGGAGGCTCTCCCCTGAAAAGGAGGGCCCGCTGCGGTGAGGCCGGTGTGCGAGCTCTGTCTCTGCCTCCCTCCGCGGGGTCTGCGGGTGCAGGAGGCCCGGAAGTTCCCGGAACTCGCTCCTCCCCACTGAGGGCCTCACCGTGCGCCTCCGGGTGCCTGTGAAATCCAAGGGGAGGCCCCCTCCTCTCGCGGGGGGCGGGGGGCGGGGGGCGGCGACCAGAGGAAGCCCTCTCCTGAAGCCCCGCCTCTCCCCGCAGCGCTCCTGCCCTCCATGGTCCAGCGGCGGCGGGGCCACGTGGTCGCCATCAGCAGCGTGCAGGGCAAGATCAGCGTCCCCTTCCGGTCGGCCTGTGAGTCTCCGCCCCCTGGGTGCGCTGTTCGTCCTGGGGCCGGGAGTCCCGCGCTGTCAGCCCAGGACGCAGCCTTGGGAAATGCTCGGTGCACAGTGAGCAGCCCCCTCAGTGCCCTGCTGAGCGGATGCTGGGTTCGCGCGGGCCCAGCTCGGCTCCTGGCCCACTCGCACCCCTGGCTCCATCACCCCTGGCTCCATCACCCCCGGCTCCATCACCCTCGTCTCCGCGGGGGCGGGGCAGTCAGCCCTGCGAAACCCAGAAACCCAGGACTGTGAGCTGCTTAGTGAAGCCGGGGCAGCCGCGCAGCGTCCCCACGCCAATTCCATGGCCCCCCAGGCCCTGTCACCTCGCGTCCCTGGCGTTTATGCCTCCAGACCTACTAACGCACCGAAATGGAGTCCCGCCACGCATACTGTTTTGCAGTTTGCTCATTTCACTTGACAGTTATCTTTTTACAGTAGTATATCGGGATTTACCTAATCCTTTTAAGTGGATATATAGTAATTCATTGAGTAGATATGACATAAGTTAGCCATTTTCCTGGATATTTCATTTTTTCCCCTTCAGTCTTTGACCATTTACAGTGATGCACTACGTAGAACATGGTAAATACTTGTATCTCTAGGCCAGGGGTCTTCAAACTTTTTAAACAGGGGCCAGTTCACTGTCCCTCAGACCGCTGGAGGGCCGGACTGTAGTTTAAAAAGAACCTATGAACAAATTCCTGTGCACACTGCACATATCTTATTTTGAAGTAAAAAAACAAAAGGGGAACAAATACAATATTTGTATTTGCATGTGGCCCGCGGGCCGTAGTTTGAAGACCCCTGCTCTAGGCACTCGGGAGGGTTCGTTGAGATGAATTCCCGGAAGTGGAAACAGGTCAGGACCAAATAATTAAAGCTTCCAAATGATTTCCAGTGCACACTCTCACCTCCATGTGTGGGAGTGACTATGCCGAAAACTTGAGATATCATCTCATTAATCTGTCTGCCATCATGTAGCACCAGCAAGCAAACTGCATCTAGTTTTTTAAATTTATTTAAGAAGTATATTTTTATTGATTTCAGAAAGGAAGGGAGAGGGAGAGAGAGATAGAAACATCAATGATGAGAATCATTGACTGGCTGCCTCCTGCACGCCCCCGACTGGGGATGGAGCCCCACCCCGGGTATGTGCCCTGACCGGGAATCGAATCCGGGACCCTTCAGTCTGCAGGCTGATTCTCTATCCACTGAGCCAAACCAGCTCGGGCAGAATCTAGTTTTCTTACGTTAAAAGATTTCAGAGGTAATTTCTGTCCTAGTAACGCCTTCCTTTACTCCACCCTCTGGAAGTAAATACTTATAACTGACCCCTCTGCTCTCACCACCTCCCCGCTGGGCTGCGCCCGCCCGCAGAGCACAGGAGCGGCTGGCAGAGGCTCGCTGTCCTTCTGCACCCAGCTCGCCGCTTGGTTCTAGTTGTCTGTCCTCAGGCAAGTTGTTTGACCCTCGTTTCCCTTCTTATAAAACGAGACTTACAGCGTGAGGTGCCCCGCAAAGCTGTTCTGCAGGGAAAGGAGACTTGGAGGTGAAAAGGCCCCTGTGAATTTCAAAGCCCTGTGTCCACACTTGCTTCTAGGGTGGTGTTCTGTGTCAGCGCCAGGGACATAGGACAGCCATCTAAGGTTGCCCTGATGGCCCGGGGATGATTATGTGCGTAAATTGCAAATGGTAAAGCACATGAGGAACAGTTAATAACAGGTACGTCAGAATTAGGGTACGCCATGTTCCTGGTACAAAATGATTTCCAAACTTTACTTTGATGTAATCTGAGTTTTGTTCTCCACTTGGCCTGTGACTAACGGAGGGCATAGTGGTTGGTCTGAGCACTGTGTAATGACCAGACTAAATGTGGGGGCTCAGCCCGTCAGTGAACCCCGATGAGTAGCCGTCTCCCCCACTCTGAGCCGCTGTCATGGGGACGAGGTGAGAGGAGCCACGGTGTGCTGAGCAGGTGCCTGTGGGCAGCCTCCTGGAACCACGGCTGGGGAGCGGTTCTCGTCACACCAGCCCGCCGGCTCCTCGGGCAGCCCCAGCACCTGGCCTGCCCCGAAGAATCTGGCCCCGCCGCTGGGGGCAGGTCAGACACTTGAGTTGCTCCTGGGACTCACTGCGCCATGTCCTGGGTTTCCCCTCCTGTTTTATTGGCTGATGGATCCCCCTTTCCTAAGGCTGGAGCACGTGGAAGTCTGAGTTGGAGGAAACTGTTTCCAGTGGAAACGCCGCGTGCTTCCCGGGCCTGTCCAGGGGCTCCGTCCCCTTTGGAGGGCCTGTCCTCAGGCTTGAGCAGCCGGGGAGCAGAGGGGCTCCATCCCCTTTGGAGGGCCTGTCCTCAGGCTTGAGTAGCCGGGGAGCAGAGGGGCTCCGTGGCGGAGGTGGAGCCAGCTGGGTAGCTCTTCCAGGTGAACGCACTGCGTGGAAGCTCATCAGACAAGATACGTGGGAGAGCCGGCCGCGGCTTTCCTGAGCGCATGCCAGGTGCTCCCTGGGAGCCGGCCTCCGTGACAAACCCGGGCAGCCGTGATGGCCCCCCGGGCCGGCGCCTCGTCCGTGACTTGGGAGCGGGCAGGTCTGCGTGGCCGGCATGGAAGCCGTCCGTCCAGTCTGCTGCCACCAGGTGCAAAAAGCTACTTGCAGGAATAACATGAACAGTATGAGCTCATTCTGTAAAGAAATTACTTACATGTAAAGTCACGTGTGTACATAGGATATGAAAATAAGTCCCCAGAGACCATTCGCATCGGCTCCCTCTGGAGAGTGGAATCGGAAGGCAGGACTTTCACTTCTCGACTTCATATCCTCCGTCCTATTGAATATTGTACCCGTTAGGCACGGAGTGGGGTTTTTCCTTTTAAAGTAGAATAATTTCTGTCTTAGAAAAGTTGCAGGAACAGAATAAAGAGCCCCCGTTGTGCCAGTTGTTAACATTTACATGTTTGCTTCATGTTCACTGTGTGCGCACACGTATGTATACATGAAGTTTATACTCTTTCTTTCCTGAACCATTTGGAGAGAGTTGGAGACAGGCTGCTCCTTTCCTCCGAAATGCTTCAGGCAGAATCCTGATGGCGGGGGTGCCGTCTGGTTCCCTACGGAAGGGTGTTGCTGTGACACTGCACTGTCTAAGCTTAAATTATAGGGCCAGTTTCCTAAGTAGAGAATGAACATACGGTCTCACCCCAGGCCATGCCCCACCCCAACTCACACCCTGCCTCTGGCCACCACCTTTGCAGATGCAGCCTCCAAACATGCAACCCAGGCCTTCTGTGACTGTCTGCGCGCAGAGCTGGAGCAGCACGGGGTCGCCGTGACCGTGCTCAGCCCCGGCTACATCCGCACCAACCTCTCCCTCAACGCCATCGCCGCCGACGGCTCCAGATACGGAGGTGAGGCTCCAGTTCCTCTTCTTTTATAGAAAGCTCTTAGCTGCTGAGTGTGTGCTCGCTCATTTGAATGTAATTTTAAAATGAAGACACACTGGGTGTTGGTCATGTGTACTGCCTACCGGTAACCTTCTTTTACCCCGGGCCACCCCGCCATCGGGGCAGGACTTGTCGGCTGGACGAGGTCCCCAAGCCGAGACGCTGCCAGTCTCCCAGCGAACCCATTTCGGTGCATTGCCTGGCCCAAGAGTTCCCTACCCACCGTGCTGGAGAAGTAACTGATTTCAGGGCACTCAAAGCAGTGAGCTTCCGGGGTGAGGGGGGCGCATCCCTCAGAACCTCCCTCTGGCTTCAGCCGAAGAGAGCCGAGCTGGCCTGTCACTTCAGTGGCCCCGCTGCGGCCCAGATGCAGGCTCAGGCCAGCAGAGACCCGTGGGTTTTGCCTCTCAGGTATGCTGGCCCATGGGTGTGCTGCTGCGGGAGCCAGCTCTGCTTCCCCCAGCGTGGCAGGCCTGCTGGCCCCGAGCGCCCTCCGTGTGCTGCCTCCCTGGCCCTGCACGCTCCCCAGCTGGCCTGAGCCAAGACGGCCCATGCCCTGAGGGCAGTGGCTCTCACTCACGAGGCAAGACGGAGACATAGACCCAGAGAGATTCATTTTTATATTACTTCTACTTAGAAGAATCTTTTTTAAAAACTCCCCCTGGAATTTGAAAAATAAGCAACAATCAGAAACCTCCTATTCTTCTGTGTTAACAAAAACACAGTGAGAACGGATGCTGGTAGGAAGCGCAGGCGGTTTGGACAACGTGCGAGCGGTTTCTAATGGCCTGTGATAGTGGCCTCCTCAGTGCCTGCCCTGGGTCCTCCTTTTTTGGCAAAATTGTCATGATGAGGGAAGAAGGAACCAGTTACTGTTAACCAGCCTAACACCCAGGCTCCCACAGCTGTCACTAACCCTAACCCAGATTCCTTCCTGCGCCGTGTGCAGTGAGCACCTGACCCCTGAGTAGTGGGAGCGCATGTGGCCAGGGCCTCCCCCACTGGCTGACCTCAGCAGCCGCCCATGCTGGCTGGTGGCTCACCTTCTGGGGTCATTGGTGCTTTTGAAGGCGCAGATTCTCAAGGTCGGGAAGCCCTCGGCTGTGGTGAGCGCCTGACTCTGACTCCACCTGGGCTGGCCCTGAGCACTGGCGGGCTCCACCTCCGTCCCATGTCCCGCCCACAGGCCTCTGACCCCGGCTCACACCCTGAGCCACGGAGGGGTCCCCCTGTCCTGGGTGCAGGGGAGCTAGGATGGTGGGTGCACGATGGAAAGCTGGGGAGCTGACCGCACCCCGGTCTGGTCCACGCAGCTCAGCCGGGAGGGACTTGTGCTTTCAAGCTCACGGGTTTCTTTTGTCCACTTTAGTTATGGACGAGACCACCGCCCAGGGCCGAGTGCCTGCGGACGTGGCCCGAGACGTCCTGGCTGCCGTGGCGAAGAAGAAGGAGGACGTGGTCCTGGCCAGCCTGGCGCCTTCCTTGGCCATTTACCTGCGAACGCTGGCGCCCGCGCTCTTCTTCCGCCTCATGGCCTCCCGGGCCCGGAAGGAGCAGAAGCCCAAGGACTGCTAGTGCCACCGCAGGGCTGTTGTCCTGGGTGCCTGTCGGGTGGAGGCCGGAGGCACGTCCCCTGCAGAGCCCTGGCCGGCCTGCTGGGCGAGACCGGAGCACAGCGGCAACAGGCCTCCCGCGGCGAGGCCGGCCCTGAGGAGTAAGGAGCTGGGTTTTAATGCGGAGAACATGAAATAAACGAATGGACACATGAGCCCTAGTCCTTGAGGGCTAGAGAACTGTGCCTCCCTCAGATCCCAGCTTCCGCCGGCTCCCAGAACGGGTTTCCATCTGGAAACCAGCAGACATCCTGACGGCGCCTCGGCCTCGCTGTCCACGTCTGACTCACCCGGCACCACTCTCCTAATGGCTTGGCCCCAGGGGAGAAGCCTGTGTGTAAGAGCCGTCCTTCCCTCCACCCCAGGCCCTGCAGTGTCCCCTTCAGCCCAGCGGGGGCTAATGTGACCATCACTGACCTCCCAGTGGCACCAGCTCTAGGACCAGAAAAGGGTTCCCATTTCCCTACTGACCACCCCCTCCCCCAGCCCGCCCCCCAGCCCTGCAGGACCAGGCACCACTCCCAGAGGAGATGCACTAAGGAGACCGCGTCTAGGGGAAAAGGACACGTGGTCCACGTGTCCTCTGGTGTGAGGCTCAGAATCCGGTCGGGGGCGGGGACTCTTTTTAAAAAAATATTTTTGATTTCAGAGAGAAAGGGGGAGGGAGAGAGATAGAAACACCAATGATGGGAGAGAATCATTGATCGGCTACATCCTGCACTTTCCCCACTGGGGATCAAGCCCGCAACGCAGGTATGTGCCCTGACGGAATGAACTGTGGTCTCCTGGTTCACAGGTCGACGCTCAGCCTCTGAGCCCTGCGGCCAGGCTGGGGGCGCTCTCTGCAGCAGCGTCTGCTCCCTGGTGGAAGCAGCCACTTGGCTGTGACGGTTGAGAGTAGCCAGAGAGGGTGCCTGTGGCAGACTTACTACCACTCCATGGTTGAGGTTCCTTCGGTCAGCTTCACACCTCAGTTCAGAACGAAACTTCCCCTATTGCAGCTGACAGTGGAAATGGGGGTCCACTGTATAGGCTTCCCCGCCTTGGAGTAAGTCCCTCGCACGTCACTGTATCCTGCCCTCCATCCTAACTGGACTATGGAGCTTGCCGTTTCAGCAGCCCCTCCCCAGTGACAATGGCCAGAGCAGCCTGTGAGTCGGTGTTCAAGGCTCACAAGTTTCCTGAAAGTTGGAGGACGAGAAGTGGGTTGGATGTGCTGACCTACCCCAGGGCCCACGCGCCCACACATCCATCCCAGGACCCATGGCTGGAATGTGACACATGGCTTTTCACTTTCCTCAGAAACCAGCTCCCTCCCTCCTGGTGTCGGGAAAGGCCGGCAGTGCCACTCTGATGCCTGGCTGGTCAGACATGCCAACGCCAGCATCCCTCAGAGGCAGCCAGGAAGCTGTCTCTGTAGATGGGTGAGAACAGCTCTCCCTGGACACTGCTTGGCTGGTACTTTCTAAAGGGCCCTGTCTGGGTGCTGTCCTTTCCTCTCCATTAAGTAAATGGCCAGCAGCTGGGGCCGATGGGGGGCACTGCCCTCCAGGCGGCGGCCATGGTGGTGGCTGTGTGTGGAGGTGAGTGGTTTGGGAGCAGCTGCAACAGTGGCCTCAGGTGTAGGCTGGGAAGCAGCTTGGAGCAGACAAAAAGGGTCTCAACTTATATATGACACGTGAATCACACTGAATATCACTGAGTGTTTACTTGCCTAACGTTCTTCTATGGTTTTTAAAATATATTTTTATTGATTTCAGAGAGAAGGGGAGAGAAACATCGAAGAGTCATTGATCAGCTGCCTTCTGCACCCCTCACACTGGGGATGGAACCTGCAACCGCGTATGTGCTCTGACTGGGGAATCAGACCTCCTGGCTCATAGGTCGATGCTCAACCACTGAGCCCCATGGGATGAGCTGCCTAACATTTTTTTTTACATATGCAGCTCACTGTCTAAGGCTTATTATAGAAACTTTGTATTCTGCCGTATAAACAGAAAGTGATAGAATACAAACAAATCCATTAAAACTAGCTAGGTCCACCGTCTGCCTGGCTCTCGGGTTGGCAGGGTCTGAGGTACCACAGGTGTGCTCGCACCACAGATGCTCTGCCCTCAGCAACTAGGAAGCGGACTAAGGGGCCAGTGGCTCAGGCAGGGCTCTCTGACGCCCAGGTTGCACCTAAGCCCTCCTGGGTGCCGCTCGCTGGAGAGCAGGCTTGGTAAAGGTGGGGCCTGTGGAGCTGTGACGTGGATGGCAGTGAGCCCCTGTCTGAGGGTGAGTGCACCCCGCACAAGAGCATCCCACAGAGGGGAGCTGGGCTCAAACCCACGTTTGAATGTCTGTCCCCAGGGGTAGTGGTGTCCAGTTTCTCTCTTCCATCCTTGAAGGTGGTTTTCCCATCTTTTATTCTTGCTTCTGATGGGTAGGTTGGAAAAGCACATTCTTAGTTCTGCCTTCAGATAAAGTTCAAAGACACCTTCCACTTTACAAGATTCTTGGTGTTTCACTGTCCTATGCTTTATGCCAAAATCAGAGTCTGAAAAACAAAACCGAATGAGTTTTTCCCGACAGAGGCTGTGCGCACCTGTGCCGAGGGACAGCGCTCGTGCGAGGTGCAGAGGGCGCAGCTGCCGGACACTCGGCCTGGCTACCAGCAGCACTGAGCAGAGAGCTTCCCTTCTCCCCCTCAGGGACTGACAGCTGCCAAACCAGATGTGCACACTGCTCTGGAGGGAGCTGACAGACGGGACCAAGGAGAGAGACTGTCCAAGTTTGCTCTTCTCTGAAATTGGAGGGAGGCAGGTAGTTAAAACCAGACTCGGGTACTCGGTCAACAGCATGACCCAGTCACAAGCGCGCACACGGGGCTCATGCCTGTGAACTCGGCAGAGGAGGCCCACCTCACCTGGCCTCTGCTTCCTCTCAGGTGGCAGCTATTTCGTTTCTTCAAGAGCGCTGTGGCCTGGTAACGTGCGCATGACTTGTGTCAGCCGTGTCTAGGTGGAAGGTGGCAGAATAGGTACATCGGGCACCAGCAGAGGGCCGGACACCCAATGTGGGAGGTGGCTCTACGGCTCCTTCCCTGCCTGGGGCACTGCTCAGCTAGAGTCTGTGCTCACTCCGGCATGGACACAGTTAAGGTGGCATTTCAGAACCGGGGCTGGTCCACCCGACAGCAGTCACTTTGTGCCGTGCACCTGGCCTCCATTTCTGGCGAGGGCGGCTGCTCAGCAGGCCTGGGATGGCACTGCTTGTCTGCGTCTATCTGCCTCCCCCATGAAACCTGATTTGCAGGCAGGACATGGGGCTCCCTGTCCAAATCTGGGCTATTACACCACCTGCCCTTCCCGCCCAGCAGGCTCAGGGGCCAGCAGCCAGGCAGCCCAGTCGTGGGCATCACACAGTTGGGCTGAGGTCTGTCTGGGATCACTGCCAGTTTGCCGGGTTCCAGTGACCAGACCACCATGGAAACGGTAGTGTTTACCCAACGCGGTTTCTGGCCCCTGACACTCAACCGAGTGATTAGCGTCTCCAGGGCCCTTAGAGTTCAAGCAGTCTCTCCAGCTGGTGGCCATGGGCTCCTTGTTTTGTTTTTGAATTTCTGTGAGTTTATCTGATCCAGGCTGCCCAGGACCAAGACCTCAAGGGCTTGCCCCACCATGGGTCCCTTTCACCTTTAAAGCTCTGGGTCTAGAAAAAAATGTTCATCGCCCGAGGCCTTCGTACAGATCGGCATCGCTCTCCAGGATGACCTTGCGGATGGGCCCTGACCCTTCCGTAGCTCAAGGATGGCTGAGAGCGTCTTGGGAAAGCTGCCGTTAGTCCATTTACGCAAAGGCTGAGAGGGAAGGTGGTGCCCACGGGCCTTTCGGTGTGCAAGCAGCACAGGACTCGGCGCCTGCGGAACAGGCCTGCTCAGGGCACGTGAGGAACAGCTCCAGTGCTTTACACAGGTGCAGACGTGAGCACCTCGTGTCCTAAATCCAAACCTGGGCCAGACGTCAGACCCCAGTTATGCACATGCACCAGAGGCCCGGCGACCTCCAGGCCTGTCACCTCCCCTGCCCCGTCCCTGCACGGCGCTGAGCAGTCTAGCCTGGGAAGCAGGGCCGGGAGAGACAGGAGATGTCTCGGGGTGGGTCTAAGCCTGCCCTGTTCAGGGCCTGCTCTACTCACGTGCCGACACCGGCTGCAGCCAGACGCAGGGCAGCCTCTGGTGCCATACACGGGCCGACTGCAGCAGCTGCTGGCACAGTCACGAAAAGCAAAGACACCTGGAGTTGAAATTCTCATCATTTTAATGGTCAATTGCTTCTGGTTGGCTCTGGAAGGTAGTTAAACAATAAACTTCAAGACCCCACCCCAGCACACTCACCCCCTCAGCCCCCATCAGCATTCTACGCCCAGTCAGACTCCCATGGCCGCAGACGCCCTGCGGGTTGCAGAAATCCACAGCTTAGTGTGGCGAGTTGAAAAAACCCTGGTACATTTGTGATCTGTGTTATTTTTAAAAAATAACAACTATTAAACCAAACACCTTCCCGGGCTCCATTGCCTCATGGAGCAAAAAAATGTTCCTGTGCGACCTGCATACTCTGCTGTCTCCTGTGGGCCGGCTGCCTGCTCCCTCGGGGCGTGCGATCATACGGCGTAGAGCTCGTACACCTTCTTTACACAGTACACCAGGGCAGCGAGCGCTATCGTGTTGTGCAGTCTCTTTCTGTGCAAGTCGTCCTTCCGGACCAGCACCACGGGGGTGGAGGAGGTGAGTGTGTGCAGGGGCAGGCGGGACAGTTTATAGGCGTCGTACTCCACTTGGTACTTGCAGCAGGGGTCAAACTGCCAGGAGATGCCGTAGAGGGTGCAGCAGGCCAGGCTCAGCACGCCCGCGGGCAGGGAGATGTAGTGGGAGTAATCTAGGGGCAGTGCCAGTGGGGTGAAGAGGCAAGCGGTGCCCGCCAGCACGGTGGTCTTGTGCAGACAGTTGCCCACGGTGATCCAGCGCGCGGTCTCATCGCCGATGCGGGTGGGCTCGATCACGATGTACTTGTACTGGGCTTCCAGGGCCTGCTCCAGCTCATACTCAAACTGGTCTTGCGCGTTCTCCCCATTGTAGATCTCGTGCACAATGTAACAGTCTGTGGCCGACAAGCTCACCCTTGGAAGGGAGGGGCAAGAAAAAGACAAGAGTTAGCTGGGAGCACTTCCTAGGTTTCTTTGCTGAGACACTGAGGGGAAGGCATGGAGGGAGTCTGGCCTCAGCTCAGCCGAGAGCCTGCGCTCTTGAAAACACGTCTCACTGAAGTTTCTATCACCCTCAGAACCCAATACTCAGGATCATCAGTGAAGAATTGTTTTTCTGAAAGAAACTAACGGACTATGAAAAGGTGCAGGAGTACCCTAATCTCTAAAATGACAACCTGCAGTATACACTGCGCCAGGCAGTTGGTCTGCTGCAGGGGATGGACAGGTCTGAGTTAGCTGAGCTCCCAGGAAACAAGGATGAGGTCAGCCCCGGATCGCATTAACACCCCCAACACAGAAGCCCAGGTCAGCAGGGTGAAGTCAGCGCAACCGCAGGGCCTGAGGCAGGGACCGCCCAACACCCTGCCCCTGCATGGCTCAAAACCAGTCCCCTCTGGCCTGCAGGGCACTTCTGCCCTGGGCGACTGAGAACCAAACTCCCCTGACCCTTGTGGAAGGGCACGCTGCACAAAGTCCCCTGGCCCTCCCCAGGCCAGCACCCCAAGCACCCCAGCACACTGCTTAGCGAGCAAGCCCTTTATTTAATCAGGAAAAGAGACATCTCAAGAACAGCAATGACCAACACTGGGTGGACCTGGGAGCCCACGCTGACCTGTAAGCCCAGGACTGGATTTAGTCTCACAAAGGCCCACTCCCAGGGGCTGAGCTGATCGGACCCCCACCCCCCACCCCCAAACCCCCACCCCCCCACCCCCGACCAGGGATGGGTAACAGGATCCTCAAAGTGGAGCCTTACACATCAAGGCCAAACAGCAGCAGGGAGGCAGTTTCCAGATTCTCAGCCTGAGGCCTCTCTAATGCAGACTTCCCACCCAGAGCACTCTTCCCACACCCGACGGCAAACCTCATTGCAAACCTGTACACACCTGTCATTTTCGTTTGGCTTGTTGCGGCCTGTCCTGATCTTTCTGAATCTCCACACAGCTGGCCAGCACAGCTACTCTTCTCCTAGCTCTGTTACCTGTTCATCTTATCAGAAGCCTTCTTTAGCCCAGCCTCCAGGACACTGCTAGACACAGCTCTTGAGGCCGGATCAAGCTGCTTAACCCCTATGACCACCAGGCTGTGCAGAGCCTCGGTGAAAAGCAGCCCTTTGCCCTGGCCAGTCAGTTGGGTATCGTCCCAGGCACCGAAGGGCTGATGGTTCTATTCCCAGTCAGGGCACATGCCTGGGTTTTGGGGCTCCATCCCTGGTGGGGTGTGTGCAGGAGGCAGCTCATCAATGTTTTACTCTCACATAAATGTTTCTCTCCCTCTCTCTCTAAAAATCAATAAAAATCTTAAAACAACAGCCCTAGCTGGTTTGGCTCAGGGGTTAGAAGAGTTGGCCCACAGACCCGGGTTTGATTCTGGTCATGTACCTCAGTTGCAGGTTTGATCCCCGGCCCCGGTTGGGGCATGTGCAGGAGGCAACCAATCGATGTATCTCTCTCACATCAACGTTTCCCTCTCTCTGCACCCCCAAACCCCGCCTGCTCCACTCTCTAAAAAAAGAAAAAAAGCCCTGACTGGCTCAGTGGATAGAGCGTTGCCCTGCGGACTCAAGGGTCCCGGGTTCGATTCCGGTAAGGGGCATGTACCTTGGTTGCGGGCACATACCAAGTGGGGAGTGTGCAGGAGGCAGCTGACTGATGTTTCTCTCTCATCGATGTTTCTGACTCTCTATCCCTCTCCCTTCCTCTCTGTAAAAAAAATCAATAAAATATATATTTTTTAAAAAAAGAAAAAAAATTCGATGGGAAAATTATCCTCGGGTGAGGATAAACAACAACAAAATAGTAATGAGTCAGTAATCATCGCCCAGACCTGAGTGCAGCAGGAAGGGCGTCCCAGGCCCCTTCCGAGATGAAAGCAACTCCATGGTAGGGCGGGTGGGGACGGGACTGCTGGGCAGACACTAAGGAACAAGGACCAGAGCGGAGAGCGAGACTATCCAGTGATTCACTGGTGTGATCCGCAGAGGCGGGTTCTCGCTCTGGCTGATGTCTCGCTCTCCTGCGGTCCCGTCAGAAATGAGGAGTCACTGGGGCTGGGCTGGCAGTGCCACCAAGGGCAGTGGGAGGAGCTCCGCTGAGAGGGCCCTGCATGCCTGGGGCTCAGGCCGAGGGAGCTCTGATCTGCCGTGGTGAAGTCACCAGCCTCATGAAACGGGGCACTGGGGAGCATCCTTCCCCGGGGGTCGGACAAGCTCCTAAGCATGGGACGCTGTCAAAGCGCCTGCTGCGTGTGCCCGTGGCCAGGGCTGCCTTTCCGGTGCGGTGACGAGCGTTTCTGTAAGAACCCACCGGAAGTTTATGAAACGGGAAATGTTGGGTTTTCCCTGGGAAGGCCTTTATGGAGTTTTTCCATTTGATTTTAATTCAGAGAGATAAACCAGAGGCCATTTCAATTATTACTCCCAGGCAGGTCAGCACTGAAGGTGGCAAAGAAGAAACCCTACGCGGACCACCTGGAACAGGTTGCCCGGGGACAGAGGGGACTGGTTTCCAGGCGGTCACCCCGGCCCAGAGGCTTCCTTTGTGTCCTCAAGTTCATTAGCCAAGAGAGGCAGAGGGAGAGACAAGAACAAGGGAATGGGGGCCGGGGGGAGACGGTGGCCAGCTCATTCACGAAGAGGCAATACTTCAAAGTCGGCCGTGAGTCCCGCTAACTACCACGGCGAGGCCGGGACAGGGGCTGCTGCGGGCATCCGAGGCCAGCTTTCTGGCCACGGAGTCCTCTGGGACACTCAAAACAAAATGCAGGTGTCAAGGCTGAGATTACAGAGTGTTCTTGACAAACCCCGAAGCTACCTTAGTCACGTAGTGCCCTTCTGTACCCAGCAGATTATAGCCATTCTGTTAGGAAAAAATACTATTGGACTTAAAAGAAAATGCTAGTTGGAACCACAGCACCTGGATACCCTACCTCATTTGGAAACACATAGTGGGCAGATCCCACCCCACCCCATGCTAACCGAGCCCTCCCCAGTTCCTTCCCCGCTGCCCTGGCCTCTGTAAGCCCAGCTGCACCCACACCCGCCCAGGCCCGCCTTCCCAGCCATCCGAGCGGGCTCTCTCGGGTTCCTCAGGTAGGAGTGGGAGGCAAGGCCCTCCCGTCATTGTCAACACAGATGAGTGTGTCCCTGGGTCCCACGGAGCCTGGAGGATGTGAGTTCGCCCACCGTCAGCCCAACAGCACAGGAGCGACGGCGAGCACACAGGCCTTCAGCTGTGGGCATTCCCGAACACCATGGCTCTGAGCATGCGTGGGCACAGGGCACTCACCTAGTGCACACAGCCTGTCAAAGCGTCTGCACTCCTACCGTCACCGCAAACCAACTCTCCACAGTGTGCAGACAAGAGCACAACCACACTGAGTAACCTCCCGGCACCTTCACACCAGGCAGGCCCGCGGCCAGCCCAGTGGGCGGTGCCCACACACGGCCAGAGCCGCCACCCCCAGTGCAGCGAGGGATGTGTCCACTGGAAAGCATGGAATCTGGAGCCCCGAGAAGATTCCTAGGACCCCTATGTACAAAAAGGAAACAGCACGGCTCAAAACAAACCTGCACAGACAACCAGGAGGCCCCTTTTGCCAGAGGCCAGCCACCAAGCAGTCAGCACCTGCCCCCCACCTGGGCTGTGGCAGTTGGGACACCATCAGACCCTGCAAATGTAGGTTTTAAAAACTTCCCCAATCACCAGATTCCATTCTGCATGGCGGGCACTTCAGAAACCTGGTGGCGAAGGATGCCCAGGAGAGTCATGTCTACAACAGCCCAGCTACCCAGCGTCCCTGCCACCCACACCCACACACACCTACACACACACACACAACTACACAACAGCCCAGCTACCCAGCGTCCCTGCCACCCACACCCACACCCACACCCACACCCACACCCACACCCACACCCACACCCAGCTTGGTTGTTTCTGGGTCAAATGTAACCCAACCAGGAAAGCATCCAATCAGAAGGTTGCCTTGAACCAGTTCAGCCAACCCCCATGAACCTAGCCCACGGGGGAAGATTGCAGAAAAGCTCATGTGATCCAGGCTTCCTAAGAGACTGTATTCTAGCTTTTTACTGCAGTTGTGAAATTACCAGTAAGAGAGCATAATAAAGTGTTCTAAAAAAAGGGAGAAAGCACTGAGAATGGAAAAGTCTCTAAGAAAGGAAGTTAAGCGTCAGTTACATGACAGTGTTTATGGTATACTGCCTTTAGTGAACTTTTTAAAAGGTATACATTTGCTTTTATATGCACAGGACCCTCCTGGACAAATAAACAAATACCTGAGGACTATGTCACTGGGGAGGGGACGGAAGCACTTCAGTCAGTACTTACAGAGCAGGGCTGCTCTCCCAGACACCTCTCCCAGGCTGGCCTCACTGCCTGGCCAACAGCCGGGGAGCCACTCCCACCTATCGGAGATCGAGCGGCAGCTGCAGACACTACACCAGGACAGGCTCTTGAACCTGCTCCTCCTCCACCTTCAACTGGTCAGCCGAGACCCGAGACCCTCCCTCCTCCTCGGAACCGGCTCCAGCTTGGGCAGTGCTGGGAACACTCACCAGAGGAGCCCACAAACACCGCCGTCCCAGGACAAGGCGCCGCGAGGAGGGTCAGCCACGAGGACTGCAAGACAGACTCCGCTTCCCCTGGGATCTGGGCCCCTCCTGGTCCCCTGACCCCCTGCAAGGATGATTTCAAAGGCACCTGGGATTGCAGAAGTAGTCACCAATATAGGGTCCCCAAATCTGGCTGCACAGGATGCTCAGAGCGGCACTGTCTGGCCACCATCAATGTGCTGTCCTCCAGACGAAGGTGGGGGAGTTCTGGCTGCACACTGGCAGCGCACCCCTCAGGTGAGGCGGAGGCAGAGGCATTTCACACTCACTCCTAAAGCACAGACTGAAGGGTTTCTGTGTGCTGACTGCGAAGAGAAGCAAGCAGAGGACAGACAACTCAGGAGAGCAAGGTGCCTCTGCCTGGGGGTGATGCGAGTTTTCTATTTCTTAAGCTTAGTGGTGAGTACACAGGTTTATTAATTTTTAAAAATATGGTAAAATGCACACACAAAAATGTACTATCTTAACCACTTTTAATGTGTTCAGTATTGGCAAGTACATTCATATTGTCGTGCAGCCTGCCTCCAGGACCTTTTCATCTTGCAAAACTGAAACTCTATCCCCATCAAACAACTCCCACCCACCCCGCCGTTCCAACTCTGTCTTTATGAACGTGAGGGACTGTTCTAGGCACCGTGTGTAAGTGGAATCATACAGGTTTGTCCTCTTGTGACTGGCTTACTTTACTTGGCGCAATGTTTTCAAGGTTCATCTGTTATACAGCACGTGTCAGAACTTCCTTCCTTTAAGTGTGAATAATATTCCAATGTATGTATAAACCACATTTTGTTTCTCTCTCCATCCATCAATGGACACTTTTAAGTTATTTCCACCTTCCAGCTATCTATCCTATATAATAAAAGGGTAACATGCAAATTGACCCTAATGGCAGAACCACCAAGAATGACTGGTTGCTATGATGTGCACTGACCACCAGGGGGCACACATTCAATTCAGGGGCTGTCCCCTGGTGGTCAGTGCACTTCCACAGGGGGAGCTCTGCTCGGCCACAAGCCGGGATGATGGCTGCGAGCCCAGTGGCGGTGGCAGAAGCCTCTCCCACCTCAACAGTGCTAAGGATGTCAGACTGCAGCTTAGGCCCAATCCTGTGGGGAGCGAGCCTAAGCCGCAGTCAGACATCCCCCAAGGGCTCCCAGCTGCCAGAGGGATGTCTGACTTTCAGCTTAGGCCCAATCTCCCAGAGAGCAGGCCTAAGCCACAGTCAGACATCCCTCATGGGGTCCCAGACTGTGAGAGGGTGTAGGCTGGGCTGAGGGACGCCCACCAACCCCCCAGCCCCGAGTGCACGAATGTTCGTGCACCGGGCCTCTAGTATATATATAAAAGCCTAAGTGACCGTTACAACTGGTCAACCTGACTGGTTGACCCGTCGCTATGATGACGCACTGACCACCAGGGGGCAGACGCTCAACACAGGAGCTGCCCATGGGGGTCAGTGTGCTCCCATAGCTAAGCTCCCGTGGTGGGCCAACCTCCCACAGTCCTTTCCCACGGCAGGCTGGTCCTGATTGGCCATGATTGCCGGCCCGGCTGAGGGACCCCACCCGTGCACAAATTTGTGCACTGGGCCTTTAGTTGTGAATAATGCTGTGAACATGGATGTAAAAATATGTTTGAGTCTCTGCTTTCAATCTCTTTGGATATATACCTAGAAATGGAATTGTTAGGTGGTAGTTCTATTTTCCCTTTTCTGAGGAACCGCCATCCTGCTCTCCACAGCGCCGCACCACATGACATTCTCAGCACCAGTGCAGGAGGGTCCCACCTCCCCACAGCCTCACGCACACGGTTGTTTCACAGTAGCCATACTGATGGTGTGAGATGGGAGCTCATTGTGGATCTGATTTGTACTTTTTAAGATAATGGCTTTATTGAGACAAAATGCACACACATGGGATTCACCCACTTGAGTGTACAATTCAACGGCTCAGCACTTTCACCCAGTTGTGCAATGACCACAATCAATTTTAGGATATTTCATCACCCTGAAGAGCCCTGTCAATCCTCATTCCCCACCTCCCCAGCCCCTGGCAACAGCCATTGCTTGACTCTTTGGGCTGCCTAGTCTGGGCCCTCCATGTACCTGCACTCATCCGTGCACTGCTTTTGTGACCAGCTTCTATCATTCAGCATAACAGTTTCAAGGATCATACAGATGGTAGCTAGTTTCAGACTTGTCAGAAATATACTTCTGATGTGTTTAATATAATTTTTAAAAATTCAAGAAAAATTATATGGGGGGGGGGGGGCATCAAAGGTGCTATACACAAAAATGGTCAATAATGGTTTTGTTTAAATAGTGGCCTAGCATGTGATTCTTAATTTTTTCCTCATACTTAGAATTCTGTATTAAAAAATATAAATATGTGCTTCTTTTATAATGGGAACATTATAAAAATTTTCAGGGAGAAATATTGTTCAACAGCCCTTACATCCTTGGGTTGAAGACACCAGAGAGCCACGGGGCTCCCAAAACCCAGGGAACAGGAGCAGCGCTCCGCTCGGGCAGCGAGTGCCTGCGAGACGCCTGCGTGGGGAGCAGCCCCAGCCCGGCGAGCCGAGCGCAGCTTCCAGCTGAGGTGCGTGTAGGCCTCGCTCCCCAGTCCTCAGTGCGGAGGAGGAGATCCCAGCTCTGTTCACGCAAGTAAGCACTGCCCGGTGCCCTTTCCTAGAACCAGAGCCAAATGTCACCAGGGTGGAGCACTTGCTTTCGGCCCATTTCCTCCGGGCCCCGGGCTCACAGGCAGGACTGAGGTGTGAGCTCCCATCCGAACTACAAAAGGCTGTTGATTCTGGTCCCTGAAAGCAGAGGAAGTATTTTCACCCCAGGATCCCAGCACTGGGCCTGAATGTGACAGGCATTAGCAGAAGTACGCTTGAAATGAGTGACGGGAGAAAAACAACTAGTCATTAAGACAACGGGTGGCTGAAAATTAAACCAGGTCCATATGTCATGTTGCTTCCTAAATAAGAAGCACATGGTCGCCCTAACCCGTTTGGCTCAGTGGATAGAGCATCGGCCTGCGGACTCAAGGGTCCCAGGTTCGATTCCGGTCAAGGGCATGTACCTTGGTTGCAGGCACATCCCCAGTGGGGAGTGTGCAGGAGGCAGCTGATCGATGTTTCTAACTCTCTATCCCTCTCCCTTCCTCTCTGTAAAAAAACAATAAAATATATTTAAAAAAAAAAAGCAGCAGCACACGGTCACTCGGTCGCCCATGATACATGAGGTGCTGGATTCTAGCTCTACCCCCCAAGTCTAGGAAAACGCACTGTTGGCTAACCAAAAATTGCTTCCTTCATCCAGAGCCAAAGAAAGCAGTAAAATTCTATGCTTGGATTTAAGGGCCAGATAGGACAAAAAGGCACAGGCATGCAGCCCCAATATGGAGGACAGTTCCAAACAGGTCAAGGAACTTCCTCTCACAGGCCACCTGGCACCTGCATCTCCACGTGCAAGAGAACACCTTCCTCCTCTGTGCTCTGGTAACTGAACAGCTCTCTGCTGAGAACAAGAACACAGCGCATCCAGTGTGGAATCGAGAGGCCTGCATTCAAGTTCCCTCTCAGTCACTCCCTGGCTTTGTGTTCAAGGGCAAACCCCCTGGCTACTCTGAGCCAGCTGTGCGGTGTCAAGTGGGCCAAGGCCTAGCTCTCCCAAGCTGCTGCAGCGGAGGGGAGGGGCCGGGTGTCCAAACCAGTGACGCTGCAAAGCACCACCCAGGGTTACAGTAAGTAAAATTAAAGCATTGTTCCTCAGACACACGAGTCACACTTCAAATGCTTTAAAGTCACGAGTGGCTATGGCTACCCTGACGAACAGCCCCGAGTAAGGAACGGTTCGGACTACTAAGTGGTTCTGGGCTGTCCCAAGAACTCTGGGCCCGTATGGTTGCCGCTGGCACCAGGGACAGAACGCCGTGGCAGCTGGAGGGTCCTGTGTGCTCCCTCTGTGGAGTCCTTCCCCTTCCCTCCCACTATCCTCACTCACTGAGGTGCATGCAGAGGCCCACACACGCGCGCGCGCACACGTACACACACGCATGCAGATGCACACACACACGCATGCATGCACGCACACAGAGGCTTGGGGCAGAGAAGCCAAACGCAGCCTTCTTCTTAACTCCCTGGACATAAGATCATTCCTCTTCTTCAGAAAGTTGGGCCTGAACTGGAATGCAGCCTAACAAGTTACTATAGCTGGAACTCCAGGTTGCTCAAATGAATCAAGGGAAACAAATTTATGCCTAAGAGGATGCACCCCAGCAGACCCTAACCCGCAATGCCCAACTTCTGGGATCAGAATGTGTGGCCAGCTGGACCGGACCCACCACCCTCCTGGTTGCGCATGTACAGACCTGGGTGCAGAGGCTGTGAGCACGGCTCATCTGGACCAGGAGGAAACAAACATTTCAACCACACAGCAGAGCCATATGGGAGTCTTTCAGGAGAAATGAAACACAAACCCCTAAGGCTCTTCAGCGCTAAAAGGAAAGGATCAGGTCAGAATGAGGGGAGTGCGCCACCTGCCACGGGGCACCTGGGCCTTCCGTGCAGCTGGCCTGGGAACTGAACCCTCCACAGCCCTCCAGAGCCACATCGTCTGAGTCACAGGTTAAAGCAGAGCTGTCCAAAGATCAAGTACCAAGGAACAGAGCGTGAAAGACATGCAAGGAATCCCCACACGGGCTGCCTGAAAACGCTGCACAACCAGGGGAGGGCCAGGACACAGAGAGTGATTCACCCTAAAACCCGAGCATTTAGTCCAGCGTGCCTGGCCCTCGGAACACCCCAGGCCTGCAAACAGCGCTGCTGCCTCAAATCATGATTGGAATCGGATAAATGCAGGAACTGAGAGCATGTGGCTGTACTCACATTCCAGCAAGCACGGAGAACTCAGGGTGCGCAGGCCCCGAGAGAATGAAGACACGGAGCCCAAGGGGCCGGCGGGGCCGTCTGTGAGCCGATCCGGGCTGGCGCCCAAGTGGCAGAACACACAGGTACCTGCACTGTGCCTTCCTAGGTGGGCAAGTGTGTCTCAAAGACGTCGACAGGCCAAGTGGCAGTCTGTGTCGTGTGCTCGCTGCCAGTGTGCTGAATTTTGGACAAGAATTCAGGTTACAGCTCAGAGTCTGATGTTCTTCATTACAAACATTGTAGATTTCCTAGATTTAATGGAGTGGAGAGAAAAATCAACATGCAAGCAGCTTTCATTTTGCTATTTCCACCCTCTCCTAGTTCAGTCTAGACCAGCGGGGTCCTGTCACTAGGACTTCCTGCACTGAAGCCCATGTCTGTGTCTCTACCCACGACAGTCACAGCCACGGGTGGCTGCCAGCACCTGAAATGTGACTAGTGTGACTGAGGAGCTGAATTTTTCATTTTACTTAATTTTAATTAATTTAAATGTAACTATCACATGTGACTAGTGGCTACTTAAGTAACAGTTCTTGACTCAAGAACCAGGTGAAGCAAGAACCCATATACTGTGTATTCTAAACTCGACCATCGTAACACACAGCTGATGACAGAAATTCTCATGGACAACCTGGCACTGGAGCCTTTAAGTGCAAGGCCTGCTGTGGAGTCTGCAGCCACGCAATTCTGGAAAGTCTCCCAAGGTATTGCTCTGCTCAGCCCGTGCACCAAGCAAGACCGTTTCCTTCAGTTTCAGCATAAAGAGGATGCCAACCAGGTCTGTGCAGCAACTCAGGGAAGTGGTCTTACAACGTGGAGCTGAGATCTGAGTCAGCACAGATGTGACACGGAGCAACGTCATTTAAGGGAGCAGTGAACAGCCACATTTCAGTTTTAAGAGCCAATAATGCACGTGGCCCTCCTAATCTATGGTGCCTGCCAATCCATTAATCCAGCCTGCCCACCCAGCCTGCCCACCCACAGCGCAGGAATGGAGGGACGCCCCGGAGTCAGCTAGCTGGCAGGGCGAGAGCGCGTGGGAAGATTATGTTTCCAGTCCTTGCTCACATGGGACCCGAAGGGAAACCAGGGCCCCAGCTAGGCCTCACAGCCAAGGCCAATGAGGTCCCCACGTCCGCCCACCCCACGGCACCTGGAAGGCCGGCGGCAAACAGGGGCCCCTTCAATAGTGCATTGTGCAGAAGGAGCGCTGGTGTCACCCAACCACCAAACCAGAGGCCACTGCCGGCGAGCACACCTGCAGGTGCGAGCAGGGCCGCGGTCCGGGCCGAAGGCTGCCACCTGACACCTGGGGGGGAGACCAGGCAGGTAACAGCCATGAGTCCGGGCGTCAGGTGAGGGGTGATGGACGAACCAGAAAGCACTGGACCTGACCAAGAGTCGGCACCAGGCAGCTTTTCCAGGGGAGGGCGTGTGTGAGAGAAATCCCTCAATGTGAACGTGCTGGCAACTAATTAAATTCTCTTAAAAACGGAGGCCCTATAATCAAGGAATGGATTAAGGATGGTCTCAAACCAAGGAGAAAAAATCCCCAAGATCTCATTGATTTTCTTTTAATGTTTTTTTTTTTTTTAATTGGTTTCAGGGAGAGGGAGAGTTAGAAACATCCAAGAGGAGAGAATCCCTGTTCGGCCGCCCGCTGCGAGCCTCACACGGGGACCGAGCCCCGGCCCCGTCCCGCTCGGGGCGCAGTAAACAGCACCTAATTCCTCAGGCCGGCGCACCCAAGCCCCGCCGGGGCGTCCCCACCCGCCCTTCCGCTGCGCCCACCCGGATTCTGACAGTTATTTCCGACGACTGAAGGACTGACCTCTGCATGGAAGGCCTTGACGCGCTCCCTAGCTTTGGGGACCACCGGGGAGATCCCCGAGGCCACTTCTTTCCATGTCTGATCTAAAAACGCACGGTCGGAGTTGGGGAAGAACAAAAATACATCTGCTCGCCATTCACTGCTTGTCCAAGGAGCGGCAGGCAGAGCCCGGGGATCGAGGCGGCCGGGACCGCTCCCAGGGCCGCCGGGCGGACGCCGCTCCCGGCGCCGGCGGAGACCATGGACGAGCTGCCCGGAGAGCAGGACGCACAGGACGGAGCGGGCGAGGGCGGCGGGGGGGCGCCTCCCGACAATCCTCACCGAAGACCAAGCAGCCACAGCACGGCTCCTCCCTGACCAGCGCGGGCCTCCCCCGCGCCCCGCCGAGGCCGGGCACACCCTCCCGGAGCAGAAGCCGCGCGCCCGCGCAGCCGCGCCCCGAAGCCAGTCCTCCCCGGAGTCCGCGGAGGCAGGGACGCGCCGCTCCCGCCCGCGCCATTCATTGGAAAGGTCACTCAGGACTTCCCCGCCGGCGCGCGCGGAGCCGCCCGAAAGGAGGCCGAGTCCCCTCCCGCGGCCCCGGGGGAGGGCGGAGGCCGCCGGCCAGAGCGGACCGCGTCCCCCGCGGCGCCCTCCCTCGGAGTCCGTCCGCGCCACGTCAGGGCCGCAGCCGGGAGGCCAGCGTGGCCGGCGCGACGGGAGCCGCACGCCGCTCGGCCCGCAGGCAGCAGGCGGGCCCCGTGGGCCTGCGCGGCCCGGTCCGGCCTCGCTCCAGATCCCGAGCCCCGCGGAGGCCGCTTCGGCACGGCTCCCACGCGGCTGCGGGTCGGCCTGCACCGGAGCCCCGCGTGCCCGGCGGAGGAACGGGAGGGAGGAGGGAGGTGGGAGCGAAGGGGGCGCCCGGGGACGAGGGCAGGGACGGCGCCGCAGCCACAGGCGGCCTCGCTGGCCACGCGCGCTGCGCCTCACGCCGGGGCGGCCGCCAGCGCCGGGCTCACCTCTCTCGGGCGCCTCCGCTGCCCGGGCCCAGGCGCCTCCGTCCCCACGCGGCCATCTTGCAGACTCTCGGCTCGCGGACGCCTCGCGCGGCGGCCTGGGCGGCGCGCGGGCCGACGGGAGATGTAGTCCAGACCGCTGCCTGGGACGGCGCGGGGGGCGGGGCCGAGCCACCCAGGACTACAATGCCCACAATGCACCGGGCCGGCAGCCCCCAACCCGCGTCGCTTGGGAAAGGTGGTCCTTGGTGGCCTCGGCAGAGTGCGATTCGGCCGCCTCCTTAGAGATCGAAGTTCTTTTAGTTCCTGGCCTGGGAGTCAGGCCCTACCCGCTCGGACGTCCCGGGGTTGCGGGAGCGGGAGCTGCGGGAGGGCGGAAAGGGGGCGCCTGGCGGGCCCGGCGTCTCGCTCCCTCCGCGCGTGGCCCTCCTGCCCTTCCCGGCCGCCTGACCGTTAAGGTCACCGGGCGGCAGGCGCTGCTCCTCCTGCTTCATCCCCCAAATTACCTGGGTTCGGGGAACCCTTTGGAGACCAGACAGGCGGGGCCCCGCTGCACGGAGGTCCTGCTCGCAGGGGTGGGGGGCTGACAGCACAGGAGGAGCGCGCCTGTGGTCCAGGCGCGAGGGAGAAGCCCACTCGGGGCCTCGGCCCCCGGCCCGCCTCGCACCGGGGCGTCACCTCCTCCTCTGGTGCCTGTGAGGGTCTGTGCTGAGCGGGTCACCCCCCTGATGGCGTATGTCGTGATGGGTCACGGAAGGAGCAGGGAGGCCGGCATTGCAGGAGGCATTTGGGCAGCTTCCCCGGGAAGCCGCCACCTCACGCCCCAGCCAGGGAAGAGGGGCGCGTGCCCAGTCAAGGTGGGGCGTCGAGAGGGGACTTGTCTGTCCATTAAACCGGGGCCTGGGCAGGGTTGGCCCAAATGGGCGTGGCCACTGCGAGCTCAGCGGCCTACACAGAAGCGGCTCTCATTGCTCTTCCGCGTGGCTCTCGGCTCTTGCTGCTCCAGACGTGTCCTCTTGCATTCGGACCCTGCCGGGAGCCGGTCCATCCTTGCTGTTTCAAGGGACCTGGCATATATGGCATACGGTTCTTAATATGTTTGCTCACCTTCTTGGCGCTGTGTGTTTTAACCAAGGTCTCCTCTCTGAGAAAGGTTGTTCCCCCAGGTAGGGATTTTCCCCTGAAGTTAGGGAGGGAATAAAACCCCTCAACTAAGTGCCAGGCGGGTAATTAATCACTTCAACTAGAACAATCATGCTTAAGCTACATAATCTTTACTCCCTGGAATGGAGATAAGAAACGTCCTAACCTTTGTAATAGAGATTGATAGGATTGGAATCAACTGGTATAAATACAGATGTAACAAGACAGAACTTAGAAGACAGAACCAAGAGAGACAGAACCTACACAGAACCTAGAGACAGAAGAACTTCGCTGGAGAGAACATGGCAAAAGATCCTGGACAGAAACTGGAGACAGAACCTAGAGACAGAACCTAGCGAGAGAACATGGCAAAAGATCCTGGACTGAACCTGACTACAGAAATTGGCAAGAGAACCTGACTAGAACCTGGTGACTGAACCTGGCTGGAGAACCTAGCGAGGGAACATGGCTACAGAACATGGCTACAGAACCTGGCTGGAGAACATGGACACAGAATCTGGCTGGAGGTCCTAACCAGAACTTCACTGGAGATCCTGACCAGAACTTGGCTAGAGATCCTGGCTAGGCTGCTGATCAACTGAACGCTGTCTCCGTGTCATTCCTTCTTCGCCGACTCCATCCACACCTTTGGGGACCCCATGCACATGGCCTGAAGGACTGCCCGGCCTGATGCTGAACTGGACTTTGTGAATATGGACCGGAAACTGGACCCTGGCTCCGACTTCAGCTCCACTGACGCCCTGCTGCACTTGGATGACTGGACGGAGGGAAGCCCAGGGGTGTGATTCCACAGAAATGAAGCTTCTCCACATCACACCCTCCGTGGGGGCCCCTGGGAATGCCTCTCCAGTGGGGCCCTAAGGCCCCCACTTCCAACAGCACCGGGAGACAAGCCCCTCCTACGGGAACGACGGGACCTGTGCAGAGCCTGGCCTTTCCCACCAAACGAAGCAGCGATTCCTAGAGACGGCTGGCTAATTTAGGGGGGAATCCTTTGCAGGTTTTGAACTCTAGTCCCTCCCCTGCTTTCCCTGGGCAGCATTGCTAGACATTAATTGGCTTCATAAGTATTTGAGCAACGCATGCCTAGATCTCCGGATTCAGAGACGGGAAGAAGCGCAGCGCCTGCTCTCAGGCCCACGTGTGGGAGAGCTCAGCCAGCAGCTGCCATGAGGACTCCTGGGTTTCCTTCCCGTTCATGTTCTACACGTGTGTGCCGGCCTCTCGGTTCCTCATTACCTACACAGTGAAGGTCACGCTCAGCACAGTCCAGGGGCTCCTCCGCAGTTTGGAGGCTGCCTACCTCTCCAGCATCTCTTGCCTGCCTGGAACCTGCCAGACGGGCCCATGCGGAGGGCTTGCAGGGCTCCGGGTGGTCAGTGCTTTGCCTAAAGGCCTCTCTCAGTCAACCGTGCTTCTTGACCAGCCATTTTCAGCCTGTGTGTTGCAGCATTTTCTTTTTAATCCTCACCTGGGGATATTTTTCCATTGATATTTAGAGAGAGGAAAAGACAGAAATATCTATGTGAGAGAAACATATAGATAGGTTGCCTTCTGTATGCGCCTTAACCAGGGCCCAGGCTGGGGAGGAGCCTGCAACCGCAGTATGTGCTCTTGACTGCAGTCGAACCCAGGACCCTTCAGTCTGCAGGCTGACGCTCTGCAGGGGTGGGCAAACTTTTTGATTCGAGGGCCACAATGGGATCTTAAACTGGACCGGAGGGCCCGAACAAAAGCATGGATGGAGTGTTTGTGTGAACTAATATAAATTCAAAATAAACATCATTACATAAAAGGGTACGGTCTTTTTTTTTTAGTTTTATTCATTTCAAAAGGGCCAGATCCGGCCCGCAGGCCGTAGTTTGCCCACGGCTGCTCTATGGGCTGAGTCAAACCAATACCTGACAGTTGAGTCAGGGACACTGACCCTGAGATTGTCAAATAAAAAAAGTGTCAACATCCAACACAACAATAGCCCTCTGTGTGAATGCCTTGTCTAAATATCCTATCTAATAAAGAGGGATATGCTAATTGCTGCCCCGCCCTCAAAGATGGCAGCACCCACAGCCACAAGATGGTGCGCCTGCCTCCGGAGTCCCCCAGTCCCCTCAGCCCCCCAGCCGCCCAGGGCTACCCAAGGCTCAGGTAACCAGGGCCCGCTGAGGTTTGTGCTGCCAGCAGTGGTAGCAGCAGAGGTGTGATGGGGCGTCGCCTTCCCCTGATTGCCGGGTCGCCTCCCGCCCCTGAGGGCTCCCGGACTGTGAGAGGGGGCCGGCCAGGCTGAAGGATGCCCCTCCAGTGCATGAATTTTCATGTACCGGGCCTCTAGTGTGTCATATAATAGGATTGCACCTTATTGATCACGTTGCATAATAAGGTTGCGTCTAATTAGTTAATTTTTGGTACTGAAATCCTTGTATACAAGATTAGACACCTGAGTTTTTTTTAAAAAATCACTTTGGAGCAAAAAAGATAGGTAAGTACTATTATTATTTTGTAAATCAAAAGTACACCTTTTTAAAAAAAAAGTACACCTTTCTTTGGTCAGATTGGCCAAAAAAAATTTTTTTTTTTTGAGGTGCAGCAGAATTTTAGTGATTATGTGCCATGAGATGAAGAAGATGGACCATTGCTGTTTCTAGAGCTCGGGCCTGTCTCAGAGAACACACCTGTTTTCCTGCAGGGTGCGCTAGAGGGCTCTGGACAATTGCCAGGCTGCATGTCACTCCCTGCAGGTAGGTCTGGTTTGTGCTGGACCCGTGTGCTGATGAAGGGGGTCCTAGGGACTGGAGAGCAGCTGGGTGGGAAGCCTCACTCCACACTCTGATCTGGGGCTGCTTGCACACAAGCTCCGTTGCCCAGCTTCCTTGTTGGTAGCAGGAGGCTGGTGTCAGTACCCCTCTTCAGGGACTGCTCTGAGTGTAACCTGGATGGTGATACATGTCTGGGACTCAGAGCAGCACACAAGGCAACAATGAGAACTTGTCAATGTCAAATCTTGTTCTAAATAGTTTAAGTTATTTAACTGGATCTTCACAACAACACTATGACGGTGATACTGGTATTACCAACGGTCTCATTTTGCAAAGAAGGTAACCAAGTTCCAGGGGACCTGAGTGCCTTGCCAAGGTCGGATGCCCGTCAGGAACAGCACCAGGATTTGAACTCGAGCCGTCTGGTTCTAGAGGTTCCCATATGCTGCAGTGCCGCTCAGGAAGAGCCGGGAAGTGCCGCTGCTCTTGTTGAGAGGACGGTCCAGGCCCATGTCTGGCACACTGAGGACATGTAAGCGCTCGAACAGTGGTGGGCGCAGGATGATTTCCCGTCGCCTGTGCTCTTGCCCTTAACCGCTAACATGCCATCTGCTTCCGGTCTCCTGACTTGAGCTGAGAACCCCCAGAATGTTGCCTCTTGATCACTGTTAGGACTCACCTTCTGGAAGGTTTACAGCAGGTTCACTCAGCATGTAGTAACAGCACCCACGAGGGCACGACCTGAACCGTGGGCACTGGGCTCCCATGGGCTCCTGTGCAGTGGAAACTCCTGGAGAGACCCCTGACCTGGCAGAGAGGCAGCCATGGGAAGGCGGCCCTGCCGGGTCCTCAGAAACCACCTGTCACTTCTCTCTCTACCCTTTTCACTCGTTCATTCTTCGAGCAAATACTTGCTGAGCGCACACTCAGTGTCCGGTCCTCAGGCACAGAGCCCCCGCAGCTGGGAAGACACAGTGTTCCTGCACAGACAATACTCCTGGGAGGCTTTCAGGTACGCACCTGTCATCCACAGGATAAAACAGTGGCCACAGTTTTGCAGCATGAGTCTGCGAAACACATAGATTGCTCCTGACTTAGCCCGTGTGCTGCTCAGCGGCAGCCGGCAGGAGTAATGACCCACTCAGCAGGCGTGGGGTTCTTTGGGGGAGGTGCTACTCATTTGCACATCACCAAACCTTCGTGAGCACCTGCCCTCATGGCAGAGGAATAAATGGACAAGCCCCCCGCCTTCCACCATCCCACGTGGTGACCCCTAGTTCAGGGCTGTGGGCAAGCACAGAACATAGATACAGAGGGTGACATGGGAAAATCAGGTTTAATACGGAGAAGGTCCTGGGCACCTGGGCCATGCTTACACGAGTGGCATGAGCAAGGCGAGGTGGGCTGATAATAACAGTGCCTTTGCATATCCCACTTTCTAACTCCTGGCACCCTCTCAACAAGCCATGGAGGTAGGTGAGACATTTATTAATATTAATATTTTGATTTCACAAACAGACTGGGTCTGTGGGATGGCCAGGGAAGTAGAGAAATTTAAGATATTCTCAGGGCATTGAAACATATTCGTATTCCTTTGCTAGGGCTTTCATAACTACCCAACTAAACAACAGAAATTTATTGTCTTAGGATGCTAGAGGCCGGAAGTTCAAGATCAAGATGCTGGCAGGGCACCTCTCCTTGGCTTGCAGACCACTGCCTTCCTGCTGTGTCCTCACATGGCCACTCCTCTGTGTATGTGCACCCGGGGTGTCTCCTTGTGTGTCCAAATTCACTCTTTTTATGAGGATACCAGTCCGATTGGATTAGGTCCACCAATGTGACCTCATTTCACCTTCAATACCTCTTTAAAGACACTATCTCCAAATATAGTCACACTGAGAGGTACTGGGGGTTAGGACTTCAACATATGAATTTTGGGGGAATGCAATTCAGCCCAGAATACACTCTTTCCCAGGTTGGACTGAGGCCACAAACTGAGGCGAGGCCCTTCCTCATCTGTGTCCGGACCAGAAGATGTTTAAGGTCAAAAGGAAGATTGATTTGGGACAAGGACTCACAGGGCCGGGACACTGATTCTGGGTTTCCCAGATTGGGGCACAGTGAGCGGTGGGTGGCCACATGCAAAGGCACCTAAAGGGGAGACGCTACCCTGGTGCCTGTGGAGCTGGACACAGGGAGGGGTCTGTGCTGGAGCAGGTTCCATTCCCCAGCTGGGCAGAGGGAGATGGGCGTGAGACTCTGACTGTTTCAAATTCTGTCCTGCCATAGGGGACACCTGAGGCATAAGGGCCCCCCGCTGGGAAGACGGCCCAGGTTCCGAGGCTGGAAAGAAGAACCAAAGGGCTGGCCATCACAGGAAGCGGCAGGAAGAGCCTTGGGGGGGACCTCTGCGAAGGCAGGGCAGTGACCATTCAGGGCCGCGTTCACAGCGATGCCTGTCCACTCTGCCCTCAGCAGCACTGCGTGAGCGCCGAAAGGTGGGACAACCCAAATGTCCATCCATGGGTGTCGAGCCAACACAATGGAATAAAAAGGAATGAAGTACTGACACGTGTTGCCGCGTGAATAAACCTGAAGAATATTTTGCTGAGTGAAAGAAGCCAGTCACAATAGAAACTAGTGTGAGATGTTACACACGGGACATGCCCACAATAGGCAGATCCGTAGAAACAGAAAGGAGGTTAGTGGGGCTGGGGCTGGGAGGGGCATGCGGAGGGGCTGCTGATGGGAACCAGGTTTCTGTGGGAATGAAGAAAATGTTCGAAACTAGAGAGAAGGGGTGGCTGCACAACAATATGTATGCACGATAAGCCACTGTACAGCAGTCTTAAAATGGTTAATTTTGTTATGTGAATTTCACCTCAATTTTTTAAAAAAGTTACCATGGGAGTGAAATTCAGCTTTAAACATCTGCTTTGCCAAGAAGATCACCGAGGACTCAGGGGGAGTTCTTGGCCCCTCACTCGTCTCCCTCCCTCCCACCCTGTCCACCAAAATGCCTGGCTGTGGAGTACTATGGGGTGGCACACCTCGCTCACTCGCTCGCTCGCTCGCTCGCTCGCTCACTGCTGGGGGCTAAGTCCAGCGGGTCATAATAAAGGCGAGAAGTCCTCAAAAGGAGAGTGGACTCTCTCAGCAGGGCTGAAAATCTGCCTGTTATTACCTGCTGCTGGAACAGCCAAAGGCAGCCCCCAACCTGATGGTCCTTTGTTGTTTACAGGACCTTACCTTTGATATGTGTATCTGCTTTGTTAGACTGCAAAACGTGTGAATAAAAAGCCCTGGGTCCCGATTCAAGAGCCCACGTCACTAGAAAGTGAAGCCCCCCTGGCTCCCCGTGACTCCCAAATTTATCTCATGTCTAGCTTTTCCACTTATGTCGCAGCCCCTTCTCCAGATCCCCGAACCCTTGCAGCAAAAGAAGACCCTAGCATTTATGGCTCCTCAACAAGTGACATCTGGAGGAGAAGATTCGCCAGAGCGAAGAAAAGAAGTTAATCACCTGTAAAAATGGGCATGGATCACCAGTAGAGGTGGGGTCACCGAAAATTCAGTGGGGAGTTTCACTGCACGTAAAGCCTGTACCAAGCTTTGGAATTTGAGATACAGAGTGGGCCGGAACGTTTTTTTTTGTTGTTGTTTGTTGTTTGTCTTGTTTTTTAAATATATTTTATTGATTTTTTACAGAGAGGAAGGGAGAGGGACAGAGAGCTAGAAACATCCATGAGAGAAACATCAATCAGCTGCCTCCTGCACACCCCCCACTGGGGATGTGTCCGCAACCAAGGTACATGCCCTTGACCGGAATCGAACCTGGGACTCTTCAGTCCACAGGTGGATGCTCTAGCCACTGAGCCAAACTGGTCAGGGCTAGGAACGTTTTTTGTTTCAAGCCAAGCCATAATGGGGAAAGATTCTACCAAAAACCAAAAATATTATTGTAAATTTTTAGCTTCCATGTGTTGTGCCCAGATTTCAAGATTCCCAAGGGCCCACCAGGGAGCCAGCCAGTCCGATGCAAAAGCAAAGAGTCCTTCATTTCGAACTAGTTCGGCTCCCTGACCACACTCACCGATGCAACGGTAAGCCCAGTGGCCGAGAGAGCGAGGCCTGATGGGATTGTGGGTTTTATAGTAAGGGCAGGGGAGGGGACTCTGGGCCCCGCCGATTGGCCAGGCACGAGTCGGGTCTTGTTACACAGGATGTGGTAGTTTAAAGAAATCCCGGGCGTGGCCAGCAGGGGCCTGGGCTTCCGGGAAGAAGGTACTCTCCTGAGCACATGGCAGCTGCCCCCAAAATGGAGGACCCAGGGCAAGATGGAGGGCGCAGTCCTAGCCCCCTCCAGGGCGAGCTGAGCCAGGGCTCCAGGGGCCAGTCCGGTTGCCGGGGGCCCAGCAGATCAACCAGTTCCAGCCCAGACAGGAAGTCCACATCCTCCGTCTCGTTCCCGGGGGCGTCGGCGATCGCCTCCTCCTCCATCTCCTCGGGCGAGGGCATGCACCCCGCCCCGCCGCCGCTGCTGCCGTGTAGGTCCGGTCCGGGTCCGGGGGCGGCGGGCGGGTGGCGGCCTGCACCCGGCTCCCGCCGTGGGCTGGGGAGTCAGTGCCCGAGGCCGCCAGCAGCGTGGTCAGGCTGTGCCTCATGGGGCCTGGTGGCCCTTTCATTCCCCCCCTTGTCTTGGAACTTCCGGCTCAATCATGAGACAGACTGCATTTCTATTCCACCGTTGCTAGAGGCCCATACTGGGCACACAGAACTATCAACTGAACTATCCCTATAAGCTTAACAAATGGTCCGCTGGAAGGGAAAGAAACCATTTTAGATTTGACAACTTCTATTGAAATAGGATTTTTCTTCTTAAAATTCCTCCATGGCTATCAAAAAGCCAAATCAAGATTAATTTATCCTGATGTTTGCATAAACACAACAAGAATGGTAACTACCTTTGCTGGAATTTCATGGTTGAACCTTAATGTGCCCCGTAGGGCCAGGAAGCCAAGCCATCCAGCTGCCATCAGGCCTGCCTGCAGTATCTGCTGAGTTAGGTGAATCCCTCACCTGTAGCAACTCCACCTGAGCCCATGCTCTAGGCTTTAAGGCCCATCTCAGTAGCCCTCCTACTCGTTGCGGCCCAGAGTGTGTGGGGGTTCCGCAGGGATGCAGAGGCATCTTTACTGCTCCCCTTCTACTCTTACCAACCGCCAGTGATGGTAGGGCATGGGCCTGACGCTCCAGCGCCAGCCATCTTCAGGGCTCCCAGGCAGGACACCAGGCTTTCTTCGTGGCATTCTTAGTGGTTTCAAGTCTTTAGAGTTCAGACAGGGCTCTTTAAAACATGATACTCCAGTCAAAGTTTTCCGTTAATCAGTCTTATTGGATCTATGCAAAGAAATGTACTTATTTAGCATTGCCAGATTTCGGAGGAATTACATAAGGAGAAAAACATACTGGTCTACTCTAAGATTTTCTGACTTTCCTTGCTAATTCCTTTTCATGGATTTAAAACAAAACAGTAACTGTTGGTATAAAACCTTCTTTCTATGCATAACCATGCCTCAGACCTTCTATTCTAAACGGGCTTTTTCCAGCTTTACTACCCCTGACATGGGCATGGTGACTCAGGCCTGCAAGACAGTATTACAGGCTGCCAGCTGTTAGCTGTCTCTCAACAGAGACCAAAACCTGATGGGCACCCTTCCCTGCCCAGTTGGGCACCTGCCCTCTTGGCAGCTAGATACCCTTTACTTTTGGGGGTCACCCCACACAGCTCCCTTCCAGGACAGCCAACATACATTCAAACCTGCAAAAGAATCAAAGGTTAATATATCAATACAATGAAACATAATATTGGCATCATGGCCGCTTCAGGCAGCCAAATCTTCTGCTGCTAAACATGTGATTCTATAAATTGTCCTTGTCTTTTTGGAGCCATGTCCATGAAGATGCAGGCATTATCTAACTCTGTTACACAGTATTGTGGGGACTCCTGGTGACAGGAGTGATCGCGAGCAATGTTACCAGCATCAGGTAGGTCGAGCATGCCGTAGCTTGAGCTTGAGCGGGTTGCATTGATCTCGATCGATGCTCCATTTGGTGCACAGATGGGACCGCTGACCGGACGTGAGTGTAATGGACCCAGGTCGCGATGGCATCTACCTTGAGAGCGGTGGGGGTCGTCAGCACCACAGTGTAGGGACCCTTCCAATATGGCTCTAGGGTCTCCCGGCGGTGCCTTCTGATGTAGACCCAATCTCCTGGTCTGTGCTGATGAGGAGTTGGGGTTGGGCCGGTCTTGTAGATGGTGTGGAGGCACGGCCAAATGTCCTCGTGCGCCCTCTGGAGCCCTCTCAAAGAAAGAGATAGTTAAAGAACAGGGTTTTATAGGGGGTGGCCTGCCAAACATGATAGGAGAGCCACCCAGTCCCCGCCAGTCTCAGAGTCAGAGTCCTCCTCTTTTGGAGAACTTCAAAGTCCTGATGGCTTCTAGGTAACCCTGTTTATTAGTTACAGCGCTCTGCTTTCTTGCCATTCTACCAGTTCCCTTTGTGGCAGAGCAGCAACCAGGCCTCTTTCAAGGGAGTGCGCTAGAAGGGGGTATCAGCCCCTCCTCTGCTAGCAGCAGCAGGTACCAAACCCTTTCAGTACATTTGACCAGCTTCATTCCCGCCCACCTTTACAGATTCTAAGGCCCATTGTCTTCCTTTAACCAGCAAGCCAAATGACACTGGCCTGTATTATTTAATTCAGCACAGGCAGGGGGAAGGGCCCATGAAATCTCTGCCCTGAGGAACTATGAGCCCCACCCTTAAATGTCCCAATCAGACTAGAAAAGCCACAAAAACCTTTTAAATCTACCCCAGAATTCCAAAATCCCAACCCCGCATAGAATATCACATAGCAAATCAAAGTTCCCAGCAAACAAACAGACAGAGATGTTTACTAGTTAGGCAGGCCGATTCCACCTCTGACAGAGATCAAGCGCTCTTGGGGAAAGATCCCAGTGGCCACTTAGGGCGCTTTGCTATCGGTCAGAGCACTCAGCCTTAAAGAAATCAAGCGTGTGCTCTTTTTTTTTTTTTCCGCAGACTTTCACACTTACATGAACAAATAATTATACCCAAGTAGACATAAAAACATCAAATAAACATTTATACTTACACCCTTTCAGTGAACAAGTGCTTTTACAGTCTTGGGATCTTGAGCAGATAACAGGAACACCGCCCAAGTCCCCTGATGGGGCCCTGACAGGAACAGATGTGGGGGCCTCCCTTTCCCACATTCCAGGACAGGACTTTTGGCCTATGTTTCATCCAGATAGAAATGGTACTCATATTGAACAAGGAAATCAAGACTAAATAGACATGATAACTAGATACATTTCCCATTAAGAACTTTGAGGTGCATGCCACATTTATACCACAAAATACCAATAAATCAGTTTCAGTTGTGTCGAGATACAGAACAAGTCCCTGAACAGAGGCAGTAGAAAACTGCCTAGGAATGCTTCTTTTCTACCTTTTTAAAAGATAGGCCAGATTCGAACCCTTAGCCAGTCCCAGCTTTGACTTCCCTCCAGAAGTCCCAGAGATGGTGAATACCATCTAGAAGCCATTCCTCCAGATAAAGGACAGTCCCTTAGAGATCCGTGATAATCTACATCAGTAATCCATTCACACAATCCCCCAAAAGTTAAAGAGGAAGGAAAGAACCATTCAATGTCCTTCAAGAGGATTTCGGCGAAACAACAAAATTGACAGATTAAACACATTGGAAAACCAAGGCCAGAAGTACCCTCTGACGTTTCAGGGGTACCAAGGAAGGAGAAGTTAGGCCACGTCCAGCCCTTCTCACAATCCACCATTAGTGACCAGTCCCAGTTCACTGGTCTACCATCCATTTAACATTTCTTTTTCCTCCTATCACACCAAGGCCATGCTTTCCAGGTAGCTAGAACTTTTAGCCTTAATTTTTAGGTGATTAGCAATACATTCAAAAATTTTTTAAGAGACACAGAAATTTCACTAAACAATTTTAAACAACAAAGATACATATTTAAGCAATAAAGACAGATCAATTTTCAGAAGCAGAGACAGCATGCAATTTAAACCACAGCGTTGGGTAAACACATTATCTAGAACCTAGGTTAAACTTAGGCATATCCTGGGTCTCCTGAACACTGAGTTGGCAAGTTAACTGGGGCCCTTCAACCCTGGGACAGCTGCGCTGTCCCTCCCAGGCAAAGGAAAAATGTGCCCTTTAAGATAAGTATGAAACCACAGTTTCTACCTGAAATAATTGTACTCTAGAAATTGGATTACTGCTATCAGTTCCTTTTAAAGACTTTGATATAACCTTTAATTGTCCTTAGTTTAAGGAAAGCAGGGTTTTCTAGATTTAAGAGATTGGCTTAAAAATAAATCCAAGAGGCAAGCACACTTCCTGCCCCATCCACATTTCTGCAGCAAAACTCTGCCTTAAAGCTTCACCCCTGACTAAATCAGAGGGAGGGACCTTTGCTGTTTCAAGATGGCGGCCCCCAGGGGAGCGGCAAGTCATGTGGCTGTACTGTAGACAAACAGAAATCTTATTAGCTGTTTATACCTTTTATAATCATTTTAAAGAATATCAATTAAATTTAAACTGGTTCTTGCATCAAAAATCTTCAATGGAGGTCACAAAATCAATCCTCCCTTCTCAATCAGACCAATAAGCAAAGGCATTTAGTTATTACAATTACATAATTTTTCCTAATTCAATCCAAACCTTAAACTTTTAGCTGGCAAGTTAAATATTCAGCATTTCTCAATACTTAACCAACAGATTTAATACTGTCTTCTAGATTTTTCATGAGGCAGATTACGTTTTACTTTCAAGCAGCTCTGGAAAACCACATTTGAGCCTTGCAAGACAGGCTCTGGCCTACCTGGTCTTTTCAGATGTAAATTGACCACATTCTTCCTTGGGAAGTCAGCCTTAACACCCTTCAGTTAACATTTAAAAGCTGTTCTTTATTATGGAAATACAAATTCTTCTGCTAGAATCTAGCTAGCATCTTTTTTTCCTGGGTGAATGATTAGTCTTGTGATACATCCTGCACACTTGAAAGGAGATTCCAGCTTAAAACTCTATCCAAAATCGGATGGTGCGCACATTAGTTTTAAGCCAGCTTTTCTCCTTACACATGCACAGAAATCCCAGATGCATTTACCTGGGGAGGGGGTGACCTGTTTTCACAGATCTTCACTCAGACGGCCACCCGAACGCCACACAAATGAGGGGAGAGGGCAGTACCCCTTCCTCCACACTTGCACACTTTCACCAGACATTCATTCAGAGTTTAAACAATAACAACTTCCCAACTCCTGAGGGAGCTCTAAAGCCTCCCCCAATTTCCTTGAAATGATCAATCACAATACCCAACGGTGCAGTCTGAGTCCATCCCATAACGTCCATCCAGTACAAACACAGAAAACTAAACAGGTCCTGAAAATACAGCCTTCCAACTCCATGGAAGCAACTAGACGATGGCCTTACGCCAAACTGGTGGGAGCGACCCGCCTTGTCTCAAATCCGCGAGGGGAAACTACATCCCTCGTGAGGGGCATATCCATCCCTCGTGAGGGGCATACTCATCCCTCCTGGGGAGCGGAACGTCTTCCAACTCTCCCCCGCCTGTGGTCCTTCATGGTGCGTCCACCTAGACCCCTCAGGCACTTACAGATTCCAGAAACGAGCTCGCACAGAACAGAACACACAACGACACAGACACCTACCGTGGTCAGTCAGACTCTTCGGATCGGGTGTCCCTCGATGGTCTTGGGAATCCCGGATGAGCCCCCAAATGTGATGCCCAGATTTCAAGATTCCCAAGAGCCCACCAGGGAGCCAGCGAGTCCAATGCAAAAGCAAAGAGTCCTTTATTTCAAACCCAAGTCTGGCTCCCCTACCCTCCTTACTGACACAGCAGCAGGTGGCAGAGAGAGACCTAGCCCGATGGGAAGAGGAGTTTTATAGGGGGGTGGAGTAAGGGCAGGAGAGGGGACTGTGGGCCCCGCCGATTGGCCAGGCGCAAGTCGGTGTCTCGTTACACAGGATGTGGTCATATTGATGGCATGCACTTCCCTTGATTATCATTGGTTAGTCCAGAGAAATCCTGGGTGTGGCTAGCAGAGGCTTGGGCTTCCAGGAAGAAGCCTTGCCGAGCACATGGCTCTGCCCCAAAATGGAGGACCCAGGGTAAGATGGAGGGCGTAGCTCTCGCCCTTTCAAGTAGGGGACTTTAACACCCCACTAACTTCACTGTATAGAACTTCCAGACAAAAAATTAACAAGGAAACAGTGACTCTAAAGAACACAATGGATCAGATGGATTTAATTGACATTTATAGAATGTTTCATCCCGAAGCTACATTCTTTTCAAGTGCACCTGGATCATTCACACAGATAGACTACATGTTAGGACACAAAACAAGTCTCTACAAGTTCAAGAAGATTGAACTCATATCAAGCATCTTCTCAGATCACAGTGAAATCAAATTAGAAATCAACTAAAGTAAAAACTCCCCAAAACATTCAAACACATGAAAACTAAATAGCATGTTATTAAACAATGAATGAGTTACCAATGAAATCAAGAAAGAAATAAAAAACTTCTGGAAACAAATGAAAATGAGCACACAACAATCCAAAGTCTCTAGGACACAGCAAAAGCAGTCCTGGGAGGGAAGATCATAGCACTACCGACCTACCTCAAACACACACACACACACACACACCAGAAAAATGAATAATAATCTATTTAACTGTACAACTTAAAGAACTATGACGAGAATAACAAGAAAAGCCCACAGTAAGTGGAAGGAGGGAAATAATAAAGATTAGAGCAGAAATAAATGACATAGAGACTAAAAAAACAATACAAAAAAAGCAATGAAACCAAGAGCTGATTCTTTGAAAGGATAAACAATATTGATAGACCATTAGCCAGACTCATCAAGAAACAAAGAGAGAGGACCCAAATAAATAAAATCAGAAGCAAAAGCAGAGAAGTAATCATTGATACCACAGAAATACAAAGGATTGTAAGGAAATGCTATGAAGAACTATAGGCCAACAAGCTGGACAATGTAGATGAAATGGACAAATTCCTGGAAAAAAACAATCTCCCAAAACTGAACCAGGAAGAATCAGAAAACCTGAATAACAACTAATGAAATAGAAGCAGTAATAAAAAAAAACCCCAGCAAACAAAAGCCCAGGTCCGGATGGCTTCACAGGGAAGTTTTACCAACCATTCAAAGAAGAACTAACACCTATACTCCTCAAACTATTCCAAAAAACTCCAAGAGGAAGAAACACTCTCTTTTAGAGAGGAAGGGAGAGAGAGATAGAAACACCAATGATAAGAGAGAATCATAGATCGGCTGCCTCCTCCTTCCCCCCTACTGGGGATTGAGCCTGCAACCTGGGCATGTGCCCTCGACTAGAATGGAAGCTGGGACCCTTCAATCTGCAAGCTAACATTCTATTCACTGAGCCAAACCAGCCAGGGGCCAGAGCCTTTTTTTGAGGCTGGCATTATCCTAATTCCAAAACCAGATGAAGACACTACAAAGAAAGAGAATTACAGGCCAATCTCCCTGATAAACATAGGTGCTAAAATCCTCAACCAATTATTAGCAAAGCAGATCCAGCAATATATTAAAAAGATCATATATCATGACCAAGTGGATTTATTCCAGGGATGCAAGGCTGGTACAATATTCGAAAATCAATAAATGTGATACATCACATAAACAAATTGAAAGACAAATATCACATGATCATATCAGTAGACACAGAAAAAGCATTCGACAAATTCCAATACCTATTTTTGATAAAGACTCACAGGGAAGTGGGAATAGAGGGAGCATTTCTCAACATGATAAAGGCCTTACATGGCAAACCTACAGCCAACATCATACTCAATGGGCAAAAACTAAAACCATTTCTCCTAAGAACAGGAACAAGACAGGGATGTCTGCTTTCACCACTCTTATTCAACATATAGTATTGGGACTCCTTGCCACAGCAATCAGACAAGAAGAAGAAATAAAAGGCATCCAAATTGGAAAGGAGGAAATAAAACTCTCATTATTCACAGGTGACATAATATTGTACATAGAAACCCCTAAAGACTCAACCAAAAAACTACTAGATTTAATAAATGAATTTGGCAATGTAGCAGGGTACAAAATCAACACTCTAAAATCAATGGCTTTTTTGATATATAACAATAATGAACTCTCAGAAAGAAAAACTAAACAAATAATCCCATTTACCATTGCAAAAACAAAATTAAGCTACTTAGGAATAAACTTAACTAAGAAGGTAAAAGACCTGTACTCAGAAAACTACAGGATGTTGAAAAAAGAGATTGAAGAAGATATAAACAAGTGGAAGAATATACCATGTTCATGGATTGGTAGAATCAACATTATTAAAATGTCCATACTACCCAAGGCAATCTACAGATTCAATGCAACATCATATTTCACAGATCTAGAACAAATACTCCAAAAATTTATATGGAACCAAAAAAGACCCCGAATAGCTGCAGCAATCTTGAGAAAAAAGAACAAAGTTAGAGGAATCACAATACCAGATTTCAAGTTATACTCCAAAGCCACCATAATCAAAACAGCCTGGTACTGGCACAAGAACAGATCAATGGAACAGAACAGAGTGCCGAGGTTCATGTCCCAACATCAAGAAGGGTTCAGGAATCTGAAAAAGGCTGTGCACAGATGACATAGAAATCCAGAGACTAATAAAGAGTCCGGAGACGAGATATAATTTTGAAAGGCACTGGGGGTCAGAGGACCTTCAACTAAAGGAACTGAAGACCCCTCCTTGTCTAGGACCCTTGCTTTTATTAACACAATTTGTCCTAAGGCAAGGTGGAGATAATACACTTCAAAGGGTAAGGTTTCAAAGGGTATGGAAGCATTGTCAGTTTGGGGGATAGCCTACTGTTCAGGTGTTTGGCCAACAGGAGGCAATAACATGTAGATTAAGATACCCTTTAACTGTCTGGCAGCCACAATCAGTTTCCTATTCAGGTTTGGGGAAATGCCTTTAGCCATTCCCAACAGGTGACTACATGTATGACTCAACCCTGTTGAGTCTCCAAGTTTCATCAACCTTTTGATGAAACTCTTAAAATTATGACATGCTGGAATTGGTCTACGGCACAGAGACCCCAGAAATTGACCCAAACCATTACACTCAATTAATATTTGACAAAGGAGGCAAGAGCATACAGTGGACTCAAGACAGTTTCTTCAATAAATGGTGTAGGGAAAATTGGACAGATACATGCAAAAAAAATGAAACTAGATCACCAACTTACACCATACACAAGAATAAACTCATAATGGATAAAAGACTTAAATGTAAGTCGGTAAACCATAAAAAGCCTAGAAGATTCCATAAGCAGCAAAATCTCAGCTATATCTCATAGCAATATGTTTATGGATACTTCTCCTAGGGCAAGGGAAACTAAGAGAAAATAAATACATGGGACTACATCAAAATAAAAATCTGCACAGCAAAAGAAATCATCAATAAAATGAAAGGGAGCCCACCATATGGGAGAACATATTTGTCAATGATACATCTGATAAAGAGTTAATATCCAAAATACATAAGGAACTTATACAACTTGATAGAAGGAAGACAAACAATCCAATTAAAATATGGGCAAAGGACATAAATAGACACTTCTCCAAAGTGGTCATACAGATGGCCAAGAGACAAAAAAAAATGCTCAAAGTCACTGATCATCTGAGGGATGCAAATTAAAACAAAACTGAGGTATCACCTCACACCTGTCAGAATGGCTGCTATCAACAAATCAACAAATGACAAGTGCTGGTGAGGATGTGGAGAAAAGGGAACCCCGGTGCACTGCTGGTGGGAATGCAGACTGGTGCAGCCACTGTGGAGAACAGTACGGAGTTTCCTCAAAAAATTAAATATGGAACTGCCATTTGACCCAATGATCCCACTTCTAGAAATATATCCTAAGAAACCCAAAACATCAATCAGAAAGAATGTATGCACCCCTGTTTTCACAGCAGCACAATTTACAATAGCTAAGGTCTGGAAATAGCCCAAGTGCCCATCAGTAGATGAGTGGATAAAAAGCTGTGGTACATTTACACCATGGGATACTATGCAGTGGTAAAAAAGAAGAATCTCTTACCCTTTGAGACAGCATGGAGGGACCTGGAGAGTATCATGCTAAGTGAAATAAGTCAGTCAGAGAAAGACAAGTATCACATGATCTCATTCATATGTGGAATCTAAGTAACAAAATAAACTGGTGAACGGAGTGGATCCGGAGCCATGGAAGCATGGAACAGAGTGCAAATCTCAGAGGGAAGGCAGGGGAGGGTGAGTCAGGGGGGGTAATCAACCAAAGACCTTGTGTGTATATATGCATAATCCATGGACTCAGACATTGGGGTGGTGATGGCCTGGGGTGAGGGAGGGTGTGGGCTGGAGAGAGTCACTGAGGGAAAAAAGGGGGCATATGTAATACTTTTAACTGAAAGGCACACTGCCCGCCTCTCCGGGCGGTGCGGGGGGAGGAGTCTGACTGCCCGGCTCTGAGATCCCTCCGCGCCCGCCGTAGGGCCTGGCCTCCCCGGAGCGGGTCCGAGTGTCCTGACCGGCTGCGTGGTGGCTGGCGGTGGGCCGAGGGGTGGGGCCGGGCGGCGACCGACCATGGGGGAGGTCATAGGAATGGAAGGCCTCACCGCCTGGCTCTTTCCTCCCTTCCCCTGTGGTCGGCTCCCCGCTTGCCCGCGCTGGGGCCGGGGGTCCATGCGGCCCTCGGGGCCCGGTCGGGGGGGCTGGGGCCTGCGTGGGCTGGCCGCCGGGCCCCATGGGGGGGGGCATTGGCTCCCCGGCCCACAGCGGGAGCCCAGCGCGGGCTGCCACCCGCCCGCTGCCCCCAGGACCGGGCCCAGTGCAGCAGCGGGGGCAGTGGAGTGGGGCATGCCCTAGCTCGGGGAGGCCGCCATGCTGCGGTGCGCCGGCCCCATGGGCCGGGCCTGCTCCGAGCAGATGCCGCTCCTCCAGAGCTGGGCCGCTCCACCGGCCGCACCCCGTTTGCTGGGCCTGTGCCGCCCAGATGCGCTGGAGTCCCGGTCTGCCCTCAGGCCAGCTGCGGGTGCTGTGCGGGAGGGCCATCCTGCCTTGTGGTGAGTTCGAGCGGCAGCAGCAGGAGCCGGGCAAGGACTGCGCCCTCCATCTTGCCTTGGGTCCTCCATCTTGGGACAGAGCCATGTGCGCCCTCCATCTTGCCTTGGGTCCTCCATTTTGGGACGGTGCCATGTGCTTCCTCACGGGAAGAAGCCGCTGCTAGCCACACCCAGGATTTCTCTGGACTAACCAATAATAATCAAGGGAAGTGCACGCCATCACTATGACCACATCCTGTACTGACTCGCGCCTGGCCAATCAGCGGGGCCCACAGTCCCCTCTCCTGCCCTCACTCCACCCCCCTTTAAAACCCCCTGTCCCATCAGGTCTCTCTCTCTGGCCACTGGAGCTTACCGTTGCATCGGTGAGTGTGGCAGGGGAGCCAAACCCGGGTTTGAAATAAATGACTCTTTGCTTTTGCATCGGACTGACTGGCTCCCTGGGGGTCTTGGGAACTTTGAAATCTGGGCACAACATTAACAATATTTTTAAAAATAAATAAATAATGGAAAATATAAAAAAGGTGAAATTAATTTTAATAATATAGTTTATTTAACCCAATACATTAAAAAATATCCCAAAATACCCCCCAAATCCCTAAATATCCCCCAAATCCCAAAATATCCCCAAAATCCAACATGTCAATATGTAATCCATTTAGAGTCTGTGAATAAGATACTTCACACGCTCCTTTTTCATCTAAGTCCCCCATGAGCGTGTGCTTTCACACTAGCCCAGCTTCAGCAGGAACCTGACCTGTGGGGTAAAGTTAGAGTTGAAAAGTAGGGTCCACACGCAAGTTGTTTCAAACATACTCACGAAGTTCCCAACAAGTTAGTTGTATATTGGTTTGAACGTTTGCATTGAAATAAGTGGATTAAAATGGAGAATTCAGCCACCTGGTCACGGTGTCTGACTCTTCTGCTGAGGCAGCGCTTGGTGAAGGAGCAGGAAAGCCGGGCGCCTGCTTGACAACAGGCCGGGAAGTCGTATCTGGGTGCGGACGGTAGGACAAACACCCGCAGGGCAGGGACGGATGGACGCAGAGAGGAAAGGCTTGGGGCCGAGATCTGGGAGCCCGCGAGCCCCGCTCTCACTCGCTCCTGTCTTCACAGCCCCCAGCCCCTGGGAAAGGAAAGGAGCTGGAAGGAGAAGCAGGATCATGCCTTCCAGGGTCAGCATGTGCTGGGTACCCGCTGAGCCCCACCCCCCCCAGGGGTGCACCCTGAGGGGCCCCCCAAAGCCCTGAGGCTTGGCAGCAGGAAGCCAGCTCTCAGAGCCAGCCCCTGCCACGCCCACGCGGTCGCACTGGCCACGTGGACACGCAGCTGAACCGGGCAGAAGCGGCGGTTGAGCCTGCGTCTCATCTGATCTGGTTTTAGGATTACGATTCATTTCGTGGGGCTTCACGGGCTGGTCCTCAGGTCCCGTGGCCGCGGTAATGGACCGCCATGCGGTGTGGCTGAAAGCCGCGGGCACGCTTGCAGGGTCTGAGGACCAGGCGCAGGGGGAAGGTTCCCAGCCGTCCTAGCGCTCGTGGCGAAGCTGTCCTTGCTCATGGCCGCCTCTGGCCACGCAGCCTCCACTTCCACGTGGATGCTCTAGGCCTCTCTCGTATCTAAAGGACACCTGTTGGGTTCAGAGCCCCCTGGGTAATCGGGGATTTCCTCCGCTCAAGGCCCTGCACTTAATTGCATCTGCAAAACCGGTTTCCCAATGAGGTGACAGGCCTGGGCTTTGGGGACTCAGACGTGGACATATTCAACCCGATCCAAAGTGACGGGTAGGTCTTTAGCTGGGCGACCCCATAGCAATCGGAGCTGCCCCAAAGCCATGGGGCTTCCTGCCTGTCTAGGTGGCCAGCAGGGCGCCCATCGCCCAGCCTGGGCAGCTGGACACGGGTCTGCACGGGGTGTGAATGCTGCCGGGCCTCAGGCCAGCGCCCCCAGAGGACAGGAGGACATCCGCAGCCCACTCTCGCCCACACCTGTGTACCTTTCTATGCGCTGTGTTCCCCTCCCGGTGACTGCCCTGGAGGGTCCTGAGGGTGCACCTCTCCCCCTGCTGAGGGGTGTGTGAGGGCAGGGAGTCCCTGTTTGGGAACCTAGAACCAGGCTTCTCTCCCACACTCAGGTTGCAGTGATCAAAAGTTTAGGAGGGGTCTGATCTGATCTGGCCCACTTAACCTGTTTGAGAAAGATTGAGAAAAAGTGTCGTTTTCTTCATTATTCATTCATTCAATAGTCTTTCATCTGCTTCTTGAGTGACTGCTTTATGCTGGTCTTGTCTATGGGTCAAGCTTGTGTAGAACGATAAGTGGTTCAGAAGGAATGGTGCCCTGTGAGTGCGTGGGCCTCCTGCTCCCAGGAAGCATGGAGCATCTTGTCTGCCAGGCCCCCGCAATTCGTCTGCCACTTGTCACTGGGTGCCTTGAGGGCACCGGCAGGGGCAGACTTGGGGAGCCTGTGGTAGCACCCCCACCCCACCCACCCTCTAGCCTGTGGCCATGGCCATGACCTCAGCAGGACATCTGCCCACAGGGCCATTTCTGTTCACAGGAAGCATGTCATCATGGGAAGGGCTAGCCAACATCCTTGTCTCAGAACATTGTCTAGGGGCACGGGTCCTCTGGCCCAGGCCCCGCAGATCTGGGTGCAGAAGCCAGAAGCATGGGATGGGGAAGAAGTGACCTGGGCTCTGGCCCCAGTGACATCAGGAGATGAGAGGGCCCTGGGGCAGTTCAGAAGTGAACAGGCTGAATCTGCTCTCTGGGCCAGATCCCTGTTGGTTCTTTGAACACCTAAGTGTGCATATCCAAAGGGAAACTCCCTGCCTAGGTAAACGCAGCACCTGTATCCTGGGCAGACAGCTGCACAAATAAATACAGCAAACAAAGAAGGTCACTAAATTCTAGTTAGACACTGTCACTCCCCTACACTTCCCTTGCTTGCAAGGCTTGGAACTGCCCTTGACCTTTGGGCTGGCACCCCCGGGATCGTTTTGCCGGCCGGCCCACCTCTGGGGAGATGTTGCCTCACTCTGAGCAGGGAGCATCCCACAGATCCCAGTGTGGGGTCAACACCTGGGCTCTTTGTTCCCATGCCTGCACCTCACAGGTGGATTTGGCCACTGCTCGTGGCTGCCTGGATCCCTCACAGAAAGGGCCTGAGGGTGGGGGATACATTGGGGTATGTCCAGGCCATGAAGGCAAAGGTCTGGGTGTGAGTCCTGACTCTGGCACTAAGCCATCTAGGGGACTATTCGTTCATTCAACAAATAGTTGCTGAGCAAGTCCTATGTGCCAGGTACCGTGCCAGGGCTGGGGTTTTGGCAATGAACACAGGTGAGGCCCTGCCCTAGTCCGGCATACATAGCAGGGGCAGGCGACGGTTACCACACAAGGATGCACATGAAATGCCAGAGTAAGATGGGGGGTCACACGTAACACCCTGAGGAATGACACTTCAGGTAGAAGGAGCAGCACGTGGAAAGGGCCTGAGGCAAGAACAAGCTGGTGCCTCCGGTGGGCAGAGAGCCAGTGCAGCTCAGGTGTGCGGAGCTGGAGGGACAGTGGGCAGGGGCTGCGTCCAGCTCCTCGGTGTCCCTCAGGGCAACGGGCAGCGGGGAGTTTGGAGCAGGAGAGAAAGACAATTTGAGGTTTTAGGAAGATCTTTCTGGCTCCTGTGTGGAGAGCCATCCACAGGAGGCAAAGGGGCAGTGGCCCAGCCTGGCTGGCCTCGTGGGTGGCCTCCAGGAGCCCCCTGAGTACACACACCTCCACACACGGGGCCTCTTCCCCCGGACAGACTACCGCCTGTCAGTCGTGGGACGCGGGGATGTGTTACTACAAAGCCTCAGCCCACCCCGTTCCTCCCCATCGCACCCCCTGCGGGAGCCCAGGCCACCTTCTCCCTCAGCTAGGATCTGCCATGGCCTCCCAGCCCACATCGGTCCTTTCTCCACACCCCAGACATAATAACTGCTTTAAAGCAAATATGATCATGACCCTTCAGTGGTTCCATAACCCCCAGCAACAAGTCTGAATGCCTGGCCACGGCCCTTGTATTAGTCAAGGGACTGTAGTCTAATAGACAGACTGAACAATAAATACTTCAGAGGTCAGACAGAATCCCAGTCAGGGCTTCCTTCACCGCCGTCAGGAACCCTCCCGCCAGTGGATTCAGGAAGCCGGGGGGCTGCCTCATGCTTCCATCGGTCCCCATTTGTGTCCAGCCAGCAGAAGGAGAAAGAGAAAGGCAGGGAGGCAACACCTTTTGAAAGCCTCAGTCCACTGCTGTGACAATGAACTACTACAGAAGCTAGAAAGTACAGTTTGTCCAGGAGGCCAGGGAATGATTTATGGTGAATTGCCGAGTCTCTGCAACAGTCTTTGCTCTGGCAACCAAACGGCGGCGACACAGGGACCAGGGAGCAGGCGTTCTTCCTGGTTGTGTCTCATGAAATTGAAGCATGAAACCGCGAGCCAGAGGAGTTCGAGCGAAGCAGGAGTTACTGTAGGTGAACACCGACTCCCTGCTCAGGGAGGGGGCCCACATGGGCAGCCATTAAAGCTTTCTGCTCTTCCCCCTTGTATTTGCTGAAGGCCTGCTCTTTGTCTATCTGCGCCACTCTCTGATTGGTTCCTGGCCTTTTTGCAACATTTTATTTTGCACTTGGAAGAAAAACATCCTTGCCTCAAAACATCCTATTTTCCTGCCAAACATTTTGTGGTTTCAGCTAGCTCCTTCTAGCCCTTATCCTGTCTGCCTAATCCTGCTTCTAACTCCTCTCATTCCCTCCTCTGATTAGGAAACCCCAGCTGCTGTTGGGGAAAGGGGTGACTACCGCTCTAGCTGCTTCCTGCTGAGTGGGAGTGTCGAATGGAAGCAGCTGCTGGGGTTCCATCGGAGGTGGGCGACCTAGGGACCCACAGAAGAAGGTTGCTTACATTTGTGGTTCCATTTTAGGAACATCTAGAGCTTTATGGCCTCGAGGAGAAACAGAACCTATCAGGAGGTTTCTTTCCAATTAGTTAGAATTCCACCTTTTTAAAGAGATATTTCAAATAAAATACAGTTTTGTTTCCTTTCTAGGCAGGTGTCCAGGGCTTCACTCAGGACTGGTGGATCCAGGAGTCGGTGCTGCTGACTTGACTGCCGTGGGAATGGACACGATCATAGGGTAGGGACCCTGCCATGGTGGTCCCAGAGTCCCACTCTCTCTCTCCCCTGGAATAGTAGGGCTCCATGTCCTGGAGGGAGTCTTCCCGAACCAGGGCGGCTTCCACTGCCCACAACGGGTCTTGAGCAGTGGCCTTGGTCTCCAAATCTGCTCGATAGTTTCCCTCTGTGATTTCTTCTGTTCCCTCCTGATGGCCTTTGCAGTGTGACTGCCACTTCAGTGGGCTGGAAGACGGCCAAAGAAAGGCCCATTCACAGTAAGGTGTTGCTTCTATCCAAGCGGCCGCAGGGGCAGGGCAGCCAGGAGGGCACATTTGGAATCAGTGCAGACATTTACTCGCTTCCCCTGCCTCACTCCTAAGGCTCTGGGAGAGCAACTCGCTCTGCTAGCTGCGCACTGTATCCGGGGGAGGGGCTGGCTTTCAACCATGTCAGCTAAAGAAACTCCTGCACATCCCCCCTTTCTGACCCACATTTGACAGAGGAGCTGCTGTCTGGAAAGAGGACCTTGTGGGGTTGTCTAGGGGTTGCCCTTTCCAGTCCCCTCTGGCAGCATCACTCATAGGATGACTCGCTCACCATCCTGGAGTGTTTCCTTCTCCTTCTGGAAGGAATGGGGTGGGTTCAGAGCAGGACAGGCCCTTATCTGCACAGCGGGCCTCCAGCAGGAGGCTGATACCCGAGGAGGCGGCTGTCTGGGAGCCATGGCCACCTTTGGTGTGTAGAAGGGAGGCGGCGTGTGGCTCCACAGGGTTAGATCTTGGCCTAGTGCTAGTTGGCGGCTGCAGGTATCAAAGGGCAATGGCAGCCAACACCTCAGGCAGGAGGGCAGCCCTTAGCCACAACATCAGTCTCCCCACTAAGGTGTCCTCGGGCTGTTGAGAGGGTCCCTTTGGTTGGGCCAGCGCTCCCTGCGCCATCCTCCCCGCTCCACACACACAGGGTCCATGCCTGTCCTGCGGAAGCTGCATGCAGGGCCTCCAGGGAGCTTCCTTTGGTTGTTTAAAGGCTCGTTTGGCCTCAGGTTCCAGAGGAGGGCGGAGGGCTGTCCCTCTGGGCTCTTGAATCCATGGCACAGGGGACGGATGAGCTATTTCTTCATCCACTGGGTGCAAAGGATGACAGCCTCGTTCACTAGCCCAGATCCTGTACTAACCGCCAGTCCCCATTAGGTGCCTGGACCCCTAGGATAGGTGTATTGCAAGGGCTGTTGCAGGGTTAAGTAACCCTCAGGCTTCAGGTCTAAGGGGATACTGTCTCATGAGGATAAGGTGCAGAATCTTTAAGGTGTACGGGGCCAGGGGAGAGGTTAGAGCTCGCCCAATTTTGCCCTGAATGGCCCAGACCTTGGAGTTCACTTCAGTCTCAATCAGTGGGAGGCACAGCACATGCTCAGGGCACACACAACACTCCTATAATGGCTGTGGTCCCCGCTGACAGTTCCCCAGCATTGGAGAGGGCTGAGAAGTGGCTCAGGTACAGGAGGAAGTTACCGTTCTTACGCTGGGGGAGATGACCGTCCTACTGGGGGCTGGGGAGGAAGGCCCTGGGGCCGTCAATCTTGTTGGGCCATCGGTCCATCAGCCCTGCCCCTTGGGACCTTCGTCCCTGGGGCAGTCCGACCTCCAGTGGTCTCCCTCACAGACAGGACAGGGCTCAGCGGCAGTTTCCCTCGCCCGGGGACAACTCCGGTGCAGATGTCCAGTTTGGCCACAGTTGTAACAAGTGACCGGGACTGACCGCGCCCCTCCGGGTCCTGAGCGGAGACCCTTGCTGGCCTCCTGGAGAGCAGCCACTGCCACCTTTTCCATGTTAGTGACTTTGGCCTGGTCTCGGTTGTTTTCGCTCCCTGCCTCCTCCTGGTCCCGGTCATAGAATACGGAGGTTCCTCCTGCTGTCTGGGGCCGATTGAGCAATAAATTTATCCTCAAAATCAGTGTCCCTCTGACGCCCCTGTCTGTGTGCTCAACCGAGTCTCTCCAGAGAGGCTGAGGGTGCTCGTCTGCCCTGTGGACCCGGCCACTCAGGGTGATGGACAGGTTTGGTTGTACTGCGCCCAGGCCCTCGCTTACGCAAACCTGGCAATGTCTTATTTCCCACGTCTCGTCTCTTGGTCAGCACCCCAGTTGGGGTCCCTTGGGGAACTGCCCCTTCTCCCGTTAAACAATGTTTTCTTCGCTCCTCCGGGTCAGGGTACCCGTGGGCCACGGTAAGGTAGGCCTGATCTCAGCTCCCTGGCTTTCTGCAATACATTTTGCTTTTCAGATGGGGACAGTCTGTCCCAAGAGTCCCATGAGATCCCCGTAAGGCAATTCGAACATTTGCCAAGATTCTGGAAGACTTCTGTGTATTTAAAGGGACCCTCTGAAATTTCCCAGGTCCCTCTGATCTCCCGGAGATCTTGCAAAGGGAAGGGACCTGGACCATGGAGAGGCCAAGTGCTCGCCCGCCTGTCCCACCAGGGCAGCGGTTCTCAACCTGTGGGTTGCAACTCCTTTGGGGGTCGAACGACCCTTTCACAGGGGTCGCCTAAGACCATCGGAAAACACATATACAATTACATATAGTTTTGTGATCAATCACTATGCTTTAATTATGTCCAATTTGTAACAATGAAATTGGGGGTCACCACAACATGAGGAACTGTATTAAAGGGTGCGGCATTAGGAAGGTTGAGAACCACTGGTCTAGGGGGTCGACTGAGGATCAGCCATAGCTGTTTGCTCCACCCTGTTGATCCCCAGAGACCCCGCCCCACCCAAGCTGTGTGCAGACCTTTTGCATATGAATGGGCTGGCCCTTTGAGATCTAAAATTACCTAACAAACTGCAGCTGGGTCAGAGAGACACAGAACTTCCAAAAGAAGGCCCAAGGCCCCACAGCAGCTTGCATTGCTTCACAGCTGGGCCTCATCTGGGCACCTGAAAACCCCAAACAAAGAAGAGGAATCTGCAGATCTCTCCATAGCTCCTGCTGGGTAGCCTCAGACAGAGGCTAAATTAGCACCTCCTTAGAGATCCAAGAGCCCGTGTACCTAGTGGTCAGAGTGGGACCATCCAGATTACAACCATCTTGGATCCGAGATCCTTCTTTTTTACTGCTGCATAGTATACCATGGTATAATTGTACCACAGTCTTTTAATCCACTCATCTACTGATGGGCACTTGGGCTGTTTCCAGGTCTTAGCTACTGTAAATTGTGCTGCTATGAACATAGGGGGGGTGTACATTCTTTCTGATTGGTATTTCAGATTTCTCAGGATATGTTTCTAGAAGTGGGACCACTGGTCAAATGGCAGTTCCATATTTAATTTTTTGAGGAAACTCCATACTGTTTCCCATAATGGTTGCACCAGCCTGCATTCCCACCAGCAGTGCACTAGGGTTCCCTTTTCTCCACATCCTCGCTAGCACTTGTCGTTTGTTGATTTGTTGATGGTAGCCATTCTGACAGGTGTGAGGTGATACCTCATTGTTGTTTTAATTTGCATCTCTCTGATGATCAGTGACTTTGAGCATGTTTTCATATGTCTCTTGGCCATCTGTATGCCCACTTTGCAGAAGTTTTTGCTTAGATCAGCAGTTCTCAACCTGTGGGTCGCGACCCCTTTGGTGGTTGAACGACCCTTTCACAGGGGTCGCCTAAGACCATCCTGAATATCAGATATTTACATTATGATTCATAACAGTAGCAACATTACAGTTATGAAGTAGCAACGAAAATAATTTTATGGTTGGGTCACATGAGGAACTGTATTTAAAGGGCCAGAAGGTTGAGAACCACTAGCTTAGATCCTTTGCCCAGTTTTTAATTGGATTGTTTGTCTTCCTTTTGTTAAGTTGCATGAGTTCCTTATATATTTTAGATATTAACCCTTTATCAGATGTATCATTGCCAAATATATTCTCCCATACAGTGGGCTCCCTTTTTGTTTTGTTGATGGTTTCTTTTGCTGTGCATAAGATTTTTATTTTGATGTAGTCCCATTTGTTTATTTTCTCCTTAGTTTCCTTTGCTAGGAGATTATATCTGCAAACATATTGCTATGAGAGATGTCTGAGATTTTGCTGCCTATGGTATCTTCTAGGATTTTTATGGTTTACCGACTTAAAATTAAGTCTTTTATCCTTTTTAAGTTTATTCTTGTGTATGGTGTAAGTTAGTGGTCTAGTTTCATTTTTTTGGCATGTATCTGTCCAATTTTCTCAACACCATTTATTGAAAAGACTGTCTTGAGTCCACTGTATGCTCTTGACTCCTGTGTCAAATACTAATTGTGCATAATGGCTTGAGTTAATTTCAGGGGTCTCTGTTCTGTTCCATTGATCTATATGCCTGTTCTTGTACCAGATTCCTTGATATCTGGTATTGTGATTCCTCCAACTTTGTTTTTCTTCCTCAAAATTGCTGCAGCTTTTCAGTTTCTTTTTTTGGTTCCATATAAGTTTTTGGAGTATTTGTTCTAGCTCTGTGAAGTATGCTTTTGGTATTTTAATAGGGATTGCATTGAATCTGTAGGTTGCCTTGGGTAGTATGGACATTTTAATGATGTTGATTCTACGAATCCATGAACATGGTATATTCTTTCACTTGTTTATATCTTCTTCTATCTCTTTTTTCAACATCCTGTAGTTTTCCGAGTACAAATCTTCTACCTCCTTGGTTTAGTTCAGTGACTCCCAAAGTGGGCGCTACCGCCCCCTGGTGGGCGCTGCAGCGATCCAGGGGGGGGGGGGGCGGTGATGGCCACAGGTGCATTTGTTTTAACTTTTTTGTATTACCTTTCTATTCTGAGTTCAATAGTTTCATAATTTCAAACTTCAATGTTTCTAATTTATACCTTTCTTTACTATATTTTACGAAAAAGGTAGAAACATTAATACATATATCTTTCTGTTTAATTGCTACTAAAATTAAAAAAAAAATTAATTTCCAGGGGCGCTAATATTTTTTCTGGAAAGGGGGCGGTAGGCCAAATAAGTTTGGGAACCCCTGGTTTAGTTCATTCCGATGTATCTTAATTTTTTTGTTGCTATGGTAAATGGGACTGTTTGTTTAGTTTTTCTTTCGGAGAGTTCATTATTGGTGTATAAAAGAGCCATTGATTTTAGGGTGTTGATTTTGTATCCTGCTACATTGTCAAATTCATTTATGAAATCTAGTAGTTTTTGGTGGAGTCTTTAGGAGTTTCTATGTACAATATCACATCATCTGAGAATAATGAGAGTTTTATTTCCTCCTTTCTGATTTGGATGCCTTTTATTCCTTCTTCTTGTCCGATCGATGTGGCTGGGATTTCCAGTACTAAGCTGAATAAGAGTGGTGAAAGTGGACATCCCTGTCTTGTTCCTGTTCTTACGGGAAATGGTTTTAGTTTTTGTCCATTGAGTATGATATTGGCTATAGGTTTGTCATATATGGTCTTTATCATGTTGAGAAATGCTCCCTCTATTCCCACTTTGCTGAGAGTTTTTATCAGAAATGGGTGTTGGATTTTGTCAAATGCTTTTGCTGCATCTATTGATATGATCATGTGATTTTTGTCTTTCAATTTGTTTATGTGATGCATCATGTTTATTGATTTGCGAATATTGTACCAGCCTTGCATCCCTGGAATAACTCCCACTTGGTCATGGTGTATGATTTTTAAAAATATATTGCTGAATTCAATTTGCTAATATTTTTTTTGAGGATTTTAGCTTCTATGTTCATCAGGGATATTGGCCTATAATTTTTTTTCTTTGCAGTGTCTTCATCTGGTTTTTGAATTAGGATAATGCTGGCCTCATAAAAAGAGCTTGGAAATATTCTTTCCTCTTGGAGTTTTTGGAATAGTTTGAGGAGTATTAATCTTTGGTAAAACTCCCCTGTGAAGCCCTCCAGCCCTGGGCTTTTGTTTGCTGGGAGTTTTTTTTATTACAGCTTCTATTTCATTAGTTGTTATTGGCCTATTCAGGTTTTCTGATTCTTCCTATTTCAGTATTGGAAGATTGTTTTTTTTCTAGGAACTTGTCCATTTCATCCACATTGTTCATCTTGTTGGCCTATAGATGTTCATAGTGTTTCCTTACAGTCCTTTTCATTCCTGTGGTGTCAGGGGTTACTTTTCTGCTTTCATTTCTGATATTATTTTTTGAGTCCTCTCTCTGTTTCTTGATAAGTCTTGCTAATGGATCAATTTTGTTTATACTTTCACAGAACCAGCTCTTCATTGACCTTTTGTATTTTTTTTTTTTGTCTTTAGGTCATTTATTTCTGTTCTGATTTTTATTATTTCCTTCCTTCTACTTACTGTGGGATTTTCTTGTTGTTCTCTTTCTAGTTATTTTAATTGTAGGGTTAAATAGTTTATTGTTGATTTTTCTTTTTTTGTTCGTTTGTTTTTTGAGGTGGTGCTATGAATTTCCTTCACAGGCCTGCTTTTGCTGTGTCCCAGAGATTTTGGGGTGTTTCGTGTTCATTTTCATTTGTTTCTGGGAAGTTTTTTTATTTCTTTCTTGATCTCATTGTTAACCCATTCTTTGCTTAATAACTTGCTATTTAGCCTCCATGTGTTTGAATGTTTTGGGGTGTTTTTACTGTAGTTGATTTCTAATTTCATTCCACTGTGATTTGAGAAGATGCTTGATATGATTTCAATTTTCTTGAACTTGTAGAGACTTGTTTTGTGTCCTAACATGTGGTCTATCTGTGTGCATGTTCCATGTGCCCTTGAGATGAAGGTATATTCCAAGCAGGTAATTTATTGTTAGCCTGTAAATTTTTGTAAGGTTCAGTAGGACAAAGCCAACATTCCCTGCGGTGCCTGTCACCCTTCTGAAGATATCATCTTTGTGTCTCAATGTTAGGTATTAGAGCTTGGAGTATGTACATGAAGAAGGTCCCTTTATCCCATTCATTCCAGAATTGGCGCAGAACCATTACCTGAATTAATGGGGTGGAGTAAAGGACCCTGACCCAGCCTGGCTAATAACCGTAAGATCTTAGCTTCAATTTGTTCAACCAGGGTGTCCTGCCTGAAGCTCTGCTCACACGATAATCATTGTTGGTTAACAGCTTCTGGCCAGTGTCGTTCCTTACAATGTTCATATAAACCCTCACGGGAAGGGCCTTCCTCCCCGACCTAGGGGAAATATCTGTAATTAGATCTGTACTGTTTGGCTTGCATATACAGTAAGTTCCTCTCCTATGTGCCCTACAGGCAGAGGCAGAGAAAGGCAGCAGACGGACACCTCACTGATGACGTAAACGTGGTTCTCTCTGGGCCATGCTCCAGATAGGGTTTTATGTAGTGCGTCCAAATGTGCAGCCGGTGGGAAGGGCTCCCGGCCATCCCGCTCCCTCGTATGTGTCTCGGTTCCTCTCCTGCCGTCTCAGGCAATGGGAAGGGCTTGGAGAGCTGAGTGCCAGCGCGCATGTGCACATCCTTGGATGAGCCGGTCAGTTCATTACAAGTGAAATGCAAGCCCCTGAGGCCCTTGTGCAATTTAGGGTTAAACCCCAAACATCTCCACAAGGACCTTATTCATGTAAGAACATGCAAGACTTGAACTGGAGGGAGGAATTACCTTTTATTTGGAGTCCTGGTGAGCCTGGGCACTCATTTGGTTTTACTTTCAATTTTGTGCCCCTGGGCAGAGGCCCAGTCTGTCTTGCTAACCTTTGTGATGCTGCAAAAGAAATCCCCAGAGGAACTGAACGCACTGCAATCCGTTGTCCGGGATCAGAGATGACTGGGCAGTGATGAGCCCCGTCCCAGGTGCTAATCTGAGTCATGGCCCCAGAAAAGATGTTACCGGAGAGCCACCAAGCCAGAGGTGGGGGGAGGCGGCTCTCCTCTCCTCAAGGCTTGTTCGTCTCCTGAGAAGGACTCAGATGGGTGACAGGAAGCAGTGTGGAAGCAAACAAGACTTCATCAAGAATGCACTTGGTGTGAAGCACCAGCAGGCAGGCAGCTCAGCTGGAGTGAGCGCCCCGCCCGGTGGTGGTCCAGGGGGCTTTGTACCCTCCCCGAGGGCTCAGAGCTCCCTGCAGGTACCCTGGGCAGCAGACTAGGCGTCCAGGCCCCCTTCTGCATTGCTGCGGCTGATCTCAGAATGTCTGCACACACATCTGGTCCTCTTGTTGGGCAAGGCCTCAGGCAACTTTGTTCAGTGGGTGAGATAAATCAATCGCCTTGGCTTTCTCCCTTCTTGCCTTTGCTGCTCTAGTACAGTGGGGCCTTGACTTACGAGTGTCCCGACTAACGAGTTTTTCGAGATACGAGCCGTCTCTCGGCCGATTTTTTGCTTTGAGTTGCGAGCTAAAATTCGGGTTACGAGCAGCTTCAGATACCCCACCGTTAGTTGGCACAGCGAACGTCACAGTGAACGTCACAACATCAGCCCAGCATCACGTGTCTCACTCGTTCACTTTTTGATTTGACATACGAGTAGTTTGAGTTACGAGCTCCGTCACGGAACGAATTAAACTCGTAAGTCAAGGCCCCGCTGTGGCTGTTTAGTCTGTACCCACGGTTCTTTCTAACACGGCTTCCAGGGGCTCCGTTTCTTTGCTTCCTTGTCTTCTCAGCCATGTGTGTCTAATTCACTGATGCCTCCAGGGTGCCTCGCTGAGCTAATGGACCCAGTCAGCAGACTCCTTCGGACCTTTGCTGCGGGCTGAGGCCCTGGTCTATAAAGCTGGGAATGTTCTAACAGGCCTTTTTCAGTTTTATTTCCTGCCATTTGGGGTCCTGTAGCTGTTACCTTTTCCAACACTACACCGCCTCAAACACGTTCAGTCCCCCTTGTGTTGGCAAACAGTGTCTTGCTTGCATGGATCTCTTCCTTACACCTCACTACAAATGAAGGAACCAACACACACGGATGGGTGGCTGGCTCATTCCCACCTCTTTCCCCTGGACTCACAGCCTCTACGTCCCTGGTCTGTCCTTCGAGTTATTGCAAGTTTTGATTTTTACAAACACTTTACCGCTGCATAACATGAGCCTCCTACTTTCCACTCTGCAATATCTATGTTCATGTTCCCTGTTGCCTAATCACTAAGCCAATCCTATGTACTTCAGGTTTTAAATTACAGACGCACCATACTTCAAGGTGTTAGTCCACTACCTGGTATGACAGACCCCAACATGTAGAATGCTGAAAACACGACAGATATGCAGTTCTTGCTCAATAACAAGCCAAAAGGAGAATTAGTTGACAGGTTGGTTTTCTCCACGTAGCGATGCAGGGACCCGTGTTCTGTACAGCCGGCGAGTTTCCGGTCCCTGAAGCCTGGTCATCATGCGCTCAGCACGGAAGGAGACAGACGGAGCGTGGTGGCTTCCGCCTCACTCCCACGCACATGCTACCGGCTGGAACGCAGACTCGGACTCACCTGCTACGAGAGGCTGGTGGGTGCACTCTGTGTCCACAGTGGGAACGGACGAGCGGAGCGACCTCTCTCACCACCAGGCTCTCCACCCTCTGGCCCGCCCACCGCTCCGGGCAAGGGCCCAGCAGCAGCCCCGGGACATGGCTTTGGGTAACACTTCTGTTCCTCCAGCTCCGTGCCACCACAGCTGCGTGCATTTGCTAGTATTGGGGTCACCTCGCCTTCTTACTTGTGCTCTTCCCATCCTCCCAGCGGTTTCCACCGCCAGTCCCCACACCGGGCCCGTCCAAAGCACCTGCAGCAGTTTCCTTCCCGACTCTGTGCAGGCTGCCCTTCGAGCAAGAATGGCCCGAGACACGATCTTACACGCGGAAACCTGCGGCCAGCGACACAGCCCGACTGGGCCAGTAACACCTCGCCTGCAGGGGAGATGGAGCTCTCGAAGGCCAGAGCCGGTGGCGACATGTTAGCCTCTCACCTATCTGATGAGCCTGAGCGAGGCGCTTCTCGAAGGTGGAGCTGGGAGGCTGCCCGGCTGCCCCTCGTCACTGTGGTGGGGACAATAAAGCCACAAAGCCCTGGGGGGGGGCTTCTGGGACCACCCTGGAGTCGGCGGGAAAGAAACTAGACTCAGCTCCCGGCGGAAGGACAGAACCAGAGCGCGTCTCTGAGAGCCAGAAAAGAATCTGTTTAATATCCTGTAGCCATGAGAACGACACCACTGAAAACCACCCAGTACTGGGCCTGCGGGCTACAGTTCCGGGCCCTCATAGAAAACTTAGGGTGCTGATCTGGAGGAAGGGGGCCCTGAGAACAGCAGAGGGGACATCTGGGTAGACATCAGCCAATCAGAGGCTTCTGCGCTGAGGACCAAGTGAGGGGATGGTGGACGCTCCGTCAATCTCCCCATCACAGTGGCCTGGCATACATCCACCTTCTCAGCATCCACTGGGCATCCCCGTCAGCCACGGACCTTGCGGCTCCAGACAGAGCCCTTCCCAGCCTTCCCAGTGACCAGGGGAGGCGCAGGGACAGTGCACGGCCCTCCCAGGCCGTCCTCGCAAGCAGACAGAGGGCACATTGTGTTATGGGGAGGGGGATGGGCACAGACCCTGCCCCTGCCCCCCAGCCTCCTGCGGCTACAGGGCCTGCCCCCTCATCTATCCGACAGGCCTGATGGCCTGGCCACTGCACTGCCCTCTTCTTCCTCCTGTGCTTGGGGGCAGCACGGTGACCCCCAGGCTGGGAACTAGGAGGGAAACATCCCACTCAGAAAAGAGTCCCCCCTCCCTGCACACCCCAACTGGGGATCAACCTGCAACCGGGTAGGTGCCCTGACTGGGAACTGAACTGGTGACCTTGTAGTGCATGGGACGGTGCTCAACTAAGCCACACCGGCCAGGGCCCCCTCGATCCTGTCTTGAGGCCATTTGTGACGTTGCCCCCACAGGCCGGCATGGGCACCCCATCTCGCTCCCCTGGACTAGAAGCCCCAAGAGAAGGCTTTGTGGGGGAGAGAGACACGTCTAAGAGCAGCAGCTGATGTGAGGCCCTATGACATCACCGCCTCTTCCAGGTGAGCCCCTTGCAGCCACTCTGCGGTGAAGGCATGGCCAGGCCTCAGATGGCCCTTCCCTCAGGTGGAGGAAGGGACAGGGCAGGGCCCTGGCTGGCGGTGAAAGGGGCGAAGGCACGGGAGCAAGGTGCCCCCCAGACCTTGGTGGCCCTGCTGTCTGGCTGTGAGACCGCGGCCACCCTGTGCGCACGCGCACCGTCCTTCCCCGCCTGGAGCGGCTGGGCTGCGAGCGAGGTCAGGGCAGCAGGGGTGGAGGGGGGGGAGCCCCGACCACCCCTCACACCTGCGGCTCCCACACCTCACCGTGCCTCAGCTCAGTCACTGTAAACCCAGGGCCACCCCACAGGCGGCCTGAGGCCGGCCACGGCTCCCGCTGACACGCATGTCCGGCGCTCTGGTCAGGAGCTTACACAACAAAGGGGCCCAGGGCCTTGGCCCGACGTCACCCAGAGCGGGTCCCGAGGGGAAAGGCACGTGAGTTACGACCTGCTTTGAAATCAAAGTGAGATGTGACGGAACCCGGGCCTGTGAGCGACCCCCTGGGAGGGGCTGGTGCCGCCCCGGACACAGCGAGGGCTCCCGGCCTCCTGGCTGGGCGGCGGAGGGGGGCGGGCTGGATGCCAGACACATGGGGCAGCACCAGAGGCGGCCAGCCATGGCCACCCCGGCCGGGCCTGCCGTGTCCCCAGCCCGGAGAGCGTCAGGCTCTCGCTGCTGCCCGGGCCCGCGGCCACGCAGCACGGCCCGCGGCGGTCAGCGGCACTTTAAGGCCGCGGAGGCAAGGCGGCCACACCTGCAGGAACTGGGCCAAGGCTACCCACTCCCCCCCCCCCCCCAGCAGCTCCTGGTTCAATTAACGAGTTCTGTTTGCCTGCTGGCCCCGCATGGCACGTCACCTGCTGTTAGAACACAGGCGCAGGCTGGGACACAGTGCCCTGGCCCCGCCCCACAGCCTGCCTGTCCCAGCCCCGCGACGGGCATCCTCCTAGCACTGTGCCACCTCACCCACAGGCCGCAGAGCGAGGGCACCAGCTCGCTGAGCCGCATGACAAATCTGTATGTAAACTTGTGTGAGTGGGGAGGGAAGGAGGGAGAGAAAAGACCCTGCCGGTCTGTCCACGCTCAGGCCTACCCCCGCTTCTTCAACTGTGCCAGGATGGGCTGCCCCAGCCTTGGGAGGGGCCCGGCAGCTGTGCCCACCCCCTGCTGGCCCATGACTCCCAGCACAGGGGGACAGGCGCTCCCCTGGCCCTCATATAGCACACTGCAGAGCTGGGGAGCACAGCCGGAAGGAGGTGCCCTCTGCCATTCCCAGGCTCCCTGGGGCCAGAGCATGCACGTGCAGGTCACGGCCGTGCCCAGCCACTGCTCCCACGGAAGGTGCCCTGAGGCTGCGGCAGCGAAGGGAAGCCTCTGCAGAAAAGTGTCTTTCCTGGTGGTGAGGACGGCTCTGAGGACAGTTCACCTCCCTCCCACCTCTGCTCCACAGGGTCCCTTCTGAGGAAGCTCACCCAGGGCCCGGGCCAGGGTGGAGGGTCCCTGGGAGGTTTTGGAGCCCCTGGAGCTGCCCTGGCGACAGGCAGATGGAGAGGGCAGGGCAACCACAGGGGGCGGGACCTCGGTTCCCGCAGAGCTGACAGACAAGGAGGCAAGGAGTTAGGGCACAGGCACCAGGGAGAGGACAGCTGGTGCTCCCCCCAGCCTCTCTGCCCGGCACACCGCCTGCCACTCAGCTTCCGTGCTGCGCGTGCCTTGTGCACACGTGAGCCTGAGCTAATGCCCAGGCCATGGTTCCCGGCCGCACACATCAGGGAGAACGGCCCCGGCCACCCCTGCCAGGCGGGCAGCTGGAGGAAGGCGGGCAGTGCTGACGGCAGCCGCAGCTGGCGCTGTGCCCTTGGGAGTTGGCACATAGTTTCTTATTGCTCCTCTCAACACTGGGAACACGCCCTCTGCAAATAGGACCGAGTGGCAGGGGTGGTGAGGGGGTGCCAATCACAGAGCAAGGAACACAAGGGGCGCAGCGGGCCACAGGATGCCGGTCCGCGTCCCAGTCCTGCCTATGGGCCGCACAGGCCGGCCCACAACAGGCCGTACGGTCTCCGAGAAGCCGCCAGGTCTGCAGGCAGGAGCTGCCGGGATGCGGCCCCGGGCCTCCCCTTGCCAGTCACCGGACCTGTCCATCCTCGGCCAGCCGCCTCCGGGGCGATGAGCGTCCTTACAAAACAGCTGAGTGGCCCACCGCCATGGGATCCAGGTTGCCCGAGAGCGCACGGAGGCAGGGCCAGGGCGAGGAGAGGTCTGGCAGGGCGCGCCTGCCCCCAGCCAGGGTCACGGCTGCAGGCGCTCCAGGTACTGCGGCAGCGGGTTCTCCTTGACGTACTTCTGGATGTACCAGCACGTGAGGTGGGCCTTCAGGTCCTCCTCCACCACGAAGTCCAGGGCAGCCTGCGCAGGGCAGAGAGAGCGGTCGGTGCCCACCCTCGGCTGTCACCACCCGCATGTCAGAGAGGGAGCTGGGAATGTGGGGAAACTGCCTGGAGCACAGGCCACGGGAGGCAGGAAGCCAGGACTGGATGCTGAGCTCTTCCCGAAATGCCCGGGAGGTCGTCTCGCCCAGCACAGCCCACAGCCAGGGCCACGTGGGCAGGGGCTGAGCCTGGAGACCCCGCCTGCTGCCTGTCGGGTCATCCAGCACGCCCCGGGCTCCTGTCCACAGCCTGCCCTCCCCCGTCAGGGCCCTCGGGCTTGCCTGGCGCCTGCCTGACCACACCTGCCACTCTCTCTAAAACTCAGCGGGAAACATGCCCTCGGGTGCGGGTCAGTAACCAGGAAGACGTCGGCTGAGACACAGCCGAGGACAGTGTGGGTGGCCGGCTGATCTGATGAAAAGCAGCAGCACGTACTTGGCCCTTTGACCTTCCGCCCCGAGCGGCCTCTGTCCTCCACGCAGCCCACCCGACCGGGTGGCAGCCTCTCGTGACAGAAACCAGCTGGCCTCCCATTTGCAGAGAAAAGACCGGAAGCCGAAGAAGGTGCCGGCACAGTAAGGGCAGGGGCGGTGCCTCAGGCCCGGCAGGCAGGCTCCAGGGCAGCGGCTCTCCGCCTGCGGGCCGGACCCTCTGGGGGCCGAACGACCTTTCACAGGGGTCGCCTAAGACCATCGAAAACACATATATAATTGCATATTGTTTTTGTGATTCATCGCTATGCTTTAATTATGTTCAATTTGTAACAATGAAAAGACATCCTGCATATCAGATATTTACATGATGATTCATAACAGCAGCAAAATGACAGTTATGAAGTAGCAATGAAAATAATGTTATGGCTGGGGGTCACCACAACATGAGGAACGGTATGAAAGGGCCGCGGCATCAGGAAGGTGGAGAACCACTGCTCTAGGGGGAGAGAGGGCTCCACTCCCCGCTCCCAGGTCATAAAGCTCAGTTTATTTTATTTATTTTTGTTAATCCTCACCCAAGGATACTTTTGCTATTGATTTTAGAGAGAGTGGAAGGGAGGGAGGGAGGAGGAGGAGAGAGAAACCTCCAAATGAGAGGCACATCGATGGGTTGCCTCCCGTAAGTGCCCCAACCAGGGCCAGGGATAGAGCCTGCAACCCAGGTACACGCCCTCAGCAGGGAATCGAACCCACGACCCTTGGGTGGGCGGGCTGATAGTCTAACCACCGAGCACACTGGCCAGGGCTCTCAGTTCTTTCTGGGTCCCATGGAGGGTGGGAGAGGCACAGAGGCCTGGGGGTGTGGGGCGAGGGGGAGCCAGCCCAGGAGCAGCCTCAGGGACACAAAAGGCTTCTCTGGTCCAGGCGCAAGTCCCCTGGCAGTCAGACTGCTCTCCCCGCAGCTGGGGCTGGAGGTGCTTTGGGGAGAAGGGGGTGGGGCACCAGCCAATTTACTTGAACACTGTCACCCATTCGCTCTGAGAGTGACGGAGCACCCAGGACACACTGGGCACCGGGGACACAGCCACGAGCTCCTGATGCACAGCAGGGCCAGGGCCTGGGCCGCAGCCGTGCAGAACCTGGGGCCTGGGCCCAGGACCACCGCCCCCCGCCCAGCCCCAGGAGCAGGGGGCCAGCAGACACGCTGCCCCTCCCCCGCCGCCTACCCCCCCCACCCCCCTGCCACTCCACACCCCCCCCCCGCTGCCCCACAGCCCCCTCCCTACCCCACACTCCTCCCGCCGCCACCCACCCTACAGCCACTCCTTCCCGCCGCCCCACAGCCACCCGCCTCCCAGCCACCCCACAGCCACATGCACAACCCGACCCACAGCCCCCCATCCCCCTCCGCCCCACAGCCACCCCCTTGCTGCCCCCTCCCCACACCCCTCGCCAACTCCCAGCTGCAGGCTGGCAGCAGGGTGGGACCCATCTGCACTTTGGCCAAGAAACAGGCTGAGGCCGGCCGGCGGGCCCACCACCTGCCCTACCTTGGCGAGGTGCTTGGCGATGCCGCGCCCGCGGTAGGCGTCGGGGACCTCGGTGTGCTGCAGGTCCACGGTCCGCTTGCCCACGTACTCGTAGAGCAGGACGGCCCGATCGTGACATCCTGCAGGGGAGGGTAGACACGTGAGCGTGGCAGCTGGAGTGGAGAGAAGGCGTCGGAGCCAGGCTGCTGGAGCTGGAGCCTCAATAACCTCTCCGTGCCTCAGTTTCCCCATCCATAGAATGGGGACATAATAAAACACCCCATGTAGGGTTGTTTGGAGACTAAGAGTCATCTCTGTAAAATGCTAGGACAACACCCAGAATACTCCAGGCCACCGTGAGTCGTTGTTATTCTGTCTCAGCATCCCAGGACCCCCAGGGCCCCCAGCCCAGCCATCTGTGTCCCCACCTGCACTCCCTCCAGGGTCTGCAGGCCCAGGCCCAGCGCTGGGTGACTGCAGGACTTGCCAAGCCCCCACTGAACCGGAGCCCGAAGAGACAGGAGAGCAGACGACACGCAGCAGGACTTCTCGCCAGGCCCAGAAAAGGTCAAGGTGCAGCACTGGCATCCACAGGGAAGTGACGCTGGCACATAAGACGGAGCAAACAGGCCTTTGTGCCCTCGCAGTCTTGCCAAGCCTGGAGCTCACCAGCCCACCCCAGAGTCCCACTGGGAAACATTTAACAGGGGCTCCTCCAGCCAAAGTCTATTCCCATCTGTCTCTCTGTGCATCCATCCAATCATCCACCCACCCATCCATCCATCCAACCACATCCATTCATCCACCCATCATCTATCCATCCATCCATCATCCATCCAACCACATCCACCCATCCATCCATCCAACCATATCCATCCATCCATCCATCCATCCATCCAACCAACCACATCCACCCATCCAACCACTTCCACCCATCCATCCATCCAACCATATCCATCCATCCATCCATCCATCCAACCAACCACATCCACCCATCCAACCACTTCCACCCATCCTGTTAGGGGCTTTCCGGTCCTCCTGACGCTCAGGGGCGGTGCTCAGGCCACCACCCTGTGTGCAGATGCAGACTCAGACCCACACCCCACGGCGAGTCAGGCGAAGGGGAGCCCAGGCCTCAGACCAGTCTCTGCTCTGCCTCCTGCCTCCAGGCCTTTTCCAAGGCAGTTTCTTCTGCCTGGAATACCTTCCCCTTAACGGTCCAGCCGAGGGTGGCCCTAGGGGCCCCTGCATCCCCTCCTCAGGCCTGACGGCTGCTCTGGTGGGCGGGCCCAGCTCTGGCCCCACTGCCGCCTGCCCTGGCCGTGCATTGGGACTCTGGTCTTGGCTCCCACACCTGCTGGGTAACTCAACACACCCAGAACAGGACCACAGGGGCCAGCGGAGGGAGCGGCCTGCGTGCCGCCCTGGCCATTTAATTACCCCAACGCATCAGGGCCTACGTGCCAGGCAGGGTTCAGCGTTGGGTATAACAGTAAAGAAAACCGACCAGACGCTCCCTCCTGGAGGGAGACAGACAGGAAGTCGTCTCATTATAAACAAGACTGATCTGGGGGACAAGCTAGAGATGGACGCAGCCGAGGAGGGGAGGGTGCACAGGGCAGGCCTCTCCCGAGCACAGGCCTGAGGGGCAAGGCACACAAGAGCACACGTGGGGGCGCACAGGCTCTGAGGCACATGGTGCAAGAAGCACTGGGAGGCCAGCAGGGTGTCTGGAGCGAGCGGGGAGCGTGGAAGTAAGCCACACTGGAGGCTCTGGGGCCAAATCACGGGGGGCCTTGCGAGCCACTGGAAAGATCTCGGCTTCTCACCACTGCCAGCTCTCAAGAGGGAGGCGGCGGGTCCTCACGCCTTGGAAGTTTGCTCGTCTCCCTGTTCATCGCCTGCCCGTTCCCTCCATCAATACCCTCGAAGTGGCCGCTGGGCCATGGATGGAACAGATCCCCAAATGGCCTGCGGCTGCCCCCCATCCTGGCTCATCAGCTCCTGCTGGTCCCCAGTGCCCAGGCCAGGGAAGACGCTCAAGGGAGATGAGTCCTTTAAACTACGCTGTTCTCTCTCTGCCAGACACTCTAGGGCAGTGATGGCGAACCTATGACACGCGAACTCATTTTTTTGGTTGATTTTTCTTTGTTAAATGGCATTTAAATATATAAAATAAATATCAAAAATATAAGTCTTTGTTTTACTACGGCTGCAAATATCAAAAAATTTCTGTATGTGACACGGCACCAGAGTTAAGTTAGTGTTTTCAAAATGCTGACACGCCGAGCTCAAAAGGTTCGCCATCACTGCCCTAGGGGTTCGAGGCTGACCTGTGGCCCCTCCCCAGAGCCTGGGCCTGCGCCTTCAGAGACAGCAGGTGCCACAGCTGCAGCTCACAGGCGAGGCCTGGCAGGAGACAGGCCCGTGCTCAGCTCCTTGCACACACGAAGCCTCATGAAACCCTTACAAACGGGCAGGACTCAGAGCCCTGCTCACAGATGGGACGCGGAGGCCCGGAGGCAGTCACACTCGTGACGCATGGACTTGGCTGGCGACGGGCAAAGCTCTTCTGCCTGAAAGAGAGACGAGCGCCGGGCACAGCCGTGCGTGAGGGAAGCATGCGCGACGGGGGCCCCTCCACACCGGCTGGGCCACGCCGTGCTGGCGGCAGCCCAGAGCCCCTGGTCTGTGGCCTGGCAACTGTGTCTTAGAGTCCCGACTACCCACACCCAACATGGCCAGAGTGCCCCTCCTTTTCCCTCAAACCTGCTTAGAGAGCCCCAGAAAATGGCGAAGCCCTGTGGCTCAGGTCAAGATCCGGGGGACCTCCTTGCCTTGTCTTTCTCTCAGACTCTGAGCTGATCCTGAGACAAGTCCGTGGGTACAACTTCCAAAACATGCTGAGACTCTGGCCACTGCTACTCACATCTCCGTGGGCACCTCTGCCTCCACCAGGGAAGCCGAGTCAGACCCCATTTGTCCTCTGCTCAGGGCTCCGGCCCAGCCACCCGGGCCTCCTGGCTGCCCTCACACACCCGCTCTCCACCCCCAGCCTGCCAGATGGCTCCCTCTGCCTGGCCTCCCTCCTCCTAGAGCAGGAGTGGAGAGCCTTCTTTCTGCCAAGGGCCACTGGGATATTTGTAACATCATTGGAGGGCCATACAAAATTTAGCCCTCAAAAATTAGCTTGCCAGCCCAGCCAGTGGGGCTCAGTGGTTGAAGGACGACCTATGAACCAGGAGGTCACGGTTTGGTTCCCGGACAGGGCACACATCCAGGTTGCAGGCTTGATCCCCAGTGTGAGGCATGCAGGAGGCAGCCGATCCATGATTCTCTCTCATCATTGATGTTTCTCTCTCTCCCTCCCTCCCTCCCTCTTCCTCTCTGAAATCAATAAAAATATATTTTAAAAAATGTAGCCTGCTGTATTTGGTCAGACTCACCCTAACGCCCTGGCAGGGCCAGGCACATGATTTCAGGGGCCTTAGTGCGCAGGGCCTGCTGTTCCCCCCACTGCCTAGTGCCTCCCAGGGCTGGCTCCTCCTTGTGACCCAAGATGGCCCAATGTCCCCTCCCAGAGGTCCCCTGCCCCCAGCAGAGGCCAGGGCAGGGCTGTGTGCCTGGGTACTCGCCCTCTGCGATGGGCGTGCGGGCAGCTGGGCCCAGGGCACCACTCTCTCTGCTGACAGCACTGTGGGCAGAGCCCGGGCAGGGCTGGGTTCTGTGAGTGACCGACCCTGACTAGCAAAGGAGGCCACAGGAACGAGTCCGAGGCAGGGGAAGGCCTGGGCCGTCCACGCTCTGCCAGGTGACTCGACAGTTCCAACACCTCGTGCCCAAGGCCTCACCTGTCCCGGATCATCGCTCTGCCCCTCTTGGGCCCGAGAGTCACGCTGCACCCACAGTCTGCAGTCGTTTTGAGAAAAGTTAAAGCTACTCAGGTCATAAGAGACCCTACCCTTCGCCTCTACCCCAGGACCAACAGCCCCAAGAAGTTATCAGGGAAGGTGGTCATTGAGAACTCTCGCCCTTGCAGGCGGGGAGGAGGAGAGGGTTCTGGGGGGAGACGTGGGGTCTGTGCAGAGGGCCAGGCAGCCGGCACCTCCACGGCCATCTGTGGGGAGCCGATATAGGGTTAAGCCTTGGACTGACCTGCTGGCAAAGCCACAAACAAGTCTTCTTCTGAGTCTTAAACAACCCAATCCGAGAGGTGGCTGCTGATTTATATGCGCTGTCATTTAAAAAATAAAAAAGAGGGAATTTGCCGGAAGCCGGTCCATCCTTGCTGCTTGACAGTCGCTGCAGGGAAGAAACATCTGCACAGCATGTTTCAAGGGACCTGGCGTATACAGCATACTGTTCTTAATATGTTTGCTCCTCTTCTTAGCGCTATGTGTTCTAACCAGGGTCACCTCTGCGAGAAAGGTTGTTTCCCCAGGTAGGGATTTTCCCCTGGAGTTAGGGAGGGAATAAAACCCCTTAACTAAGTGCCAGGCAGGTAATTAATCACTTTAACTACGAACAATCACACTTAAGCTACATAATCTTTACTTAGGATAATCTCCTTCAGTTACTTCCTTGTAGCTTAACAGAACAGTAGAGTAGTGACCTTGGAATGGAGATAACAAACGCCCTAACCTTTGGAAGAGAATGGATAGGACTAACATCAACTGGTATAAATACAGAGGTAACAGGAGAATAAAGAGAACCTGGCTAGAGAACCTGGCTATGCTGATCAACTGAACTCTGCCTCTGTGTCCTTCCTTCTTCGCTGACTCTGTCCACACCTTCGGGAACCCCTGGACCTGCTGGGGCTGGACCCCAGCACATCTCAGTGCTGAGAGGTGGCCGGCAGGTCAGCACGCCCACTGGACAGATGGGTGACTAGGCAGGGCTTCTGTTCCCTCTGGGAGTGAGAAGGCTGAGCAGCACGAGTAGGTACAGGAGCAGGGAGCAGACCCCGGGAACACCCGGCTGGCATGTGGGGCTTCTCCACACGCAGAGCCTGGTTGGGGAGGGGCCACAGGGTGGTGGCTCAGAGGTTAGGCAGAGGGGGCTGTGGCTTGGGAAAACTCAGGGGACCAGCCAACACAGTGGGGAAGCACATGAAGGCAGACCCTGGGTTACCCAGGAGAGCTACTGGTTGGTCCCCTTGCCACACCAGGCACCTCCCTGGCCCTGCATGGGCGGCCCCAGGGGCTATCACGGTGCTATGAGCCCAGGGCTTCCTGGGGCAGCTGCATGGCTCACGCAGGGACCTGGTCTCCAGGGATCTGAACGCACCAGCTGTGGGGGCAGAGGGAGGCCAGAGGCAGCCGACCCTGTGACCTCTGACTTCCCATCTGCAAGTGGGGTGGGAGGCCACGGGAGCTCCAGGATTCTAGGGCCACAGATGAACCTTCCTTTTAGTTTCCAAAGCAGAGATTTATTTACTGAGAATGATTTAGTTTCTACATAAAAACCACCAGCTGCTCCTCATTGGGTCTTTCACACACATCAATTGTGGGGTCCCCTAGTCACCTTCACACCTGCAGCACACAGCTCTTGTTGATGCCAGGAAGGACACTGAGGCAGCGAAGGGTTTCGGGGGTTGGCATGGGGGGGCTCGGGTCTCCCCTGGAGAGCATACATGTGGAGGCAGTTTCTCAGCACCTTGCTGACCAGCTGTGTCAGGCCAGAACGCGCCCCGTGGGCTGGCGACGTTTCTGTTCGTCGCGGTGGCACCCGTGGCTCCCCCTCATTCTTCCACGGGCTGGGGCTTTGTGCCTCAGTAACAGCTCAGCTGCAGACACTGTTGTAGTAATTATCTTGGTGAGTACGATGTCAAGAACCAAGAAAAGGCCCTACGACGGATAACACAGTCTGTTGTAACTTTCTGCCTTCACCCGTATCTCTCGAGTTTGCACTTCCAGCCACTCCCGCGTTCACAAGTGTCCGCACTAAAATCCCGCCGTCCCTGCTGTTGCGATCACACGCCCTGCAGCCGAAGCACGCTCGCCTTGGAGTCCCTGCTCCCTCGAGTGGGAGCCGCTGTTTGGTGTATCAACATTAAGTTCAGAGGTGAAGTGGCCCAAAGGGGCGGGACTTGGTGAAGACGGTCCGTGTTACATGTTGTGAGTCATCGTTCGGATGAGAGAATGTCCGTGTTCGCTCCAACCATGGTTTTTGGAAATATGGGCGATTCAAGTAAAGGATCGGATGACCAGTCATCTCTCCATCCGGCTTCTTCCTTAGTCCCTTCAACATAATTAAACCGAGAAACTTCTCTGTATCTGTATAAGCAACGTGTCCACGGTCAGGAGCTAGCAGAGGCTCTGTGGCATTTTCCCATGTGGCGATGGTGTAAATTGGTGTGAGAGGTAACAGACTGAAAAACTCTTTATCAAAAAATGAGTTGGTTATTTCACCTACACTGTGGGTCTCCACACGGAACAGGCGCTGAAATGTCGGCCTCGGCTCCAAGGCGGCGGAGCGTCTCCTGCCCGTTCTCCCCAGCGCCAGCGCCAGCGGCCGGCCCGCACTCCTCTCTGCTCGCCGCTCTCCCTCCCGGCAGCGCCTTCCAGGGAGACCCGGTCACCGGCCGGCCGGTCGCAGGGTCTGCACAGAGCTCGCTCGCACGTTCTCTGCCGCGACACATCTTTTTGAAACCTCCCCATAATGAAAGACGGATGGAAGGATTAGATGGATTGCTCGTCCCATTTCTGGAAATACCGATGGACGAGGAGAGAAAAAGACACAAGTTAACTTGTGACCAGTCAACAATGCTGCGGGTTCCATTTACGGTCAGGGTGCGGACGGGAGGCAACCAATTGATGTTTCTCTCTCCTATCAATGTTTTTCTCTCTCTCCCTCTCCCTTCCTCTCTCTAAAGTCAATAAAAACACATCCCTAGGTGAGGATTAAGAAAAAGGCACTGCCCTCGCTCGATCCCCAGTTGGGCACGTGCCCGGGGCGGCTCCTTCTCGGGTGCAGAAGCAGCCGAGCGATGCTCCACTCTCACATCGATGTTTCTTTCTCTCTCTTCTCCCTTCTCCTCTCACTAAAAATACAATTTTTAAAATGTATATATTTTTAAAAAGTGCTGTTTGAAAAACGACAGAAGGAAAAGGCGGGTCTAGAACAACAGACATGAGGCTGGGCTGAGCAATCACAGAACAGTTTGTTTTTAAAAAAACTCCCACAATAGGGATCTTGTGTAATTTCAAATCAAACTCCTCATGGTCCTTAAAATACCCAAAACATCGTTAGAAGGACACAGACTTGTTTTTAAAGCGAGGAGTATGACACGCTCCCCGGGCTATGCTCCGTGTGGGGGAAACAAAAAGCACCGGCTGACCTTCACCACAAGCGGAGGTAGGCCCGCCCGCACCGTCGTGAAGTCCAAAGGTGATTTCGAACAGGATGGTTGTCTCCTGCCCCATCAGGACGGGCCCAGAAAATGACTTTTAAAACCCAGGGCTGTCCCCTGCAGCCTTCGGCCAGGGTGGCCTGCGGCATGATTCACAAGGATTCGGGTTTGCCTGTGTCTGCGAGTGCCCGGGTGTGCCCGCTGCTGGGCACACCTACACCTCATAGCCGAGCTGGGCGTTCTTCTCGGTGCACATCTCATGGATGACGTCAGGGTGGGCTTGCAGCTGACCGGGAAGAGAGCACCTTCTCTGGGAACCAGGAACCCTCCTCCGCCCACCCTGCCCTGGAGAGCACCTCCGGAAGCTGGCCTGGCGGGTGCGCACACAGCGCTGCCTGGAGGGCCTGCTGCTGGTCCAGCGGGCACTTCCCAGGGCCTCCTGCAGGCTGTGGTGGCCGCGACGCTCCTCGCCTGTCCCCACGCAGATGCTCTGATGGAGGCGGATGACGTGGAGGCCTCCTCAGCCACGTCTGCGCACGCGGTCCCTGCTGGTGCCACCCTGTTCCATGCGCTTCCTTCTCCGCCTCCAGGAGACTGAGGCCTGGGACTTGGCCGGCGGGTGTCACACACAGCTCTGATGTTCCTGACGTGGCCCTTCCGTCTGCCTTGAGGGGGTGGACCCTGGGGACCCAGGCGACTGCAGAAGGGTGGCCGGTGGACACCGCCTCAAGGAAGGGCCAGCAGCTTGTGTGTGGCGCAGCTTCAGCAGGTGCTCAGCCAGCGGTGCCATTTTGGGGTCAAGGCCTGCGGTGCTGCCCTGGCCAGTGCCACGGGCATTCACACAGGGCACCCTCCTGCCCCCGCCCCCGGTCAGCACTGGGACTGACTCTACCACTGCCACAGGCTCTGGGGACAGCAGCATCAGACCCTCCCTGAAGCAAGTGGGGCGCTCAGCCCTGGTGGCAAGGGGAGAGGGAAGGCCAGAGAAAGGGCCATCCAAGGTGGGCACGGTTGTGGCTTAGCTGCCTACAGGCTGGGCGCCCTGCTCTCCCCACTATGAAGCGGTGACACACAAGCTAGCGTTTCCGAACCTGGACTTGAGGGCTGACCAGCCTGAGTCGAGCATCCTCTCACAGCCCGTGCCAGCGGGACCTCGCCAGCCTCCTTCAGAACTGCCTGCAGGGGCCATTCCCGCCCCTCTGCTCGCACTGCCCGGCCCAGTGCAGGGCCCAGCTCCCTGCTGTCCCGCCCCACAGCCAGGGGAGCCTGGAACCGCCAGTCTACTCTCCGCTCAAGACCCTCCTGGGCACCCGCCTCACTCAGAGTCACAGCCAAGGCCTCACACCACCTGCCCCAGGACCTCCTGACAACATCCACATGGCCCACCGCTCGTCCCTCCAGTCTCCGCTGCCCGAGGCAGGCAGGCACCACGGGCCTCGGCCCGACTGCTCCTTTCACTCGAAAGTTTTTCCCCCTCGAACCCTCCTCGCTTCTGCTGGGTCTTGACTTCAACGCCACCTTCCCAGGGAGGCCTCCTGAGCACCCGATTCTGAACAGAGCCCTTCCTCGCCCTCCTGCCCTGCCTCCTTCTCAGGGCCTGGTTCCTGGGCAGCTCCCGGGGGTGAGGGGATGGGTGGGTGCTGCCTGCTGTCCTCGAGACGCCAACCCCATGCGTCCCTGACACCTAGCACAGGGCCTGGCACACTCCAGCCACTCCATAAGGACCAGACCCTAACCCTTCTCCCTCCAAGGGGCCCCGGGCAAGTCAGTGTCCTCACTCGTGAAACAGAAGAGCCGTGTGTCCGCACCCACCAACGGGCTAGAGGGTGAGTTAGAGCCTCTGTACCGGGCCACCTAGAGCACAGCTGCTCAGCCCCTTCCCGCACCAAGCTGGGCAGGAAGCTCAGCAGCCAGCGCTGCCAGAGGGGGCCCACCAGCCCGGGGGCCAAGGGCCACTGACCTCTCAGCCTGTGTTCACATCTCTCTACAGCAGTGGTTCTCAACCTTGGCTGCACATTAGAATCACCTGGGAATCTTTTTAAAATCCTGATTTCCGGGCCTCATCCTCCAGAAATTCTGTTTCTTTGTTACTAATGTTGTGGCCCCACCCCATAACAAAGAAACAGAATTTCCGGAGGATGAGGCCCAGAAATCAGGATTTTAAAAAGATTCCCAGGTGATTCTCATGTGCAGCCAGGGTGGAGAACCACTGCTCTACAGGCACAGTCAGCTGGCTCAGGGCGGCCGAGACGCTGCTACACACTGACCCTCCCCGCTGAGGCAGGGCGGCCCCAGACACAGATGACTCCGCTCTCACCCCCACCCTCTCCCCCAGCCCCCCCCCCATCCACGCCAGGCGGACCAGGCCGGGCTGCAGAGCCTGGCGTGCAGGCGGAAGGAGGACAGACAGTCTCACACTGCACCCTGGGGTGGCTGGGGTCCCTGGAACACTTTATAGTTAGCTGTCGGGGCAGCAGGTTCCAGAGGTGGGCATGTTTAGAAACATGGCTGGGCACGTCTAGCTGTGACCACAGCCAGCTCTGGGGGCCCGAGTGAGGGGGGTGGCGCGGGGGGTGGGGGGCGGGGGGGCGGGGTCTCCTTTGGCTGGACTCATCAGGAAGAAGGAAAACCCCCAACAGCCTTTTCTCCTTTGTCCCTGTGAGCACACAGCACCGCCTGAGCACCAGGGAGCCAGAGCCGCCCTGGACCCTCAGAAAAGAGGATTTGAAAAGCCAGAGGCCCCTCTTAGGACAGGATCTCAAGGTCTGGGCTATGCTTACTGAGTTCTAGTCTTGCTGCATGTTAACATGTCGCACAGTAGTCTGCAGGCCAGCTGTAAACTGGATGAGTCTGACAGGAACTCAACTTCAAAAACATAAAAGTAGCCAACTGCAAAGAGGAAATCAAGCATGACCAAGTAGTGTATAGACGCGGAGGCAGAGCTCCGGATACAATCTCCTCTCCTACTTGCTGCAAGTGAATAAAACCACCCTGCGAGAATGGGCCGCCCCACCCTGCAGCCCACCCTGGAGTTCCGTACCCTCCCCAGCAAGAGCACCACCGCCGGGGGGACTGGCTTCCACGTGCAAAGAACAGTGTTTGAGTTCTGGCTCTGGCACTTGGTGATGCTGGAAAGTCTCTGCTGCCCTGGTGTCTAAGCCTCGGTTTACTCATCCATAAAATGGGACTGTTACCATCGTGACTAGCTAGTTCACACTAATAACTAGAGGCCGGGTGCGGTGGGGTTCCTTGGCCTGGGCTGCAGCTCTCTGACAGCCCCCAAGGGGTCCCGGATCGCAGGCCAGCCGGCTGGGGAGGGGCCGTGGGAGGGCTCCAGGGCATGTCCAGCCCGTCTAGCCCAGTTCTGATCAGCCGGACTCCAGTAAGTAGCAAAACAATCCACCGGTTGAAGCGTCTGCCCCCTGGTGGCCAGTATGCATCACAGCTACCAGTTGAACGTCCAACAGTGGAATGGTCGCTTAGGTGTTTATATGTATAGACAGGAAGAAAGCAAAGAGAGACACGGACGCACGTGCAGTGAAGTCAGGGTGAGGCAGGGAAGATGCCTGCCTGTCAGTCTAGCCTGGGGAGCCATGGACTGGCTGGGAGGGTGGAGCCCATGGCAAGTTTGAGAAATCTTTGGTTCAAATCCCCAGAAAATGACACTTTCTCTCTCTCTCGCCACTTTATGCTCCTATTCTTTCTTGTTCCATGACCCACACTCGCCTGCCACGTGGCCCCAGAAGGGGCACGGCCCATGGCTCCGTGGGGCCCACACCATGGGCAGCAGCTGGAACATGAGCTAAGCGCGCAGATGCGCCTGCACTGGGCTTCAACGTGGAGCGGACACCCGGGCAGTGGCTTTCATCCTCGCTCAGCCAAGACAAGATGGGACTTTTCCCATGGCGGGGCGGGAGGCGGGACCAATAAAGCTTTCCTCCACACCTCATCCTCCGGGGGCCGCAGCAAGTTCCTGCCCCCACAGCACCCCGAGGGCTCCACTGCCCCCGCACCCCGAGAGCTCCACTGCCCCCGCACCCCGAGGGCTCCACTGCCCCCGCACCCCGAGAGCTCCACTGCCCCCGCACCCCGAGAGCTCCACTGCCCCCCCAGCACCCCGAGAGCTCCACTGCCCCGCCAGCACCCCGAGAGCTCCACTGCCCCCCCCGCACCCCGAGAGCTCCACTGCCCCCGCAGCACCCCGAGAGCTCCACTGCCCCCCCCGCACCCCGAGGGCTCCACTGCCCCCCCGCACCCCGAGAGCTCCTGTCCCCCCCGCACCCCGAGAGCTCCACTGCCCCCCCCGCACCCCGAGAGCTCCACTGCCCCCGCAGCACCCCGAGAGCTCCACTGCCCCCCCCGCACCCCGAGGGCTCCACTGCCCCCCCGCACCCCGAGGGCTCCACTGCCCCCCCCGCACCCCGAGGGCTCCACTGCCCCCCCCGCACCCCGAGGGCTCCACTGCCCCCCCGCACCCCGAGGGCTCCACTGCCCCCCCCGCACCCCGAGGGCTCCACTGCCCCCCCGCACCCCGAGAGCTCCACTGTCCCCCCCGCACCCCGAGAGCTCCACTGTCCCCCCCGCACCCCGAGAGCTCCACTGTCCCCCCCGCACCCCGAGAGCTCCACTGTCCCCGCCGCACCCCGAGAGCTCCACTGTCCCCCCCGCACCCCGAGAGCTCCACTGCCCCCGCACCCCGAGAGCTCCACTGCCCCCCCGCACCCCGAGAGCTCCACTGCCCCCCCCGCACCCCGAGAGCTCCACTGCCCCCCCCGCACCCCGAGAGCTCCACTGCCCCCGCAGCACCCCGAGAGCTCCACTGTCCCCCCCCGCACCCCGAGAGCTCCACTGTCCCCCCCGCACCCCGAGAGCTCCACTGCCCCCCCCGCACCCCGAGGGCTCCACTGCCCCCCCAGCACCCCGAGGGCTCCACTGCCCCCGCAGCAGGTGGGCACATGGAGGCTACCCCAGCAATAACAGGGTGCTGCTGCCCCACACTGCACGGATATGCTAGGGCCTGGCTCAAAGGGAGGGGAGGGTGTCTCGGGAATGTCCCTGCCCCAGCTCCCAGCCCCCCCTTTCCTGGGCCTCTGCCTTCCCTTCGCAGGAATGGGCACAGTGGCCGCTGAAGGCCCTTTCAGCGTGGACCTTGCCACAGCGGCCCAGCTGGTAAGGAGAAAAAGTTAAAAAAGCAAAAGGGATGGGATGCAGGGAGTTTATGGTCCTTCATTTCACAATCTAGAACTCTCAGAACTCTCAGGAGGAGGGTGTGGAGGAACCTCCCTTCCCAGGAAAGCAAGGCTTGCCTGTGCTTTCTGGTCTCAAAAGTAAGGACAGTCCGTTGTTCGCACTTGCTATGCGCTGCAGGCGCAGACTCACCCCAGCACTCACCCTTCACCCGGGGTGTGCGCGGCTCCTCCCACGGCGGGAGGGAGAACGGGGCAGCAGAGGCGGCCTGGGGTCCGAGAGGGACACCACACCCCCCACCGCCTTCCTGGGGAGAAGCAGCCCTCCATCTGCCCAGAGGAGCCTTCCCACGCCGCTCGGGGCAGCAAAGCGGAGGCTCCCGGGGCAGCCGGAAGCTACTGAACGCCCGGGGCGCGGAGGTCCCGCCGACCCGCTTTCCAGGACCTCAGACGGCGGCCTCGGGGAACACCGGAAAGCAGTCCGGCCCGAGCAGGTGCGCGTTCCCAGGGCCGCGGCCGGGGCTGTCCCGCGGGGACGCGCCTCTCCCCACAGCCCGCCCCGCCCCGCCCCGCCCCGCCCGGGGTCGGCCACGCCCCCACCCGGCCCGGAGCCGCAGCCCCGGCGGCGTCCGGAGCGCCGGGCGGAACCTCCGCCCCCGAGGTCGCCCCGCGGCGCGCGCTCGCGACGCCGCCCCCGGGCCGTGGGCCGGGCCGCGCCGGGCAGGGTGGCTTCCGCGGGTCCGTCCCTCGCAGACAAAGGGCAGGACAACCCGGCACGCGTTACCGTTGAGCCGGACGGTGAACTGGCGGCGCCGACGGTCGTGCTCCACGCGGATGGGGCAGCCCGGCTCCTGCGCGCCTGGCACGGCGGCCGGCGAGTGCGCCATCCGCGACGGGACGAGGCCGCTGGCCCCGGGCAGCGCGGCTCCGAGGCCGGGCGCGGGGCAGTGCGCGGGCCGAGGGGCGGGGCGCGGCGGGGGGCGCGGGCGGCGGCGCGGGGAGGCCGGGACCCGCACCGGAGACCGCGGCGGCGGCGCCGACACTGACACTCGGACGCGGCCGACAAAAGGGGGCGGGCCCAGCCGGGGTCACGTGCCGCTCGCGGCCAGTGGGTGCCGGCCGGTTTGTTTTGATACATTCCGTCCGCTCTTAAAGGGCCAGGCCCGCCCCCTGCGCGCCGCATCCGCCAGAGGCCACTTTTCCCTTTTGCATTTGATTCACGGGTAACTTTGGGCCCCGCACGGACCCCACCTTAGAGAGGTATCATGATCTGCAGGAAAAGTCCAATGATTCCCTCGCAGCCAGCATTTATTCAGCACTTGCTGCGTGCGCGGCCTGTGCCTAGCCAAACCCTGCTGAGCTCCCGGGAGGTTCAGTGAGGACTCGGCGAGCTCAGCTGAGAAACAGGTACCGCGACTACAGAGGAGCCGGGGGCAGCCCAGGGCCTGCGAGACCACGGGGAGGCGCCCCGCGGCCCCGCCCCGGTGACCGGCTGTGGGGTTGAGATAGCGCAAGGCCACCGCCCTCCAGAGGCAGAGTCGCAGGCAGAGCCTTGGAGATGCCTGGATTCAAGCCAAAGATGCGGAAAGGGCGTCCCCACAAGACCAGGGACTTGCTGCGAGGGGACAGGACTCTCGGGTCCAATTTCTTTTTGCCAGGCCCCTGCTGCCCCTGCACCGGCTTCCATCTGAAGCCGTGTTCGCTCCCACCGGTAGCTGCAGCGCGGAGTCACGGGACTACAGGTTACTTTTTACTCGTTTGCTAATTAAAGTGTAAACTTGCTGTTCACTCCCAGGTGACCACCATCCAGGCAAGATGAATAATGCCAGGGCGTCCATGCCCCCTCTGAGCCGTGTCCCACCCCTGGAAGTCGCTGCTGCCTTGACTTCTACCTGTTCCCAGGATTTCACATCAATGAAACCACATGGTATATACTGTTTAGTGTACAGTTTCTTTCATTCATCCTGTCTGTGAGATTCTTCTATGTTGAGGGTACCTTTTTCATCACTGAGTAGTATTCCGTTATGGGCTTTTACCACAATTTGCCCACCCTTGATGGGCATTTGGGTTGTTTTGTTTGTTGGTTGGTGAATGCTCACTTAAGGATATTTTTTCCATTGATGTTTAGAGAAAGTGGAAGTGAGGGGGAGAGACAGAGAAACATCGCTGTGAGAGAGATGCATGGATTGGTTGCCTCCCACACGCACTCCCAGGCCAGGAATGAACCTGCAACTCCAGTGCATGCCCTTGACAGTGAATTGAACATGATACCTTTCATTGCTGGGCTGATGCTCTAACCACTGAACAACAGAGGTCAGGGCTCTTTAATGATATTTTTAATTCAATTTTTGGCTAATATAGTCACATGTTTCAAAATCAAAACAAAATATATACAGCAGTCATGACCAGTGTGGCTCAGTTGGTTGGAGCACCAAACGGTTGTGGGTTCAGTTCCCAGCCAGGGCACATGCCCAGGTTGGGGGTTTGAACCCCAGTTGGCGTGTGTGTGTGTGTGGCAACCAATTGATGCTTCTCCCTCTCTCTCCCTCTAAACTAAAACACACCATCACACAACACCCCATAAAAATAGAGTAAGAATAAGTATACATATGTATGTATATATGTATGTATATATGTATGTATATATGTATATGTATGTATGTATGTATATGTATGTATATATGTATATGTATATATGTATGCATATATATTTGCAACTAGGAGCAATCTGCCTCCACACAGAGGGGATGCCTTTTTACTTATTTCTTAGGAATTTTTCTAGTTTTCCACATATAAACCCACAATGTCCTAGCAGAGGACTAGACTTAACCATTCCCTTTGATACGGTCCTTTATTGACGGTTACTTGGGTCAGTTCTTAAAAACTTTTTTTAATTTTCTTTTGTGTGTGTGTTCTTTTGGGTCATTTCTAAATGTAGCATCTTTGTCTCAGCTGCCGACTCTTGCATCTTAAGGACGCAATGATGATCTAATCCGTTAGTTCCCTGTTGTCGAGCATGTAGGTCAGTTCCCATTTTTTCACCGCATGGGATTCTGTTCATACATGTATGTGCCTATGTTCTGAGAAAGCTTACACCGGCAGCCACACCTACTGAGTGCTCCCTGTGGGCCAGTGCTGTGCAGAGTGCTCGGGGGCAGGCCTGGCTAACCCTCACACTGCCCTGAGAGGCAGGGATTGGGCTTGGGGAGTGTGAGAACTGTCAGCGTTCTCCCTGGTGCTGGGGAGGCTAAGTTCTGAGTCTGACACCTGGTGGAGGACCCGCCCCACGATGGGCCAGGAGCCCCCAGAGGGGGAGATGGCATCCTCCCCAGGAGAGCGCCTGGAGTGGAGGGAGGGTTGAACCTGTGACTGAGAGAGGCAGGCGGGGTGTCGGACAACGGGGGCCATGCGAGCGGCAGGGTGGAGACCCGCTGCCCCTCCCGAGGGGCGGCTGCCGCTCACCGCAGCTGACTGCTCCACGTTGGAGATCTGCTCGGGGCCTCTGGGTTTTCAGTAGGAGCTGGAAATCAAAGACTAAGTGAGCTCTCCTGATGTTTAAGTGATGGCAACAGATGGAAAAGCACAATTATGTGTGTCTGCCACCAACTCTTCAAGGGTTGGGGAGAGGGGGAGAGGCAAAGTGCCAGCAGTCGGTGGGGCCAGGCGCATACGCATGCACTTTTCTGGAGGTGTGATTTTTTTCAAAATAAAAAATGGAGGGAGAAAGAGAGAAAACCAAGTGGAGTGTGTGACTCTTGTTAGGTACTGGCTCAGAACAATGGAGCCAGGCAAGGCGCTTGGGGCTGCTGAGGCCCTCGGACCCGGACCGTGTGTGCGGTGCCGGGTCGCTGCTGTTCCCTCGCCGGTGGGCCGCATCGTGCGTACAAGCAGAATGTCGCTGTTCTCCGGCGCTCCATGCTGAGGGTTCGGAACAAAAGACGAGGATGATGGCAATGAGTTACCCTCAACAACTAGCGTCTGCCTGGGAGAGAGGCGCAGAGGCGGGAGCCAGAGGACAAGTGTGAGCAGCGGCCACTCCAGGCTCCCACTTAAGTGCTCGAAATTTCTCATAATAAAAATTGGGGAGGGGCGGCTAGCCGGTTTGGCTCAGTGGGTAGAGCGTCGGCCTGCGGGCCAAAGGGTCCCTGGTTTGATTCCGGTCAAGGGCATGTATCTTGGTCAAAGGCTCCTCCCAGCCTGGGCCCTGGTCGGGGCTCCAGCAGGAGGCAACCAGTCGATGTGTTTCTCTCACATCGATGTTTCTCTCTGTCTTTCCCTCTCTCTTCCACTCTCCCTAAAAGTCAATGGAAAAATATCCTCGGGTGAGGATTAACCGAAAGAAAAAAAAAAGGGGGGAAGGAGTAGGGAGAAAGCAACCCTGGGAATAAAACCGCACGTCTGTGGGGCTGGAAATGGCCCCAGTTTGCCAGCTGTCCTGTAGCCCAGCTCGCTCCCCTGCAAGCAAGGAAAGCTGAGGGCCAAAGGAGAGGAGGGCGTGTCCTTTCCCCGGCGCCCTTCCTAATCCACTTCCTCCCGGGAGCCGGTGTCTGGGCTGGTGGGGCTAGGCCACAGGCAGCACTTCCCAACCCTGGGCTCCCCTCTCTCCTGGCGCTCCGCAGCGGCGCTATTGTAGCTCCACTTTACAGAGGTGGAGGCTGAAGCCCAGAGAGGAGGAATGGCGGACTGAGGTGCACATGGAGTTGGGGAGTGACGCTGGTCCTGGGGGCCTCCCTCTGCCCTTCCGTCACCAGAACAAGAGCACGGCTCTAGCGTCCAAGGCTCAGCTCTGCTGTGTGAACTGGGGACTCACCTGCCTCTCGGGCCACAGCTCGGGGGCAGTTAGTGAGGTGACCCGTGAGCAGCACCGTCAGTGCCCTCACGTGCCTCTGCCCTGCAATCCCTGAAATCTCAGCCGCGCCGGCCACTGTGCCACCCAGGCTGCCCCCAGGGCATGGCCCGGCCTCCAGCTCCTCTCGCAGCCCGCAGCTGGTCCCACCGAGCCTGGGTTCCCCCGCCGTGCCTGGGTTCCCCACCACGCCTCACCTCCTGCAGGGCTTGCTGCAGCCTTGGAGCCATCGTGCCATCCTGCTGAGCCTCTGTTTCCTCGTCCGGAACAGCAGGAATGGCCCCAGCTGTTCGGGCTTCTTTTCTTAACCAAACAGGCTTCTCTTGTCCTCTGGCTTTAATAAGGTGTGATTTACAGGCAATGAAGGCCCCCAGTCAATGTAAGTTTGATGATGTGTGACAGATGCGTACAGCTTTGCAATGACCACCACAGAGATCACCCGGAGCTTTCAGCTCACGTTCACATCTCCTGCCCCTGTCAGGTAACCCCGCCTTCGTGGCAGCCGCCGGCCTGTGTGTGTCACGGCCGTTTGCCTTTGCCAGGGAATCGGATGGCTGCCACCTTTCAGCCTGGCTTCTTGGACTTGGTCTCACGCATGGACACCAGCCCACGCTGTTGCCTGTGCCTGCAGTTTCTCCCCTTTCACGGCTGAGTGGTGTTCCAGCGGCCAGTGTTCCATAACTGGTTTTCCGTTCTCAAAATTCATGGACTTTTGAGTTCTTTGTTTTACTTAGAATAAATCTATACATATTTGCATACAGGTTTTTGTGTGTGGTTTCTGTTTCTCTTGGGAGTGGAGGGGCCGGGCTGCAGGCAGGTGTATGTTTAGTTTTATCGGAGACTGTGCCGTTTGAGGGTTCCAGGGCGGCACAGCCTGTCCCACACAGGCATGTCAGTCCTTTACGTTTTCGCTCCTTCCGATGGTGCGCAGTGGCCTCTCATTGTGGTTCCCGTCTGCGTCCCCTGAAGCTAAGGAGATAGCTCAGTGGCCATCCGGGTGTCTTCTCTGGAGAGGTAGCTAAGGTCTTGTGCACACTGTCTAAGTTGGGTTATTGGTTTTCTTAGGATTCTTTGTATTCCAGGTGTAAGCCCTTTACAGAGATGTGTTTCGAAAATATTTTCTCTCCGGGCTATTTTGAGGGTTAAATAACATCATACACACTCAGTGAGAGTGCTTCTCATCGTGACCTTATGACTCCGGCGTTTATGACTGTCCTGTCATGTGGCTAGGAAAGGCTCGTGTCCCTCTGCCAGGGTCCCCTGCTGGGTTCTCCACGGCGCCGGGCCGTCTGTGTTGTTGGTTGTCTATAACTGTCACTTATCACAACCAGAGGAGGCTGTGGAGGTGCTACCCCGCCCGCCCCGCCCCGGCCCGCCCGGCCCGCCCTGCCCTGGGACAGCACCCCTCCCCTGGCCAGCACCGGCTTCCAAGGCTGGTACACACAGACATGGCCCCTCATTCAAGCGTCACCACACATGCAGGGTCAGATTCCCGCTGGTCAGATGAGACAGCAGAGGTCTGAAGAGGCGCTGTGGCCACCCAAGCCCACGGCCCCGGGGGTGGCACCGATTTCCTGGCACTGACATTGTCCTTTGCTCACACCCTCAGGCAGCAGACATTCGCCCGGTTCAGGCATATTGTCAGGCTGAGCAGAAGACAACTGGGGGCTCGCAGGGGCTGTTTACGGAGCGCCTCGTAGGTGCCAAGCATGGGGCTCTGGGTGAACTATCTCACTCTAGGGAGCAGCTCTTATGACCCATTTTACAGATGAGGAAAATGAGCCTCAGAGAGGCCAAGTGACTCAGTCAGTAAATTAGTGGCAGAGCAGGATTTAAACCCAGGCACGCTATGCTCTTGGCCTGAGCACTTGACTGCGAGCCCAGCTCAGCGCCCTTCCGTGTGGCCAGCAGTCCTGGCGCCCGGGGCCCGGCACGGGCACACCCTCCCTGACCACAGCAGCCGCTTCACCCCGTCCCCTCTCCCTTCACGTTAATTGTGGCTCCCCTCTCTGCACCTTACCCACGATACAGGTCCGCTTCGGGGCCACTCTCCCACCCTGGGGCCCTGTTCTTTAACGTCATCCTGGCGGGAACGGGCTGGCTCGGCTGCTGGGGCTCCCACAGAGGGGAGGGCAGCGCGGCGGGCAGCAGCAGGCCTGTTTTTGTGACGGTGCCCGCAGCCCATCATCTCCCTCTGGGCCTGCCTTCCTCAGAGACGCTTGTGCGGGTGGGAAAGGCTGTGTGCGGGGATCGGCACTGTCCATGCAAAAGCCTGGAAGGCCGGCAGCGGGGCGAGCGAAGTGGGAGTATCGTTTGGTGGAGACTCTGCAGACGCAGGGACGAGGCTGCTCTCTGTGCGCTGGCTGCCCTGGAAGGACCTGGATCTCGGGGTGCTCGGTCGCAGAGGTGGGTCGGGGAGGGAGAAGGGACAGCCATCGCCTCGTCCTGCAAGGGTACAGACGGGACCGAGTCCTGGGAGGACCCAGGGGGCAGGGGACAAAGGTGGGACCCTGTTCACTCTGCACCTTGTCACCTTGTGAACTTGAACGGGAACCTCCCCCTCCACTGGGAAGCCGCCTCTGATCCCCCCTCCGAGGCCTGCCCTTTTCTAACCCGGCTGCCCGGGAGTTTTGGGGAGGGACCTCCCACCCGCCCTTCCCTGTCTGTGGGTCAGACTGACACCCCTGAGGGTGAAGCATAATTTTCCGGGGAGCCCACGCCTCCAGCTCCCGCCCCAGCAGCCTCCTCCGCCTCAGGCCACGGCGTGGGCCCCTCACAGCCAGGCCTTGTGAGTCTGACCATGTGCCGGGCACGTTCTACTCCTCACAGAACTCTTCAGTGAATCCCTTCAAACCCCACTTCACGGAGAAGGAAACTGCGGCTCGGAGCAGCCGTGGGTCCCATGACTCACTTGGTGGCACACTAGTAAACGAGAAGCCAGCATGGACCCACGGGCTCTGAGGGGGACGCTGGTCCTCCACCCAGAGCCCTTCAGCTGGGGTGCCCTTTCCCTGCACTGGGCGACTGGGGACCCAGAATGCATCAGGCCCGGGCCTAGGGGCTCCTATGCCATAGGACCTATGGGGTGATGAGGGCAGCACAGGGGTTTGGGGAGCCAGAGAAGGCGATAGTGATTCCAGCTGCAGCCGGGGTTTCCTGGGGCGGGGGGGGGGGGGGGGGTGGCCAGGCACTCAGCCTGGAAAGGTTTCGGGGCCCTCACGCCCTTCAACTCCACATGCCCCACCAGGCGTGCTCTCCCGCTCCGCACGCCACTGCCTGGTTTCATCTTTGCAAAGGGCGCCTTCTCCCCAGGACTCGGGCTCCTCCCTGGGCCCCACCCTCCTCCACCAGCCACTGAGGCCCCTGAGTCTTTTTCAGACCATGTCCTCACCTGCCCTCTCCACACCTGTCCCATCGGGACTTGGGACTGGCTCCAGCTCCTCACTGGAGGAGGAAACCCCGCCAGGGTCCCTGCCCCAGGGACATGCTGACCAGCGGGGAAGAGGTAGGGGCTGTGAACGGTCCGCGTCCACAGAAATTGCAGAAGGGGGAAGGTCTTCAATAGCGGCTGCTCTACCCTGTGTCCTTCCTCCCACTTCCCGGCGGGGGGCTGGGGGTGGGCGCTATGGTGCTTTCCCTCTAAGCAGCTGGGCTGCTTCAACCACCAGAGTGACAAAGTGTGGCTCTAACTTTCCATCAGAAAGGGCCAGCCAGCTGCTGCCCGCTGCCTGTGGGCTCCGGTGCTCGGGAGTCCGTCTGCCATGCAGGGAGGACGCCCTGGCCAGACGCAGGCGCTGCGTGCAGGTGCCCCGCCCACAGGAACCCCGCCCACAGGTGCCCCCCCCCACCCACAGGTGCCCCCCGCCCACAGGAGCCCCGCCCACAGGTGCCCCCCCCGCCCACAGGTGCCCCCCCCCGCCCACAGGTGCCCCCCCCGCCCACAGGTGCCCCCCCCGCCCACAGGTGCCCCCCCCGCCCACAGGAGCCCCGCCCACAGGTGCCCCCCCGCCCACAGGTGCCCCCCCCGCCCACAGGAGCCCCGCCCACAGGTGCCCCCCCCGCCCACAGGTGCCCCCCCCGCCCACAGGAGCCCCGCCCACAGGTGCCCCCCCCGCCCACAGGTGCCCCCCCCGCCCACAGGTGCCCCCCCGCCCACAGGAGCCCCGCCCACAGGTGCCCCCCCCGCCCACAGGTGCCCCCTCCGCCCACAGGTGCCCCCCCGCCCACAGGAGCCCCCCCGCCCACAAGTGCCCCCCGCCCACAGGAGCCCCGCCCACAGGCTCCCCGCCCACAGGTGCCCCCCCCCGCCCACAAGTGCCCCCGCCCACAGGTGCCCCCCCTGCCCACAGGTGCCCCCCCCCCCCCCCCGCCCACAGGCTCCCCGCCCACAGGAGCCGAGAGTCCCGGAGTGACTCGGGTCCTCTAAAGAGGTTCCATGTTTGGCCTCCCACGACTTGGGCCTGCCTCCTGACCTCGCGTCCTTCCTCTCCTGCTCCCTGCCTGCTTGCGCAGGACACACCGGCCTTTCCTTTTCCTCAGTTTACCTTTTATTTTCATTGAAGTGACACTCGCACAGTGTAGGAGTCACACAGCACTACACAGCTGGTAAAAGCCACGGAAGCCTGGCCGCTGCCTGCTGACACCCCTGGACGCACGGAGGCTGGACATCCGCTGGGGGTCAGGCTGCTCCCGGCCTGGGAACGCGGTGACCCAATGGGCCGGCTGCCTGCATCCACTGCCGACCTCCCAGCGCACCTGCCTCGGCCCGCCCGTCAGCCCTTCCTCCCGCTTCTCAGGCGCGGGCTTACGCTCCACTTCCGTTCTTTCCCGTCCACTCCCGTGTCTGGTGGCGTCCTGCTACCCAGGTGATGACTTCATGCTGTCACACCGGCCCCCACTTCTCTCCCCCAAGTGCCCACTCTCATCACCGTTCTTGGGCACATCAGTGTTCAGTGTTTACAATGTGATGATTATGTAAACATTCCCCGCTGAGCCAGGCAGTCCTTTATAACTCCATGTTCCGTTTTGTGTGTTTTTCAGGAGTTCATCATTGCCTTGTTTTCTTCTTGCAGCAAGCGGGGCGCCAGGGGTCCTTCAGCCTGGAGACTCCTGGGAGGTGGGGGCGTGAATTCTGCCTTTACAGGCTCTTGGTCCTCGCGCCCCCGCCCCTCTCGGGCTGTGCTCCCGTCTGGGGCTGGGCTACCCACTGGCCCTCCCTGCACACGGAGCTCACCTTCCTCTTCTCTGCTCAGCTGGTAACATTTTTCTATTGATTTTCCAGCTTTAAAATTCTTGTCGATTCCTCTTGTCCCTGTCATTGGCTTTCCTACTCTTCTTGCCCCTGCGAGACTGCCTTCCTGTTCGGAAATGTTACTGTCGCTTTAGTGGGGACTTGGGAGGGAAGGGAGACAAATGCCCCGCACCCCCGCCCTGAGGACCTCTGCGTGTCCGGCCCTGCCCCCAGGCCCACATGGTTCCTCTTGTCACTTATGTCTGAGCTCGGAGGACACTTCCTCCAGGAAGGCCTCCTTGACCACCCTGCTTGATGGAGCCATCCCAGTGCCCCTGCCACATCTCCCTGCTTGACTTTTGTTCGTAGCCTGATCTCTACCTGAAATTACTTTATATATTTACTTTCACTGACGTATTTGCCTTTTTCTCAATCTCCCCCAGAAGACTTGCTCCATGAAGGCAGGGACCTTGTACCCTTAGCACTTAATTCAGGGTCAAGCAAAAATATATGTTGAAGGGCTGGATTGAATTTGAGTTTGGGATCTCTAAGAGACAAACTTCAGCAGAACTTAAGGAAGAATCTGGTAATGGTCAGAGTTTCCTGAAAATGGAAGACACTGCCAGTGAGAGGGTGAGACCCTCATCATGGGAGGGCTGTAAGCCCAGGCTTGGGAACAGCTGAAGGGAACAGAGCCCGGGGGCCTGGCTCAGTGGTTGAGCATCGACCTATGAACCAGGAGGTCACGGTTCAATTCCTGGTCAGGGCCCAGGCCGGGGTTTCAGGCTCGATCCCCAGTGTGGGGCATGCAGGAGGCAGCTGATCAGTGATTCTCTCTCATCATTGATGTTTCTCTCTCTCCCTTCCTCTCTGAAATCAATGACGTATATTTTTTAAGAAAAGAAAGGGAAGAGAAACACTGATAAAAATGGAAGTGATGATCTCCAAGGCGTGGCTGAGACAAGTGTTGGCTCAAGGTCACTTGGCTCCTTCTTGGGGAGCCAGGACTCCCCTCAGATCTGAAAGCAGCCTGAGCAGCTGATACTGGGCTGCACCCAGGTCGTGGAGTCAGCCTGACCCACATGCAGGTCCACCCTCCTCTCCCCGGTCTATGATCTTGTTTCCGGGTGTACAGCACTTCCCCCAACAACTCGGAGGCCCTGAATCCCAGGGAACCAGCGCGAGTCTCCCAGCCAATGCCCGCTGTGCAGGAGGCTACTCCGATGACCTGCGTTAAGAGCCCGATTCCATCCCTCCTGGCAGTGGGCCTGTATGAAACCTCGGGCCTCCGTTTGGTCTCTGAGATGAAGGTATAGCCACATCAGCCTCATCAGCTCATGTCAAGTCTCAGGCTCGGAGGGCAACAGGTGTCAATCAATGCCTGTGCCCGCCCCTGGGCAGGAAGTGCCACGCGTGAGGACCAGGGAAGGCAGGCAGTCTCTGAGCCAGGCTCTTGGGGTGCAGCTCTGCAGGATGTGGGGCAGAGCAGGCCCGAGGGCTCCGTCAAGATCCAACAGCGTGGATCTCTCCAGAAAGCAGCTGTGTTTTGCTCTGCAGAAGACAAGCTTGTGTCGGAGAAGGAAGGGACACTGTCTCATCTGACAGTTCCAACAACAGCTCTGCCATCACCGTGGCTCTGCACCGCCCGAGCCTCAGTTTCCCCATCCTTTCTCACCGTCCTCCAAGGCACAGTTGTTCCCTGAGTGCCTGCCGTGTGCGGGGAACCTCAGTGATCAAAGCAAAGCCAGTGCCCCGTGCGGCTGGCCCTGGAGCGAGCCCCTGCGACGCTGTGCTTCGAGGATTAGCACAGAGTAGAGGCTCTAACAGCGGTACTTGCTGTTTTGCTGGTGGAGCCATCTAACGTGTATGGATACTCGAAGTTCCTCCTTTTTGTGCTGTGACTTCAGAGCCTGGCCCTGAGTCAGAGGCTCCTGCCTCCCTCCAATTCTTCAAGGGCTTCTCCTGCCCCAGAGAACTGCCTCCAGCCCCTGCTGCTGGGCCACAGGAACCAGCCCCACCCTGCGTTGGGGCAGCATAAGTGTGACAGAGAGGCAGGTGGGGGTGCGACCACTGGCCGAGCTGGGGTTCCTGATGAGAGGGGCTGGGTGGGGCCTGGGGGTGTTCCACAGAATCTCCCTCCCTGGTTTCAAAGCTGGTCTTTTCTTTTTTTTTTTTAAATCCTTACCCAAGGACATGTTCATTAACATTTAGAGAGAGGGGATGAGAGAGAGAGAGGGGGGATGAGAGAGAGAGAGAGAGAGAGAGAGAGAGAGAGAGAGAGAGAGAGGGAGATACCGATCAGTTGCCTCCTGCACATGCCCTGACTAGGGCCAGGGATTGAACCTACAACCTAGGCATGTGTCCTGACCGGGAATCCAACCTGTGACCTTTTGGTATGTGCAATGACACTCCAACCAACTGAGCCACACCGACCAGGCAAAGCTGGTCCTTCGTGAAGGGGGTAGGAATGAGTCAGGTGGAGAATGCAAGGAAGGACATTCCCAGCTGCGGGAACAGCCTTTGCAAAGGTGCCGGGCGTAGAGCTGGCGTTGGGATGCTGGGCTGGGGAGATGCCTGGCGGTTGTTCCCCACTTAGGGAGCCTCAGCACGTTCTGGAGTCGCAGCCCTGGCTGCAGAAAGTTCTGTCTGGCCGCATGTGGAGGGCCTGGGGCCAGGAAGCCCTGAGGAGAGGCGGGAGGTCCCTGACGCTGCCCAGAGCTCCCACAGCGTGGCCAGCACCACGCCACAGCTGGCCACCAGAGGGCGCTGTGGGTCAGCAGGCCAGGGAGACCTCGGCTTCAGGAAGGTGGGAAGGCGCAGCTGTGCCTGTGGACTGTGTGCGAACACGTACCTGAGCAGGTGTGGCACTCCCCGTGCCTGTACGTGGCTGTGTGGAGGTAGGTTTACAGGGGTCCGTGGGGTTGGGACTATGCCAAGGTGTGTGAACGAGCAAGAGAGCACAGAGGTGAGAGCAGGGGCCCCAGCATCTCCCACTCCGGCAGCCGCACTGTCATTCCCCTACAGGCCATCCATCTCAGGCGTGTGCTCCCCAGACATCCTCGGGGCTCCTCCTCAGGTCCAGGCTCAGCCTCCCTCCCAGGGAGGCGTTTTAGACCTCCCTCTTTAAAGTTACAGTCCCCACCCCACCCATCCATGTCCCTGTCTCCATCCATATTCCTTTCCCTCCTTTTCTCCATAGGAATTATCATCCTCTGGCAGACTGCTTGCACTTGGGCATTTTGCTGGGGCTCCCCCACTCGTCCGTCACCTCCGGAGGGCTGAGAGTTGTGTCTATCTTGCTCAGTGTTGTGCACACAGTATGTGCTCAGTAAATGGTTGTTGAATGAATGAACGAGCTCCCCGATCCTGGGTTCAGACCACCCTCTCTCCAGCCCTCTGTCACCCCAGGTCCTGCCCCTCAGCTCACACCCACATCAATGCTTGGTTACACCCTCCCTTTCCTCCCACGCCTCAGTCCCCTGGAGTCTGCAGAGAGGGGTGTTGGGGACTTTTCTTCTCAGAGTCAGGGTAAGAGCAGCTGTTGTGACCCTGTCAAATGCCCCTCTGGGTTTCTGAATGGCGGTGGGGTCCCCCGGCCTCACTGTACTACTTCCAGGCAGAGGGTGGCTGGCAGATATTGCTGCAGCAGCTGAGAAGCAGCTCTCCTGTGGTGCTCCCCACTGGCCCTCCTGTGCGGCCCCTTTCGTACCTACAACCCTTTCTAGGGAGACTCTTGCTTCTTTGCCTGAGAAGCTCCTACAGATCCTTCAAGGTCTAGTCTTAAAGTCACCTCTGAGGAGCCTTCCCTGACCTCACCCAGGTGGAGTCTGGCGTCTTCCTGGGACTCTTGCTCATGCATCTATTTATAGCACCCTCATGGAGTTTTGTAATTCTTGGGCTGTCTGTCCGGCTCCCTGACTAACCTTGTCAATGTCTCCAACTGGAGGGCCTGTCTGAGTCATATGGGTACCTGGGAGGTCAGCATGGGCCTCGAGGCATTTCATCGATATCTGTGGCATGTTTCCGTCCTTCCTTTGTTTATTCCTCAAATATTTATTAGACACCTCCCATGTGCTCGGCCCTGGGCTGTGCATCAGGAACACAGCAGAGAATGAGTTGGCAAGATTCCTGCCCAGGAGGGGCCCACAGCGTAGCGGGAGAGAGACTGGCGCATGGTGCCGTGCGGAGAGTTAACGCCGATCTGGGGAGTGACTAGGAAGGCCCGTAGGAGAAGGCCTGCAGGATGGCAGGGAACCAGCCCCGGGAGTGATGATGAGAGAGGGTAGGGGAAGATGTTCCAGCAGAGGGGACAGCTTGCAGGGGCGGCGGCCCTGCATCAGGACCGGGATTGGTATGTGCAAGGGGCAGCAGGAAGGCCCAGGAGCAGAAGGCAGGGGAACGTGGCAGGAGTGGAAGTCCGATTGGCCGGCAGGACCTGAACCCAGAAAGCCCACCGGGCCCAGCTGGCAGTCCTGCCAGGGTAGCTGCTCCTGGTGCCCATCTTCAAATGGAGAAGCAGCAGGTCCTGAGAGGAAGTGAAGGCCCAAGGTCGCAGAGCCCATTCGGACGGAGTGCTCTGGGCCACTCTAGACACCAGCAGTGGGAAGGCCAGCATGGCTTCCTGTAGGAGGCGGCCCGCAGTGTTTACAAACATTTCCTGGGCAGTTAGTGAGGGCCCGGCTGTGAGCCAGCAATTCCTCAGCCCGAGCTCAGGAACCCCTTCCAGAGAGGCCTCCTTGTCCCACGGGGCGGCACGGAGCTGCTCTGTGACTTCCCGTGAGTGGCAGAGTTGACACTGGAACCCATACCTGTCTGCATCCATAGCTCATGGTTTTCCACCCACTTCCTGGAAAGGGTAAGCAAGGGACACAGGGAGAGAAGGATAATTATAAGGTCTCCCCCTTATCTTCTCTGGCCCTCCCCATCACTGTACGGGTGGGGTGGGGCCTGCAGGGATCACCCCTGTTTTACAAAGGGGCAAGCAGAGGTCAGCACCCCTGCTCCAAGCGTTTCCAGCAGGCGTTGGAATTTGCTTCCATCACGTGAGGTCCCTGGCAGGCCACACACTCATGCCTGCCCTGGGCACAGGGCTGGCCTCCTGACCTTTGCCAGGTGCTTCCTGCCCTCACTAGCCTGTAGCCTTCCATCCAGTCACCTGATCCCAGCACCGGGCTGATCATCGGAGAGGACTGGCCCATCTGGCCATTACCCAGAGGAGCTGGTGAGGCCCCGAGAGGAGAGGAGAGAACCAAAGGCCCAGGCACAGCCAGGATGAGAGCCTTTCCAAGGCTTGCTGAGTGGAGTAAAATACACTGAAATGCCATCTAACTCTCAGACTCAGTTTCCCCATGTGTAGAACGTGGGGCAGCAGTGACGCAACCGTGAACAAAGATACATCTATCGGCGTCTTACGAGGTCCCACCGAGTTCACGCTGCGTCCCCGCGGCTCACAGCGCCGTGCAGAGCCGGTCCTGGCGGACGTTTGAAGCAGGAGTGGGTGCCGCCTGCCGTGCCGGGTCTGTGTCAAACACGTACGAGTGTCCTGGGGAGCCCAGTGCCATTCTCATCCGAAGCGCCAGGAGGCGAACGTTGGGGCTCGGGGTTTTCTCACTGGCCAAGGTCACCCCAGCTAGGAGGTGGCCTCGTCGGGATCTGCACTCCGGGCGCACTTCAACCCCCGCTCCCGCCCGCCCGCGGCACCCTACCTTCCCGCTTCCCCACGCCCGCGGGCCCCTCGGAGAGCCGGGCTGTTCCCGGATGACGCACTCGGGGCGGGTCCGCAAGGCGCGCAGTCGGGGCGCAGCGGGCCGCACGCCCGGCAGGGAGCCGGCTGACGTCCGCCGGCCGCGCTCGGGACGAGGTCCGGCCCAGGAGGGCGGGCCGGCTGGGGGCTGGGCTTCCAGGCGACTGGCGGGCGCGAGAGGGGGCGGAGCCGGGTTCTGGGCCAACGGAGGGCGAGGATGGTGCTTGACAGGCAGGTCCAGGCCGGCGTCTGATAGGCTGGGGCCGGGCCCTGGAGACGGGGGGGGGGGGGCCTCGGTGTGAGGGGCGGGTCCTGCGTCGCGTCTTCCGCCCCGGCCCCGGCGCCGCTCAGTCCCTCCCGCGCCTGTCACTGGGCCGCCGGCGCCGCCGCTCCTCGCTCCGCCGGCGCGCTCCTCCGCCCGGCCGCCCGGCCGCAGCCATGCGCCTGCTCCGCCCGCGGGGAGTCCATTGTCCTCGGGACTAGTCCCGCCGCCGGACCCGCCGCGCCATGGAGTCGCCCGCCCCGAGCCCGCCCGCCGGCGCGCCCCCGGCCAAAGGTAGGCGCCGCGGCCCGCCGCTGGCTTCCGCCCAGCGCGGCCCGGGCGCGAGTCCCGAGCGTCCGCGATCCCTCCGGCCCGGCCCGTCCCCACTCCGGCCGGGGGCCTCCCTGCACCCCGATGCAGGCCTCGGTTCTGCACCCAGGCCCAGGCTCCGGCAGGATCGCCTCTTATACCCCCACACCCGCTGCAGGTCGGGAACGTCACTCCGACCTTCTTTAGACGGAACTGCCCCGACAGGAACTGCCCCAGCCTGGGCGTCCCAGCTCCTGCGCCAGCCCCGTCCGCGCCTGGGTCCAGGGCTGTGTCCAGGCTGATCCGACGGCTGTCCCTCTGGCCCCAGCGGGGCTCCCTGCTGGCGATCTCGCTGTACTGTTGCGCCCCTCCCCATCCCCCCCCCCCCCCCAGGGCTGCCCTGACCATACTCCAGCCAGAACGCCCATCCTCTGCCCCACTCTCGCCATCCGTGTAGGCCCCACTGCCCCGTCCCTGGCCATCTTGCGTCCTGTCCTGCATCCCTGTGTCCTGGGAACCTCTCCTGGGTCCCCAGCCTCCCTGACCACAATCCCCTCCTCCTGGTGCCGTGCATGCTTCTCTGTGCATGGGGAGCTCCCCTCCACCCCAGGCCCCAGGATCTCTAGAGCTGGCTGCTGCCAGCCCAGCCCCTGCTCTCTGGGGTGCTGGGCAGCTGCCAGCCCAGGGTGTTGGCTGTGCAGTGGGCTTGCTCTTGTCTTCTCCAAGGAGCCGGCTTCCTGGAAAGTTTTGGGAGGTGGTGACTGCCGTGGCAGCAGGATTTGTCATGTGTGTGTGTGTGGGGGGGGGTGGGGGGTGAGCTGGAGGGTGAGAGGGGGATTTTTCTGCAGGAAGAGGAACGTCTGCTTTTGGCATGTCGGTGTCTCAGCAGGCTGGGTTGTGGGGGAGATTTCCAAACTGGACGTAGCTGTAACGCGTGAGCTGCCTCCCTCCAGCAGCAGGAATGCCACTGGGCCTCAGTTTCCTTATCTGTAAAATGGGTGTAATCACACCTCCCTTCTCTGTACTCTGGAGCATCATGTGACACAGTGAATACTAACACGTTTTAAGCAAGAGTGGGCGGTGAGGCCATAGCGTGGCGTCTGGTGCACAGTAGGTGCTTAGGAAGGAATGGTTGCTGTGCCGTCTGTCTTACTACCATCGTGACCTTTTTCTTCTTTTCTAGAAAGGCTCAGCCTGTGGGGTCGAGGCCTTGCCTCTGCTTGGGCTGAGCTGCAGAGTTGCAGGTGGGGAAGACAGGGAGCCACTGGCACTGGCTGGGCCTCTTTTCCCCTGGAGGGGCCCAGGCAGGGGGAGGGTATGCAGAGTCCAGGAGGGGCTGTGGTGGCTGGGAGCCAGGGCCCAGCCGGAGGTGGGCAGGGTAATTGCCTCTTACGTAAGCGGGAGTTGGATCCCTGACCATTGCCCAACCTCCATGAGTAACTCCGGAGGCACTCGAGGGGGTGGTGGCTGGGAGGGACTTGCGCTGCAGACCGTGTGGAACTTGGGATCCAGGAAGCCAGAAGCTTCTCCACCCGGAGAACTGGGACACGAGACACTTCTCTCCAGCGCGGGGCCCAGGTCTGGCTTGGTCAGGACAGGGGGACTCAGGACAGTCCCCCGTGTCACATTGACACAGTGTTTCGTGGGCGGAAGGAAGAGGTTGGGAGCAGTGGTTGTTGGCGGCCTTTTCAGATCTTCCCGGCAGGGAATGCATCATCAGATCAAAGTTAAAGGCACAGCTGTGACGGGAAAAACCCTGCGGGGAGGCAGTGCGGGATCCCGTGCTGTGCGACTTCAGCCCTGGCATTGCCCTCCCTGAGCCTCTGTGGAGAGGACTTTCCAGGGTGTGAGTTCAGGTAGCAGATGATGTTGGGTGGGTTAGATGGAAGGCCTTCCCCAGCGCCCAGGGGCCCTGCCAGCCCTTCTGGGGTCTGTGAAAGGATGTGGTGGGGAAGCTACATGCCCCCTCACCAACATCCCCAAAGCTCCCGTTCCCCGAGCTGTTCTCCCTGTGCCAGCAGCTCTCCCGTTTATCCTTCATGGCCCCGTTACAGGTGAGGAGACTCAGGCGTTCAGGGCCGGGCCCGAGGTCGCAGCTGTGACAGATGGAGCTCAGGTTCTGCCTCCTCCAGCAGCCTCCCCAGGCTCCTCCCCTCCTGTGCTGGGTGCTGGAGCTGAGCTGGGGGACACTCCCCTCACCCGTCATACCTGTGTCCAGCGGGTGTCTCCTCCAGGCCATGCCCACCCGGAGGCGGCTAAGCCAGAGGTGATGCCTCTTTTGTGCACAGCCCTTCACAGCCGCACGTTTCCTACTCACTGCCGTCCCGCCCACTGGACAGATGGCCAAACCGAGGTCAGCTCGGGGTGTGTGGCTAGGCCGAGTCCACAGAGCTGCGTCCCCCCTCTCCTGGGCACAGGCGCTAGTGTGGTGCTCCTGGCTCCTCAAAGGGATTTGACCGATACAGGGTGTGGCTGGCACTTGGCCTTGGCCTCTGAGCTGCCTGCCCTGCAGGGGCGCCCGGCCTCCTCGCCTGCGGAGTTCTCCGCGAGGGTGTGAGGCCCGGCTTCCTGCGGGGCTTCCTCACCCACATGCCACCTTTGGCTGGAGTCAGAAGCCAGAGGCAGCTGGCACTGGGCCAGTGGCAGGAGCATGTTCTGTCTGCGTGGTCCTGGTTTGCTGCCTTAGTTACATGTGTCCTTGGTGCCACACAATCCTGCCCCTCCCCTTCCGCGCCCTGAGGGCCCCCACCGGGCACTCCATGGTTGATCTCCGTGGCCCCCCCCCCCCCCCCCCGCCAGGTGCACTGAGGATGCAGGGAGCATGTCTGTGTCCTGCCCTGTGTTCTGGGGCCTCCACCCCCGTCGTGTGCCTTTCCAGCCGTTGGAAGACGGGAGGGTGGCGCCTTGGGGACTTCCTCCGCCCCTGGTGTGACGCACAGGAAACTCTCAGCCAGCCTGGCCTGGGGCCTGAAGGGAGCAAAGTTCTCAGTTGCCTGTGTGGGGACAGAGCCAGGGCCACGGGAGCTTCCGGTGGGTGAGTCAGCGGGCACTGGGCACTGACTCACCTGCCGGGCATGCCATCCTGCTGGGTGCTGCCATCTGGGGGAGACCGAGCCCAGCCTCTCAGGCCAGCTACTGGCTCTGAGCTGAGCAAGGGGGTGGCTCCCTTCTTGGACCTCAGGTTGGGTGGGGACCCCCCCCCCCACCCCTCCTGGCGCTGTGCCAGCCCCGCCCGGGAACCTCCTCTGTTAGGCAAGCGCCCTGCTTCCTCTTGCTCATGGAGCAGGAGCAGGTGGTGGCACCTCTGCAAGGGCCCGGGGCTCTCAGGCCAGACGCACTGCTGGGGGCCCTGGGGGCTGAGGAGCAAGGTGTGCGGGTCGGCCTGAGCTTGGGGAGACGCGTGTGGAGAGGGAAGGTGCCGCAGCCAGAGCTCAGCTCAGCCCCTTTCACTGTGGGGCGTGGGCCACGGAGTGTCCGGTGTCTTCACTGCACTGCCCCCTGGGCCCACCTCTGTGAGGAGAGGCTGTTTCCTCCCCTGCAGAATGGGAGTGGGGACCCCGCCTGCCGGTCTTGCTGGGACACAGCCAGTCTGTCCTGTCCCTGCAGAGAGCCTGGACGGCGGGCAGAGCCCGAGCTTGGGGGTAGGAACGAGCCTGTGCTTCCAATTCTGATTGGTTCCCTTGCTACCTGACTTCCTCACATGGCCTCTCTGGCCCGCCGTCTCCTCTTCGGTGAAGTGAGGTGAGCACCCTCCCTTGCAGGGTGGCGATAAAGATTCCAGGTCGTCTGTCACGGGAACGGAATGGCATCTGTGGGGACTTCCTTCCTGCAGCCTCTTGGTGGTGGCGAGCACGCAGGGCTGGGCTTTCTGCCGGTGGGCTTGGCAGTGCGGTGACCCGTGGATGGCCGGGTGCAGGGTCCGGGAATGCAGCCAGAGGTGCAGGCTCTTTCGCACTGGTCCCCAAGCTGGCGCCGGGGCTCCCGTTGCCTCCTGGGTCTTCTTGGGAAGGGCCCTGGGAGCAGAGAGCAGCGGGTGCACAGGTCTGCCTCTCCCGGAGCATACAGGGGAGGGCTGGGGTGGGGCGCTCAGGAGGACAGGAGCCTCCGAGGCCGGCCTCGCCGTTGGCAGAACATCACTGGTGCCAGGCACAGTGCCAGCTGAGGAAAAGGGGGTGAGCGCGGAGCCTCGACTCTCACAGAGCTCTCTCTGCCCGGGGAACAGAAGGCGGTACTGGGGACAGTAGTGCTGAGAGCCAGACCAAGGCTAGGTGTGCCAGGCGTCCTGAGGGACGTAGGGCCAGGCTGGCCGCAGAGGAGAGCGCCGGGGGCAGCATGAGGACACCCCTGGAGCCCCTCCCCGCAGGGTGCTGTCTGTGGTCTCGCAGCGCGGGGAAGCTCATCCCTCGGAAGTCGGTATTGGCCTCGTCTTGCTGACCGTAGTGGAGGGGGCAGCACTGAGCTGTGGGGTCGGAGTTGAGGTGAATTCAACATCAACAACAACAACAACAACAACAACAAACCCGAAACAAGAACACAACACCACCCGGGGTCCTTTCCACCGTGAAAATCAGAGCCCACGTCTGCCTTCCGCTCATCTTCCTGTATTTGGCATCTGGTATCACATTTACATGCCCAGTCATCGTGACCGGTGGACTGTATAGACAAGCCCGCAGGACAAGCATCGAAGGACTCATAACAGCAAGCAGGTCAGGAAGGGCAAGCAGTGGGTGCTGAGGTCAGTGCCGAGCCACGGCTGCCCGGCCTTGTTGATGTCGTGGGACGGCTCCACCTGTGACGCCCGTGGCTTCTGGTCCGCGAGGAGCCTGATGTCGGTGGTAGGCGGAGGCGAGTGTCAGATATCCATTGTGAGGAGGTGCCTGCTAAGGTCCCTTCCAATGCGGTTGGACAGTGTATTTCACTTGATAACAGGCGGCAGTCCATGGGTTTTAGCCTTTCTGTCCTGTGAGCTGGCTGAGATGAGGCAGTTACTCCTGGGCATGTTCTGGAAGTGTCTCCACCACACCTGGGCCGTGGTGCAGGTCTCCTCTCGGGAACACCAGCCAGCAGTCCTTCCCTCTGACTTCAGTCCCGCACGAGCGCGTGGAGGAGTGCGAACGCCGGGAATGGGAGCCGGGCGGCGGGGAGCATGGAGCGGCTGCCTGCGTTTCCCATGGTCCTGACGATTTGTTGTTATTGTTGTTTTATCACTTAACCTTTAGAAGCGTATTTCATAGACATCAAAGTCAGTTATTAACATGGACTTATTTTTGTAAAATCCAAGCAAATAGAGACATGTGTCTTTTACTTAAACCAACAGACAAGCTAGCTTTTATTTCCCAAGGATTAATCTTAGATTGCATGAATTTGAAAAGTATTTGAGTTCATGTATCTGTTTCTGAGAATTTTAGAATACCCAATCTTACAAGCACTGCCTTTACATTCATTTTACAATGTCATCCAGAGGTAGAAAGTGCTTTCTGTTCACAGCACATGTGTATAGACACACACACAGACACAGCAGAGGACAGTGGGATCCAAATTCTGTTTTGGAGGAATTTACAATTTATATCTGTCCTTGGCAAGTTAAGTTCCAAGTGACCTTCCCCCTTTTAAAGAAAGAATACCATTTTTAATACCTCTAAGAATTGGGTTGACACCTAAAAGACATAGTTTGATTCATTTATTTAAATACTTTAGCGCGCGCTCTCTCTCTTTTGGGAAACTCTTTTATATAGTTTTACCTTAGGTTAAAAGAGAAGGTCTGTTTAAGTCTGAGACAGCCTCTAATAGTTTCTTTTTGGGGGGGTCCCTGGTCTTTAATGGGGTGCACACTGGGGACAAGCTGTCCAGAGAAGGCAGTAGGGAGGCGAGGTCTCTACAGCACGAGAGTGGAGGGCAGCAGGGCAGGCTGGTGGGGTCTTTGGAGGTGACAGTCCCCACCAGAGCAGAGCAGGGTCTCAGCTCACCCCTGCCACCAGGCCTGGGCCCAGCGGGTGTGCTGTGGGAGAAGCTAGCAATTTGCTGCCCCCTGGTGGCCTCATTGGCAAGGATGGCCACCTCCCAGAGGGGTTGCCCCCACCCTCATACTGGACTCATGAGAGCTGGTTCCAACCCCTGTCCCACTCTGGGCCTTGGTTTCCCCGCTGCCACTGGCGAGGAGCACGCACCGCCTACTCCAGAGCCTTCACCAGGGCTCCGTTGGCCTCGGTTCGGATTTGGATCTCAGCCCTCATGGCCTCGCCGGATGCCCTGGCAGCTCGATTGTGCCTTTTCCAAGTTTGCCTTGGCCGCCCCCAAATCCAGCATGTCCAGCGGCACAGCCTCTTCAGCCAGTAACTGAACTGATGAGTCGGCGTTCACTGTGCCCGAGCCGCTGCTAACGAAGTATTTGGAGGTGGTGCCATCCTCAGCATGGACAACAACCAACCCTGGCCGCAGGACCTGCAGGGTGGGCACGTGGGCTGCCAGGATACTGAAGGCTCCTGTCTGCGTGGGCACATCCACCTGCTGGACGATGGCGCCAGTGAAGAAGACCTGTGTGGGAGAGGCGAAGGTGAAAGACATTTGTCCCGGGCCCGCGGCGGGGGCTGGGGCGGCCGCGGCCTTGGCGTAGGCGCGAGCCTGGCGCACGAGGCGACCCAGGCCAGGGCGGCGGAGCAGCGCAGCGGGCAGCATGGCAGCGGCAGCACGTAAGGACGGTGGTCAGACTCGGGTGGTACGCGGCAGCCTGGAGGGCGAGGAGGACGATGCGCCTCTAATAGTTTCTTTTCATTCATTCTGTCTGATGTGGGCTGACTTTTTCTAGTTGTGTGTGCAACGTAGAAGCATCAAGGACCCTCAGCTCAGCCACCTCAGTGCTACGGGAGGCTCACTGTCGGGGCCTTGTCCACTGGGAGACATGATTTCTGTGTTAATTCTGAGACCTGTAGAGTCTAGGCCAGGGGTGGGCAAACTTTTTGACTCGAGGGCCACAATGGGTTCTTAAACTGGACCGGAGGCCGGAACAAAAGCATGGATGGAGTGTTTGTGTGAACTAATATAAATTCAAAGTAAACGTCATTACATAAAAGGGTACGGTCTTTTTTTTTTTTAGTTTTATTCATTTCAAACGGGCCGGATCCGGCCCGCGGGCCGTAGTTTGCCCACGGCTAGTCTAAACACACTTCCAGGGAAAACCAGCCCTGACATGCACATCACTAGGCGAGCCCACAGAGATTCCAAGCCCCGGCTCCTCTCCGTGTGACCCCATCCCAGGGCTCCCTGACCTTCCCCCGGCTCCTCCCAGCTCCTCTGGGGCCGGCGCTGACACCCCCTGGCCCAGTGCCGCACCCCGGTTCAGGGTTCTAACCACTGTCACCGCCCCATTGGCTGTCCAGGTCGGAGAAGCCAGTGTCCTCCCTCTCTCAGCCAAAGAGAGCTCAGTCTCTCGTTTAACCAGCCAAGATTTCACTCACTCTCGGTAGGCGTTCTAGTTAAAAGCCTGAATTTAAAGCAGCCACCCATTCCCCCTTTTCCCTGGGCTACCTCAGCCCTCCTCTGTCTCGAGGGTTTTCTAAGAACAGCTCAGGTAAAGCCACGGCCTGCTGCTTCAAGCAAGGAGGCCGGACTTGTGACAGAGGCCCAGCCGGTTCACCTGGTGCGCAGCCCAGAGCCGGCGGTACCGCCCGGGTCCTGGCTGCAGGGTGGGCCGCTTCCAGCCCTGCCTCCTCTGCCAAGTAATTGTCAGTGTGAGGAGCAGCCGAACCTCCAGAGAAACTTTATGAGATCGTTTGATACAAACTGACAACAGATGCCGGGAGCAAGATCGAGGTGCTCGCCGCCTTGTTTCACGTGGCGCTCTCGCTTGTGTGTGGCGTGTTTAAGCTCACTGCTCTGTAGATCCCTAAGCCTCAGGAGGGGGTTCGCGTCCACACCGGGGCCCGTGGGGCCAGCCCTGGCGGGTGGTGGTGGGAGAGTCCGCCAGCCAGTGGGCTCGGGTCTGCCTCTTCCTCAGGAGCCGGTGGCCTCGGTGCCTCCCCCGCCTCGTGGGGATGACACCAGGACCTACACTGCTCGGGCATGATGGTGCCGTGGCTCAGAGGTCACGGGCGTGAGTTTGCAGCTGTTCTTGCTGCTTTAAGTGAATCTGAAACTCCCGGCTCACGGTGGGCAGCGCGTGGCCGTGCAGCGGGCCTGAAGCCTGGCTGCCCCCTGCATCGCGTGTAAGGCACCAGCTCAGACTGCAGGGTCGTCTTAGCCAGGGGTGGAGCGGCGAGCGGAGGGCCCGGGCAGCAGGGCAGGGCTGGGCACCATTGGGAAGTAGCGAGGGCGCGGGGACATGGCTGTACAGGAAGCCGGCTGTCCGCTGGTGTCGGTGGGCGGTGCTGTGGGGGCCTGGACAGGATTCCCGCCATGACGGTCCTGGGGCGGGGCGGACACTGTTTCCTGCCTCTGTCTTCTGCTTGTCTGTGACCTGGCCTTCTGGTCACCCCTGCCCTCCAGCCACTGCCACAGCTTCCATCCATCCTAGGTTGCCCTGTGGTGATGTGGTTGGGCCTTGATAGGTGAGTCTGGGGGGACTTCTAGAGGGGGCGCTGGTTCTAGATCCAGCCGTGTCCCGGCTCCCCTGTGACTCATGGGGATGAGACGCCCATCTCAGGCTGCTGTCCCAGGTGAGAAGGTGGAGGCCTGCCAGGCCCAGGGACATGCAGGTGCCCCTCAGCGCTTCGTCTGCACCTCAGCTGCAGGTCCGGGTTCTACCACCAGGACCCTTTCCAGGTGTCTCTCCATCCGCCCTGTGTGTAAGATTTTGTGTTGATACTGATGACAAGAAAACCAAGAATGGCATGTGTTAATTCAGGAAAGGCACTTACACCCTTTTGCCCAGCAGTGCCCAGGTGGCCTGGGCAGCTAGGCTGATCTCACACTGGCCTCTGGAGACCTGTGGGCCCCAGCACTGGGCGGCCCCTTCCTCCTGAGGCTCTGGGAAGGTTGGTGTCACTCAGGGAACATCCCTCTCCAGTCACAGCCTCGTGAAGCCTGGAATTGGGGCTCAAGTCTTGAGGCCCACCTTGTCCTCGGGGGCCTCCCTGTGGTCTGAGGACTCACCTTCGGCACCGGAGGCCTGTGGGCCAAGGCCAAGGGGCCAGTGATCCAAGCCGTTTGGTGCCAGGCATCTCATTTAGCCTCATGGCCACCCCACAGCGTGGGTGTGTTTTCCCCCTTGGGTATCACTGAGTTTGTTATGTTTTAGTTTTGGTTAACCCTCACCTGAGGATATTTTTTTCTATTAATTTTTAGAGAGAGTAGAAGGGAGGGAGGGGAAGAGACAGAGAAAGAGAAACATTGATGTGAAAGAGACACATCGATTGGTTGCCTCCCACACATGCCCTGACCAGGGCTGGGGATCGAACCTGTGACCCTTTAGTGTGCAGGCTGACGCCTCTAACCACTGAGCGACACTGGCCAGAGCGATATCACTGAGTTTTACGAGTACACCGGCCTAGAGTGGGGGAGTGACTTACTGAAGTCACATAGGTCTGTCTTCGGAACTTGGCTTTGTTTTAACAGCCCTGACTTAGGCTCTTTCTCTCCTGAAGGTCAAGGCCATTGCACTCACCATGATGTCAAGGGAGGGTGCTGAGGCTCATGGAGGGGGTCTGGCTTGCCCAAGGTCAGGCCACGGCTCAGACTTCCTGATGCCAAAGCCCATCCTTCCTCACTCACTTTCTGTCCACCTCGGCTGGAGTGGCTTGCGGGTGGTTGTCATGGCCACAGCTGTGGTTCGGGGAGCCGGGGTCTGACCCCCAGGAGAAGCACTGGCCCAGGAGCCAGGACCTGTGCTCCAGGCCTGGGGGGGACCCTGGCCTCTCCAGTATCTGCACCGGACCTGCCTGCGGCACCGTCCGGTTCTGAGCTGGCCCTGCTGGGCTTCAGCGGCCTCCTCTGTAGAATGGAGAACTCAGGCGCCTGCCTCTGGCGCTGCTGAAGGGACTGGATGTGCTGTGATTCCATGCTCAGCACAGGCCTAGCGCACAGTAGGTGCTCACCAAATGCTGGTGGCTCTTTATTCTTTCTGTCTTTGAGAGTTGTCTCCTAGGGATGAGTTTCTTGAAGTAGGATTTCTGGGTCAGTGAAACTGGATGGTGCTGAGCAGCCCTCGAGCGGCGACCTGTGAGCCCTTAGACCCACTGGCACCACAGGGAGGCCCCGGGCTGCTCGCGGGGCTCCACAGGCTGGCGCAGCCTCTTCCTCCTGCCTCCCCCCTCCCTGCCCAGCCCCGTGCACTTGGCCCTTGTGCTTGGACCGCTGTTGCTCTAGAGCAGCGGTTCTCAACCTGTGGGTCGCAACCCTTTGGGGGTCGAACGACCCTTTCACAGGGGTCGCCTAAGACCATCGAAAACACATATATAATTGCATATTGTTTTTGTGATTAATCGCTATGCTTTAATTATGTTCAATTTGTAACAATGAAAATACATCCTGCATATCAGGTATTTACATGATGATTCGTAACAGTAGCAACATTACAGTTACGAAGTAGCAACGAAAATAATGTTATGGCTGGGGGTCCCCACAACATGAGGAACGGTATTAAAGGGTCGCGGCATCAGGAAGGTTGAGAACCACTGCTCTAGAGCTTTCCACAGCTGTCTCCTCCCCCCAAGTCCGCCTCAGCTCAGATCTTCCCGCAAGAGGCCCGAGGCCCCACTTCTTTCTCTCCAGCGCACGTAGCACTAGCACGTTTGGAATTCTGTGGACGTGTTACCTAAACTGATTTCACCGCTAGTCTGTGCTTCCGTGGTCAGCTGTTTGTTTTCTTTTAATCCTTACCTGAGGATCTTTTTTCCATTGATCTCTGGAGAGAGTGGAAGGGTGGGAGAGAGGTGGGGGGGAGAGAGAGAGAGAGAAAGAGAAACATCAATGTGAGAGAGACACATTGATCAGCTGCTTCCTGCATGTGCCCTGACTAGGGCCGGGGATCGGACCTGCAACCCAGGCATGCGCCCTTGACTGGGAATCGAACCCATGACCTTCTGGGCTCAGGCAGATGCGCTAACCACTGAGCACATGACCAGGGTGTGGTCAGTTTTGGGAGGCTGGATCTCGGTGGTGGGGGCTGGGTGTGCGTTGTGGGCTGTGAAACAGCAGCTCTGGCCTTTACCCACTGGGTGCCAACAGCACCCTCAAGTTGTGATGATCAGAATGTCCTCAGACACTGATGCTTGCCATGATTGGAGTGTAGCCTGGGGCGTTGAGGCCCCTGTCTGCTCGTTGCAGAGCAGACGGGTGCCGTGAGGAGGGCAGAGAGAGTCCTCATCAGGCGCTTTGCAGATGAGAAAGGCCTGAGAGGGGAAGGGATGAGCGGGGACCAGGGGCCTGGGAGGACAGGGCCTGGGGTTGAGCATTCCCCACAGCCTCGCCTGCTGCTCCCCTGTTGCTGGGGCACAGCTGGTGACTGGCAGGTGCCAGGCCTGGCATGTGTAGGTAAGTAGAGAGCCTTCCATCCTCCCAGGCCTCAGGGGAAGGGCGCTGCCTGCGGCACTGGGACCCACTGGCCCTGCCTGAGTGACAGGCCTGCCCTTGCCGCCTGCCAGGGCCTGACTGGGGTGACCCCAAGACCTCCCAGGGGCCTTGCTGAGGGAGGGATGCCGTAGGAGGGGCTCCAGCCTCAGTGTCTCCCCTCTCCATGCACTGGGGGCTCCGAGCACCTCCCCCAGGGGCCGGTGTGATGACTGCAGTGAGTGGAGATAATGAACGTCAAATGCTGGGCATGGGCTGTGGCCGGTTAAAGCCAGTAAGCACTCGCTGTCTAGTGAGCCCCTGAGAGCCTGCCCTCCCCGTCTTGGGCCTCACTTCCCCACCAGTGCCCCGGGAGTGTGTTGGCCTCGGCGACCTCTCTCTAAGGGTCCCCCATGGATAGAGGTGACCAGCTGAGCGAGACAGGTTGGGAAGGAGCATGGGGAGCCTCTGGACATCTGGTCTGCCCCACCTCCCGGCAGCGCGGGGCCCTTTACCTGAGGGGATGGACACTGGGGCCCAGGACCTCTCCATGGAGTCGGGGTTCAGGAGGAGCACTCACTATCCCACAGGAGGGAAGAATACACATGGGAGCATTGCCTTTGCCATTGGAGACTGGATGTGACTGAGTGGGGTGTGTGTGGGGGGTCCTTTGTGAGCGGAGCCCCTGGCAGGGTTCATGATGAGGGTTGCCCACCCTCTGCCCCCAGGATTGACTCGAGAGAGAGGCACAGATGTGTTTAGTTAGAACCCCCTAGGCCTGGGGACGGGTGGCGGAGGTGGGGGTGGGAAGGCCCCTCTGAGGCTCTCAGTTGATGTTTGGTCATTGAAGCCAGCAGACCCACCTTCCCATCGGCTCCGACAGACCCGCCCTCTGTGACGTGGTCCACCCGTCCGCTCCGAGCCCTTTGGTCACAGACACAGGAAGCCCTTCCCTGTGGGGCTGCTGCAAGTGTTACCAGTGACCTTCTGGGGCCGGGGCCTGGCGTGACCTTGGGTCCTGCGGGTTTCCAGGTGGTTCCATCTGATCTGCCATGCGGCAGGCGCTGCTAAGGCATGGCACTGATCACCGCGTTGGACACACTCAGCCCTGGGAGGCTGGTCTGTCACCGCATGGCACATGGAGGTGCAGCCCTCGCCGGGGCGTGGTTGCGGGGCTCCAGCTGCCTCTCATAGCGGCTGTGAAGGAGACTTGCGGAAGCGACAGGAGAGAGGCCAGCTGGACGCCAGGGAGCCATCAGTCAGGGGCCTAGCGGGAGCCGCGAGGAGAGCCTCTGAGCAGGTGCAGGTGAGGGTTGGGGAGAACATTCTAGGCAGACGGAACAGAATGTGCAGAGGCCCTGAGCTGGGGGAAGGGGTGGCTTCTTCCAGAGACGGTGAGTGGAAGGAGATGACGGCAGGGCTGCAAGATGGCGGGAGCTGTGTCTGAGTCCAGGCGCCTCTCTTTACGTCCGGGTGTTGCAGGCCATGGCTGAGTTCTTGTCCCGGGCCTGTGGGCCTGCTGGGAGGCGGTGCAGGCCGAGGCACTGCCTGGCACTGTGCCCGCTGAGGCTGGCCGGCTGGTTGTGTTTGTGGTGGCCTATGACACTCTGTTTGTGGTGGCGACGGTTGCCACAGTAGCCTCGCACCTGGGCAGCCCTGGCCATCTGGGCCCAGTGCTGACGTCCATGGCGAAGAGTGGCCGCAGCTGGTGGCCGATGGCCTGTTTCTGGGCCGTCTCCTTCCCACAGGTGGCCAAGCCCCAGGGAGACCTTGTCACCCCAGATGCAGCCTGGTGAGCCTGAGGCCCGACCATGCCCTGCCCCTCCGCCCCGTCCGTGTGCTCACAGCACCTCTGTCCCCCCAGGGCCAGAGGGAAGCAGATGTGAGGCCCCTTCACCGAGTGCCTGTGCCCCACGTGCTCCTCACGCCCTGGCCTGGCCCAGGTGTGCAAGCTCCCGATACATAGGGAACCCGAGGCTTGGCGAGGGCGCCCATCTTAGGACATTCTCGTCCTGGGGCGGGAGGCAGGTGTGCAGGCGGAGCCGAGGAAGGCGGGAGAGGCGCTGTGGAGAGGCCCCGGGCGCGCAGGCCGCGTTGGTTATTCACTTTAAACATGAAATGTCTGACTTCTAATTACAAACACCTCAAGTCAAGAATACAAGGCCCCACGGATTCTCATCACTTAGGACGAAATGTGCCCTCTGTGGAGCGGCCTCTACCCCGGCGGCCGTGTCTCGTCTCTGACGGACCCCGTGCTGTGTGCCCACCCCCTGCCCAGGCCCAAGAGGAGACCCCGTGCTGTGTGCCCACCCCCTGCCCAGGCCCAAGAGGAGACCCCGTGCTGTGTGCCCACCCCCTGCCCGGGCCCAAGAGGAGACCCCGTGCTGTGTGCCCACCCCGTACCCAGGCCCACAGAGGAGACCCCGTGCTGTGTGCCCACCCCTGCCCAGGCCCAAGAGGAAGCCCTGTGGTGTGTGCCCACCCCCTGCCCAGGCCCAAGAGGAGACCCCGTGCTGTGTGCCCACCCCCTGCCCAGGCCCAAGAGGAGACCCCGTGCTGTGTGCCCACCCCCTGCCCAGGCCCAAGAGGAGACCCCGTGCTGTGTGCCCACCCCCTGCCCAGGCCCAAGAGGAGACCCCGTGCTGTGTGCCCACCCCCTGCCCAGGCCCACAGAGGAGACCCTGTACTATGTGCCCACCCCCTGCCCGGGCCCAAGAGGAAGCCCTGTGGTGTGTGCCCACCCCCTGCCCGGGCCCAAGAGGAGACCCCGTGGTGTGTGCCCACCCCCTGCCCAGGCCCAAGAGGAGGCCCCGTACTATGTGCCCACCCCCTGCCCAGGCCCATGAGGAGACCCCGTGCTGTGTGCCCACCCCCTGCCCAGGCCCAAGAGGAGACCCCGTGCTGTGTGCCCACCCCCTGCCCAGGCCCAAGAGGAAGCCCTGTGCTGTGTGCCCACCCCCTGCCCGGGCCCAAGGGGAGACCCTGTGCTGTGTGCCCACCCCCTGCCCGGGCCCAAGAGGAGGCCCCGTGGTGTGTGCCCACCCCCTGCCCGGGCCCAAGAGGAGGCCCCGTGGTGTGTGCCCACCCCCTGCCCGGGCCCAAGAGGAGACCCCGTGCTGGGTGCTGGGCATGTCCCTGAGGTCCTCTCTGCAAATTCAGACTGAGGTGCAGAGAGGAGGGTCCCGCTTTGGTCTCATCCTCAGTCTGCCACACACCAAAGGCAACACTGGCAACGCTGGTGTGATGGGCCTGTCCGTCTGTGAAACTCCCTGTAGGAGGCACTGTGAGCCGCTGGCTGGGCTGCTTGTGTCTCTGAGTCAGCAAGTCCAGGAGTGCCTCCTAGACAGACCCCCGACTCACTGCAGGGATTTCACCTTGGAGCCTCAGTTTCCCCAAATAAAGTGGGCTACGATTTTCTCCCTTTGGGGGGGGGGCAGTGGGGCCACACACGTGACTGGCAGGCTCCTTGGATGGATGAAAGCTTTGGAGACCCACTCAGCCCCTGACACCCATCCACCTCGCCTCTCTGTGCAGTGGGGTGAAGGCACCTCAGATGTGAGGTCGTGCCTAGGTGCCTGGTGCACCCAGGGCCAGGGGAGCAGCTGGCAGCGCCTGGGAATACAGCTGTGCCACTGCCATTGCTGTGTATGGAAACATGTGCCCGAGGCTGCTGGGCCAGGCAGGACGGGCAGTGGCTGAGTGTGTGCTGTGCGCGTCCCTGTGGGCGGAGGAGGACACTGACGTCACCACCCTGTAGGGGCGAAGGTGGGGTCTGAACTTGGCCTGGTACCTGGGGTCCCTGAGGCGGCTTCTGTGGAGACTGCTGTGCTTTGCCCCCCGACAACAACACAGACATGGGGCCCATCTCCACGGGCTGTTCTGTTTCCTAGTGATACGGAAGCCTGAGGACAGCTGGGCCGGCCTCGTCTTCCCAGCGGCAATAACAACCCCATCCCGTCACTGGCAGGGGCGCCAGGGGGCCTGGCTGCGGGGCCTGAGCATGGAGCCCCGAGCTGTGGTCGCGGGGAGGCGCTGAGGCTACATGTGGGACATGGCGGAGTTGGGAGCGGAACCTGGCTCAGAGGGGCTCGGTGCTCCACGTACCCGCGGCAGGTGGCACAGAGCTGGGTGGTTCCAAGTTCCCTGGGCCAGTGTCGGAGGTAGCTGTGCCAGGCGGGTGGGGGCAGAGCAGGTGCAGGGCTGTGCCGGGCGGGTGGGGGCAGAGAAGGTGCAGGGCTGTGCAGAGCGGGTGGGGGCAGAGCAGGTGCAGGGCTGTGCCAGGTGGGTGGGGGCAGAGCAGGTGCAGGGCTGTGCCGGGCGGGTGGGGGCAGAGCAGGTGCAGGGCTGTGCCAGGTGGGTGGGGGCAGAGCAGGTGCAGGGCTGTGCCGGGCGGGTGGGGGCAGAGCAGGTGCAGGGCTGTGAGGAGCGGGTGGGAGCTTCAGGAAGTCATGGTCTTGTCCTTGCTCGGCCACCCAGGCGCTCAGTGACCTGGGCAAGGCCCCTCCCTTCTCTGGGAACCGTAGCCCTGGTCTGGGTGCTGGGAGCGAGGGCTGTGGTCCCAGGCCGCCTGGCTCCTCACCTACAGGCTCCCTGAGGTCCCCACCTTGTTTCCTGCGCCTCTGAAAAGGGGGCCTAAGGAGGTGCCCTCTGCCGTGCCAACCCCCCCCCCCCCCACGGTACCCAAGGAGGAGTCTCTGAGCATCACACGACCTCCTGCCCAGTACCCGGCCACACTCGGCTGTTCCTAGAGGCATGGACATCATCCCCGGGGGCGGGCGCAGGAGGCCAAGCCCTCGCCTGTTCTCCGGGTGAGAGTGAGAGGCGCGGCCTCAGGGCTCAGGCCTGCCCGGCACCCCGATGAGGAGACTGGGCTTCCGGGGCGTCCCTTTGAGGGGCAGCAAAGGCAAAACCTGAGGGGCAGCCAGGGGCTCCCCAGCGTGCATCTGTTCCACGTTCCCCAGCCACCCCTGACATGACAGATGGGGAAACTGAGGCTCAGGGAGGGGGAGGCATCGCAACTGGGAGCTGACAGCTCTGCTTGATGGATGCCCATCCGGGAGGCTCAGTTCCCACGGCTAGGCTGGGCCTGGGACACTGTCTCAGCTGTCTCGCTCCTCCCTTTCAGGAAAGGCCAAGAGGAAGAAGGACTTACGGATATCCTGCGTGTCCAAGCCGCCCGCGCCCAACCCCACGTGAGTCTGCCTCAGTTTCTCCCTGGGCTCACCCTGGGGGGTCCCTGGGAGGGCCCCAGTGGACGGGGCATGGAGGGGTCGTGGGCCCGGCAGAGCCCCGCGGAGCCCTCTGCGCGGTTGCGGCCTGGGGCTCGCGGCATCTGGGTCCGGACTGGGCTCTTCTCCCACCTCAGATGGAGGGGGCACCTGGCACCTGGCACCTGGCACAGCAGGTGCACAGGGCGAGAGGAGGGGCCTTGAGGAGTGCTGCCTCCCGGGGATGGACATGCCTCTGGCCCCAGGTTGGCCCCTTTTCTGCTGGGAAGGGTGTGGTTCTCAGAGACTCATGGGGTCTGTGTTCTCCCTAAAGCCCCCCTAGGAACCTGGACTCCCGGACCTTCATCACCATTGGAGACAGGGTAGGTGCTGGCTGAAGCCTGGGCTCAGTCTTTTCCTCGAAGGGGCCCGAGCTGACCCCTAGGGCCCGAGCTGACCCCTAGGGCCCGAGCTGACCCCCTAGGGCCCGAGCTGACCCCCTAGGGCCCGAGCTGACCTCCAGGGCCAGGAGAGGTGCTGTGGGCCCGAGCCCTCACGCTGACTCCCTTTGGAAGGGCACAGTGGCCTCCTCCTGGGGCCCTGCTGAGCTTCCTTACCTCAGAGTCTGTCCCCACATCACCCATGGGGACTGTGTGGGGCATGCAGACCCCTGCCTGAGTCCCACAGGCACCTCCGACGGCCGGGCAGGCACTGCGAGTCCTGGTCAGGGACCCCGCTGGACCCATGAGACACAGTGGGGGCTCCAGGCAGAGACCTCACTATGGAGGCCTCTCCCTGCAGACAGCTCCTTTCAGGCTTATTTCTACTCCCTGCACTGTTTGATGGCCAGTTCATCTACTTGCTTATTTCTTTTGGGTGTGCCTCCTGCAAGAGAGGGCGAGCATGAGAGAAAGATGGCCCACGCCACGCTGCTTCCTGTGAGAGCAAGGCCTTGTTCTCTCTGTGTCTCCAGTGCCTAAAACGGACTTGCACATAGTAGGCACTCAGCAAATTGAATAATTCAGTCTACCCTTCTGAGCAGGGGAGCGAACAAGAGGGAAAGGGCCTCCCTTGAGCCCCCTGTGCCTCCAGGGGGCACTTCGCAGACTGTCCTGGTGCTGCGCCTGCTCTATAGGTGGGGGTGTGATGCTCAGAGGGAAGGACTTGTCCTGGGTCGCACAGCAGCAGAGGCTGGTGCAGGACTTGGATCCAGGTCTGACCGGCCGGCTGTCTTCCCTTCCCGCTGCCCCAGCTGTCTCCACTGAAGGAGGCAGGGCCAGCTCCTGGCTTTTGACCACCAACCTTCTCTCTCTTCTATTCCCTAAGAACTTCGAGGTGGAGGCCGATGACCTGGTGACCATCTCAGAGCTCGGGCGTGGAGCCTATGGGGTGGTGGAGAAGGTGCGGCACGCCCAGAGCGGCACCATCATGGCTGTGAAGGTAATCGGGGTCCCGCCCTGCCAGGGAGCACTGGGCCACAGGACACCTGGGAACTGCCTGAAGGAGGTGTGCGGGCTGAGGGTGGTGGGGGCTTGCCTCCTGCCGCGTGGCCCCTGACCTGCGGCCCTCTCACTGGCAGCGGATCCGGGCCACCGTGAACTCCCAGGAGCAGAAACGCCTGCTCATGGACTTGGACGTGAACATGCGCACGGTCGACTGCTTCTACACCGTCACCTTCTACGGGGCCCTCTTCCGAGAGGTGGGCCTTGGCAGGAGTGAGGGAGGGGGTGCCAGGCTAGGGGCTAGCAGCTCAGACACCCTGCCTTCCCTCTGTCACACACTTGCCCCAGGCCCCAGCCTGAAGCCACTTTCGGTCATTCTGGGCCCCAGCAGACACTTGCTGAGTGCCCCTGCGTGCCGGGCGCTGGGCACAGGAGTGAACGGGCCCTGCCTCTCTGTGGACAGCAGGGCAGGGCTCTGGAGAGCACAGGCCTCGGAGCCAGACGCCTGTCTTCTTTGCTTCCTGCCTCAGTTTTCTTGTCTATGAAATGAGACCAATAATTGTACCCACCTCACAAGGTTATCATGATGAAATGGTGTGGCGGGGGGCCCGGTGTTCAGTGCATGTGCCACCAGGTGGTGTGACCACCTGCCTGAGCGGCATCCTGGCTGTAGGGTGGGCTCCGGGCGGGGCAGCTGTGGGGGTGTGTAGGGGTGGATGTGGACAGGGACTGGGTGAAGCAGGGTGTGGCCTTGGAGCTGGGAGGATGGGCTCCTGCTGGGGTGTTGGCCATGGAGTGTGGACAGAGCGGGAGCCAGGTTGGGTGCTATTGTTTGCAGTGGTGGTTGCCACCTGGTTCAGGGGAGGTCAGGCTCCTGGCCCAGCCTCACTCTGAGCACCGAGTGGGTCCCTGAGCTTGTTGAGTGTCCAGACCCATTGTGTGCCAGGCCAGGCTCCATCCCCGTGCCGCTCGGAGCCCCCTGTGTGCTAGGTCAGAGCTGGCAGGGGGCCCAGGAGCCTGTGGGTACCCAAGGAGAAGGCTGTCCTGAAAGGTGCAGAGGCGGGGGAGGCAGGCATCGCGGGGAGGAGGGACCTGTCTGTCAGGGCCAGAGTTGGGTCCCTGTGTGGTAGGGCCACCAGGGCTGAAGCCGGAGGCTTTGTGGGGCTGGGTCATGGCCAGGTCGCGGAAGTGGCTGTTGGAGGGACCCAGTGTCTTAGTCACTTCTTCCTGGAAATCACCGTGGACTTAGGGATCCGATAGGGGAGCCCAGAGGTGACGGGGGTGGGGGGCAGGGGGGGAGGCTGTTGTGCAGCCAGGAAGGCGGAGAAGTGGACAGGTCAGGAGGCTTTGGGAGGCAGGATGGCAGGAGCTGGGGGAGAGGCAGGTGTATCAGCCAGAGGCCTGGCTCCGGGCAGCCCCGGGCCTGAGCTGACCTCTGGATGCCCCCCCTCCCGCCCCAGGGAGACGTGTGGATCTGCATGGAGCTCATGGACACGTCCCTGGACAAGTTCTACCGGAAGGTGCTTGAGAAAGGCATGACGATCCCCGAGGACATTCTGGGGGAGATTGCTGTGTCTGTAAGTGGCCTCAGGGTTGGGGCAGGGGGTGGGGGGGCAGGCTGGGAGTTCCAGGTCCATAGCCAGAGGCCCTGGCCCGGCCCAGCAGGCACAAAGCCCAGTCTGATGGCGGTGTCTTGGGCTGAGCTGGGCCCCAGTGTGGCCCTGAACCTGGGCACCTGCCCCCAGGGGCCCAGGCCTCCACTCTGGGCCAGAGCCTTTGCTGAGGAAACCCTGCAGCCTTGGGCTCCCAGAGACACACCGATCTGGCAGCTCCAGGGCCTCTAGGCCCTGTGTGCAACGCCCAGGCTCCTGGGGCATTTTCAACGGACTTAGTGTTCACAGCTTCCTCAGCTGACAGGCCCGAGGCGGCTCAGGGAGGTGCGCTAAGCAGGGAGAAGGGGAGAAAGGGTCGCATCCAGAAGTTTGCCCTTCCCCCCATTTATCTATTTACTTACTTGTTCATTTGTATTGCGTTTATTAGGGTGACGTTAGTTAATAAAGTTATACAGGTTTCAGGTATGCAGTTCTGCAGCCCATCTTCTGTAGATTGTGTTGTATGTTCACCACCCCAAGTGAAGCCTCCTTCACCACTTACTCCCCCTTCACCCTCTTCTACCCCCACCCCCTCCCTCTGGCAGTCACCACATGCTGTCTTTTCTTTCCTGCTTCATCCCTCACCTCTTCCCCAGCCCCCAGCTTTTGAGGGTGAGCATTGCTCGAGGAGGTAGCAGCACTGGGCTCCCGCGTCCGGGCAGCGGAGCAGACAGGGAAATGGGTCTGGCTGTGCCGTGTGCTTCTGGCGGCATCTGGGACTGATCATACCCAGCCGGGCGCCGGTGGGAAGAGCTCTGTGGGGGAGGGAGGAGCCGGGAGGCTGCCCAGGCTGGGTTTCACCCAAGAGCCTGGCAGGGAGTGGCCATGGCCCCTTGGGGGTCATGGGCCCAGATTTCTGCAGTGGTTTCCAGTACATCATTTCCTGGTGAACGTGTGGGCCCAAGACCCTGCCCACTTGGCTGGTGGGAGAAAAGCAGGAGGCCAGGCGTCTAGGGCAAAGGTCGGATGTGGGCAGGAGCCTGGGTTGATGGGGGCTGGGTGTGTGAGTAAGGGAGATGGGTGGGCACGGGTGGGTGGGGTTACTGCGCTGTCCTGCATCACTCTGTTCTCTGTCCTGCGCACAGGTAGTGAGGGCCCTGGAGCACCTGCACAGCAAGCTCTCCGTCATTCACAGAGGTCAGTGCCCGCCGCGGCCGCCAGGGAGGCCCCAGGCCACCCCCATGCGCGGTCTCAGCCCGTCCTGCGAGGTGGGGGTCCTCTCCCTTTCCAAGAGGAGCCTGCTGAGCTCAGGGAGGGATGCGCAGGGCTGTGCGTGCTGGATTAATGGCTGAGGCTCTCCCCGGCTAGGCTGCTGCACGTCTCCAGCCATTTTCCTCGGTCTCCACCCAGAGCCAGTCCCAGCCGCTTGGGTGAGCCACCTCGCCCCACCCCCCACGTTTGCTGAGCTCCGAGCCAGGAAGAGGCGGGCTGCCGGGCTGCCAGCAGCTGACTGGCTTTGTCTGGACCTATTTGCATATTGCTCTGTAGCTACTCTTCCATGAGTCTGGCAGTGGTTCTCAACCTGTGGGTCGCGACCCCTGAAAATACATCCTGCATATCAGATATTTACATGACGATTCATAACAGTAGCAACATGACAGTTATGAAGTAGCAACAAAAATAACTTTATGGTTGGGGGTCACCACAACATGAGGAACGGTATGAAAGGGTCGCGGCATCAGGAAGGTTGAGAACCACTGGTTCAGAGTTTACAGCATGTAACCCCCACCCTGGGAAGATACAGGATGCTTCCCCCTCCCCTCCATCCTGGAAAGTTCCCTTGGCCCTTTCTGGCTGGTCCCCTGCACCCCACATCCCCCGGTGCTCCTCGTCTGACCCCGCCCCCCAACATTGATTGGTTTGTCTTGTTCTTGAACTTCGTGCCCATTGCCTCCACGCCTGCCTCTGTCCAGCCTCCTTCCCTTGGCCTCATGTTTCTGAGCTCCCCAGGCTGTGCAGGCTGTAGTTCCTTCCTGCTCATTATTCTTGGTGGTTCTCTTACCAGGATGTGCTGCTTCTTACAGAGTTAACTAGACTAAGCCCTTTGGCCCCTCTGTGGCCTTCCCCACCGCAGCTCAGCCCTGCTGACAGGTCAGCATGGAACCTGCCAGACCTTTCTCTGGGCGTTTCTATTCCACCCAGGTCCTGGAGGCAGCTCATGGGGAGCAGGGGGTGCGTTTGCTGAGATTGCCCGCTGTGCAACCTGCTCCAGACTGGGGGGGGGCTCCGTGTTCGCCTGCAGACCCGCCCCTGTTGTGTTAGCGGCTGGCTCTTGGGCGTGGACACTCGGGTGGTTTCCGGGTCTCACCCTCAGTGGTGACTCCCGCACCCCAGCCTGAGAAGACATCAGAGCTAGAGGCTGAGCCGGGAAGGGTGCGGCTGCACAGCCAGGAGGAGCCTCCCGTCCACAGGCTGAGGACGGCACTGGACGCCGTTGGGGGCGGCAGTGAAGCCCCGGCTTCCTTTCACGAGGGGCCAGTGGCTGGAGTGCATCCTCACTGGTTGTCCCCAGCTGTGGCCTGGGGCTCGGGCAGAGCCTCCCGGAGCCTCGGTCCCTCACCCGCTCCCTGGCCCTGCGGTGTGTGCCCAGGTGGCTGGGTGTTGGGGGCACCGGGGCTGAGCAGCTCTTCTCTTCCTGCAGATGTGAAGCCTTCGAACGTCCTCATCAACAAGGAGGGCCACGTGAAGATGTGTGACTTCGGGATCAGCGGCTACTTGGTGGATTCCGTGGCCAAGACGATGGACGCCGGCTGCAAGCCCTACATGGCCGTGAGTAGCCCTGACCCCCACTCCGGGACCACAGGGAGGGTCCTCTGCCCCTCAGAGGTGGTGCCGCCACCCAGCCCGCTCAGGGCCTGTCCCTCTGGTTAGCAGTCCTGCCCTGGAGCACCCATTTGGAGGACAGATTTTATGGACCCCCACGCGGAGGTGGCTCAGGGGGTCTGTGCAGGCCCCCCACCAGTGTCCTGAAGGTGCTCTTCTCAGGCCCCATCGGGGCACCTTTGAGGCAAGGGTTAGGCTTCCACCATATGACCCTGACCCTCCCTGGCCTCAGTTTCCTCATCTGTCCCCGGGAGGCGGGGTAGGATGAGCACTGACCCCTCAGTTTGGGGCCAGGGGCTCAGGCACCCCTGTGCGGGCCCCTCCCCATGGAGGGGTGTTGATGCCTCCCTGGTCCTTCTCACAGCCCGAGAGGATCAACCCGGAGCTGAACCAGAAGGGCTACAACGTGAAGTCGGACGTCTGGAGCCTCGGCATCACCATGGTACCCGGCTGGGCCTGGGGCTGGCGGGGCCAGGCAGGCGCACACGGTCGGGGAGCGTTTCGGGGGTCGTCAAATAGTTCAGGCCCCGGAGAAAGTGTTGGCTTCACTCTGAAATGTGCCCCAAATGACAGTATAATGAAGGGAGTGCCCTCGGTGACATTGACCCCTCCCTGGGGGGAGCCTGGGGCCAGGGTTGGGGAGGCTAGAGAAGTGTCAGGGTCATTGGAGGTCTTAGATTTTACTGGTGCTGTAGTTGCCATAACCCTCCTCATCACTGTATGATTGTAATTTTATAACCTGTGTCTGTTCACAGTGACTGAGAATCAGTCATTTTGTCAGACAAGATGGAGGAACTGGTGATACCTTCAATGTTTCTTAATGCTACAGTTAAACTCTTTAAAAAAATATTTTTATTGATTTCAGAGAGGAAGGAAGAGGGAGAGAGAGAAACACCCATGATGAGAGAGAATCATTGATTGGCTGCCTCCTGCACACCCCTACCCTGGAGATCGAGCCCACAACCCAGGCATGTGCCCTGACCGGGAATTGAACCCTGACCTCCTGGTTCATAGGTCGATGCTCAAGCCCTGAGCTATGCCACCAAGTAAACGGTTTCCTGGTTGAGGTGGAGAGGAGCACCCACAGGCCAGAGGCGGACACTGGTCCTGCAGTGCTCACGCTCCTCTGTGCTCACGCTCCTCTGTGCTCACTCTCCTCTGTGCTCACGCTCCTCTGTGCTCACGCTCCTCTGTGCTCACGCTCCTCTGTGCTCACTCTCCTCTGTGCTCACGCTCCTCTGTGCTCATGCTCCTCTGTGCTCACGCTCCTCTGTGCTCACTCTCCTCTGTGCTCACGCTCCTCTGTGCTCACGCTCCTCTGTGCTCACTCTCCTCTGTGCTCACGCTCCTCTGTGCTCACGCTCCTCTGTGCTCATGCTCCTCTGTGCTCACTCTCCTCTGTGCTCACGCTCCTCTGTGCTCACGCTCCTCTGTGCTCACGCTCCTCTGTGCTCACGCTCCTCTGTGCTCATGCTCCTCTGTGCTCACGCTCCTCTGTGCTCACGCTCCTCTGTGCTCACGGTCCTCTGTGCTCACGCTCCTCTGTGCTCAAGGCTTGGCTTTGTTTGTTTTCCAGTTTGTTGAGCTCCTCAGAGGAGGCCCAGGAAGGGAGGGCCGGCCGGGGTTGGACGTGTTTCCGTGTTTCTGATGATCAGCTCTGGGTGGCCTCTGGGCCCTTCTCTGGCAGCCCGTACACGGCCTCACTGCTGCTTATTGGACTCAGTAGACATTTTAGGAGCGCGGCCTCAGTTTGTCCTGTGAACACACACACACACACACTCATACACACTCACACACACACACACACACACACTTACACTCACAACACACATACACATACTCACACATACACACACACTCATACACACACTCTCACACACATACTTATACACACACACTCATACACACACACACTCATATACACACACATACTCACACTCACACACACACAGAACCACACCCACGCCCATTGCGCTGTGCATAGCCTCGTCTCGGGTTGTGTCTCTGCTGGAAAGGGGCCGTCAGCCTCATGGGAAGGCTCTTTCTTAGCACAGCAGGTGGCGAGCTGTTGGGTGCCGGCTGCCAGCATGAGCGTGTGTTTGAGTTGCGGCCTCTGCTGTGCCTCATGCCTGCCGTGGGGACGACTGTGCAGTTTCCGGCGGGGCCTGTGTGGACCTGATTTGTTTTCACTTCGGCAGTGAAAATTGAGCTCAGAGTTGGTCATAAGCTGGCCAGTGTGTTCTACAGTGACTTCCTGCCAAGGCAGCGAGGCGTGAGTGAGGGGCTGGCCTGGGTGCAGAGTGGGCTCCAAAGCCATGTGCAGGGAGCCTAGGTCCACCCCCAGCAGGATGGACAGACCTTCGGCGGCCATACATCCAGGGGGTCAGGGAGAACCCACGATGGGGAGAGGAGAAGGTTTCTGGAGGAGAAGGCTGGGAATGGGTCTTGCAGGGGGGGAGGGGTGTGTGGGGGCGATGGAGGAGGAGGCTGGGAATGGGTCTTGCAGGGGGGGAGGGGTGTGTGGGGGCGATGGAGGAGGAGGCTGGGAATGGGTCTTGCAGGGGGGGAGGGGTGTGTGGGGGCGATGGAGGAGGAGGCTGGGAATGGGTCTTGCAGGGGGGGAGGGGTGTGTGGGGGCGATGGAGGAGGAGGCTGGGAATGGGTCTTGTAGCGGGGGAGGGGTGTGTGGGGGCGATGGAGGAGGAGGCTGGGAATGGGTCTTGCAGGGCATGGGGCGGGTCGTGGGGGCGATGGAGGAGGAGGGGCTGCAGACTCCATACCCGATGGGCCGGAGCAGGTGTTGCTGGGAAGGAGCGATTGATTGTGGGTCTCGGGGTCCGACATCTCCTCTAGGGCCTTGGGGAGATGGGTAAGAGCGTCTTCGCTTCCACCTGCCGCCTCTGTAGCAGCAGCTGCTCAGATCCGGCGGAGGTGTTAGGGGGACATTAGGGAGCCGTGAGGGAGATGTTTGGGGGGCAGTGACCTGTGACCAGCGAGCTGCTGCCGGTCCTCATCCTGTGCCTGCTGCTGCCTCAGGGACAGGTGACTCGGCTGCAGATCTGTGGGTTTCTGGATGAGCCGGAACCTGGGTTTTATGCGAATCGTCTGAATTCAGGTTGTTTGAATATCTGAGGGTGGTCAGCTAGTCACGCTCAGCAGGCCCTCCTCCACGAGCCGTCATTGCTGCTGGGTGGTCGGAGCCGCAGCTGCTGGGTCCACCTGGCTTTCACCTTTGACCTGGTGTCATGGGTCAGCCCTGACCGGCCTCGCGGCCCTGGCCACCTGTCCTGCGGCTGATGCGGTGACAGCACCCCGTCCTCCCTGCAGATCGAGATGGCCATCCTGCGGTTCCCCTACGAGTCCTGGGGGACCCCCTTCCAGCAGCTGAAGCAGGTGGTGGAGGAGCCGTCCCCTCAGCTCCCGGCTGACCGCTTCTCTCCGGACTTTGTGGACTTCACTGCCCAGTGGTGAGTGCAGCGCCCTGGCTGGCAGCGGCCGCCCGCCCGGCCCCTTCTCCCTCAGCACAAAGCCCCCGGCAGCGTCACATCCAAACCCAGGGCAGCGCTGCGCACCGGGAAGCCTGCCATCGGCCCTCCGACACGGACAGAGCAAGGGAGGCCGAGAGAAAGCAGAGCTTTTCAGGCTGGAGTAGCGTGAAGAAAGGCAGGTTATTGGTGTGTGGAACTCCACAAGCTAAGGGTGCCCACAGGAGCCTGATGAAATAGTGCTTGAGGAACGGAGACGGGAGAGGCGCAGGCAGGCCGCGGCCGTGGTCTGCCCACAAGGAGGTAGAACGCGTCCCAACTACGGGAGAGCTGCGTGGAGATTCAAGGGAATTCTGGCTTACTCTTGGCTTATGAAAACGTTTGGAAAATGAAGTTACAAGCTCTTCAGAAGTGAAAGAGTAAGACAATGACATGTTAGTCTCTGTGTGTTATGAGTAAAGAGAGAGACACTCAGAGGGAAGCTCACAGCCTTTACTTCTCTTGTTAGAAAATGAGACTGAAGACAAAGGCTCTACAAACAGCCACCATCCCCTTGACTCCTTGCACTCAGGCCCCCTCTCCTGGGACCTGTGATAAGGAATTTCCCTCCTCACGAAGGACACCAAGGATACGAGTGCCAATGGCAGCATTTTGGTATCATTCCAATAGGAGGTGCACTGGAAATTTCCTAGATTGCTAGAGAGACAAGAAAGCTAGACCCCAGAGGCAGAGCACTAGCACCCCCAGAGGCAGAGAACTAGCACCCCCAGAGGCAGAGAACTAGCACCCCCAGAGGCAGAGAACTTGGCCTGAGTCTGAGTCTGCACCTGTGGGTCCCCTCCATCCTCAGGAGCTCCCGGAACAGTCCACTCCTTCTTCCCTGAGCCCGGAGCATGTGTCCCCTCGCTGCCCAGGCTCAGGGACTTGGCTGGCCTGGGGGGCTGGACCCCCTCCTCCAGGCCAGCCTGACCCCAGCCTGCCCTGCTCTCTCCTAGTTTGAGGAAGAACCCCGCGGAGCGCATGAGCTACCTGGAGCTGATGGTGAGTGGTGGGGGCAGCGCTGGGTGGCTCTCTAGGGAGGGAGGGGGCCGCGTCCCCACGCACAGGTGAGCAGCTCCTCGGGCTGGCCCTGCAGTCATTCATTCAGGTAGCCCACACTGAGACCTGTGGAGGGCACACAGGCAGGGCCACAGGGGCGGGGTGGGGAGGCAGGTGAGCTGTCTTATCTGAAGGCATCAGGGAAGGCTTCTTAGAGGAGGTGACATTTGAACTGGGCCTGGAAGGATGAATGAGGACTTACCTACGATGGAGCGGGCATTCCCCGTTGAAT